>NC_089036.1:16654000-17299500 GCF_034140825.1 Oryza sativa Japonica Group
CCTCCAGCTGCCCGAACAAGCTTCAAAATTTCTTCAAAAAAGAGGGGAGGTCATGCCAAAATTTCTATTGAATTTATTTTGGTGATTACATACAAATCGAAGGTGCCTAAAAGGTTTGCAACTTCATCCTCCAATGTTTTTTTTTTTGTCATACTACATTTGCACCTATGTTTTGCACACTTTTTTTGTCTCCAAAATTTAGTTGTAAGTTGATGAGAGAGAAAATGTGTGTGGGGAAGAAAGAATATATAGAAATTTAGTTCATTTGCTAAACAAGGTTTTATAAAATAGTTGAGAAGGAAAACTCTAGTGAAAGTTAATCTTAAATAATAGAAAACAAACTAAAATGAAAATTAAAAGAAGTAAAACACATTAAAATTAGTTTAAAACTTTACAAATAGTTTTTAAGAATTATTTGGTGTAATATTTTATGATTTTTGTATGAATAAAGATATCTTATAATTATTATATGACTGTCATTATTGTAAGAATAATTATTTGTGTACGGTTTTTTTGACTCATGTAGATGGATCGGCAATGGATGTACGCTGACCGGCGGTCCAAAGAGTTTATTGACGGCGTGCACTATTTTTTGAGAGTGGCCGAAGCTAACAGGCAAAGGGGTTTTATTTGTTGTCCATGCAATAAGTGTAAGAATCAGAAGGAGTATTCTGCATCCAGGACTATTCATTTCCACTTGTTTGAGTCGGGGTTCATGCCAAGCTATAATTGTTGGACATCCCACGGAGAGCAAGGTATTGAAATGGAAGAAGATGAAGTGGAAGACGACAATATTCCGGACTTTGCTCAGTATGTTGGATTTGAAGGAAATCAAACGGGCGAGGAGGAAATAGCTGCTGATGGTAACGACGTTGCGGATGATCTTGGTCAGATGTTGCAGGACGCCAGGGAGAACTGCGAAAGTGAAAAGGAGGCCCATAAATTGGACAAGATGTTGGAGGACCACAGAACTTCGTTGTACCCAGGTTGCGAGCAGGGGCACAAAAAGTTGGATACCACTCTGGAGTTGTTGCAATGAAAGGCAAAAAATGGGGTTAGTGACAAGGCATTTGGCGATTTATTGAAACTCGTCAAGAACATTCTTCCGGGGGGAAACAAATTGCCCGAGACAACGTACGAGGCTAAGAAGATAGTCTGCCCGTTAGGACTGGAAGTTCATAAGATTCACGCATGTCCGAACGATTGTATCCTATATCGCGGTGAGGAGTATGAGAACATAGAAGCATGCCCTGTTTGCAAAGCACTACGATACAAGATTAGACGGGACGATCCAGGAGAAGTTGACGGGCAGCTAACAAAGAAGAGAATTCCTGCTAAGGTGATGTGGTATTTCCCTATAATACCACGGCTAAGGCGTTTGTTCAGGAACAAGGGGAATGCTAGAATGTTGCGATGGCACGCTGAAGAGCGTCAACAGGACGGGATGCTGAGACACCCCGCCGATGGTTCGCAGTGGCGAAACATCGACAGAAAATTTAAAGAATTTGGAAAGGACGCACGAAACATACGGTTTGGTTTGAGTACGGATGGCATGAATCCTTTTGGAGAGATGAGCAGCGGCCATAGCACTTGGCCCGTTACGATGTGTATCTACAACCTCCCCCCTGGCTATGCATGAAGAGGAAGTACATAATGATGCCGATTATTATTCAAGGCCCCAAGCAACCTGGTAACGACATCGACGTGTACCTAAGACCACTGGTCGATGATCTTAAACAGTTGTGGAAGAAGGAAGGTGTCCCCGTGTGGGACGAGGACAAACAGGAGGAGTTTAACCTACGAGCGCTGCTGTTCGTAACCATCAACGATTGGCCTGCACTTAGCAACCTATCCGGACAGTCCAACAAGGGGTACAAGGCTTGCACTCACTGTATGGATGAAACAGAAAGTACGTATCTTAAGCACTGTAGGAAGGTTGTATACATGGGTCATCGTCGATTCCTTGCAGCAAACCACCCGGTACGGAAGAAAGGCAAGCACTTCGAACATAAGGCCGACCACCGTACGAAGCCTAAACATCGCAGCGGGAAAACAGTGTTTGCTATGGTTAAAGATCTTAAAGTAGTGTTCGGAAAGGGGCCTGCAAGCCAGCATATAGAGAGCGAAGATGGTCACGCGGCGATGTGGAAAAAGAACTCTATATTTTGGGAGTTACCATATTGGGAATTCTTGGACGTACGCCACGCAATCGACGTGATGCACCTCACCATTCATATGCTAATTATAATTGACTAGAGGATTTTTAAAAGTTTTAAATCACGTAAGTGGCAATTTCATATGTTAATTAGAGTTTTTAACATTTAATTTACTATCATTCATATGCTAATTATAATTGACTGGAGAATTTTTAAAAGTATTAAATTTAATATATTTTTAAAACTATCATTCATATATTAGAGTTTTTCACAATTTAATTTACTATCTTTCATATGCTACTTATATATGACTATTCGAATTTTTAAAAGGTTTAAATCATGCATGTGGCATTTACATATGTTAATTAGAGTTTTTAGCATTTAATTTAATATAATTCCTACGCTAAGTACATATGATGATTACAATTTTTATTAATTTTAAATCATGCAGTATGTACATACATATCTTAATTAGAGTTTTTACCAATATAATAATATCATTCGTATATATGCTAAGTATATATGATTATTGGAATTTTTATTAATTATATTTGCTTATTACGATTTATCCACTTAATTTATTACAGACAAAAATAATTTTTCGAAGTAATTGTCATTAATCTTTGTACTTTAAATAATGTTAATGCATTAACTTCTATTTTATAAACACATATGTAAGCGAAAATCATATGCAGTGCTATAATCTTTAGTCCCGTTCTTAACCCTAACCGGGTTTAAAAAGAATTTCGAAATAGCAGGAAAAGATATTTACTCCCGGTTGTTGAGAACAACCGGGACTAAAGATATCTTTAGTCCCGGTTGTTGAGAACAACCAACCGGGACTAAAGATATCTTTAGTCCCGGTTGTTCTCAACAACCGGGAGTAAAGATCCGGGGGTATATATATTCCCGGTGCGCCCTCGTCTTCTTCACCAACACTTAGACATTTTCGGCCGATCGATCTCTCTCGGCCTCTCTCCTTCGCCGCCACTGCCTAGGGCAAATCCCCGCGCCGACGCCGCCGTATCTCGCCGTCGTCTCGAGCTCATCGTCCTCGCCGCCGCCTCCGCCTCCTCCGCTGCCGCCGCATCTCTGGGGTGAGAGCCGCCGCCGCCAGATCTCCCTTCATGCATCTCGATCTCTCCGATCTCGATCTCTCTCCGTCGCGCCTCCCGCCACGAGACGCCGCGCCACGACGACAACGCGCCACGCCGCCGCCTTCGCCGCCGCGCAACGCCGCCGCCGCATGCCAACGCCACGCCGCCGCCGCCGTCGCCACGCCGCCGCCGCCGTCGCCGCCGCGTGCGCAATGCCGCCGCCGCCACGCCACGCCGCCGCCGCCACGGCCCCGTAACGCCACGCCGCCGCCGCCGTCGCCACGCCGCCGCCGCCGCCGCCACGCCGCCGCCGCCGTCGCCACGCCGCCGCCGCCGCCGCCACGCCGCCGCGCCAACCGCCGCCCCAATGCCGCCACACCGCCGTTAATTAAGAAAATCTTGTTATGTTAATTGCTACTACGAATCATGGCTTTAAACTCCATGTAGGGCTTGGTATCGGTTCCGTCATTTGGTCCGCGGCAAATGGAGAGAAAGACTTAGGCGGAAGTTCAAATTTCCTGTGAGTACACATGCTCTACATTTATATTTCTCCGATTCAAATACATACAAGTATATGTTAATTAGATCTCTCGTTTGTCATTTATTTGTAGTGCGCAAAGTAAAAGCAGGGAACTAACTTGTGCGGCTATTACGTGTGCGAGTATTGCCACTGCCTTGTAGACCAAATCATCACCACAAGAGAGCTCGATGTACGTACAAATAAATTCAAAATTTCATTACGTAGCGATTTCTTGTTTAATTACTAATCAATTTCATACATTCATATAGTTTATTCGCATGAGGGATAACCTGACCACACACAAGGAATTTATCGCGGCGGTTCAAGAACAACTCATGGGATTCATCAACGAAGAAATCCTTGATCCCAAGGGTGAATTCTACTACGACGGAAACACAATTCACCGGTCCTTAGCTTCTGAGCTAGCAGCGAGTACTACTACGTCGAAATCGTAGCTAGCTAGGACATATAATGGATTGTAATTAATACATGACTACATATGTTTCTATATGCATATGTACACATTTTCTATAATGTAAATATATTTTGGTCATATATATATCTATATACATATGCATTTGCATAACATATATATGTATGCATATATATGTATTGAAACATATATATGCATGGTTTATATATATATATATATATATATATATATATATATATATATATAGAGAGAGAGAGAGAGAGAGAGAGAGATTCATTAGCATCTATATGAATGTGAACAATGCTAGAAAGTCTTACATTGTGAAACGGAGGGAGTAGCATGGATTTGTTTCGCGAGATGTGCTCGCTACCGCCAGAGAAACCCGTTTTTACTGGCGGGCGCTTAAGAGCTCCGCCTTAAAAAATAGAGTTGTTTTTTTTATCGCGGACCTCATAAGTGTCCCTCGGCGAAAATCGGTTTTCGCTGGCAGCTCATGACCCAAAATCCTCCCATATATTTTTACAAGCGTTTGTTTCATTAGTTCACTAGCAAAAGTAAAAGTGTGACACCATGAAAAATCGTTTTTTAGTAGTGTAAGATGAATAGAGCTATGGATTCTTATGGTAAAGTTAGTCCAATTGGATTTGTAAGACAAGTGACTAAGGGTTGTTTGGTTATCAGTTACACTTGCTTAAGCTGGAATGATCAAATTCTTAATCACACCTTAGTAGGTTGAAGAAAATCTTGTCACACTTTTTTCATTGATGCCCGGGTCCTAATATGTTGGGAAATAATCTTGCCACAATTATTGCTCCAATATGTCAGGGTTATGGATACCACATACCCAATAGTAATCGACTAAGCTCGGTAGGGCCCACTACATACCATGTCCTATACGGAAACAAACCTCGTATATAGAAGGAGTTTCGGATAAGGAAGGACGAGTAGAGTTCTATATGGAAACGACAAGGACTACTCGGATCGTATCCATATTTATCTCCCTAGTTCTACTTGGACAAGAGGGCATCTATGGGTATAAATACAATCCCCCCAGGAGGAGAGGGGACACACCCACCACAATCTATGACGCCGCAAAGCCACAAGCCGACACACGTCGCCAGATATCAACATCAGAGATAAGCCTAGACATACCCCATACGGTGCCTACGGAAGTCGGCAAGAGGGATCTAGCGCCATCTCTGATCTCGCCGAGTACGGATTCGAGGAGGAAGACTACCTTGTCGTCAACTACGAGTTGGTTATCTAGCCGCCAAGTCGACGCCAGCTAGATAGGTTATCCCAAATATTGTACTTGTGTGATCCAGATGAATAAAGAGCAACACCAGCTTCGGCAAACAGGATATAGGGCTATTACCTGTCAGATAAGGGGCCCGAACCTGTATAAAAATCGTTGTCTCCATCTCTTTTACCTCAATCTCACATATACCCTGGTACCAATGATCCCCATACTATCTAAATACCGTAGTCGCGATATTAAACGTCGACACAATAGAACAACCGTCAAGTTGATCAAACTTGCCTAACCTTACACACGACAAAACGTGGTCAAGTGTGACGATGTTGTGGTACAATCGGTGCCTTTTACTCTTCTTTGTAAGGCCGAGTTTAGATCCAAACGTTTTGTTCAAACTTCCAACTTTTCCATCACATCAAAACTTTCCTACACACAAACTTTCAACTTTTCCATCACATCAAAACTTTCCTACACACACAAACTTTTAACTTTTCCATCACATCGTTCAAATTTCAACAAAACTTCCAATTTTGGTGTGAACTAAACACACCCTAAGAGTAGATCCTAAAGTAGTATATGTGCATATAGATGTGTTCAGTGGTCAACTAATCAAAGCATACAACCATGCTACAGTTCAATATATACTCAGAATTCACCAACAAATAGCCATTGAAGGTCCTGTCTGAGGGGGACTTCTGATAACTATAACTTCTTATAGAATCTTCAGCTCCCCAAACAATTTAGATTTTTACTATGAGTATGAGATTTTGTAGTTTATGTAGTATCTAAAAAAATAAACTAGAAGACACAACTTTTTTAAATTCTCACACGCTGCTTCTCAAAATCTCAAGCTCCTCAATACATGGCTAAAGCGTTCACATGTCTTTATGTATGAAAAAATCCGAATTACCCCTAACCTACAATACTAGACATTTACCATCCTCAACCTTTTATGCTTAATAAATAATCACCTTGCAAAGGCTAAGGCCTTTCCTCTGTTATCTGTGTCGCTTGCCATGTAAAAGAAAAAAAACATAGGAGGGGGGGGGAGGATATCGGAGAAGTGGGCCCTACCGATTTTAGATTTGTTTTTGGCTAGTGTGTGTATGCCATGTATGACCAAAACTGCTGCGGATTGTGTTAGAGGGTAATTTGTCCGATTTGAAAGTTTGAGATGCGAAATGTCTAGTTTTTTGAATTGTGGGGGTAATTCAGACTGTTGCAAAAGTTTAGAGAGGTAATTCAGGCGTGTTCCTTTTACATATTCCTACTCATATCCTCGTATTGCTTTTCTCTACATCTTCATGTAAAAAAAGGTGATTTAGAGGGAGATACGTTCCTCTAAACATTTTTAAGAAGAAATTGTGAGTGTGTTGGAATTGAACATGAAACCTTAGGGATTGAAACCACACACACCTTGACACTGCACTATCATGTGCATCTCTTCACCGCATCTTCATATAAGGCCCCATCCTTTTCTTATTAAAAAATATATTTTACCTCAGTTTTCTTTAACATACTTTTTAACTGTTAAACGGTACATTCTGTAAGAAAATTTTTATATAAAAATGCTTTAAAATATCATATAAATCTATTTTAAAGTTTAGAATAATTAAAACTCAATTATAATCATCCTCTAATTTGAACTCAAATGGTGGCTAACTCGTTTAGACTTTCAATTTAATCAAACAAAGGGTCCCAAAAAAAAGTCTATGTTAATCGAGAAAGGGGATCCACTTCATAAAAACCGGAGTAAACATTATACCAGTGGCCCCAAACGAGAGAAAAAAAATGATTGAACTCGACGCTGTAACCAGCTGTATGTCCCTCCGGGCCGGTGGGGCCGACCGAGCAGTGCCCCCAAAGATACCGGGCCCACACAGCTGACCGGTGGGCCCCACAAGCCCATCCCCTCCCCTGACCAAACCCTAGGGTTAAATAGCGCGCGCCCACGTTTGCACGCGCCCCCCCCTTCCCGAAGACCTCGCGACGCCAAAAAAAGGGGGGAGACCGCCACCCACGCCAAGTCGCCACCCTCTCCACCTCCGAGCTTCTCGCGGCGGCCGCGCCCCAGCCCGAGACCCTCCCCTCTCTCTCTCGTCTCGAGCGAGCTAGGGTTTTGGTTCTCCGGGGCGCCCGCCCCCGCGCCTCGCCGGCGGGCACCGCGCCACACCCCCTCTCCTCCCCCCCACGGCGGCGGCGGCGGCGGCGGTGGAGGCGGCAATGGATCTGCAGAGCCTCGCCGTCGTGCTGCGCGCGGCGCTCAGCCACGTCCCCGAGGAGCGGAAGGCCGCCGAGGAGAGCCTCAACCAGGTGAGCCCCCTCCCGCCTCCTTCCCCCCGACCCCTCCCGAACCAGCGCGCTCGTCCCGAACTCGCCAATTCCCCTCACCCGTTCGACGGCGCCGCGGCGGCCGCGGTACTGTTTGATCGCCGGTGGCGGCGCGCTCCTAGCGATCTGGGATTGGTTCAGGGGCTGGTGATCCGGTCGAATCTGGCTCGTGGACTGTGATGAACTCGCTGTCCCTGTGTGAACGATGGGGGGTTTTTGGGAGTTTGCGGTGGGGGGTTCTGATTATTCTGATGGGTACAGGGTGTTTTGTTTGTGGCGTCATACTAGTACTCGTTTCAGGTCTTACTATGGTAACTGCGGCCATGGTAAACTTGGTACTGCCGTATACTGTTCGAGCGCGTTGGGTTGTTAGGGGCATTAAGTTCTGGGGTCGCCAACAGTAATTTGAGTTGCTTCTCTCCTTGCTCTGGGCGAGATTGGTTGGTAGCTTAATTTACTGTTCAAATCATAGTACAAACTAGCCGGTCAACATGTTCAAATGTGGGGGACTACATAGGCAACTGAAAAATGTTTGTGTCAGATGGAACGCTGGTATTCTTTTCTGTTCTTTCTGCAAAGCGAACACATGAATAAGCAGCATTTTTGGAAAATGCTGATCTTTTTGCTGTTTTGTAATCCTATATTTGGTGACACCATAATGTTCAATCAAGTGGACTATGCGTACCAGCAGAGTTGTGCAAGCTAGTCAGCCTAGAGTACACTAAACATGGAGTTTTATACTTTTATTCCGTTATCTATGCTAGTGGAGAATCCTTATTCGAAAGGAACTACGTACTTCTCTGACCTTTCTTAATGGTTTCTTGTGCCTTTCCATGTACTTCTATTTGTATTGTGGTAAATCTTTTCATTAGTAATGATTGTCTCTTTCCTGTTCAAAGCTAGCTAACATGCTTGCTGGAGACATCATGCTCATTTATTTAGTAATGAGTTGCACTATCGTTAGTTACTAATGTAAACTAGTTGTCCAGATAATACTTAATAAAACATGGTCCCTGAGAAGTCCTGTACTGGTACCATTTCTGGTTTGCTATGATGCTAATACTTGGTAATTTGTTTCATTTGAAGGCAGAGAAGGGATGTACAGCACTGTACCACCATCTAATATACTTGATTAACAGGATATTTTCTTTCTTTTAGCAAGAAACTGAGTATACAAGTAATATGACCAGGCACACTTTAGACAGTGGATTGCTTGTACGCTCCTCCCAAAGTGATCTGCACTAATTATTAAGCATGGCTTAGGTTGCTTGTATGCTCCTCCCACAATGATCTGCACTAATTACTAAGCATGACTTAGTGGTAGTTCAAATTCACTGAGCTTTGTGAAATTCGTGAGAGCAAGCACTCCTCAAACATCCAAGTCAGACAGTTGTTATATATTTTCCCATCGCAAACTGTACTATTTTGCCATTTTCTGTTGAGCACCTGTGTTAATAATTCTGTAATTTCTGCAGTTTCAATACGCACCACAACATCTGGTTAGGTTGTTACAGATTATTGTCGATGGGAGCTGTGATATGGCTGTACGACAGGTTGCAAGTATTCATTTCAAGAACTTTGTTGCAAAGAACTGGTCTCCAAATGATCCTGGTATGTAGACGTTGGTAGTTGACTGTTGACTTATTTATGACTTCTGATTACCTAAAGTATCGATTGTTTATTCTGTAGAGGAATCTCAAAAGATTTCAGAAAGTGACAAATTGATGGTCCGCGAGAATATACTGGGTTTTATTGTTCAAGTACCCCCTTTACTAAGGTAAACTGCTCTGTTCTAGCCAACAGTTTGTATGTTGCTAATGCTTGTGAAAGGCTTGACAATCTTAAGAGAGCTTTGACTTATTGTGATAACAACTTCGGCCTTCAGTATACCATTATTCTTGTTAATAATTAAATGTTCCTTTTGAGATTCTACATTGAATTCCTTAGTAGAAACCTAATTCATTAAAATTGCATGGTTCTGATAATTACCGTAGTAACTGCTGAGTTCCGCTCCATCTTACTCCCTCCATCCCAAAATATAACAACTTTTAGTCCTCAGGATTTGTCCCAAAATATAACAACTGCTCCACCAACATTCTCTTCCCAACCAATCACAACCCTCTACCATTCACTTTTCCCACCTACCTCCACTACTCATCCAATCACAGCCCTCCACCATTCACTTCTACCTACTTTCTTAATAACCGTGTCCAACTCTAAAACTTGTTATATTATGGGACGGAGGGAGTAGCATATATGATTTGTCCTAGGCTATATATTTGCAAACCGTTGCCATCACGGTTACAGTTTGCTAGAGGGTAGGGGATGTTACTTGGGCAGTAATAATACACCTTAATGAAAGGTGAAATGGTGAATAAAAAGGGAAGGTGAGTGAGGAGAATAGTGGCTGGCCCATCATCCCTCTGCACACTAGTTCCCCTCCTTTCCCTTCCTTTTCTTTCCACTAAAGACTCTTTCAACCCTAGTTGCTGGTGCTCTCTCTCATCGTCCTGTGGATGATAGTTTCCTCCTCTCTAGCACATGCAGAGTTGTTGGCTAGTGATGACAAGGTGCAAATGACGATGGTGGTGACTAAACAACCTCTCCTGTTATCTGCTTTTCCTAGTTCAGCAATTGGCCATTGTACCCTCCAGCCAACTGGGCATAAACGATGATTGTCATGGGTGTTAGAAACCAAATCACCATGTTTAACTGCTATCCGGGACAAATATGTTGTTCACTGTTGTGTCATGATTAATTGATTATACATGTAAGGTACAACCGGCATGGGTATTCATTTGTCACTGGTAATGTTTGACATAACACTTATGCACATTCCAATAGAATCTAAAGTACATGCCTGATTCAGCCTGTTTTGCTATTTAGTAGAAGGTCCATTTCAACTATTTTTGAAATATGATAAATGTAGTACCTTCATATATATCCCTCTTATTTCCCTTGAAATTGTATATTCTTGCGGTGAAAATATCATGCTGTCCTATTGATGGCAACACCTCCTTGACATGCTGAGAAATCTTTTCATTGGTTGTTTTACAGAGCACAGCTTGGTGAAAGTATCAAAACTATAATACATTCAGACTATCCTGAGCAGTGGCCAGTTCTCCTTCATTGGGTTACACACAATCTGGAATCAGAAAATCAAATTTTTGGAGCTTTATATGTGCTAAGGGTTCTTTCCAGGAAATATGAGTAAGTATTAATGTCTATTCAATTATGTTTCCTTCTATCTGTGTGTTTTAAAATCATTCTGCCAATTTTTGTTTGTATTTTGATTTGTTCTGCCTCTTTTACCTCCTATTATGTAATTAATGCTCTGATTTGGGTTTAAAACAATTCGTGCTTGTCTGCTTCATTCTTATTTGTATTATTCTTATTATGTTTGTTCAAATGACCCTCTCTTGCAAAATTGCTACATAATATTGTTGAATGTTGCCATTTACGTTTCAACATGGGGGCAATTCACCAGTTCTCTCTAGTTGCATTTATTCTGTGATGTCTTCATGCGGCATTATATCTGAATTTGGTATAGATAAGCTGTCACACTATAAACTATATCATTCAGAGTTAGTTCTTTGTTGACTATTCACCACTGTATTAGTACTGGTCCCTTTCCCTACTCTTGCTTACATTGCCTGTGTCAGCTATGGATTGTGTCTCAATAAGAATATCTCTGTTGCTATAGAGTGCATCATAATATATTAAAAATAATAAAAAGCTAATGAAATTTGATAGAGAAACAAGGAAAAATTTGAGAGCAACCCATCCACATGGTACTATCTGCTAAATATTGCTAAAGATATTAGTTCGTGTGTTCTACACATTTTTATATTTTTTTGAGTTTTTAAAACGTTTCACACACATGTTTAACTGTTTGATTGAACAGACTGGTAAAAAAAGCCTGATGTAATTGGGGGAAAAATCATGACTGTTGTAAATTCAAAGTTTCAGTTAAAGAATTGGTAAATGTTTGATGGCAGAAATGCAGAATCACATATCACCTTTTACACTTTCCTGGAAAACTTGAAGTATGTGTGCTGAGTATAATTCTCTTAGTTTGTTGCTGTTTAGGATTAAATGGTTGCTTCTTGTTATGTACGTAGTATGTGTGCTTCTTTGAATGATGTCTCTAATTTACTTTTATTTATTTTGAAGGTTCAAATCTGAGGAGGAGAGGATCCCTTTATATCACATTGTTGAGGAGACCTTTCCTCGCTTGCTAAGTATCTTTAGCAAACTTGTTCAGATTGTCAACCCTCCAATTGAAGTAGCTGACCTGATCAAGCTAATATGCAAAATATTCTGGTCTTCAATTTATGTACGTTAGCTTATTATAATTAAATGATCGTCATCACTTATCTGTAATTTGTACTCTTTTTTTACACTTACATTTTTCCTTTTTTGCTTTGCGTAGTTGGAGATTCCGAAGCAGCTCTTTGACCCAAATGTCTTCAATGCATGGATGAGTTTGTTTATAAACTTGTTGGAAAGACCAGTTCCAGTGGAAGGCCAACCATTGGATCCTGATGTGAGGAAATCTTGGGGCTGGTGGAAAGTTAAGAAATGGACAATTCATATATTGAATCGTCTATACACCCGGTCAGTGTTCATTGAAGCTCAGCCCTACCTTTGGTAATCATTTAATTTATTTACCTTTCAATGCACTGTGCAGATTTGGTGATATGAAACTACAGAAACCAGAGAGTAAAGCTTTTGCACAAATGTTTCAAAAGAACTATGCTGGAAGAATTTTGGGCTGCCACTTGCAGATTCTGAATGCAGTTCGAACTGGTGACTATTTGCCAGACAGGGTTATCAATCTTGTTCTTCAATACCTAACCAACAGGTTTGTTTTGGGAGGATAAAATGATCATTTTTCAGAAGCATTTTGTGTCCATAAATCGAACCTCTTGCTTCTTTTCTGTAGCTTTCTAATGTTGTTTCTGTTCTAAAACCACAGACCATCCTCTTTTATCATTTCATTGTGTTTTGCTAGATTTGGAGCTTCCTTGTTTGCCGCTACTAATCATCGAGTTGAAATGTTTATTTTGGTTGAAATTTGGCCTAACATGTATTGACCAAATAATCATATTTGGTAGGCAAGTCAGTGTCTTTGATCCATGGAAGATTACATGTCCAGATAAGCTTGTGGTGAAAGTATAAAAAGGAAATACCTGTGCTATGCATGTCAACCAAAAAACTATTTTTGACCATTTTTTATGGAAATATTTTTGAACAAATAAGAGCATTCGATGGACGTACAATTTTTCTGAACAAGGAAATGAAACACACTGTGCTGTGTTGATCTTTAAAGCTATGGATATGTTGAACTAGCCTTCAATTGCAGTTTTTCTGAGATGTCTTCTAGGCATGTTCTGTTGTAATTTTGCCTTTCTGATGATTCCTCTAATGCAGCTTTTGCTTCTATTATGTCTTTTTAGGCTACTTCAAAGCTTATTCTTTTTTCTCCCCCTATTCTGCTTTTGATCACAAGTTATTTTGTCTATATTAATTATGATTTTGTTCGAAGATAAGTAATTATTACATTGATTGTATATTGCAGTGTTACAAAGAACAGTATGTATCAGTTGATGCAGCCTCAAATCGACATCATTCTGTTCGAGATAATTTTTCCGCTCATGTGTTTCAATGACAATGATCAAAAGTTATGGGATGAAGATCCTCATGAATATGTTCGGAAGGGATATGGTGAATTTCAGGACCCTGTCTTGCTGTCAATTAGAGTAGGCTATCACTCAGAGTGACTTAGGGATCCTTTGAAACTCTAGTATCCCAAGCAAGGCCTAGTATCACACGTTTCCTGTGTCTCAGTTCATTACTGTAGGTTTTTTGCTCATGCATTGACTTCTTTTGTAGATATCATTGAAGATTTGTACAGTCCTCGAACAGCTGCTATGGATTTTGTGAGTGAATTGGTAAGAAAACGAGGAAAAAGCAATCTCCAAAAGTTTATCCATTTCATTGTGGATATTTTTAGGAGGTAAGATTTACTTGCCACTTGTTGTCTTCAATAATTACACACTTTCTACTCAGTGAAGTGCTTCAACATATCTGAAGGCACATGGGGGTGACTTCGATTAATGAATGTTTTACAGATATGATGAGGCATCTATTGAAATCAAGCCATATCGCCAAAAAGATGGAGCACTTCTTGCTATTGGGACATTATGTGATAAGCTGAAGCAAACAGATCCATATAAAGCTGAGTTGGAGCGTATGCTGGTCCAGCATGTCTTCCCTGAGTTTAATAGTCATGTTGGACACCTGCGTGCCAAGGTAGAGTCAATTGAAAGTTATAATTTTACTTGCTTCTTAGCTGCTTTTGACACATTCGTGTATCATGTGCAAATCATATTACAGACTTCTGTTTCTGTTTTGCTTATTGTGGAAAAAAGTATAAACCACTTATTTTACAATGATGGTGGTCTAGTTAATTACACCCAATTCACATCTAATCAATATATATGCCACTGAAGATCTCAAGCATTACATGCACTGGGTAGTGAATAACATAGGATGTTCAGTACGTGGCTCTGATGCCGCAATGACATGTGAGCAATGCTCCTAGGCTTGGTGTGAGCCTCACAATTTGAGGCATATATTAAGAATTGTGGCTATTCGGTGGCATAGTTCAGAGTTGGAAAATACCATTGCAAATATCTCAAAGTTGGGAAATGTAATTGCATGTGTCATTGTATCTGTTATTTAAAGCTGAGAAGATTTGTGCTTCCATTGAACTATCAAATACTACTAGTGGTGACAAATACATGCTGTTTTGGATATTGACAGTCTAAAAATTGCAACTTTGAGGGCTCTGCTGTAATATATTTGAAACCTGATAAATTATATTCTCCTGAAAGTACCTTTTGAGAATCCACGCACATGACTTACATGTATCCTGTCTAAAAAGGGAGGGAGTGGTGGTGGTGAATGGTGAATCTGCCACCACCGCACCACCAACTCCCAAAACTGACACGTGGGACCACTGTCCATCCCTTCTCCAAACCAAATGCATGGTAGAACAGTGAAAGTCACAGATAGACCCTGGAGCTCTCAACCATGATCATACTTGAAAGTTAATAATAAATGGAGTGAAAACTTGGCAAGCAAAAACCTCGAATTAATTCTAAAATTAAGCTCTAAAATTCAAGATAAATTTCCTCTCTGCATTGTGCCGATGTGATTTTGAAATCGGTAACAACATACAGGCCATTTTGCTAGTTTATTGATACTCAATAATTCAAAATTTTAGCTGGACATGTCTAAAACGACATGCATATCTAACACAGCATTAGACAATTATTCTCTATCAGGTCTTCTGTTTGTGCTATACGATGCTAACTTGTGATCAATTTTGTTCTTTATGGCATCAATCTGACCTATTCTATCTAATAGGCTGCATGGGTTGCTGGACAGTATGCACATATCAGTTTTTCAGACCAGGACAATTTTCGGAAAGCTATGCATTGTATAGTTTCTGGAATGCGTGATCCAGATCTCCCTGTTCGGGTTGATTCAGTGTTTGCACTTCGTTCTTTTGTTGAAGCATGCAAAGGCAAGTTTTGCTTTGTGCATGCCTTAAATTTTCATACTAAATTTTGGACTGCTAAAAAAATATTTGACTATACCTCTGCCTGTGCAGATCTCAACGAGATACGACCTATACTCCCTCAACTCCTTGATGGTATGATAATTAAATTTACTTCTGTTAACCTTGTACTTTTGACAGTAGATTAATTTGTGGCTGATCATGTATTGTCCAGAATTTTTTAAACTGATGAATGAAGTTGAGAATGAGGATCTTGTTTTCACTCTTGAAACCATCGTTGATAAATTTGGTGAAGAGATGGCACCATATGCACTGGGGTTGTGCCAGAATTTGGTGCGTTCTTCTCTCTGTACATTTAAACCCTTCTGTTTTGTGTTGCTTTAGTAACACATTTTTTGTATCCCTTTGGTAGGCTGCTGCCTTCTGGAGATGCATGGCTAGTCAAGAAGCTGATGATGAAGCTGATGATTCTGGTGCTTTGGCAGCTGTTGGTTGTTTACGAGCCATAAGCACAATCCTTGAGTCTGTTAGCAGTCTCCCACACCTTTTTATTCAAATTGAGCCAACTCTGTTGCCAATAATGCGCAGGATGTTGACTTCTGATGGTCAAGGTATTGAGCTGTTTGTGGATAGTATTTCATATACATATACTGGTAGTGTTGTAGCGTTTAGTGTATCCTTTCCAATCACCATGATGTTGCAAACTATTGGTGTCATATGCTGCTCATAAAGAAGCAACATTCCTAACTTTCTTCAGTCAGAAGAGTTCATGCATGGCATGTTCATGTGTATCAACAGCACCCACGTGGTTACTATTGACTCTGGGTATTTTCTAGATAAGATTAGGTTGAACTGTTAGCTATTTTCTTAATGCAAGGGTGGTGCTTTATCTGGTTTCATTGAACATAGTCTTTAGTCCCCCCCTCCCCCCCTTCTCTGTCCTTGTGCAGCTCCATCCGTGGCTCTGTTGTGCCACTTGGGCCCAGGGAAATTCCACAGGTCTAAGGGGATTGTCCCAACCATGCAGATTCTTTAACTGTTGGAATGGCAATAGTATGTGTTGTATTACAAAGTTATGTTCGACATGTCTTCTCTGGTGATGTATTAATTGATGATTTACAACATTAATTCTGCTGATTGTGAGAACAGCACAAACAATTTTATTGGACAGGGATGTTTCCAATTAAATATTTGTCCATTTCAAAACTAGAAAAGTTATAATAAGCACGTAAGTAATGTTAATTGTTTATGATCTAATATAATGTGGCAGCAGAATTACAAGGTATTGGATTCTTATGCTAAGTTTGTTTAGTACTAACTACTTATGATTTATTTTGTTGTTTTTTGTTCATACACTTATGCTTCTAAAATATACTGCAGATGTTTATGAGGAAGTTCTAGAAATTGTCTCATATATGACTTTTTTCTCACCATCAATTTCGTTGGACATGTGGAGCCTGTGGCCGTTGATGATGGAGGCTCTAAATGATTGGGCAATAGACTTCTTTGAGAGTATGACATTTTAATTTCTTTATCCATTTTTCAGATACATGTATTTTCTGCCTTTCATCTTTGTCGTCTTATTCTCTTTGTTTTTCACCTAAATGGTGATATTTTTAAAATAGCCTTTACAGATTCCTCATGCTTATCACATGGAATACATGCATTCATCAATATTTGCTTAAGTCCTATTGTTGTTCTGTTCCTTTTAGATTTAAATAATGTTTTTTCTACTCCCTCTGTTTCATTCTTTATCATGATGTTTTTAGTGCCATTCTCCAAAATTGTTGTGCATGACTCCAGGTTTCAATGGTCCCCAAATTTTGGTGCCATTTAGATGTTGAATAATGTCTTCACGTTTAGATGCTGAATCTGTCTATTCATAATCTTAGTGTATTGGCTAAAAAGATGCTACTTGACATAAAAAAATGTATTCGCAATAGGCCAATGCTGTTTCATTGAAATCTAGGCATGTGCCAACGCTTATCATGTTCAAGTCTCAGAAATACAAAGATTTTGCAGTATCTGGTCAACTAATCTAAATATATTGACATATGAATACAAAGGTTTTGCAGTAGCTTGCTCCAGAATAGGTTTTGCTTTTTTCATCTCCTGGGAATATTCCTGCTGCACTAATATAATCTAGTAGTTTGTGTGCCTTGTGCAGCTGATAATTTGCTCTACTTGGGCTGTCGTCTTGAATGAATTTCTCCATTTATCTGAGTGGAAGATGTCCATCTATCTTCCATTTTTGCAAATTGTTTGAGGCCCTGTTATTAGCAAATGCTACCTTGAGAAAAGTGCATTTTGCATTTAAATTTAATAGACTTTTGCAGCTTTGTCTTAGCTTTTTTTTTGTTGTCTTCCCCACAGATATTCTTGTTCCATTGGACAACTATGTTTCCCGGGGATCGGACCATTTTCTTGCCTGCAAAAACCCAGATTATCAGCAAAGCTTGTGGAGTGCACTATCATCTGTGAGTGTGTTTTGGGTTAATTGCCATATTTTTTTTGTTAGATTTCACAATATAACAGTGTACTAGCAATCTAGCATATGTTGATAATTTTCAAATTTGTAGATTATGATGGATCAAAACATGGAAGATTCAGATATTGAGCCTGCTCCCAAGCTCATTGAGGTGGTTTTTCAAAACTGCAAAGGCAATGTGGATCAATGGGTTGAGCCTTACCTCAGTCTTACAATTGATCGATTGCGTCGAGCACACAAACCATATTTGAAATGTCTCCTTGTTCAAGTGGTAAGATCCCTTTGTTTTCAAATCTTGCTAATCAAATGATGTTTTGTTAGTGTTGCCTGAGATCACTTTCTTAGAATCATTGTTTCAAGCTTATACGATGAACTGGTACGTGCGGTTGCCCTGGTAACTAGTAAATGGCGGTATCTTTTTTGTGAACTTGTTGAACTGTACTTTTTTTAATGTATTCCACAATACAAAATGGGAAGCACTGAGACATGCTTGGCTTGGTTTTCGCCCATTCTTTCTGTTACATGTAGAACAAGTGGATACCAATAAGTACATATTTTAAATATAGGAAAATGGGAATGAATTTAATCTATATGAAGTTGGTTGGAGCTTTCCTTTGGGATGTGCAGGAGCAGGAAGCATATGCGATTTTAAAAATGTAGGAAAAGTGAGAATTAAATTGAAATCAGGGAAATCAATGAGTATATGCATTTGAACCTTTTTTTTGTCATCATATCTAGTCATTTTCAGGCATTCAGTATCCATCTGGTTTGGAGGCTCTACTGTCATCTTTCCACATGCAAAAGTGGCTAGCGCCATGGACTACACAATGTGGCATCAATCTAGAGTTGAGATTAGTGATGGTAGTGTTGTGCTATGTGGTGGCGACTGATATGGGGATGAGCTTGAGCTCAGGGAGGCAGATGGGTTGATCTTTGGTTCTACAATGAGAATATATACATAAATGGGACTTTTAAACACTTGATAACCTGATCTACAAGGAAATTAACCTAATACCTGAATTACATATTTTCTCTTTCTCTGGTTGCTATTAGTTACTGTAATGCCGGTCTTGGATGAGCTGGTCAGCATAATTGACATGAACAATGGTTGGGAGCAGAGAACACAAAACACTGCTTGTATACAGATAGCACATAATGATGGTCTTATGTAGCAGACCCCTTCTTTCTGAAAATAATTTTTGTATAAACGAGCTGTCCAATATATTGCTGATCAGCAACAGCCTTATGGTTAATATTTCATGTTACAGTTATTTATATCCTTCCATCGTATGGAAAAATCATCTCTTGGGTTTATTTGTCTTTGGCAAGAGACATTGATAGCCTACTATTTTTGTTTGGTTTTATATATGGTTCAACTACCATTTTATAAACTATATGTGCTATCTATGCTCTACGCATGTTACTAAGCGCCTTTATATGCTGCTTGTAGATTGCTAATGCGTTCTACTACAACCCTTCTTTGACACTTGCAACCCTACATAAACTTGGGGCTGTGACTGAAATTTTTAACATTTGGTTTGGTATGTTAGAACAAGTCAAAAAGAGTGGTGTACGAGCCAATTTTAAGAGGTACTTTTTAGTAGTTTTGTCAGTACTTATATCTACCTCATGTTTTCTACAGTGAACTGAAATCGTTTTACTATTTTGTTTACAGAGAGCATGATAAGAAAGTTTGTTGCTTGGGGTTGACCTCACTTATTAGCCTTCCAGCAGATCATATTCCAGGAGAAGCCCTGAATCGTATTTTCAAAGCAACACTTGATCTGCTTGTTGCCTACAAAGAGCAAGTGGCAGGTGGAATATGAATATTTTTACGATTCTTCTAGTAAATTGGAGTTTACTTTTCTGCATGATATATTTGTTTAAGTTTATGAAGCTGAGTAAGATTTTCTTGATATATTTATCTATGCTTTTCTCTTTGATGAACAGAATCTAAGAAACAAGATGATGCTGATGGTGATGATATGGATGGTTTTGATGCTGATGAAGATGAAGATGATGATGAGGTTGAATCTGATAAGGAGATGGGACTTGATGAAGAAGATGCTGATGAAGTAAACAGTCTTCATCTTCAGAAATTAGCTGCTGAGGTTAGTGTTGCATTCTGAGTACTAAAATTGCATTATTGGCCTCAATATTTTTCCTTCCTTTTTTGTACTAGTAAGAATAACTGTCTACACAAGGTACTGGTCGGTTTGCATGAATATTTCTTCCGTGTTCAAATTCATGCTAATGTAACAAATGCAGTGGCATGTACTAGTAAAATTTGTATTGATATTCATCTTCTGTTTTTATTTAAAAAATAATAATCATTTTTATGGTACAGGCCAGAGGCTTCCAGCCAGCTGATGAGTATGATGACTCTGATGACGATTTCAGTGATGATGAGGAGCTGCAATCACCAATAGATGAGGTTGACCCGTTCATTTTGTTTGTTGAAACTGTCCAAGGTAAAGTGAATCCTTGTTATTAGAAGTTTGGAGCATACATGATATATGTGAAGTTTCTCACGAGTGCCCACTGTTTTTGACAGGCTTGCAAGCATCTGATCCTATCAGGTTCCAGAGCCTCATGCAAACTCTTGATTTTCGTTATCAGGCCCTTGCTAGTGGCATAGCTCAACATGCTGAGGAAAGAAGAGTTGAGATTGAGAAAGAGAAGTTGGAGAAAGCAAATGCACAATGATTAGTCATAAAGTTCTTTGATATTATTGCCATTTCACCGGGTTGTGGAAGTGGTGGGCCATCTTGTGATTTGGCGCGACCACAGGCAATCAATTTTGGAGCCTTAGTCTGCCATTTAGGCAGGAAAATTTTAGGCTCGCAAAATTTTATACTTGCGAGAGTTGAAACCGGTGATAGAGCCTTCTTGGATAGTCTCTTCACCGGAAGTCATTTTCCTAGTGGCCCATCGGTCGGTGGCTTGGATTGTGCAAGCGTGACACTGGGAAGTTTCTCCAATTTGAGGGCACTAGCTTGTCATGCTGTTTGGGCCACTAATATATTTTTTTTGCTGGGGGCTTAGCATTTGTTGGAGAGCCCCCCACTGGTGGCGGGGTGCATCTCCGTATCACAGTTTGTAGGGCAGTTTACATTTAGACTGTAGAATGTATATGGTTTTGTTCTTGTCTAGATCTTACCGTGAGTTTCCATTGGTGGGCTGGGATATACGGTTACGTTTTGTTTTTGGCAAGATGTATCTTGGTTCTCTTTTTTTTTGTGGAAATTTATTTTAGAAGGCAAGCAATTTCCTGGTATTTTTTTGCTGCATGATTACCATGTTCATGCGTGTGGTTTAACCTCTCAGAAGTAGTCACGAATCACAGGGAAGCTGAAGCATTTGATGTGAAAATAATCTTGCTGAATTATCTTGTTTCTATTCGTCGGAACGAAGCATCAGTCAAAGCCTTGCAAGCAGCACGCAGCAGAATTCTTCTGGTTCTTGCGATTGTGCGATCAGGGAAAGGTGTCGTTTGCCTGTCACTGTAGAAAGTCTAGTTTTAGCTTTAGGCTTTAGCAGCTTTCTCCCATCCACGCCCTTTCATTTCCTAGCGAGTACCATAGCATTGGCCGAGGAGTCTAGAGTGTCATTATTTGGCAACTAATTTCGGTTGATATGACTTTGATATGTGAAACAGCTTGCTTGGACGTTACTTAAGTGCAGTAAATGTATTTGGCTAGAAATCAATATGTGAGCCTGTATCTGTATGTAGACTAAAAGGCGCATCTATAATTAGAACAATGTAGTGTTGGCGTGACACAAAGAAACAAACCCTAGCCAGGCCGGCAATAATTCGGGCCTGGTTGGTCAAGGGCTAGGGGTGAAAACGGTAACGGTAATTACCGGCCGACCGGCATTCGTTTTCGACTTTCTACCGGTCGAGCCATATGGAAATGGTAATCGACCGAAACAAAAATGGAAATGATAAAAAATATGGAAATGAAAACGGAAATGGTTTTGCTGTTATACCGATCGTTTCCGTATTTACCGTATTCTCGTGGAAATTACCGTTTCTTATAATATGGTAATTACCTTATTCTAAATATGTCGATATTATAGGACCTGTCTATACTTGACCCACAGCTTATAGATTGAATGACTCTTCAATAAAATCTCTAACTTTTGTACATGGCTAAAATGAAGTTAATTTATAATTTATATAGTATAAACTTGAATTTATGTATATATATATATATAACATACTTATGTAAAGTTAAATATATGTTTTTATAGTTTAATGTTTCCGTATTTGTTACCGGTTTCCGATCTGTACCGACATGTTTCCGTCTGTATTGTTCCGTTTCTGATTTTCCGATATTTCCGATATCGTTTTCGTTTCCGACTTTACCGTTTCCGATTTCGTTTCCGAGAAAAATATGGTTACGGAAATGGTTGAGGCTGTTTTCCGATCGTCTCCGACCGTTTTCATCCCTAGTCAAGGCAGCTGCAAATAAAAGGTAAAAGCAAAGTTGCCAATTCAGCTGCTGCCCCATCATCGGTGGGTGTACCGCGCGTGATCATATATTCATACACGCAGCTTTACCACAACAGTTTCCCCCATGCAATTTGCATGAGTGATCGAGCATGCCTAGTCAGTCTATCTACTGCTACTACTAGTACAGTACACTTCCATGTGGCGCTGTTGGGAGGCAGACAGCGAGAGAGACGGGATGCGAGCTCAGACCTAACAATGGCGGATGGAACGCATGAATGAGTTGTGATGGATTGGATTGAGCTGACGGAGCTGCACAGCAGCCGGCCTATCCCTCCCTCTACTTCTTCATCCCCACATGCGTCGCTGTGCCGTGTATTATGCTTCTGGGCACGTTCTCGGCAGATTATTAGAGCAGATTCAACAGTACACGGTAAAATTAGCCATGTCATCTAAAGCTTCGGTTAAAAATACTTCATATAATACAAGGATGCGGTATATGATCTGTTTATTTGTCAGTAGTTTAAGCAGACCAATTACTATTGTTTCTTTGCATATCTCACTGTCCTATCACAATTCACATGCAAGTGTAGACCAATAGCAGTTGCTTGCCTTGTCTCGATGCTCACGTACAACCGGCGGTAATATAATCGCCCGTTCACATTCTCTTTCCTTCTCTCCTTCTGCCAACTCATTTCTTTTGCTAGCCTGGGCATTCTACCGTCAGTTTAAAACTTCTATTGTATCCTCTCATACTGTATAAGATGTGTTTGGTCTGACGGTAAGATTGAATGGGTTGGGGGGCGATCCATGGTCTCCTCATCTCGTACGTGGATGTAGGGATCCATATGCTAAGTGGGTGGATAGGTGGATAGAATAAGTCAAATTCTTTTATTTGTTTTGAGTGAATGAGATGAGGCAACCTTTTATTAATTAATAAAAATATATATTAATAATCATTAATTGTGCTGTAATCAATACTAACAACAAAGTATAATAATTAATTACTAACCAATGACATGGCAATTACTAATTAACAACATAACACACTAATTATCACTAACCGGTAACTAATGATCAAGGTAAGAATAAGTAAAACGTGGATCGCCTCATCCCGCTAAATTTGTCGAATGAGGTCATCCATCAAAGTGAATATTATGTTCAGCGGTCATCCCTTCGCCCCTCGCCCATAAACCAAATACATGCAAAAGCAAGATGACCATCTATCATCCATATTCATCCCTCCAACTAAACAAACCCTAGCTAATCTACTTCTCCGTACCAAAATAAGTTGGATTTCTAGCTTTTTACCTACTCCTAGTTCACCAATTCAGAAGTTCTATCCCTTTAATACCTTCTTACCTTCTCCATTAGTCATCAGAGGAGAGATCTGCTAATTGACATTTTTGTTATGTGGATTTATTGGTACAGAGGATGTGCTCTCATAATATACTCATACAAGATATGTTAAGGCATGATTTGGAGAGGAAATCATGAAAAAAAATTGGTGAGAAGATTAGAAATAACTTTGCCCTTCATCATGATAAACATGATACATGTTTACAACTATAGCCAACGAGAAGTGATATATGCTAACAAGTAATAATAATCTATAACATGTTAAGTTTTACTCTAGCGTAAGAAGAACACCTGGACATCCATAAAGAAGTAATTAAAAAGTTTCAAAATCTATGGATGTCCAGGTGTTCTTCTTTATGGAACATGAATGCCTAAAAGAAGAGGAGAGAAAAAAATTAAACGTGCATGTGCATTTATATGTTCATGGACTCCTTATTAAAAATATGAGGATAGCTCTCCATATGAAAACAAAGTAAATCTGTATAATAGCACGCTGGTACAAATAGAGAAATGCGCTTATGTTTCGAAATATCAGGCCAAATATACTGATGGACGAGGTCCTTCGAAGAAGATGTTATCCTAGATAGTTGTAGGATGAAGATTCCCTCAAACAAGTTATTTTAGCATGGTTACAAATAATTAAATTTTCGTGCTTTTTCTATATGTAATTTTTAAATTCTTTACAAATAGTTATAAAATTAGCTATTGCATCAATGCTTGGCAGCATTTTCCATTAGTCAATACCGACTCAGAGATATAGATAATAAAATAAAACGAACAGCCAAATACTCCATCCGTCTCAAAATGTAGCTATTTCTAGCACAATGTCTTGTCCAAAATGAAGCTATTTCTTCACCTACCTCCTCCTCTCAACCAATCACAACCATTCTTCTTCACCTACTTTCTCTTTTCAACCAATCATACACTTCCTCCAATCATTCTCACCTACTTTTTTAATACCCATGCCAACCTTAAAAATACCAACCTTAAAAATGACATGAAAAATTACAACCGCACTAACCGGCACAATAGTACTATACTCCTATATAACTGCCGTCGTCCTTTGGTGAGAACCTGTCACCTACTCGTACAGTACACATATATACAGGTCAGCTAGCTATCTGCCCCCCACATGTACAGTACAGAACACTGCCACTGCTGCACTCTGCATCTGTATGCAAGCAGTATCGATCGGCATCCTATCGGCTACAGGTTGGTTGATGTGTCGTGTGCAGATTTCCACGCACGAGGTGCCCCATTGGTGACACTGCCAAGTTGCCATATCCATCCATTCGTAGCTAGTGTGAGTGGCCTACTACACATATATAATTGCTCTACACGTGTTGCTCCCTTATATGTGGGATGCATGAACATGCATTAGAGCAAGTTTAATAGTATAGCCCACTACTAGTTCCAATTTATCTATAGCCAATCTAATAGTCCATTCATACAATAGTTGCTTAGTATACTATTAATATATGGTCCCACCTGTCATACACACATTGCGTCTCGGAGTCCGCGCTGCAGCTGGCTACAGATTTGTAGCCCACTGCCTTTCTCTCTCATCTTTTATCTCATTAAAATATATTTACAGCTACAGCTGGCTAATAGCCTGCTATTGTACCTAATCTTACAACACTGTTTAATTCACTCATCACTTTACTGACTAGGGTTAAACCTATCAGATTGAGAAACTTTCTGAAGATCATTTTCTTAATTAAGGGTCAATTCGCTTGGTACACTTGTAGGAATCACGGAGAAAAAAAAAACCACCACACGTATCATTAAGGGCACCCGCAATGGTTATCTATAGACTCTCTACAAGAGATCCATGTCAGTATATTTTTCTACTTGAAAGAGATTAAATGAAGAGAGAGAGCAAAGCTATCTACTAACTTAGAGATAGTCTATAGAGAAAAACGAGGCAATGCATTAGAGAGCTATAGATATCCATATAGACATACTATTGAGATGATTTACTATTAATCTAGTCTATTGCTAAGATGTACATATTTTATAGAGAACACCTTACTTTACCATTACGGGTGCTCTAACACATCTGGATACAAGTGTCAACTCTCAGGTGTCATTCTCACGCATACTCCCTTCGTCCAGGATTATAAGGGAGTATTCCCTTTATTGCAGTAATTAAGGAAGAATAAAAGATGCATCTAAGACCATTCACAATGTACACATGTGGCATTTAACCGCAACCTTCCACATCAAAGATTCCATACCACATGTGCTTCACCCGTGACCAAGTGAAGAACGGGGAGCCAAAATAGGACACGGGTTCCTCGTCAAAAATTCGTTAGAGTGGAGAGAGGAACGAGCGTTGCATGGGAGAGGAACAGGGGGAAGCAGGAAGAGAGGAGCGGCGCCGTCATGGGACTCGTCGCCACCCCCGGCTCCGTAGGCCACCGCCGCCACTACCGGAGAGGATGAGGGGAGAGTGGAGGAGCCCCGGAGAGGGGAGATGCCGTCGACGGGGAGAGGGGCGGCGGCGCATCTGCGGCTTCTCGACCCCCCTCCCTCCCGCTCACCCCCACCCCTCGACGCTCTGCTCGACTCGTCGCTTGAGATGGCCGCCGCCTCCGCCGGAGAAAGAGGGAGAGGAACAGGGGGAGGGGAGAGACCGCCAGCGGGGGAGGGGATATGGCCGCCTCCTCCTCCGCTTGAGATGGCCGTCGCTGCCGGAGAAGAGAGGGAGAGGCACAGGAGGGAGAGGAGAGATCGCCGTCGGGGAGAGGGGAGATGGCCGCCTCCTCCTCTGCTTGAGATGGCCGCCACCACCTCTCCCCTTCTCCTTCCTTCTCCTCCCCTGTGCCGCATCCGCCTCCGCCTCCATCGCCGCCGTCCTCCCTGCTCGTAGATCATGGCGTCTCTGCCTCCGCCACCGTCGTCCCTGCTTGCAAAAGGGGAGAGGGGCGCGGCTTTGGCCCATGGCGAAAGAGTCGGCGGAGCGGCTTGGGGTGGCAAAGTCCCCGATGAGGAGAGGCGGGGGTGCTCCGCCGGCGCCGCTTCGCGTCGTCCGCCCGGAGAGTGTGGTGGGGAAAATGGTGAAAGGAGAGAGAGGGAGAGATAAAAGTGAGTGGCTAATATGTGTTCTTGGTCTATGTGAAATATGAGGCTCAATAAAATTTTGGGACGCACTGCTATTGCCTTAAGAGACGAGAAGTACATATTGGCAGTTTGGCAATGAACATAAAAACCAGACCAAGTTGACATTAATGAGTTTGTGAGAGCATACTATTACAAAAATGGCTGCATTCGTTTAGGGAAGACCGTGTGAGAAAACACATCTTTCACGCGCACGCTTCCCAAACTATTAAACGGTGCGTCTTTTGCAAAAATTTTCTATAGGAAAGTTGCTTAAAAAATCATATTAATCTATTTTTAAAATTTAAAATAGCTAATACTCAATTAATGATACACTAATGGCTCACTTCGTTTTGCGTATCTTCCCAATTTTCTCAATCCCTTCTCCTCAAACTCAGCCTTACACACATTATAGTTTCAAACTTAAATTTCAAACATGCTCTGTACTACACGTGAATTCCTCCGCATTTCTTTTTTCAGATGGGGACACTAATCTCTGCTGTACTGTTGTCTTGGGATAACCAAAATCCCATATAATCTTCGACAAAGCAAGAGGCCATTATCCTCTATAATCCTGGACGCAGGGAGTATGATAATATTTCACAACTCATATATCCTCTATATTTTTTAAAAAAAGTTCTTTTCTTAAAAATACACACACATATATATCTCTTGACATTTATGAACCCTGGTGTATTTACAAGAAATACTCCAGATTTTACAACGGGGAGTAATTCTATTTAAAACACATCCGCCCTAGCTGGAAAATTACTTTTTATACATTCAACCACCGAGGAATTATATATAATTTTAGAGGTTTTCAACCTTTTGTAGAACAAACTAGCTAGTGGTCAAAGAGTTGCATTATATTGTAAAGATCGTGGATGTCTAAAGCGGCACATTTTCATGACAGGAGTGACTGAGCATATTAATAACATAGTAAGTATTACATCAAGAAAGGCTTAATTGATCACTGATCGAAATACTTTCAATTCGAGTCAAGAACTTATTAGCTGAAAAATCTTCCCTTTCTTTTCTCTAAAAAAAAAGCTTCTCATACATATGCTCTCCCTGTATTCACATTTAACAAGTACTCCCTCGATTCCACGAAAAATCAATTTCTGGCTATATATCTGTATTTAGCCTATACCCATATACATAATCAAAGTTAATTTTTTTAAAATAGGATGGAGGGTGTACCCACAGTACACAACTTGCGGATATCAACACTTTTTCTTGATCAAAATCGATTGAGATATATTTGTGTATGTTTGAATCTGTTATATCTCTACTATTATAAAAATTGAAGACATTTTTTTCGGTACTTTTGGTACATCATCCGTATATGAGTCGGTTTTTAAGTTCGTCGCTTTGGAAACACAAATCTGTATTTAAGTCGTTTTTTAAGTTCGTTCGCTTTTAGAAATATAGAAGGAAACGTATAAGAAATCTCTTTAAAAAACTCACATTCTAACTAGATGGTCGGACTTCTAATTGCAGCACATGATTTTCTAACTAAATATATATCCAAGCGAATTTACCACAATAAATTTTATTTTAACTAAACCATATAATAATAATAATATGATTAAAATAGTGTTCAACTGTTGCAACGCACGGGCATTTTTCTAGCACATATATATATTCACTAGTTGCCAGCTAGGAAAAAAGTTGCAGTCTTCAAAAAAAAAAAAAGATGGAAGCAGGTTTTGCATTGCTGGGTGGCGGTTGATCAGCTACTAGCCATAGCTAGAGGCCTAGAGCTGGAGTAGGCATGGGTGTGTGTCGGCGAAGTGCAGCGCATGTGCCCCTTGAGGGGCGCGCGGCTGGATGGCGCAATTTGCATGGTCGTCCGTCCGGGCGGCCGCCCTCATGCATGCACCCATCATCCATCATCTATGCCAGCGGCAAATCGTACCCCACCATATGCATCCCTGTCACTGCCTAAGGCGTACTACAGTACGCACACTAAACCGTGAATAGTGCTGCGACCACATGTGTACACCAGTATGTACATGGTGGTGCCATGTGCTTGGATGGGCTCTTTGCAATGGTGGTGCTTTTGTCATTTCTCTAGGGCAATAGGGGTTAATTTCTTTGTGCAATATTTGATATATAACCATTTGAAGAGAAAAAATAATGTACATGTAGTCATATCTGGTTATACCAAATGTTGTGTCGGATGATTATATATGATCTGGGTTATATTGGATATGGTTTGTTATTTTATGATACCATCATAGATATTTGAAAACCACTATGAAATGTAGCTCTAAAAGCTGTACCCAGTATTTTTTTATGGAACTTCTAAAAAAAAATCTATGACTTGGATGAAAAAAAATATTTTCATTTTTTTCACATGTTATGTTGGATGATTATAGTCCAAGTTATATCATATATGATTATTTCCAATGATGTCATAGGTTGATATTTAATTAACTAATTGGATGTCCAAATATGAAAGACGGTTCTAAAGCTATATCTAACATATTTTTTTATAGATGTTATGAAAAAAACAATTCTATGACTTGGATGCCAAATATATATATATATATATATATATATATATATATATATATATATATATATATATATATATATATATATATATATATTCTCTAGATGCACCATGACCATTTGCATGGGAGAAACCAAAACCCATTGTCTACCGTTTTGCATGTAAAAACCACCACCCCCATCTAACCCTTTTTGCATGTTGTAGTTGCAGCATTGTAAAAACACATTTAAGCTCGAAGAGAAATTAAATCACTATATAATGACTGAATTAAGTCAGAATTAATAATAGACTGGATTTTGGACTCGGATGAAATTAATCGGTCGTGTATATATCTACATTTGAATGTTTGAAAAAAATATAAGAGCTAGCATATATTGAGTTGGCATCGTTATGCCTGTTGACTTGATTCTACCAAGTAGTGACTAGGTGTGTGTAACCATGCTTCACTGCTTTCTGATCAAAATAAATGAGTAATTTCATAACTTCTAAAGCTAGAATCACTACTTAAAAATAATTTTAGTGGGCACCTCCTCTTTATTTTTACAAGCAGAAAAAAAATATCCGCTTGCAAATTAATATCGATCCGATCTTTACACATACGTGAACGAGGCGGTTTGCTAGCTTGGCCACCTGAAAAACTTGTTTTGACCGTTTGGATGATTTCTGTAGTGAATATCTCATAGCTTCTAATCACGGGGCACATCATTTTAATTAGTTAAAATGGCACCTATATATAGTATATATATGAATGTTTCACATAGCTGTTGACAAGCAACTGCCTATTTTTTCCTTGTACTGTTTGCTCTAATTTATCTATCATTGGCCCATTTCCTTTAATCAATTCTATAATATGATTTATTTTTCTCATGTTTCATTTGGAAATCATAAGACATGATGTTTTCTAGCACTATGCCTCCATAGAAAATATGAAACTTTTAGCATTCAAAATTTATTGCAGATTATAGCAACTCCATATATATGTACTCTCTTGTCGATCTCTACTAATCATATATATAATATCATCTTATATAATTTCTTCATCTATTATTATCTCAATAAACTACAATAGTATATATATACGTGGCCCATTTATTTGCATATATCTCTTTAATTTGCGTGAAGAGCTCTAAAAGTGTTTATATTTTATATTTTGAGAAGGAGAAGCTTGCTGTCAGGATATAAAGTCGAGCTGTCAACATACAACCCTACCAATATTATATTGTTGGGCATATTTCTCTGCAAAAAATGTCTCTCTGTCGGGAAGACTTGTCAACACAGATCTTAATTAACTGATGCTGTTTCCTATCATCATATGGACAGAGAAAACTTTTATTCTAAATAGTTCATAAAACTGTGGGCTCTATCTGATGAATTGGCTAGGTCATAGTGCAGAGAACACGGTCCTAAGGAAAACATAAAGAAAAAAGAACTAACTAACTATTAAGAAAAACTCAAAATTGACCCATAACTTGAAAGTTTTAGCAAAGGAAAAAGACCCAACAAAAGTCTGCAATACCTTTGTCACTTAACACTTACAACTTTGTACTTGCCTCTTTTGGATATTTTATTTAGATAAAGGATTTTCATTAATCTGGTCTCTATAACCACGAAGGATATATACAACCATCCTTCGAATATCTATCTCTCCTCATTTCCCCATCAAGTTCACAAGAATTCCTTGTCATGCGTTAGCAAAATCAAATTGGTTACCCTTGTAAGCATCGAATATGGCACAACTCGAAATGGGGCCGGGCTCACTCGTTAGTTACCTATTCTGTCCCAAAATAAGATCAATTTGGTCTTGGGGTTGAAAACAATGTGTGAAGGAAAAAAAAAAGTCCAAACCGACCCCATTAATATACATATAGTGTTGGTATATGGGTATGTAAAAATGTAGTTAAAGGGTATTGAACGAATAAAAACTCGTCGATTTACAGATCAATATAGGTAAAAGGATAGAAATAAACTTATTTTGGGATAAAGCTCTTATAGGATAAAGATGAACTTATTTTTGGGTGGAGGGAGTAGATTATATCCTATATACACTTATCATTTGAAAAAAAAAGTCCATTTTACTCTTCCGAACTATTTTGCGAGAGCACTTAACTCTCTAAACTTTTTTTTGGCTCATTTACACTTTAAACTATTGAAAATGGTCCACTTTACTCCGTAATGGTATTTCCGTTTTATTTCTCTATGTATAAGTTGTATTTTGCACTAAAATTTTGGTAGGATGATATATGCATTACAACTTACATCTCAATATTTTTTAGATTTTTTTATCACAATATTTTTTATCACAGTTTACATGATTGGAAGCACCTAAATTAAACTAATTTAAACATAGAGGTTTTAAAGTTCAAGCAAAAGGTCATGAAAAAAATAAAAATCTTTCTGAATTTTGATAATAATGTCATCTATGGCTCTAAAATGTTTTAGCTTAAAATACAACTTGTATAAAGAGAAAAAAGTGAAATGTTATTAAGAGGTAAAGTGAGCCATTTTCAATAGTTTAGGGATAAAATGTGTTACTAATTGCGTGTGCATTATTTGTGGAAAGGCAAGAAGTAAATCTCGAACACAAATTTTGTTCTTGCCATGTTCTCGTGAAGGCTCGATATAACCTTGACGATATATGATTTATCAAATAAAATATCACTTATCTTTTTTATTCTCTGAACAAAGTTCCACTAAATTAAACATGAACTTATTCGAATCTAAACTGAAGAAATTTGAGTGTAGACCTGATTTTTTTGGGTATAGTATGGAAAAAAAATCAAGGGAGGGTCTGAGATGATGAGATCTCAGATAGATTATGAACTATGGTACCATATATGATTTATAGGGTTATCAAATAAATCTTAGCTTGACTATAGTTAGTTAATCACAAATGTACTATTGCACGTTTTTATTTACCCTTTTTCACAATATGCTGTTGTTAGATGTTTAATATAGTATGATTGCTGACAATTGATAATATTAACCTTTACCAAAATATACTGATCTAGGATAATTAGAATTAACATAAGAAAATGATATTTGCAATTTGACCAATTTAAGATCATATATGTAATGATTATTACACTTTTGGTTACAACTTATTCTTATACTCCTATATGATTTTAACGCTTAGTGGATAAAGCAGTAGTTTATTGAATATGGAAAATTAGTACTATTTCTTGAACAGAGAGTGGGAGAGGGAGCAAAGTGCTTGTTCCACAGTTCTTTCTCAACTCCAAAGTCCAAATTAAAGCGAAAACAGTAGTACATGACAACCTATCCAACCATATTGGATGGTTGTGACCTCACAGGAGGCTATTGGGATGGCCTACGTTTATCACTGCATGTGTGCCACCGGAATTGAAGCTTGCAACCTTGCAGTACACTCACACACATACACACACCAGGTGAATTATTGCCCAAATGCCTTGTACAACTACAATAATTCTGCATCTATATAAACCGATAGAGGCATACCGAAGAGCGACGCAATGGTAACGGCTACCACCAGACCTGAAAGAGATGAGTGTGCTTGTGCCTCTCTCTTTCTCTAGAGAGAGAGATGGAGTTCAATTCAGTATCGAGATGTACATCGAGGCTAAAGGAAGAAGAGAGAGAGTACAGCCTTAGTTCAGATCACATATGACTATCTTTTGCGAGTCTGATCGATACTCTGATGAAGGCTGTACCCTCTCTCTTCTTCTCTTAGCTTCTTGATGCTTTCTCTTGCAGCTTCAGATAATACCATCCCCATATGTGATATGTCTGGCTTTCTTTTATATGTATCTATCTTCAGATTCATACGCATTATTTGGTTATTAGTTTTCTTTTCTTTCAGCTAGTTAATTTGTGCAAAACGCTAGTTACCCCATATTATTTTCTAATCACACCTTGTTTATATATTCGACAGAACTGATTTATATATAATTAGTGAGATAACTGCAGTCCTGATCTACACCATGCATATTATCTTTAGAACTTTTCAGCACTGCAAGAATCTGAACTATGTAAATTGGAGTCCAATGCATGATATATATGTGATATGTAATCAGATCTTCTCTCAAGAAAATTGAGGTTTGTCTCCAAGAATAATTAGTTCTATTGTTACTTGATCAGTTCATGGTACTATGTATGCTTTTTTTTAATCTCTTCTGATTACAATTTTTTTTCTTGTTTTCCAAGATTTTTTTAAAATTTTCTAGTACTGGACGATCAAGCTATAGGTAGAATAAAGGGTTTGAATAATTTACCATATTTATACATGCGTTTTAAAATATTTAATCTGATGCTTAATTAGAGATAATACAATGAATAATGCAATATATCACAGTTATTACTTGCCACAATAATTTTCTATGTTATCTTGTGATTTTTTTTTTCATTCACTGACAGCAACAAGAGACACCCATCAGTACTGTGACGGACAACCCATGGGCGACCCTACGGAGAGTTCTAATTGCTATCCATCATTTTGTTATAGCTAATGTTGGGCTGAAAAGAATCAGGATATCTTCTAATTAATCTTTTTTGTTTGAGATGATGATCATCATTTTGTCATAGTTAATGTCGATGGTGATGATTTTAAAACAGGAAAAACTAAGTATTTTCGTCGATTAATTAATTCAACTAGAAAAAGAGGAGATTTGAATAAACATCAAATCTGATGCTAGGTTGGCCCAAATATCATATCCAAGCAATCTATCGTATTGGTAGAGTATAAATTAAGCATGAAATATGAAAATATGTACTTTGTATTTCCAGCATGGTTTGCATGCAAGATCTTTTTGCAGTACATTAAATAATTCAACCAATCTACACGATGATTTATCCAATTTGGCAGATATGTACTCCCTCCGTCCCATTTTAAGCATAGCCATAAGTTTCCATGTCAACTTTGATCGTCTATTTTATTTGAATTTTTTTATGATTAATATTTTTATTGCTATAAGATAATAAAACATGAATAATACTTTATGCGTGACTTATGTTTTTAATTTTTTTTCAAAATCTTTTTAAATAAGACGGACGATTAAAGTTGGACACGGAGATTCATGTCTGCACTTAAAATAGGACGGAGGGTTTATATGTAGCTAATGGAATATATTTATTGAGGGATATAATGATATGATGGACATTTTTTAGGCCAAAGATCGATCACGGCCAATCTGGTCCTTAATTTATCAAGAAAGCTAGCAATATTGTGACAAGAACCTCATGTACCATGAATGTTTATATGCTTCTGATCGATCACAGGTAGAAGGGTAACTTTTCAATAAGATGCATGTAGATTTTCCAGATAAGTTTGTTCTTTATTTATATACTTAACAATATAATATCCAACGTGTTACTGCGGGATTTGTATGAAGCAAATAAATAATTTGAGTAAATGGCTACAATATATGTGTCGAAACATGATTTCGGCAATAATAAAAAGGGGTAGCGCACGAGACCTAAAAGTGGATGGATGCAGAGACAAAGGATTTAGACAGGTTCAGGCCCTCTCAATGAGAGGTAATACCCTACTCCTGTTTGGGGATTTGAATCCACCGGGTGTGTATTGATCTGACGATCAAGTTGTCTCATGCCCCCTAGAGGGCTTCCTGCCCACCTTATATAGGATGGGGGGCAGGATTACAAGATAGAAACCTTAACCAATACGGTATAGGTTTCCTAAATCTAATTTACAATATTATCAAACCAGGACTTTAGGCTGTTCCGTAATATATAAGGAAAACGTAATACCCGAGTCATGATCTATTACATATTCCATAGATATAAGTTATCCCCTATGACTAGTCGGATAACCATGCCGTATGGGTATGGGGTACCCATAATATCCACAGTAGCCCCTGAGACCTTCGCAGTCGAAAAGATAATCTTCTCTCGAACCAGATTACTCCAAAGCCGAGTGCTTCAATCATCTTTGTCATGGTCTCCCGAGTACTTTTACCAAATCTGAAGACTGTGGAGGGCTGAAAAATAAAGTCAGGTGCACCGACTAGATGCACCTAATAGGTGTAGCCCCCGACAATGTGGTTAATTGAACAAACCAAGCATATAGTCAAGGAATAAATAATCCAACCAACCGAGTGGTTTTGATAATCGTAATCAACCAAGTGACTTGATATCAATATATAGCATATGCGGTGTGAATCCTCCAAATAACATGATCCGAGTGATATACCAACTGCTTTGTAAAATATGATGAGTGATATAGCAAAATAGCTATAAAGAAGCTTGTATATTATGAATAAAGAAATTTCCAAAGTATTGGGCATACGCCATGCGCACACTGCTTTAACAGATGTGCTTAAGTCCCTAGAAGACACATGGTTTCACCACACCTGGAAATATATGGCATATGTGGTGTAAAATCCGAGTAAATAAACTCATAAAGGATTTACCAACCGCCTAGAAAATGACCACAATATATAATCAGCCTAAGCCATAATATTGGTCAATAAAAATGCACACTTACGTGGCGAAAAGCAACGATATTGTATCCAATCAATTGCTTAAAAACCCAAACAGCACCATGACTATATTAAAAAGTCAGCGGGGCAGCTATATAAAGCTTTACTGTTTGACACCTTTTAAGATGCATTGTACCAACTCCTAAAAAGTCGAGTAACTGCGGTATAAAAGGATTTTAAGGTATTGGGCACTTGATCACGCGCACTTTGGCCTAAGCGAAAAGTGCCTAAGTCCCTAAAAGAACGTGACAGGCCACACCTGAAAATATGGGCTGCAGACATATTAGGCCTAGGCCAAAAAATATGCCTTCGACACCCTTTAAAGGATGACGCATGTAACATGCTCCCGAGTAATAAATCTTCCGGGTAATATATACCAAGTGCAGCTCATATGAATAGCTTCTGATCTGAATGATTATCCCTTATAGGATACTCCAAAATAAATATAATAATTGAATCCCGACTGGCACAAGTATTCGGTTGATAGCCCTTACGGGGAATAATAATTGGTCCAGTCTTTGAGCATAGAAAATAGACTCATGACTATGAATCCATGTGGAATGTATCCGGAACAAGTCCAAATTGGAGATATAATCCTCACGCTTGAGTTGATGAGCCCCTGAGTATATAGCTTGTCCTTCTGTCATAATCAAAATTGTCTATTGGCAATAACTGACGCAGTCGGCATGGAGATGAAATGACCAACATGAAGACGAAATTGCTCATCAGAAGTAACGGAAGATGTCAGTGGTAGTAAAGATGCCACCAATCAAATGTAATGAAGTTGCATAACCATGGAGGTGAAGAAACCAGTCGGCAACAGTCAGGTCAGCTAGCAGTGAAGATGTAGGCGCCCAACAACAACGAAAGAACAGTCGGTGGTGACAAAAGCAAACCGACGATGAAGACGTAGACGCGCATCAACGGTGATGGCGAAATCCATCAATCATGAAGATGAAGAAAATAATCGGCGGCGACAAACGCATCCGACGGTAATGATGATTAGCGGCAACAGAGATAGCCGACTATGATGACGAAGTTTCCCATCAACGGCAGCAGAGTAGGCTATGTTGATGAGGCTTGACAAGATGTTGATGAAGATGACGATGTCGGTGATCCAGTCAATAGCGATGTAGCAGCCGATGATAACGATGAGATCCTCTATCGGCAGTTGCGTAGTAGGCCAACCGTGAAGACAAATAATTGGAGGAGAGTTGATGTTGTTGCCCAACTCGTCTAAACCGAAATATTTGAAGTTGTTGAAGTAGAATGTCTGTTCCGAAGCAAAGATGAAGATAATGACTCCTGGAGTTGACTCATTGGCTGATTAATTGATTTCTTCAGCTTGACATAAAATTTGTCAAATTTTGAGCCTTGTATTTGTGTAGCCCCCGACTCTTTGATTAGTTGGGAAACAACTGAACATAGAGTCGAGAACTGTAGCTTCTTGTCGTCGAATAGTCATTGCTTGATTGAAGATATGTGTTGAAGATGTCCAAGTAGAAATCCTGAATATTGGAGAGCCACTTGTTGTAGTAAAATATCATGGCATTGCATGCCGAGATGTCGAGGTTCACAAAGACGTCGTGGTTGGTGAAGTAGTAAAACTTGCGAAGTAGCAGCAATAGAGTTTGCCAGTGCCGAAGATAATAAAGATGAAGTCGCTCCACCATGATGACAAAGTTGCATCGCCGTGATGAAGTGAACACGAGTCGGCGGCAACAGAAGCAAACTGGTAGTGAAGACGCGCAGTTGTGAAGATAAAAGCACCAGTCGGCGGCGGCATAACCAGTCGGCGACGGAAGATGATGATGTCCATCAGTAGTGGTAGCTGTATAAACCAGACGTAGAGGTAAGGGCACTAGTCAGCAGCAGACGAGACGACCGGCGATGAAGATGTAGATGCCCAACAACGGCGGCATAATAGGCCAGCCGTGCAGGTGGAAACACCAGTCGGCGACGGACGAGGCGGCCGGTCGGTGAAGACGTAGACGCCCAACAACGGCGGCATAATAGGCCAGCCGTGCAGGCGGAAACACCAGTCGGCGGCGGACGAGGCAGCCGGTCGGTGAAGACGTAGACGCCCAACAACGGCGGCATAATAGGCCAGCGAGCAGGCGGAAACACCAGTCGGCGGCGGACGAGGCGGCCGGTCGGTGAAGACGTATACGCCCAACAACGGCGGCATAATAGGCCAGCCGTGCAGGCGGAAACACCAGTCGGCGGCGGACGAAGCGGCCGGTCGGTGAAGACGTAGACGCCCAACAACGGCGGCATAATAGGCCAGCGAGCAGGCGGAAACACCAGTCGGCGGCGGACGAGGCGGCCAGTCGGTGAAGTTGTAGACGCCCAACAGCGGCGGCTTAATAGACCAGCCGTGCAGGCGAAAACACCAGTCGGCGGCGGACGAGGCGGCCGGTCGGTGAAGACGTAGACGCCCAACAACGGTGGCATAATAGGCCAGCCGTGCAGGCGGAAACACCAGTCGGCGGCGGACGAGGTGGCCGGTCGGTGAAGACGTGGATGCCCATGAACGGTGGTGTGACCAACCAACCGTTTAGGCGAGGACACCAGTCGGCGGCGACGGAGGCAAGCCGATGGTGATGTTCTGACTGATCCATTCCTGGAGCGTAAGAGATAAGCTTAAAGCCATGAATCCCTTTTATGCATATCTGGATTTGGATCCTGCAGAACAAACATATAGGATGAGTAGTATCTGATGTAAATACAATACTCGAGAAAAATGCAAGTATTTTAAAATATTTATAAATATGTATTTCTCCTCTTGTCAATTTTGATTTCCCCGAGCAGATGACTCCATACGTTTAAACACTCTGCCCGACTAGTCATAGTCCCCAAGCATCGGGAGTCGGCCTAGGCATTTCCCAAACATGCATATGAGTGACATGAGTTCGTCATTAATGGAACAAAGTTTCACGGATCAGAATTTACTACTCGGGTACTTTTGCAATTATTAAGAGCAGAAAATAAATTTATCTCATCTCTATGCTTTTGATTTATTCCGAATAATACTTAGCACCTTGCGTTATTCGGTCCATCCAACGAGCCCCCGGGTGCTAGGAATCGGCCCAAAGGCAACTATCCATTGGCAAACCAAACGGAAAGCATAGGAAGATGGAACTCCATAACTCGATAGGCACTTTTGTACTCAGATTATGTCGCAAGCAATCAAGATGAATATTATGGAAATTATTAAAAAGTATGATAAAAAAATATGATATAACATCTGTAGCCCCCGACTCACTACTCAATGGAAGACCAATTGGTGTAGTGAGGCAGAGGAAAAGGAAAAATATCATATAAAGAATAAAATAAATGATGACTTAGCTTTGTAATATTCCCCTTGGTGATGGCAGAAGTGGCCAATGTGGGAACAAAGTCGTCCATCAATAACAATGAAGACACCAGTCGGCGGCGACGAAGGCGGTCGACGGTGAAAGCGAAGATGCCCACTAATGGCGGCATAATAGGTCAGCCGTGTAAGCGGAAACACCAGTCGACGGCAACGAAGGTGAGCCAACGGTGAGGATGTAGACATCCAACAACGGCGGCATAATAGGCCAGCCGTGTAGGCGGAGGCACCACTCGGCGGCGACGGAGGCAGGCCGGCGGTGAAGTCGTAGACGCCCAACAGCGGCGGCATAATAGGCCAGCCGTGTAGGCGGAGGCACCACTCGCCGGCGACGGAGGCAGGCCGGCGGTGAAGTCGTAGACGCCCAACAGCGGCGGCATAATAGGCCAGCCGTGTAGGCGGAGGCACCACTCGGCGGCGACGGAGGCAGGCCGGCGGTGAAGACGTAGACGCCCAACAGCAGCGGCATAATAGGCCAGCCGTGTAGGCGGAGGATCCACTCGGCGGCGACGGAGGCAGGCCGGCGGTGAAGACGTAGACGCCCAACAGCAGCGGCATAATAGGCCAGCCGTGTAGGCGGAGGCACCACTCGGCGGCGACGGAGGCAGGCCGGCGGTGAAGTCGTAGACGCCCAGCAGCGGCGGCATAATAGGCCAGCCGTGTAGGCGGAGGCACCACTCGGCGGCGACGGAGGCAGGCCGGCGGTGAAGTCGTAGACGCCCAACAGCGGCGGCATAATAGGCCAGCCGTGTAGACGGAGGCACCACTCGGCGGCGACGGAGGCAGGCCGGCGGTGAAGTCGTAGACGCCCAACAGCGGCGCCATAATAGGTCAGCCGTGTAGGCGGAGGCACCACTCGGCGGCGACGGAGGCAGGCCGGCGGTGAAGTCGTAGACGCCCAACAGCGGCGCCATAATAGGTCAGCCGTGTAGGCGGAGGCACCACTCGGCGGCGACGGAGGCAGGCCGGCGGTGAAGTCGTAGACGCCCAACAGCGGCGCCATAATAGGCCAGCCGTGTAGGCGGAGGCACCAATCGGCGGCGACGGAGGCAGGCCGGCGGTGAAGTCGTAGACGCCCAACAGCGGCGGCATAATAGGCCAGCCGTGTAGGCGGAGGCACCACTCGGCGGCGACGGAGGCAGGCCGGCGGTGAAGTCGTAGACGCCCAACAGCGGCGGCATAATAGGCCAGCCGTGTAGGCGGAGGCACCAATCGGCGGCGACGGAGGCAGGCCGGCGGTGAAGATGACGATGCCCATCAACGGTGGTGTGACCAACCGACCGTATAGGCGGGGACACCAGTCGGCGGCGACGGAGGCAGGCCGGCGGTGAAGTCGTAGACGCCCAACAGCGGCGGCATAATAGGCCAGCCGTGTAGGCGGAGGCACCAATCGGCGGCGACGGAGGCAGGCCGGCGGTGAAGTCGTAGACGCCCAACAGCGGCGGCATAATAGGCCAGCCGTGTAGGCGGAGGCACCACTCGGCGGCGGCGGAGGCCAGCCGGCGGTGAAGTCGTAGACGCCCAACAGCGGCGGCATAATAGGCCAGCCGTGTAGACGGAGGCACCACTCGGCGGCGGCGGAGGCCAGCCGGCGGTGAAGTCGTAGACGCCCAACAGCGGCGGCATAATAGGCCAGCCGTGTAGGCGGAGGCACCAATCGGCGGCGACGGAGGCAGGCCGGCGGTGAAGTCGTAGACGCCCAACAGCGGCGGCATAATAGGCGGGGACACCAGTCGGCGGCGACGGAGGCAGGCCGGTGGTGAAGTCGTAGACGCCCAACAGCGGCGGCTTAATAGGCCAGCCATGCAGACGGAAACACCAGTCGGCAAGAGTAGTGCCGCGGCGTTACATGCAAACAGCAGAAAATACCAAGAGAGATTAATCTGACATTTAGAGATCAATCTAATAAACAACAATAAGTTGAAAAGGAAAAAACCCGGCGAAGTCGGAGATTAAAAGGAAAAAACTCGCCGAGATTGATCTCTTCGACTGACTCCGAGACGGAGCAGAGGAGGCGGAGGTCGCAGTCGCGGGCGGCGTTGGTGTCCATCAGCACGACGCAGGACGGCAGGAAGGCATCGGCGTGGCTGCAGCCGTCTCCTATGCATCCGATTAGATCGGTTTTGGCATGCTTCGTGTTTGTAGATCCATCTTGCAACACCATGGCATTCTCGTTGGGTAGATTGGACCAGTAGGCTTGGTGGTGGACGAGGACGACCATCAAATCCGTCGAGCTGTCGTTGCCCCGTCGTTGCCGTCGTGCTGATGCGAACAAGATCAGGCAGAGAATAGCAGTGACGATTCGTCTTGTTGAAGTCGTCGGCGGCGAAGAATCAAGGAGCTCCCAAAGCGAAGACGAAGCCGGCGACTCATAAAGTTTATTCCATCGCACTCGTCGTCAGGAAACTCGGCGTTTCCCCCTACCTGGCGCGCCAACTGTCGAAACATGATTTCGGCAATAATAAAAAGGGGTAGCGCACGAGACCTAAAAGTGGATGGATGCAGAGACAAAGGATTTAGACAGGTTCAGGCCCTCTCAATGAGAGGTAATACCCTACTCCTGTTTGGGGATTTGAATCCACCGGGTGTGTATTGATCTGACGATCAAGTTGTCTCATGCCCCCTAGAGGGCTTCCTGCCCACCTTATATAGGATGGGGGGCAGGATTACAAGATAGAAACCTTAACCAATACGGTATAGGTTTCCTAAATCTAATTTACAATATTATCAAACCAGGACTTTAGGCTGTTCCGTAATATATAAGGAAAACGTAATACCCGAGTCATGATCTATTACATATTCCATAGATATAAGTTATCCCCTATGACTAGTCGGATAACCATGCCGTATGGGTATGGGGTACCCATAATATCCACAATATGGCAGGTGATAACCCTCAAGATTAAATCTATCAGTTCAACTTCTTGATGACTTGGACTCATGTATGTATTTGTTTATTGGAATTAATACTTGCAGTTAGTGCGGTATAATTATATAAAATTAGAGGATTTGCGGTATTATTTTACACTATGGACCACAATTAATGCGTAAAAAATAACATGTTGATAGTTACGCATTTTAACCTTTAATTAATTTGGTGTCCTCTGTGGCATGATACAACTTCCAAAATCAACATGTTAAACTAAGCAATAATTCTTATTTTAACTCAGTCATATATATGAAAACAAGGTTGTTTGGATCCGATGCCTATCGTAGTATCTTACGATACTATTGATCCTACCAAGCTGAAATGATTATGATATCCTATTATATGTCCTACTCCTTTCATCCTAAAATATAGCTATCTTTAGCTACAAATTTATAGTTTTATCATATCCTCCAATATTGTAGGATTTTATGTAAGATCCGGGTAAGTATTATTTAAAGCTAATGCCAATTGACAATAATATAAATAAGTCCACACAAGTTTAAAGAAGTAAATTAAATTTATCAAAATATTGATATTATAGGCTATCATTTTCTACTGTCCTAAAATACAATAAGTTTTGGTGTTGTACATAAGCATTAAGAAAATAGGTGAAATCAAATGGGAAATGTTATGACTTGTTAAGAAAAGGACGCATATGAAGAAATAAAATGGGGGAGATTGTGATTAATTGGTTAATAAATAAATGTAGGTGAGGACGCTTTTATATTTGACAAATTTTGAATGCTAGAAATTATTATATTTTGAGATAAATTTTGAATACTAATAGTTGCTTTATTTTAGGAGGTTGGGAGTATTAAAAGTTTTATTAAAAAACATGTAGTTTAGAAAAATCCAACAGTACATCAATCCTACGAGATCTGATTGTACGATTAAATATTGTGAGGAAAATATGATCTTACATAGTATTCCGATCTTAACAACGATGCATGAGGAAGGGCTTCTACAGTATGGTATACAAATAAGATATAAGACCTTATGACTAGTCATATAGATCATGGATATTAGCCATAAGACATTAAATACCAAAAATAGCTATAAGCTTGTGACTCATACACACCAGAGAGGCAGAGGGTGAAAATAGCTATAGAGCATGATGGCATCCATCTTAAAGTAGGATTTTCACCTTGATCTACACTTTATGATCTATGTTTTAAAGTGGGCTAGAGATAAGCTTAATGTTTCCACTTATAACACTATAGTATATGTCATTACATTGAGTTCCCATATTCATATTTTTTTAGAGAAGGGTATTCTTACCCGGCCTCTACATCCAACTGGATATATACGGGCCTCTACATCCAACTGGATATATACGGCCATTGAAATAGGGAACTTAGCCCCGCAAATAACCCAATCTGAAATTCGCTCCTACGGAGATTTGAACTCAGGACCTTGGGGTACTACTCAGGTCACTGTAACCACTAGGCTACATGCCCTTTCGTCATAGTGATGTTAATGAATCTAGATAGATATATATGTCTAGATTCATTAGCATCAATTTTGAATGTGAAAAATGCCAAAATGACTTATATTGTGAAACGGAGGGAGTATGTAGCAAGCATATATCCCTCGATGCCCAGTCGCCGCCTGCTCCGTCGGCTCCGCCGTCGCCATTCTTTTCGCGTCCGAGACCACAGCCGCTGTCGCTGTCGAGTCCGCGGCGCGTTGACGATCGATCGAGACACTGCATGCAGCCGCCATCGAGTCTGTGGTGTGTGTTGACGACCAAGCCTGCATCTCGCCAACCATCGCAATTCTGCAAATTAATCCAGTCGATCGACGCCGTAGTCTCTAGCCGGCCGCCCGGCCGCCGTGATCTCTGGCTAGCTGCACCTGTAGCCCGGACAGATGCCGCCCCATTGCATCGCTTTTGTTCTCGATCCATCCCCACATGAGCATGACACGGGAGAGAAGGCTCACTTAATTACATCCTCGACGATCTCTCCGGCCTCCACCCCGTCCTCCCTTGCCTTTTGTCGCATCTTAATTAATTTATGCTCAGTCTCGCAGGCCATGAAGACGCAAAGCAGGACGTACGGCCCAAATCTGTTACTACCTAAAAAATTTATAATGCTTCCGTCTTCCGTCTTATCAAAAAAAAAAAGAGCGATCATGGAAAAAAAACGCGGCAACGGAAAAAAAAAAGGAATAGGAGGCGGAAAAAAACTCCCCTCCCGTCTCCCGATCTGTTTTTTTTATCAATTTCTAAAAAATAAATAAACAATCTAAATTCCTAATCACAAAAAGAAAAGGATATAATTTCTAGGTACTTAAAAATTTAAAAAAGTTTCCGTCGTCCATATATAATAAAAAACCATTATATGGTAAAAGGGGCGGAAAAAAAACACGGCAAAAAACATCTGATTTCTATTGTTTTTGTCATTCGTATATATCTCTTTATCTCTAATCTAATCTAATATATCTATCTAATCTAACTACTTTAAAAAAAAGTTTCCATTGTCCACTAAAAAGAAAAAAACACGTGAGAAAAAAAAAGAAAAACATGCCAGAAAAATAAAGCAAAAAAACATGAGAAAAAAATGTCAAAAAACACTTGAGAAAATTATGATTGCTGTCATCTGTAAAAAAAAACATTGTCAGTGTATATATATTCTCTATGTCTAATATAATCTAACTACTAACTTAAAAAGAGAAGTTTCCATTGTTTGTTTGTGCTAGAAAAAAGGTTTCCAGAAAACTCACGAGAAAAAAAATAAAAAACGCTCGAGAAAAACAAGAAAAAAACCCGTGAGAAAAAAATGTCAGAAAAAAGGGGCAAAAAAGTGCGCAAGAAAACAAAAAAAAAGCGTGAGGAAAATTCGGTTTTCATTGTCATAAAAAAACAAGAAAAAAACCGTGAGAAAAATATGTCAGAAAAAAGGGGCAAAAAAGTGCGCAAGAAAACAAACAAAAAAAAGCGCGAGGAAAATTCGGTTTTCGTTGTCGGTAAAAGAAAAGCAAAAAAAATGCTAGGAAAAAGCTATCAGAAAGACGCCAAAAAAAGTCCGATTATATGGTAAAAGAACATTGTATATATGTGCAATTATGATTTCATATTTAGCGTTATATAAAGAAGGTGAAATTTGTATTTCAATTAATTATATATGTAAATATTTCTTAATGTTCCCTCAATTTTCTCGTATTTTTTTTCCGTTGCAACGCACGGACACTTTTTCTTTTTTGAAAAAAAAGGTGCTTCCATTGTCCGTCAAAAAACCGGACGGAAAAAACCGAGCGAAAAAAAACTGGGCAAAAAAAGAGCCCGATCAAAAAACCGGGAGAAAAAAAATGTCCGATCCAAAAAAACGGAGCCAAAAAAAGGGCGAAAAAAAACAAATTTGTCCGATCCAAAAAAATACGGGGCAAAAAAACAGAAAAAATGAAACGAATCGGTAAAAAAAGGCGAAAAAATTTAAAAAACTGTCCGATTCCAAAGAGAAAAAGGAATAATACGTGACACGGTAAAAAAAAATCGACCGGGCGAAAAAAACCGAGCGAAAAAACCGGGAAAAAATAAAAAAAAAAGTCCGATAAAAAAACGGGGCGAAAAAAAAACAAATATGTATGATCCAAAAAAGCCAAAAAAAAGAGGAAAAAATCGAAATGAATCCGACTCTGTCGACGCGGTAAAAAAAGGGTGAAAAGAATATAAAAAATGTCCGATTCCAAATAAAAAGGAATTATATGTAACGCGGTAAAAAAAAAGGAATCCTATTTATATCTAGAAAGGTCCGACACTATAAGAAAGTGGCGAAAAAAACCGTTCGTAAAAACAAATGCACTAAAAAAAATAAAAAGGGCGGAAAAAAGTGCGGCGGAAAAAAGTCTAATTTCTATTAGTCGTTTTAGTAGTCCGTTTATATCTCTTCTTTATCTCTAATATAATATAATATAACTATTTTAAAAGAGAAGTTTCTACCGTATATTAAAAAAGAAAAAAATGCGTGAGAAAATAAAAACGGTTTAAAAAAAGCGTGAGGAAAAAATGTCAGAGAAAAGCGTAAAAGAAAACACGATAGAAAAAAAAAGTTCCGTAGTCCGTAAAAAAACACGCGAAAAAAAATTTCCCTCGTCTATAAAAAAGCAAAAAAAAAAAAGCATGCGTGGAAAAAAACTATTAGAAAAAAGCGCTAAATTGATGGACACTTGGTCGGATAGGATCCATCGACTTTTTTTCCATCTGCTACACGACTTTTGTTTCGTCATCTATTCTCCTGTATTAGAGACCATGCACATCTTCGTAGGTAAATTAACATAGTATTTTTGTGAAGTATGGCTATTATTCTTGATAACATATTATATGAAATAATCTTAGAAAATAAACATATTTTAATTGTTATATAGAGAAGAGTGGACAGTGACTCTATTTTGTGTAGACTTGACCATACGAGGCAATGTAGGATTTGATTGGTTGCAAGAATGAGATTAAAAGAATATTTTAGATTATATGCATGTTGTCATATGAATAATCCAATTATTTTAGGTAAAGCAAACAATTGTAAGGTTGCCATCATCGAGGAGCAAACATCGTAAGGTTGCCATCATCGAGGTTGGGCAATTACATTTAAGATGTTCCAATCTTCTGATTTTCTGATTGTTATCGATATGGTTATGCATGAAAACCGTATATTATCATTACGTTTTTTTCACCCGTTGCAACGCACGGGCATGTTTGCTAGTCAAATGTAAAAATACATGGTCGATCTTAAGTGAAAAGTTTGAGTTGGTCCGTGTTGTTCATTGTGAAACATGGTTAAAAAAGATATTTACTCTTTTTTAATTGTAGGTGTGGGATCCATCTTAACGTCCATTATTGACCTTAAGCATTACAACAATGGCCATACGAATATACGATATGGTGGAATTAACCTACCTTATTTCCACCGGAGTCATAAACATTGTTGTTGCCTAAATAATGTTGGTGCCCCAGCAATATAAGCATTATTATGAAAGAAATGACGTGGTGTGAAAAAAAATATATTTTCCCCATATATAGTTTCAACTGTTGATTTCAGATCACAAATTAAAGGATATGTATACGCAACAATGAATATCGTGGGAGATATATAGTAAATCCTTCGAAATGTATGCCTCCCGAACATGGTCCACAAAAATTTAATTTATTTTGAACATATTCAACGAAAAAACATACGTTTTTAACAGCTACATATAGTTAACTAATTTTGCATATAACAAACCTACAAATCAAACTAATCGAGGATGAAAAACACAAAGGCATGCGTGCTATATCTTATATATTAGTGCCTATACTATTGCCAGAATCTCAAGGTATTGATAAGGTTGAAGGCTTGAAGCCAAATCATCGAAGCAAGCTGAGAAGTGAAAGATATGCCGGCAAATTATACGGTTTAATTGCAGAATGGAATAAGTTCACCTGAGGTCTAACTCGTCGACGAATCCGATTTTCGTCCTTCAACCGAAAAAACAGATGCAATGGGTCTCTCAACTATACCAGTGTAATATAGGTCCTTGACGGTTTGGACGGCGGTTTTAGCTGACGTGGCGCCTATGTGGCTAATTTGACTCGATGATCTTCATCTGACGTGGTAATGACACGGCGCTTACGTGGCAATTTGATTTGAAAAATAATAAAAACTATGGCCCCCACATGTCAATTTAAAAAAAATTAAAATGGTTGGCCCACATGTCATTCTCATCCCCTCCTCTTCCTCCTCTCTCCCCATCTCCCCTCTTCATCTCTCTCCAGGCGTCGGGTGCGGCCTCTGTTGCGCCACCGCCACTGCTCGCCAGCATGACAATGGGACGAAGGTGAAGAATCGGAGAGAACGTTGTGTCACGCCGGCATGCATGTGCGATTGCATTAGCTAGCTTGGCGAGTTGATTGAACTAACTAAATCCGTAGCTAATTTTGTCCGATTTTCCTCGGTGCGCGCCTGGTCGAGGCGGCGCGGCCAGTGTTGGAGAGCAGTGGTGGCGGCGGAGGCGCGCCGTCGCCGGGCGCAAGCTTCAACACCAACTTGGTTAGCATCCTAGCGGTGCTCTTCTAGACTCTTCAGTTCGCCATCGGGCACAACTCGCTGGCACGGTGCACGCCTCAGTGAGGGGGCCGGGGCGCGGCAGCGGCGCAAGAGGAGCGGAGGGCGGTGTGGGGTGTGGTGTGCGGCGGTGGCATCAAGAAGCGCGCGCTGAGGAGCATCCCGGTGGAGGTGTACCACGGCGGGGAGGAGCTAGACGGCAGAGACCGACGTGTGTACCATCTGCCTCGGCGATCAAGTTCGCGGACGGCGAGAAGGTGCGCGTGCTGCCGCGCTGCAATCATGGGTTCCACGTCCGGTGCGTCGACGCCTGGCTGGTCTCGCACGGCTCCTGCCCGACGTGCCGCAGCGCAACAGGAGTCGTCGGCGGCAACGGGGCCGAGGTCGCGCCTGAAGAGAGATGAAGAGAGGGGAGATGGGGAGAGAGGAGGAAGAAGAGTATGGGATGAGAATGACATGTGGTCCCATGTGGGGCCCACCATTTTTTTTTAAAGGGGCCACAGTTTTTTCCAATCAAATTGACTTGTAAGCTCCATGTCAATGCCACGTCAGATGAAGACCGAGTCAAATTCGCCACGTAGGCGCCACATCAGCTAAAACCGTTGTCCAAACCACCAAGCCACCTTATATTGCACCGGTTTTGATAGTTAAGGGATCGTTGTGCCTGGAAAATTGGATTCGTTGACGAGTTAAGGGACCTCAGATGAACTTATTCCTTGCAGAATTACAGGTATCTCTTGATGGGCCGCTATTGTACTGTTTTTACTAAAGGTCCAAAATACTGTAAGACCATAAGATGGGCCGGGCCAAAACCAATACTATAACGAATTTGCTACATATTTGACCTTTGACTATAAAGTTTAAACATTCATCTTAATCAAAAATATATAATTACTATTTATTTTTACTTGTTATATTGTTGAAGCTACTTTAAACGTGACTTATAATTTTATAATTTACACTAATTTTTTAATAAGATGAATATATAACTTAAACTTCATGAAAATCAACTGTGTTAAATACTTATGTCTTTTCAGAGGGAGTAGGTATGAAATTTAACGCTTTTAGTAAAAAAAAATGTCTGTTGACAAGTAGCATGTACCGCCTGGTGCACATTTACGATTTAAATTAGGTCCCTATCAAATTAAACAAGATTGCAACGAGGAAGGCTGGAATTTTTTTTTTTTTACCTTTCCAGAATGAACGACTAGCTAGCTACCGGCGCCGGAGTGCAAAGGGCACATCGCTGCCTGCCCGGTGGCAAATGGTAGCGACGCCTCTGATGACTGATGTTTATGCATATACTCCCTCTATACTCGTGGAATTCGGTTAGGACAACGACACGGTCTCCAAAACATAATTTTAATTTCTTATTTCTACAAAAAAATTTATTGAAAAGTGATATATGTATACTTTTACGAAAGTATTTTTCAAGACAAATCTATACATATAATTTTTATATTTTTAAACTCTAACAACTTAAGAGTTATTCATGATTTATATTCCTAAGATTTGACTTAAATATTATCCTAAACAACTTTCTTTATGATAATGGAGTAGCATATGTGCCGCACTCGCCGGCCGGCGTCATCCTGCGTTTCTAGTCAACATGTGCCGATGTAACAACAAAAACGCCGTCACCTTTGACATCTAGGAGTAGGAGTGTGTTCAAGAATGCCACATGTAAATTCAACTCGGGAGTTAACACGGTGAAGTAGACTTCTCTCGAGACCAGGCCTAGAGGGTAGAGACAACGGCGGATCGGCCTACTTAGTTATATTTTTTAAAAAATGCTAAGTTAAACAGTTTTAACTATAACTATTAGACAAAATTTTATTACAGAGCATCGTGATTTCACGGTTTTAGCAGCAGAACACGATGCGAAGTGCCCTTTTAGGAAGGCACTTTGTGAATATAGAAATTAACTTGTGGACACCATTACCCATTAGAATATTAATTTTTGAATAAATAGAAGTGAGAAACCGTATGAAATTTCTAAAATAGCCTTTGTCCAACTTGTCAGATCTCCCATTACATATCTGTTACAATTTGCGACTCTTTTCATTTGAAATAACTTTTTTATAGTATTGTTGGTTAAAGTGCTATTTCAAACACTACGTCGAATTCAAATATGTTTATATTTTAAGGTGAAAGGAGCTCCGCTTTACAATGAGTGTATTTTTTTAAAAAACCAAAACTGACTAGTATACAGTAGTTTGAGATCATCTATATAGTTGTTATGACCCTATCGACATGAGCCATACTCCCTCTGTTTAAATAAATACAATCTCTCATATTAAGATATAACACATCCTACAACAACGATTCTACTCCCTAGCTTCGTTCCATTTTAAGTATAACCATAAGTTTCCGTGTCCAACATTTGATCGTTTGTCTTATTTAAAAATTTATGAAAAAATTTAAAAATTAAGTCACGCATATAGTATTATTCGTGTTTTATCATCTAATAAAAAAATACTAATCTAGAAAAATATTCAAACAAGACGGACAGTCAAACGTTGGACACTGAAACCCTCAACTACGCTTAATATGGGACAAGGGGAGTAAACATCTACTACCTCCGTAGCAACCTAGGATGGATGAGACTTATCCTAGGACTACGAAAGTTCTACAATGGGTTCATAGGTTGCTACATTTTATGATAGAGGGAATATATCATACTTGTACGAAGTTGGTTCGTTTTTTTACGAAGAGAGTAACTCCTAAGGACGTTTCCTACTGGTTAGGAACGCTCTCACCAGCATAACCAAAAATGATTTATTCTAAAGATAAAAAATGATTTATTATATACACACGTAGCCTTAAATTTTGTCCTTACGGTCACTACTCGATCATTTGCACGAAAAGCCCGGTCATTGTCGACGTTTGATGTCGCGATTCTGGTATTTGTATGGTATGGGGATCGTTGGTACTAGGGTATACGCAAGACTGAGGTAAAAGAGATGGAGGCAGGGATTTTTATACAGGTTCGGGCCCCTAAATTGTCAGGTAATAACCCTACATCCTGTTGGCCGAAGCCGGTATTGCTCTTATTCACCATAATCACACCAGTACAATATTTGGGGTAGCCTATCTAACTGTTGTCGACATGGCGGTCTGTAGTTCTGACTCGTAGTCGATAACAGGGTAGTCTTCCTCCTCGAGTTCGTGCCCGGCGAGATCAGAGATAGTGCAATGTCTCTCCTATAAGTATCCAGAAACACCGTAGGGGACTAGCCGTGCCTATCCCTGAAGTCAATATCCGGCGTCTTGTCTTGGCGTATGTTGGCTTATATGTTGTTCCGTCTATGGTGGGTGTTGATTGTCTGTGTCTCCTCTCCTCCTAGGGGGCCTTGTATTTATATCCATAGGTGTCCCCTTGTCCAAGTAGAACTAGGGAAACTAATATGGATACAATCCGAGTAGTCCTTGTCATTTACATGTAGAACTCTGGTTATCCTTCCTTATGCGGAACTCCTATATCTGAAGGTTGTTTCCGTATAGGACATGGTATGTGGTGGGTTCTACCGAGATTTAGTAACTACTATTAGATATGTGGTATCCATAACCCTGACAGTCATTAACTAATGAAAAAACTTAAAAGCTTAAAGTGTCCACTCGGTTTCAAGCTTTTAAAATTGGCACAAGTATATTTATAACATTTTTTTATAAGCAATCATATCTGTTGATAGCGAGATGTACTGTAGTGACTCCGTCAACTTTAAATATGCCGATTCAGTTTTTTAGTGGTGTTCGTAGGGGTAGAATCTACGTTTAGAGGTAAGTGTGTATACATCGGTACTTGGGAGTGCTTGTATTTGTATCGTGTCTCTTTTTTTAAAGAAAAAAACTTAAAGCACAAGTTATAGTAGAAACGAGTACTCCCTATATCGACTACTTTACTCAAGACACTACTGGCTCTATCTATATCTCAACTCTCGTAATATATCAACATTTTACATACTAATTGTTATACTTTGGAATGAAGGGGCCAGAAAGAAAAAAAAAAGTAGAAATAATGTGAAATGGGAAGACGCCGTACACACGGCAACTTGCTTGCTTACCCAGTGGATTGATCACCCGTCGCTGTCCTGATTGCTTGCTGCGGCCGGCGATCGATCCTTGCACCCATCGAGCCCTTCCTCATCTCGCAGGAAAAGCGCCCATCCAAATATGAGGTCATATATACTTTCTCTGTCCTAAAACACATGCTAGTACAGTAAATCTGGAGGGACGGAGGAAGTACTGCGGTGGTCGTATGTCGTCGTCGTCGCATCTGAATGATCGATGACGATCACGCGTGTGACAGAACGAACGCTGGATCGATCAGCAGCAGAAAGTCCGGTGGTTTCAGATGTCAGTGTTTGTTACTCTCTCTGTTTTATAATGTAAGACTTTCTAGCATTACTCATATTCATATAGATATTAATGAATCTAGACATATATATAGTGTTTAGATTTATTAACATCTATATAAATATGAGTAATGATAGAAAGTTTTATATTTTGAAACGGAGGAAGTAGCTCTGACTTGAGTTCGTACGTGCAGAGCAGTAGCAGTAGGAGTATGTAGGATCAAGTCCACTCCTCCAATACAGTTCGGTCTCTCGATCGTTTTCAGCAAAAGAGAGAAAAGATCCTGATCAAGGCACGAAAATCTTGAAGATTTGGTCGCCTCAGGACAGGTTTCAGCTGTGGGGTCTGACTGACCTTAACTGATTGACCGGCAGCATTAGCATCTCTGATTTTCTTCAGAGTGTTCAGACAACAAAGTCCGCCATGGATGGCTGCGAGAGGTACACACACCGGTCTGTCTCATCAGCAAATTTGGTGCTCCCTTCTGTCTGAAATAAAGCTATTTTTACTTTTTAAAATAAAGTTATTTTTTCACTTATCCATGCATCTCAACTAATCACAGTTATTCTCAATTTAATCTATTTATCTACTCTCTTTTCTTAATCAATCACAATTTTTCTCTGATTATTGTTTACTACTTTTTTTATTTCTATGTGTAACTTTTGATATACTTGTATTTTGGGATGGGAGTACTCCTACTCCTATATCCATCTTTTTCTTCTTGATGTCACCGTGTGTGAGCTATATACACGTTTGCAGGGAGAATTAGTTCTTCTGATGCATTGAACTTGACCTTGACCTTGACCTGCATCCATTATGCTGACGATTTTTGAGTTCTTATTGGTGCGTATGCACATATAGGTGCCTTCAGTTAGCCCAAATTGCGCAGACAGATGAATAGGTGGTGAGTTTTAAATAATGTGTCCAATTATCTCTTGACAAGAGAAACGTACAGGGGTCTTCCGGCTAGCTTCACAGGGTGGTGGGCTAGATAACCTGTGTTTGAAGTCTCACCCCTTCTAATTATTTAATATTAGGTCATTTTCTAATATTCGTGTCTTTTTTTTATTTCTTCCCTTTTAATTATTTGATATTAGGTCGTTCCTTAATATTCGTGTCTTTTTTTATCTCTTGACAGTATAACAGAGCATGTATAGTTGCTTCTGAAAGCTGTGGTCACAGAAATGAAGCTGTCCACATCGAATTTCTTTTTTAACGAAGAACAAGAATTTGAAAGGACAATTCGAATCAATTGTACAAAAGTTACCATGTAGCATTTACCTGAAAATAGAACTACAAATCGAACTAACTTTGACAGTAGCCCCATGGAAAGAAGGGTAATAAGTTGGTGATGAACAATTGGCTAAAATGTTTATTGATAGATCGAGATGTTTGGGCTTTATAGATAATGGCTTTTGTGTGTTTCGTGTTGTTGTTGTGCTACTTTTAAGTCAAGTTAGCAATAATTTGGGCTGGAGATATGGTCTTCTTGATGTTTATATGCAGACATTGCTTGAGCTTTAGAGAAGCGTGATCGATGATGGGATTGGTACTAAACTCCGAGGAAATTAAGATCTAGCTAGAATGTTAAGATATATTAATTTGTGGAGAGACAATTAAATTATGGTTTGAGGCTTGGGATTATAGTTCAAAATCCAAAGTGTGTGATAAATTGGATCCACCTGTGGAATTTTCTCTTGTTTTATGAGCTTCCTATAGTAATCCTCTTGATGCGTGTATGTGACTCTGTGAGAAAGGCATCCATGAGCCATTCCTTTTTCATGTCATCCTTTCTAAGCTAGAGTACACGTTTGCAGGGAGAATGGGTTCTGATGCATTGACCTTGACCTTGACTGCAAACTGCATTCTTATCTGTTATTTAATCTTGATAGATGTTGGCCTGTAGGCTGTAGCCATTAGCCCAAATTGCTGACCTCCACCCACCCCACCATATGCATAGTAGCGAGTTAGCAACCATCGATATGATACAATGATCTCTTCGCAGTGCACAGGAAATAAAAATCCAGTATTCCATCCGTTAAAAATTATAGCTACATAGTATTCGTAGGTCCCGTTCTTTTCTCCAACAAGAGTTGGATTAAGATTAAGATTTTCATGACACGCTTTTCAAACAGCTAAACGATGTGTTTCGTGCGAAAACTTTCTATATGAAAGTTGCTCTAAAATACCATACTAATCTATTTTTTTAAGTTTGTAATAATTAAAACTCAATCAATCATACGTTAATACTAACTCGTTTTACATAAAAAACTTCATCTTCATCTTCATCTTCAGGAGATTCAAACACTGCCGTATTGTTAAAATACAGCTATACAGTAGGTTCTTATATCTTACAACTTACGCCCCCATCTCAGAATAAATGCATTCATATAATTTCTCTAATTCAAATTTGAAATAAAGGAATGCACTTTTTTTTAGGGAGAATAGCTAATATGATTCCTAAAGTTTCGCTCATGGCTCATTTTAGTCCTTAATCTTTCATATTGTCTAAACAAGTCCTTTAATTTTGTCATATGGGTTGATATAGTCCTTGGTCCCACCAAAATCGCCACATGGACATGCCATGTGACATTCCTATGTAAAATCTATATGATTTGTCCAATTTAACCTTACATATATCATAGGAAAATAAAAAACAAAAGGTAAAATGTAAGAGCAAAAATATACCTCAAAAGGGTGAAAAAAAGGATAAGTATTTTTTTCCTATGGTTATATCTAATTCACCCTTATATTTATTTTTCTATGATATACGTAAAGGTAAATTGGACAATTCATCATAGATTTTGCATGAATGATGACATGGCATATCCATATAATGATTTTGGTGGACCCAAGAACTATTCTACACCTTATGACAAAGTTTAAGTATTTCTTTGAACCATTTAAAAGGTTAGGGACTAAACTGATCCTATAGAGAAACTTTAGAGACTAAACTAGTTATTATCCCTTTTTTTAAAGATGAATGGAGTATGTTGGTACATAGACCGTATTACTCTTATTATTTTAATATAATCGAAGATGTTTATGAATGATATATGGATCTAAATATGTTGTTACAATTAAAATTGTCGAGCTTTAGAATTCGTGAAATTCTACAAAACCTGAGCGTGCATATACCGCGTAATCCGTTGCTCGAAGAACGAAACGCTGACCAACTTCATATAAACGGATGGGAAGTATCTAAAAATAATGTTAGAAAATCAGCAACTTGATCGAGGGAATTAGTAAACAAAGTAAACATGATAATATTATAAGTTGGGAGGTTATTTAAAACTGCACGTACATAGCAGTTGTTTTCAGAACCTCCCTCACGAACGGGGATATAATTTCCAGAAAGTCAAACAAATGGTTAAATTCAAAATTACAATATTGTTAACTATCCTTTTCTACAGACTGCATGATTAGGGCCGAATTATAAACGTGTAAAGAAAAGCCAGCCTAACTACTAGTACACTAATTTTCGTGTCACCTAACTTTTGAAGTGTTTCTCATTGGCAATCAGATTATTTTCCTCTCGAGAAAAAAAAAACCACGGATTCTCCTTGCAAGTACTCACTATGATTTTTAAATAGATGTATTTTAATTTTTTTACAAATATAAAAAATAAGTTATACTTGGAACATCTCTAATAATAAACTCATTAAGTCATGACAAAATAAATGATAATTACTATTCCCTTCATCCTAAAATATATACTAGCATTCAAATTTTACCATAAAAGTAACAAACTATGATATGCAAAAAGTAACTTTTGCACTAAACTACCATACTACCCTTACCATCTCTTAGTTTTATTATTACTAGCTAAATGCATGTGCTTTGCTACAGATAAAATAAAATACACAATATTTTCTAAAATAGATAAAAATATATTTCTCATACCCATCTTTGTTCTATAGGGAATATTCACCTTAATTTGATTTTATTTGTGGTTATGCATTTAGGTTTGATTGATTTTTAATATTAAAAAATTCAAGGGATAATGTGCAAAATTCACAATGAAAAGAGGTGAGGCCGGTGACAGATTCACTGCCACCACCACTATGTTGTTTTATAGTAGAGATAGGCCATGCCTACATCCCACCTATCCCGAGAAGGCAAACATATAGCATTTTTTGGCTAAAATTTGCTACTTGGAGGGAGAATTTTTTAATAAGACGAATGCTTAAGTGTATATTCACGATTTAAATGCTATAAAATTGGAGGCAGCTGTGGTATTTTAAATCAAAGTGTGTATCAAATCGAACAATAATGAACTCGATGTATACTTATCTACTCGTATCAATATCAAAGGCTTAGAGAAATACAATATATAATAAATTGACTTCAATCATTAACGGAGGTTAAGTCTGAGTCGTCATGTGTGATCGATCGATCTCATCTTACGTAATGAACTTTCTATAGAAATGAAAGAGTTCATTTCCTCTCAGCTTGAGCATAATTTTGTATTAACTAGTGCGTGGCCGGTTTCGTGTACTTTGCGCTGCCTGTTGTTTATCTCTACGTCTACGGTGTACTAATTAATTGATGACGGTTGTCAGTTAGACGAATTGAAATATTGAATCAAGCAAACGATCCTCTCGCGGTCTCGCCTAGCTACCCTGATTCGATCATGGGCTGCACGGCCTTGGAATATTATATAAATGATTTAATTCATTAATTGTTAGATTTTTTTTCCCTCTTTAAAAAAGTAGGCTTTGAGATGGTTGACTTGGGCGTAGTTTAGGATGTGAGCTTTTGTTTATAAATTATTCACATGGATGAGACGGATTTACTATAATTATTAAAAATAATGAATCAAAATATTAGATAGCTGATAACTTAATTTTTTTAAAAAAAAGTTAAAGGAAATATGAGATAGCACCAAAAATTCCTTGTTTTTGAATACCATTTGCTTCGATGAAAGTGTCTTGGTATGTTCTAGCTTATAGAACTATCTAGACATGAGTATGGATGTTGAACAAACGAGATGTTGTAGAGCTTAGCAATTTGTCAAGTCTCTTGGGGTGTGTAACGTATTTGGTCGCAACCTTCATGTGGTTTTGACGGGCATGTCTCAGGCTGAAGTTGACTGGTACGCTAAGTCCCAGCAATATCTCTTTTATTCAATATTCAGCACGACGTAAAATATATTGAATGGTGTTTAATTGTGATCATGGGGCACACTGAGACTTGAGTGGCTATTATACGTGCATGAATCCCACTCATCGGAAACTATGTGGTGATCACAAATGACACTTGACAATATAATTTTACAACATCTTAAATATTCTCAAATCATACTCATTTAAGACTAGTTCGCAGGATAAGCACTAGTCCCACACTTTCATCTTAAGCAATGATACATAGAAGAAAATACAACTAAGACTTGAGTAAGAATTTTGAGCAATTGAGATGTTGTAGAGCTTAAATGATTTGAGTCAAGTCTCCTGGATGTGTACCACATTTGGTCGACGCTTCGTGTGGTTTGACAGGTACGTCTTAGGATGAAGTTGACTGGCATGCTGAGTCCCAGCAATATCTCCTTTGCTTATTATTCGGTATTACGGATTTTATATTGAAGTTGTGATCGTGGACACATTAAGATTTGAGTGGCTATTTATGCGTGTGTGGATCCCACATGGCTTAGATGAAAATGGAAAGCTAGCAACTTCCTAGGGCTAGCTGAGCATGAGTATAACACGTTGAATTATCGCGGTCGACCAAATTAACCCCCTAGCTTAAATATCAGACATTTTACATCCTTAACTATTCTTTACACCCCCTCCTCCTAGCACTATTTTGGGCAGTTTTGACATGAGCTTACATCCATGGTGCAACACGACAATCTAGACAGAAAAAATTAAAAAAAAAATCAAAGGGCCCACCTATTATCAGAACCTCTCCCTCAAACCAAACCCTCCACTTCTCTGTCTGCACATATATATGGCTAAAGAAGAAGACAAACCACAACGAGCTCTACTATGTCATGTGAGGGAGAAGGGTGTAGTGTGTATCCTCCGCGAGCTTGCTATCTTCCGCCTTCCATGTGAGAAGCTATGGGATGAGGGCTGTTGGCTCTGCTGCCCCAGGTCCATGCTAGAGGTGACGGTGGAGGTGGAGCTTGCTCGAGGAGGCGGTGGATTGAAGCGGATCTTAGGACCGAACTGTCTGATCCCCACTTCAGCAGACAATAAGGACAAATTTGTATCACCATCACATGCACGATAAGAACCCCGCAAGCCTATGTATACAGTGAACTTGGTGTAATTAGAGAGCACGACGAGGCATATAGACCACCTTCAGTGCCGCCTTCACCACATACCTCCACGATGAGGGGACGTTTGGCTCGGACAAGTCCCATATGCATCCCATAACCCGAACCAGTGGTTCCATAATCCCCCCCTCCCCCATCCCAGACCCCACCCCATCAGGGCTGAAGGAGATGCCGCTGTTGATGGAGAAGAATCCTCTTGCGTTGAAGGAGGATTGGAGTGGCAAGTGTGGGTTAGTTGCGCGTGTGCTAGAGGACGGGGTCGGAGGCGGAAGGTGGGCGATGGATGGAGGTGGTTGTAGGGGTAAAAACTGTACGGAAATTTTCTGACCATTCCAATACCCTTTTCTTTTTTTGGCACAACTAATATAATAACAATATCTTTATCAACGGTTATTGATAATAAAATTTAGTTTTTCTAATTTCTGTCAGGGCCGCATTAAAGTTGGCACTTAATAGTTAAATTTATAAATATGAAAATTTCCCGACCGTTTTGTCAACGTTTGAGGTCTCGACTACAGTATTTGTATGGTATGAGGATCGTCGGTAACAGGGTATATGCGAAATTGAGGTAAAAGAGACAGATACAAGGATTTATACAGGTTCGGACTCCTTATCTGACAGGTAATAGCCCTACTGCTGTTGGCCAAAGTCGATGTTTAGGCCGTAATTCGATCGACCGTGATAGTCCGACAGAAGTAATTTGGACTACTTTTTCCACACCAAAATGCATTATTCGTCGTGAATCAACCGTCATGCATGATGGAAAATGTCGACGAGCCCGAAAGTTTAATGCTAACTGGACTATGTGTCGACTTCCCGACCGGCGGCGGCGCTTCTACTTAACAATTATGAGACCTGCTGGACCTGGACCGTCCAGCACCAGCAGTGGCAGGCCGGCACCGATACGTGTACACGTACACATATCTACTTCAGCTCTATCGTACGCCTACACGGGCAGCCGGCCGGGCGATCGACTGATCGACTAGCTACCAGTTTACGTACGACGGATGCAATAATCATGCAGTTGCACGTGCCTGGGCCTGTCGCCGCAGTAGGTTTTGTTTGTTGAATGAATGTACGACGACTAGCCACCTTGTCGTGGTAGCACGTTTGTTGAACCAGTCGTCGTCTTCCGTTTTGTGTTTGGTGGTAAAAAAAAAAAAAGAAAAGAAAAGAAAGAAACAGAAGGGATCGATTCGATCATCGACGACGACGTGAGCTGGCTGGGCCCCGCGGAGCTTGGCGTTACGTTGCGTTGCGTTGCGTTGGGTGCGCGAAACTGCAAAGGCAGCGGCAGGCGGCAGCAGCATTGCTATCGTACGTTTGCCGCTGTTGGACTGGGAAGTAATTAGATTCTTCGTCTCATCATGGTACCGATACCGGGCCGTGGGTTGGTCGCTGTAGGCTGTGGTTGTTGTAGCGCGGCGCTCGCTGATCGATCTCCTCGTGCGCGCGTGCCGCCGGATTCCGCGACCGACGGCGGTAAGCAAACTAAGCTGCGGTCAAGTCTCCCGCAGCCGCATGCGCATGCGCGCGCGCGTGATGAGCAAGCCGACGGCCGGGCGAGGCGGGCGCGCGCGCGCGAGGCCATGGCCGACCGACACGTTCTGGTCGATCGGATCGCGCGCCGACACGAGACGGATCGCAGTGTTTTTGCTGCTACATGGTAAAAAACCAATCTAATACCAGATGTGACTAATCCTACTACTATAAATCTGGACATACCTCTATTCATATTTACATTTATATTTACAGTACTAGAATATGTCACATCCGATTCTAGATTCGGTTTTTAAAGTGGATGGAGTAAACTTGTACTACTAGAAAAATGGTTTTTCCAGGCAACCAAAAATGGTTTATTCAGGTGGGAAAGGACCGCCTGCACGCAAAGGCCTACGAAAATAGATGATTTTCGCAGGCGGCCATGCAATCCGTCTGCAAAAATCATTTTTGTAGGCGCCATCTATTTTCGTAGGCGGTAGAACCACCCGCATGCAAAAATATTTTTAGCGAATAAAAAAAAATCCGTCGCTACCACCCCGCCGGCAGTGCCGCTGACCTCTCCCTCCGGCCGATGGCGGCCTCCCCTCCCCTCCTCGAATCCAGGCGGCGGCGGCGTAGTCATCGTCGTCGTCGTCGCAGCCGGGCGCGGAGGAGTAGAACTGTGGGAGAGGATAGGGAGGGGCCCTCCCCTCTGGTCGCGCCACCACCTCCCCTCCCCTCCTCTGATGCAGGCAGCGTCATCGTCGGCGTTATCGTCGTCCCGACCGGCCATGGAGGGTAGAGTTGAGGGACAGGAGAGGGAGGGGAGCCGCACCTCCCGTTCAGCCGCGCCGACGCCGATGCCCTTCCCCCGCCGTCGACCCCTCCGCCTGCGCCGCCGCCGATGCCCCTCCAGGGGAGGGAGCCGGAGGGAAATGAGAGAGAGGAGGGTGAGGAAAATAGGTGATGGAGAGGATAAGATGCTGGAGGAGAAGATAAGGATAGGACTTGGATTTTTTTTCTGTAGCCATGATTTTTACAGGCAGATTACATAAGGTTCCGCCTGCAAAAATCATTTTTTTACAGGCGGACCTCTTAGGTGGCCCGCCTGGAAAAATTGATTTTCGCAGGCGAACGACGAGCTTTACCCTGGTTTATATTTTTGTAGGTGGTCATTTGGCTCCAAAAGTCATACCCGTCTGAAAAAACCTCACGTGTGTGAAAATGCTTTTTAGTGTTGTATACTCCCTCTAGATATATTTCTATTAACTCATCCCTTATATAATATAACTAAAAAATTATATCCATGCATATAATCAGCAAATATTAAGATGACTACTTAATTTAGCACATGAAGATTACAAATATGATTATTTCATTTGAAAAAACTAAAAAAATAAAACATGCTTAAAACTTTTGGATGAAGAGATTGGGCAATTCAACCAAAAACTATCTAGTACTGGTTTTCATATTATATAGATAAACATTATATATCTAGTGGATAGTTTCTTAAAAATAAATTCTCTCATCCAATCACCTCTTTTCTCTTTATTTTATCCACCTATATATCCCTTTGTCTCCATTTTTGTTTTATGGATAGAACTGATATTTTCAGTAGAAACGGTTTCTTTCCCTTTTTTTTTTCTCTTTCTTCGTTGACTCTCTTGTCATTTAGTTTTTTTTTACGTGGCAACATATTTAATTGTATAAGAACTAGCTAAAGTTGAAGGTTGGTACTAACCAGTTCACCTTTTTTTCTTTTATAAAGCAAGATGATTTGTAAATGTACGTACTCTCCAAGAAAATGGATTTCGAGCACTCAAGTACGCTCGCAATCGTTGTTTTACTAGGATTTTGTGAAAAGAAAAGACAACCTACATCACTTTGTTAAATATCACATATATGTTTAAAATCAATCTATCCAAGAAGATACCAAAACAACAAAACTACTACTAAGAATATTACGTTAAAGATAGATCATCATATAGGGTTGATTAGAGATAACTATTGTTTCACCCAACGGCTTAAAAGTTGTACGTAGGCCTTATGTTTCCCTAACAACAACAACGACAACAACAACAATAACAATAATAATAATAAAACCTCCAAAATTAACTGCTGATACGCTCCCATCACCACCAGCGAATTACGTCGAACCAACGACAGAAAACATTGAAGTGTAATGAAAGTCCCAACATCTTGAATGTCGCCGTCGCAATTCTGAACATTCAAAACAAGGTTTTGACTTGGAGAGTCTATCCCATGGCACGGATGAGCACATAGGGGGAGGTCGTATAACATCGCCTCTAGGGAGGTGTGTGGCGCACACAGGTGTCAACGATGTCGGTACTTAAGCGGTCGACTAGATCTATAACAGATTGGAGGCTTTATATGCCACCGCCACCAAATCCGGTTGAAGTTAACCCCTGTCACCGATGTAGAAGCCCGCCACCACGTCCACCACTACCATGTGCCACCTCTGGGATGTCTCCAGCGCTGATACCATTGAGCCTCCCCGTCGATGGCAACCGAAGTGTTGACCCACAGACACCATTGAGCCTCCTCATCCACTAGCGCTAGTGGACTCGAGGGCATCAATGGTGTCCTAGTGTGAGTATGCGCCGCTGCCGTCTTCATTAAGGAACATTCGAATCCGACGCTCCCTTCCCGCCATTGTCGCAAGCTTAGCCAAATCTCGGTGGTCGACCTCCCGATGACCAATGACAGTGCCGACCACAACACATAGCAGCCCCGCCGCTCCCGTTTTTCTTGCAGCTACATAGAATTTCGGTGTTGGTGAGGCGGTAGGGTGGTTGAGGCAACACGGTAGGTCGGTAGCTGTGTTCTGCCTATGCCTCGATCTAGATATTATGGAGGTTCTCTATTGGTGTTGTTCATGTGTAGCGAATGTGCTGTGATCTAGATATAACAGAAGTGCTCACTTCTGTTGGTGTTCTACATGTGTAGCTTAAATTTGAGCCTTGTGAATTGAATGAACATGTGCCGTTTATGTTTAGACCTCATGAAAAAAAATGAAGGCACACTGCCTCAAAGAAGTAGTACTTTCTCTTCTAGGTAATACGTCATTTTACTTTGAAATTCCTCTTAATTTTTATAAGTCGATCAAAAACACTTTCTTTTACCTTGGGAAGCAACAATTTAACTTGGTATTTGAAAACATTCCAATATCAAGAAACGATAGTGGAATAATTAAGATCCAAAGATGGCACTACATGATGATATGGTACTAATGATATATTGATATCATTTGCGGAAGGTGACGATGTAAACGCGATTCACGAAGAAGATGATGTGTGTGCATTGAAACCGCGACTACGTATGAGTCAAGATAATGTGACGATGTAAACGCAATTTACGAAGAAGATGATGTGTGTGCATTGAAACCGCGACTACGTATGAGTCACAGATAATGTGACAAAACATGCTGATAGATGAAAGGAACGATGACACCCATAGTTTTGGTTATTTATTGGATTCAAGTTCACAACTATATTGATGTTATATTGATGTGACGACAATTTAAATAGGCTTTATAGATGATCATGTGATATAATGAGATAAGTCATATCGTGTACATTAGTTAAGAAAATTAATCGTGTATATGAGTTATGAAAATTACTTCGGATTATTTTTAAACGAAAAAAAATATAGCTTTAGACGAAGTACCACAATAAGTGTTTTATAGTTATTTTAGGATGCATGAAGTTTTTAATGTAAATTATTTCCAATGTTTTTTTTGTCCGAAGGTTATTTTATAAAAAAAATACCAAAGTTTGTAGAGCACAAATTTGACAAAATCTTTAAAAGAATTAGGTTTATCGATAAGTTATGAATCAGCTAATCATAAAAAAAAACCCCTAAAATTCATCAATGCCGATGGACTCATCATCCTTAATAACACCTGACTAAAAATGTCATCCAGACTTAATCATCACATCATCACCGTCATCTTCTCTAGCATAGCAAAAGCACTATTCACTCATCATCATCAAAAAGAAAGAATCATCATCATTAAAAAAAGAAAAAAAAAAAGGGAGAACTCGATGAGATCAGCCTACTACGCGCTTCCATGAATTCGCCCATGGCCCCCACCGTGGCCTTTCAAGTTTCAACCCCAACCACCCGACGACCACCTCTCCCCCCCCCCCGCGCTGCGGCCGCCGAAATACCCGCAGCCACCCGCCGCTGACGGTCAACCCACCTTCGATCCACCCGGAACACCATCCGCCCGTCCACCGATCCCCCCCTCGCCGCATCCACGCCGTCCCTTTTAATCCACCCGTCTCCGTTTCCCACCCCCCGCGTCGTGGGCCCCACCTGCCGCATTCCCACCAAACCTCCTCCCCCCGCCCCCGCCTCCTTCCTCCCTCCCTCCCTCGCGTAGTCAAACCTTTCCTTCTACTACTTCTCTTCTTCTTCCTCCTCTTCTCCTCCTCTCCTCGCCGAGGACGCATCGGAATTCAGGTGGAGGCAAGGATTGCATGAGCTAAGGTGAGGTGTGTCCGGCGTCGCGTTCGCGTGCGAGGTGGTGGTGGTGGTGGCTGTAGTGTGGAGGTGGTGGGGAGTGTGAGGAGAGGGAGGGGATGGAGGTGGGGGAGAGGGCGGCGATGGCGCTGGGAGCGGGGTTCGACCTCACGTCGGACTTCAGGCTCAAGTTCGCCAAGGAAGGGCGGCTGGTGGAGCTCGACGAGGCCGGGGCCAGGGACGTGCCCGTGCCGGGTGGCGGCGTCGGCGGCGGCGCGGCGGCGGTGCTACGCGGGGTGCCGCGCGACGTCGGCGTCGACAAGGGCGACCGCATCCGCTTCCGCTCCGACGTCCTCGAGTTCAACCAGGTACGCCCTTGCCTTGCCTCCCTTCTGCTGCAACCGCTCCAATCTTGGTTGACTCTGCTCTGCTCGGCTCGGGCTCTTGCTGCTGCCGCGTGGTGATTAGTTCGCGAGATTTTCTTTTCCGGGGACACGATCGCGAGAGATGCGCGTGCCTCCTTTCGTGTTTTTTCGCTCGATTTCGCTGTTCTACTGGGGTTGCGTCGTCACAGATGCTTGGAAAAAGATTGGAGGTGGCAACTCTGATTAATTAACCGTGCAGAACTCGATCAGACCGTTGCTTCGCTTGGTTGAATGAATCGGGACAAGGGGACTGGGATTACAAGCTTTTACCCTTGTTCTTGGTTACTTACAGTTCACCATTTCTGTTTCTAACGAGATCTTCTTTGGGAAGAAGGAGAAGAACTCTACGGACAGCGAGCAGAATTGGCAAAGAGTAAAGAAGCCGCGGCTTGCTTCCGTGAAACGGTCACACAAATTGATTGACTGCTAATTTTATCCCATCGCTTGACCTGTGGAAATCTCACTTGAATAAGACGTGCAATTCCGTCTAATTTAGGCACATTTTGCCCAATTTTTTGGTTCCCATCCATCACCTTAACTTCCATACCTATCAGTACTTTCCTTCATTAATGTTAAGAGAATGGTCTTCGCCTCATGCCTTGTTTGTCAGTTAAGTCGAGCCACAGATTTCGGCTTAAACATGCCTGTCTGGCATCAATCAATAAAATCTTCACACTAACCATTTTTGAATGTTACACTATGCTGGCATTCTAATGGTTGTACGTTTAAGTCCTTAAATAGTGGTTCTTGGGTGAACTTCAGCTGGCTAGAATTCAATATCATCGAAAATTTTCTCGTGGGGAAAACGAACACTTATTTTTCTTTCCTGAAATATCCTATAGGATTTTGAATGCTGCAGTTCGCGATTCTTGTTTCTCTGTCGAAAAAGATTCTGGGATAGCTAAGTGTAAACTGTTCGAGATCTTTCCTGTAGAGTGGATCTGTGGTCATCCCTAGAAAATCTGGTTGGAATCCCACTCAGTTTTTTCATTTCCAGACAGGAATTGAAACAGCTGTCTCTGTACATATGTTCACACATATTTGGGGGGTTTTTTTATTGTTGCATTTAGGAATTTATATTAGCACAAAAGAACAAACAGTACTTCAGTTATTCCTCCCCGAAGTTTAGAAGGCTAGCAAGTGATGCATAATCCGTTGGCAGAAGAGGCTGGTCCTTGTCAAACTGGTAGTACTATGTTTGTACCTTGTCAAAATATTGTCGACCTTTTGAATGTGGCTTCTTCAGATGAGACTAGCTGCACTGTCTTTCTAAAGCACGATCGCAGCATTTCATTGGACCACATGGCCTCTTAATTGTGTAGAACCTTCTTGCTTTTGAAGATGAAAAGCTGCTTTTCTTGATGCCTGTATTTAAATACAATTAACATGGTAGACAATGGATATTCCCTTCAAGGCCATGAGTAGAGTTAGGTGTTTTTCTACATGGCTTTCCAAATGTGAAGTTCAGCTTTCGTGTATTAGAGATATGCTTCAGCTCGATCCTTCTATTCTGATATGATTGCATTTGATTTTCCTGACAGATGTCCGAGTTACTTAATCAGAAATCTTCAGTCCAAGGGAAGGTGCCTTCAGGCTATTTTAACACTCTTTTCGATTTAAGTGGAGCTTGGATGACAGATGCTAAAGAGACTAAACATCTAGCATTTGATGGATATTTCATCTCGTTGTACAAGTTGCACCTAAAAACTTCTCCATTGGTTCTTCGAGATGAAGTTAGAAGTGCTGTTCCACCGAAATGGGACCCTGCAGCACTATCACGGTAAAGCACTTTGACAACTGTTTTTTTGGGAGTTCTCATTTTGCCAAATATCTGTGGTTTAATCTTGGGGGTTAGCTTCTTAAGTGCACTGTATGTGTATTTATTGGTTTGCCTACAATATGATTTATTTTGTTTTAGCTGGCTTTGAGTCACATACTTTTTTTTCCCTGGCCATATATAAAATCTATATATGTGAATAAAAGCAGCTAGATCTTGTTAATTTTCAGGTTTATCAAAACTTATGGGACACACATAATTGTTGAAATGGCAGTTGGGGGTCAGGATGTCATTTGTGTTAAGCAAAGTCCTTCTTCAACCATTTCATCAGCGGACCTAAAGCTACACCTGGAAGATCTTGGTGATTTCCTGTTTTCTGATGGGAGGAATCATTCCCCGATACATCGCAAGACCAGGGATGGCAAGAGCAAGGTACAAAATGGTTCTACCCTCAATTCACGTAGCAACCTGCTGGAAGCAAACATATCTAATCCGATTCATTCAATATAGGTGCCTGATGTTTTTGTCAGGATGGAACAGCAGCCTAATAACCTACATCTTTCTAGCTACTCAGAATCATCAACCAAAGATGTGAGTATTTTTCTTAGTTTAATGTGTCAGTTGGTTCTCTAGCCGCGCTTTGCATACTGAAAGATCACTGCTTTCCCAAACAGGGCCTGACAATTACATGCTCGAAAAGAGGTGGAGATGCCTCTATAGCCAGCCATTCCAAATGGTTACAAACCGTTCCAAGGGTTCCTGATGCTATAATGTTTAAATTTGTTCCTATCACCTCTCTTCTTACCGGCATTCCTGGTAGTGGTTACCTCAGCCATGCCATTAATTTGTATCTTCGCTGTAAGTTCTCCTATAAATTCCCTTTTCTGTTCCACAAACTTCAAATGTTAGTCTGTCATTCTATAATTGCTTCTTCCGGATTGACTGCATTACTAACTTTCATAACCTTTATTCTGAATCGAACTGCAATTTGGATAAATGAATCCTTATAAAGTTTGTGCTCTGTCAGATAAACCTGATCCTGAAGACTTGCAACATTTCTTGGAGTTTCAAGTGCCCCTACAATGGGCGCCTTTGTTCAACGAGCTTATCCTTGGGCCTCAAAAGAGAAAAGGCTCCTATCCTTCATTGCAGTTCAGATTTCTTGGTCCCAAACTTCAAGTTAGCACTTCTCAGGTACTTGATTGTTACATTGCACAATCTTTTTTTTTAAAAAAAATTTCTTCTTTCAGTTTACAATTCACCGTAACTTTTGAAGCACCATTATGTCAGTAAACACGCACTCGAAGGTGCGAACTAGCAGTGGTGGTGTGTGCATGTGCGTCTGCCCTGTAAATGCAAAGAAAAAGGAAAACGTAAAACTCGAGGTTCAGTCTATTTACATTGTTCTTGTGTTGGGTCCAGGTATCTAGTTCTCATAAGCCTGTAGTAGGCTTACGGTTATACCTGGAGGGGAGGAAGTGCAACCGGCTGGCCATCCACGTCCAGCACCTGTCCAGCGCCCCCAGCATGCTCGGGGACTCGCTGTCGTCGTCCATGTCGGAGTGGCGCGAGTCGGAGGAGGTGGGCGCCGGGTACATCGAGCCCATCCAGTGGAAGAGCTACTCCTGCGTCTGCACGTCCAAGGTGGACTACAACCCGGAGTGGCTCAAGCGCGTCCCCGGCGGCCGCGGCGTGTTCGTCGTCACCGGCGCGCAGCTGGTGACCAAGGGGACGTGGTCGAGGAAGGTGCTCCACCTCCGGCTGCACTACACGCACGTCCCCGGGTGCGCCATCCAGCGCACGGAGTGGGCGGCGGCGCCCGCGGCGTCGCAGCGGGGGAGCTTCCTGACGACGATCAGCACGACGCTGAGCTCGCCGTTCACGCAGCTGCAGGCCGCCGCCGCGCCGGCGGCGCCGCCGAGGAACGAGCCGGCGCCCGCGGCGCTGCTCAACTCCGGCGTGTACCCGGACGGTCCGCCCGTGCCGCTCCAGTCGAGGAAGCTGCTCAAGTTCGTCGACATGTCGGAGGTGGTGAAGGGCCCCCACGACGTGCCGGGGCACTGGCTGGTCACCGCCGCCAAGCTCGTCAAGGACGGCGGCAAGATCGGGCTCAACGTCAAGTTCGCGCTGCTCAACTACGACGGCACGCAGCCGGCGACGGCGACGATGGCCGGTGGTGATCAAGGGCATGGGCTGCTGAATTGAGATTTTCGCCGTTTGTTTGTACATATCACAGCAGTTCATCACAGCTTTGCTGGTCTTTGTTAGGTTTCATCGATCAGGATTTTGGTTTGGGACTTGGGAGCAGATAGGATTAAGAGAATGAATTTGTTACAGATTTTTTTTTACTTTTTGGGCGTATAGGAAGTGTATAGAACAGGAGATCCAGGACATACAAACAAAAAAAACCATCGAGCAGTGTGTTGGCAATGCTCCAATTTATTTTCTTTTCTTGCTGTGTAATTAGAGTCTTTTGCGTGTAAATTATTATGAGTTTTGTTTGCCTGTAGATTGGCCGGCCAAATAAGCCGATATCAGAACGTCCAAACGGGTCAACGGGTCGCGAAGTGAATATGTTAAATCTAGGCCAACAAGTAAAAGTGAATATTTCTCACAGTGTTCATGTTTATTAAGCGAAATGAGTGTAACTTAACTGGTCAGATTTCTTGTGATGAAACCAGCTCACCCGGGTTCTAAACTTAACACAAGTACTTGTATTTATGGCTAATAAATGTTTCAGTGATAGACAGCATATGATAGCACGGCGTCTATGGTGCCTGTGGTGACTTTACGTTGCCGGCTCAGCCTTGGGTAGGGTGTGTATTCTTAGGGGCGAGCGTTTGCGTTTGTAATGAGTTTCTAATGAAAATATAAGATCATTTTTCCAACATATGGGTAAACAAACATCTAAGAAAATTTAGGATTCCTTTAGGATAGGGAAAATTTTCAGAAAAAAGTACTAAATTTAATTCAATTCCTCTAAAATTCCGAGAATTGCCATCTCCATACACTACGTGTGAATTCCCTTGTGTACTCTTCAACTTAACAGCTCTAACCAAATTTAAATTTTAACACTTAATTTTAAAATTGATGTTGATATCTTATTTAATCCAACTTTATTTTCCAACAAAGTCACTAGGAACATTTCTATTTTTAGGTCGTTAATAAGAGTTTCGTTTTATAATCAACAAAATGATGATACTTGATATATTTAATTTTCCAAAATCTATGGAAATTAAGGACTCCTTGGTATAGGGAATTTTTTCCCCAAATTTTCACACAAAAAAAATCCTCTAAAATCTCCGGTTCAAAAGAGACCTCATGTCCGGCCAAATAGATGGAGCGAAGTCGTCTGATCATCTCCGTCCACTAACGCGCGAATCTAGACTTGTCCTTCCAGAAACCTTTTCCGTTGTGCCCAGCTGTCTCCGTTCCATCTGCCCAAGCTGACGCAATTTAAATTTACTCCCTAAAATCTAAATAAAACCCGAGCACTAAAATATTTTAAAAATCCCATAAGAAAACTGAATTTAAAAATGCTTTATTGGCACCGTTAAACATGGCATCTCCCGGATTCTATCCTCGCAGCCGCGCGCACTCCCTCCCTCCCTCCCTCACCGTCCAATTCCATCCGCTCCTCCTCCTCCTCCTCCTCGCCGTCGCCATGGCCGCCGCGGTGGCGGCCTCCTCCTCCTCCTCCTCCAGCAGCTGCGCCGCCGTCGGCGTAGCCACCGCCTCCCACCCCCACCGCCACCGCCAGGCCCGCTTCGTCGTCTCCCCTCCCGCGCCGGCCTCCCCCGCGGCGCTGCTCTGGCGGCGGCCGCGGCGGGTGGCTCCGACCACGTTCTGCTCCGCGCCGTCGCTCGGCCGCGTCGGGTGGCCGCGGCGGGAGGGTGCCGCCTGGCTGCTGTCGTTCCGCGCCGGCCCGGTTTCTTCCCCGTCGTCGGCGGCGGCGGGCGATCCTTCCCAGGCGCTCTCCGCGCTGCTCCCGCTCGTCGTCGCCGCCACCGCCGTCGCCGCGCTCGGCAACCCCGCTACCTTCTCATGGTGAGTGGGAGATAGTCAAGTCAAGCCAAACCCCCTGGACACTTTCACGAATGTTCTTAGCTTGGAATCTTGGGGCAACTAGCACATGGTCAGCTTTAACTAATTCGATATAAATTATCACTTTGGTAGGGTCTCCAAGGAGTACTACGCGCCTGCACTTGGCGGCATCATGCTCTCCATTGGCATCAAATTATCCATCGACGACTTCGCGTTGGCATTCAAGAGGTTTACTTGCATTCTACTATACTATCCATCTCAAGATCACTAACTTGATTGTGTACAGCAGGAATATGTATGCATCAGTTTGTCTGAATGTTTCTTTCTTTGTGTGTGCTGCATTATGCAGGCCGGTGCCTCTGACGATCGGCTATATGGCGCAGTACATTGTGAAGCCGCTGATGGGCGTGCTGATCGCGAGGGCCTTCGGGATGCCGTCGGCGTTCTTTGCAGGCTTTGTTCTTACTTGCTGCGTCTCCGGCGCGCAGCTGTCGAGCTATGCTAGCTTCCTGAGCAAAGGGGATGTTGCATTGAGCATTCTGTTGACAAGCTGCTCGACGATATCTTCGGTGGTTGTGACACCTGTTCTCACTGGACTGCTGATTGGTTCTGTGGTTCCTGTTGATGGGATCGCGATGGCGAAATCCATTTTGCAGGTAATGATATGCGTTCTTGCTTGGCTGCTTAGTGATGAAACCATTCATTTTGTGGTATATATTTTCTTGTTACCCTGTCACTGTGTGCTAATGCTACTCTGCAATTTCCCATTTGCCAGGTGGTTCTTGTTCCTGTCACACTAGGTCTTCTTCTGAATACATATGCAAAAGCAGTCGTTAATGTCATTCAACCAGTAATGCCATTTGTTGCTATGTTGTGCACATCGCTTTGTATTGGAAGCCCTCTTGCTATCAACAGGAGCAAGATCTTATCTTCAGAAGGATTCCTGTTACTTCTCCCCATAGTGACTTTCCACATTGCTGCCTTCATTGTGGGTTACTGGATTTCCAAGTTGCCTATGTTGAGGTAGTTCTATAATACTGAAATCTTATTTTTACTTGTTATCAATGTCTGTCTTGTATCACTAACTTAAAACAAAATGGTGGAATTTGTTATGCATACACAACTTCATATCCCCTATCTTTTTGGGCCTCATGCCTTATGAAGTTCTGGTCCTTCCTTGATGGTACAGTATTGTTTACCAAAATTATTATTCCATCGACCTGAACTATTTTGAAGAAGTGAGCATCTTTTGTTTTGCGAACCATAATGATCAAAACTGAGCATATTTTCCAGAAATGTATAATTTTGCCCCACCATTTTCCTAAAACCATGGCATCGACTCACTTTAATCACTTTCCTGATTTATGGCCAGTTATATATAGCATTTGGGTAACTTTATCTTCTTAGTGGTAAGCTGAACTAACATCACATGACCACTAGTTGCTTTTCTTACATTGCATTCTGTAATTGGCAACTAAATCCAGAATTCTTGCAGACAAGTATACTTTGGAACCGCCTTCATGACTGTTCTTTTGAAATTCTTTTACATTGGTACTCAGGCAAGAAGAGCCCGTTTGCAGAACTATTTCTGTATGTACCGGCATGCAGAGCTCCACCCTCGCTGGACTTCTTGCTACACAATTTCTTGGAAGTAGCCAGGCAGTTCCTGCAGCATGCTCAGTTGTTATCATGGCCATATTTGGTTTGACTCTAGCATCATACTGGGGAAATGGTTTGCGAATCAGAGATATCGGTTCGAGATTTGTTCCACAAGCTTCCGCAGGTGTGAGCTCATGATAAAGCTTTTGGGGTGCAGCATTTAGATTCGTTCATGGGCTCCCCCGTCAAGTTCCAGAATTCCTGAGCAATTGGAGGCTGTAGTACACAGAAGATGCCGTGCTCTTGCTGTGTAAATCCTCCATTAGCAACAAGAGATCAGGAACTGCAAGCTGTGCATTTTTGAAGATAACCAGCAATAAGAACAGCCTTACTTAGATCGAAGGATGCTGGGATGGCACAGCAGTCAAATTATACCTTAGTACCATACAATATACTGTAGATTTCAGGTAATGCATCCTCAACTCATAGAATGTAGATATTAGATACTGCACGCCCTCGGCATTTTTATACTTGGTACAAAAATATTATGTATGTCGAATATCATTGCTCGCCATTCCTATCAAGATCAACCGCGTAGTACCCTTTTGTGCTGCTTGTTATTTTTGCTCCAGTATTTGTCAAAAAGAAATTCTGGTGTTTATTGCTTCATATTAAGTAATGACTTATGAAAAAACCCACCTAACAAATTGGGGGTAAATATAGATGAAAACGTTAAACAGCACTGCTGCTACCAGTTCTCATTCTTGTGCAAAATAAACCTGAAAAGTTTCACATATATCTATTTTATTTCTGGCTGGACAAAACCAAAAGTTTCATATACATTTTATTCTGGTGAAAAGAAAATAAAATAAAAAGGAGAGATAAGTACATTTTGTTCTGTTCCTGAAAATATCTGACTATTAATGTTTGGCATTTCTGTCAAGAACAAGAAACATACGAGTGAGACATGAAGCCTTATTTCCCTTTTGTTCTTGCATGAATTGCCTGTCCACAGGATACTATGCGGTGTACCTAGCAAGCAGAGTCGCACTCTGCAGTGTTCTCAGTTGTGAGTGCCACAAGGTTGCGGGCAGAGTCCAATTACGATTGGCCGATTTGATTGCCATTCTACATCTAGAAGATGTCACAGTTGTTTCACATGGATCTCTTTCTCTGGTCCATTTCTTTGTCGTTTTTGGTACACATGAGCAGTCCATTTCTTCAGTTTGTCGCTGCATGTAGCCATGTAGATCGCGTGGGTAGTGACAGCAACGGCCAGAAAGGAAGATTTGAGATATTTTTCAGCTGTCTTGTAGAATTTGTAGGATCTCATGATAACCTTCAATAAAGAGTATTTCTTCCATGTTATTTAGGATATTGATATGGTCTCCAATGCATGATTTTTAAAATAGCGGGATACTAAGGAATGCTATTTTGGATATTGACATATAGTCTCCAACACAAGATTTTAAAATTGTGGGATAGGAGCTTAGTATTAATGCTATTAAGAGAAAAGCAACATAATGCTGTCTAAAATTCAATTTTGGGACAGCTGATCTATGCATCGATCTCTCCATTCCATTCCATAATCTATGCTACTTTAAATATCGATAATGGTGGTATCCTTTTCCCTAACATGTGGGCTCATAAAGTGGGTAGCGTTGGTGTTTCATCAAGATGCAGTGCCTCTGGCTCTAGCTAAACCAGTGGCTTTCAAAAACCGATGGCAAAAAATGATTTGATAGGTATACAATCTTAGGCTTTAAAATGAACTAGCCTATAAATTCACGCATTCACGTGACTTTGACCATCCTACTATATAATGTAAAAAATACAAAATCTATCATTTTTCTATCTCGTTAGATAATAACCCCAGAAAGGAGAAATGAAGTCTATCAAACTTTCTCTCTGTTTTATAAACTCAAGTTCCAGCAAATTTAATAAAGTCTATATAATCTAAAATATATAGCTTCGCTCAAGAGAGGTAACTGATAATTCATATCACAACTTAAGCCTTTGAATTGAACATGACTACATTTCATTAAGATGTGGCAATGCAGCCAATTATTTTGATCGGAAGAAACAGAATCATTTCAGGTTACCCAGCCGTATGCATGTTGCTTACTTCACCTCTTGGATTTCAGCCCGAACCCCCAGCCGAACATCTTCAACCTAATGAATGGGGAAGGGCTCCATGAAATGCAAAAGATAGGAGAAACAAAGCAGGGACTCGCATAATTCGGTGCTGTCTTAACAAGCACAGCATTTTCAGGTTTTCTTGATGCATATAAAAAAAAGTACAAACTAGAGAAGGCCTCACAGGCTTCCTGATTCACACCCACAAACACACAAACTCCACGACTCATGAAATTAACTTGCCCACATGGTGTAGCATGTCCAGTGCACATAGTTTGCACGCAGAATTATGAAACAGCAACAACACACATGACCTAAACTTATCAAACTCTGCCAACAAAAAGTATGAAGGGAAATGCGCAAAAAATATAAGATACATGAAATGAAACACAAACAACAATAGAAACCAATCCATCATTCAGCTCATAAGTGGTCATGCCCCCTTAGAACTGGTTGGTTTTGATTTAGAGCAAGCTGGTCACGCAGGTTCTTCATTAGTTCCTCGTTGTGGTCACCCATGAGCATAACTTCTTTCAGGCTTGGAAGAGATGACACACCAAAAAACCCATTGTTGTCTATGTGCATGCAATTATTTATCTGCAGCAACTCAAGCCTTGGCATCGCTCCTTGCAAGAAGTTTAATGATTTGAGGCCTTCTTGATCTTTAAGCTCCATCACTACAAGGCTTGGGAAAGTGCCCTGCTGAAAATCGAAAAGTATTTTTTTGCTCTGAAGAAAAGAATTCTTCCACAGTCGTAGAATGACCAAATGTGGTAGCTTCCCAAGGATTTCCATGGAAGGAGCCAACTTCAACTGGGTGCTCCTAAGCTTCAACTTAGCCAAATTCTGGAGTTGGGTGATCCATATTGGTAGTGTAACTAGATTTCCATAAATCTTGAGACTTTGAAGCTTACTTGGAGGTGCAAATGTGTGATCCAAACAACCTTGTAAACCTGGTTCCCCCTCTGCTTGCAATGATAATGAGTGTAAGAGGGCAAGGTTTGCAATGGCAGATAGGATAGCTTGGCTATTTTTCTTATTGACACCCGTCAATCCTAACTTATGTAGTTTTTTAAGTTTTTCAAGCTCACGCAATATGACTTTCCCGGCTGCAACGTTAACAACACCAAGTGTGTGCAGGTCATTCAGTTGGCCAATCCCTTCAGGTGCTTTAACACCATACATATCAAGTCCCTGTGGAATGCCAGGTAACAAGACCTTGCAATATTTGTGGAATATGTCATGCTTATTTACATTGTCATTATTTTGCATTGTTTTTGTGATATATGCTTTTGTCGTGTCCAATACCGTCATGCCAAATTGAACTGATTTGACTTCAACATCTGGTATTTCCAAATCATTAATTGGCTCGTGCTCCATTTTCGAAAGATCACTTGATTCTTTCAACTCTATAGAAGAGGTGGCATCATCCTTTGGTACATGGCCGGCACGAAGGTAGTGGAGCTTCTTTAGCTTGGTGATGGTCTTTGGTAGCTTGATGATACTTGTGCCACTGACATCTAACATCTGGATGTCCCACAAGTTGCCCAATGAATTTGGTAGATGATAGATATCAGTGCATCCTCTCAATGAAAGGTACCTAAGGTGAAGAAAATTGCCAATTTGACTCAGGTCACGATCTTTCAAACCAGATGTGCCCTCCAAATCAAGAATCCGAAGCATCCTCATCATGCTAAAATCTAAAGATGCTCTGCACTCTCCAAATATAGTCACTGATCGTACATGGGTTAGGTCAACACACTTCAATGCGTTCTTGTTTGTCTCACCAGTGTTGATTATAGATAAATGTCGTACTGTACCTTCATTATTAGAGCTAACTTCAAGTACAAAGCCATGATTTTCTTCCATGGATTTTGAAACACTAATCTTGTGCATAAGATTATGTACTCGACAATATTCAATATTGCCAACATTGTGAGCTGGTACTGGTTCTGATGGTTGAATGATGCTTCTATTGATAAGCTCTGCAAAATAGCTCTCACCAACTTCTTCTGCACTCAAGCTATGAGTCTTACTTATGTAACCTTCTGCAACCCAACGTCTTACTATGCGTTTGCGCCTAATATTATGGCCTTTGGGAAAAACAGATAAGTACAGAAGGCATAACTTTAGATGATAGGACAAGTTATTATAGGATGGTTCAAGGGTTGTACTTATCATTTCAAGATTTTCTTTGTTCACTGACCCAGAAGTAAAATTATCATTCAACTTCTTCCATTCTGTAGTTGTTTTTTGCTTTCTTGCCAAGAAACCAGCAATATTGGTTATTGCAAGAGGATGACCATCACACTCCTTTATGATGAGTTTTGCTTGAGTAATCATGTCAAGATCCAAATCAATATTTGAACTATCTACAAATACCTACAGTTGTTATGAGAAGATTATCAACATGTGCACAAATATAAGGTGGATGAGGTAGATTGTTTCTTAAAAAAAAACTAATGACAAAAGAGTTGCTACAGAAAGAGAACATGATGAAATATCCCAAACCAAATTTCAAGAGGTTCTCATAAAAATGCTCAGACTAGTATTGGCACACATTGACAAAAGACGACATCAATGCTCATAAACCACATTGAATACTCAAATAGTATAGTGAGATCTCCATATATAACTTTGATAGTTAACTGGAAAAAGTTAAGACTTCGAGTACTATATGAAGGAATCTTAACCAAAAAACTTAATATCCACAGTTTACAAAGTGATTTTAATCACGAGTACTCCTGATCATTTTCTCTTGGTCACTTAGCAATTATTTTTTGTAGATAATTAACATTTAATTACCTATATGATGAACATTTAATGCTCAGAAGTTTGATTGCCAAGCATAAAAAAAAATTCTTTTTAGGACTAGAGGAATACCTTGTTCTTGAAGAGTGCAAATGCCGCATCTTCTTTAAGACCTTCTAGCTTATATATGTTTTTGCATGTCATCGAGCAATGCTCAGCAATACTTGCTTCTCTCGTGGTGTGTAACGCTCCGCTTTTCGTGAGACGTTAAAAACTAATTTGGCAAAATCCTAATTGCGAAATTTCGTTCTTTGAGTGTTGAGTCTAAGTTGTGCCAAAGATCTCAATTTAAATCCCTCCCTTGTCTCGATACCCTGTTATCAAAGATCGTCTCCTCAAAATTACCATCCCAATGTAGTCCCGAAGCTCGATTCCTTCTATTCGAAATCCCCTCCTGGAACCCCATCCGTGAACTTTGTTGAATGCCCGAACCCTAACTCCGTCCAAGGATTCACCTTCGCGTCATAAGCTCTCTCCTTGGTTCCTTCAAACCGATTCTTAAATTCAAATTCAACCTCTCAGGTTTTGATTCATCTATCTTTCTCTCTGTATTGGTTCATCAATCTACCCTTGTTTTCTTTCTCGAACTTCTGACCCAAGTCTGAATATGCAAATCGAGATCACTTCCACCCTTGAACTCTAAATCCCAAGATTCAATCCCTTTCGCCTTGAGTTCTCCCCAAAATGATTTCCGTTCCGAAATAATCTCGAAGTCCGAACCCTTCTATTCATACTTCTCTCCAAAATCCTTACCCACATATCTCGTTGAGTAGTCAAACTCAAACTCCCAAGTTACACTCTCTTTCTCTAAATTATCCATCCCCTTTTGACTCGTCTCCGAATATTGTTCCCTTCCTTGACTCCTCCCCCTCATCCATATTCCTCTTCCAATTCAAGTCTCCAAATCAAAAACCCCAATTCGAATCCACTCCAAATTAGTCTTCCCTGTAAAAGTCTATTTTGCCTCCTCCATGTTTTTGGATGGGCCGGATCCACTCCCCAGCCCATCTCTCTCCTTTGCCATCTCCCTCACGTGCGCTGCACGAGCCGTCGCCGAGAGAAGGATCTCTCTCTCTCTCTCTCTCTCGTTTTCTCGCTCCCTCTCTGTTTCTCTCTCGCGCCGACACCGCTTCCCGCCGTCGCCGCCCAAAACCTCCACCGCCTTCGCCCATTCCCGCGCGCGCCTCGCGAGGTGGCCGACCGGCCGGTCGCCGCCGACGCCATGCGCTGCCGCCTTGCCCCCGCTCCATGCCAAACCGACCGCCGCCGTCATCGTCGACGTTATCCATGGCCCCCCGCCACTCCACGCCGCACCCGTCCAAGAGTGGGAGAAGCAGCTGCTCTCCCTCTCCTCCTCCTCCTCCTCACTCTCCCTCTCCTCATTATGGCAAGGGACCAAGCCCCTTTTTCCCCTTCTTTTTCCCTTTCCCGACCACTACCGGTGTCACTGCCTCTGCGCCGCTTGACCGACCGCGCCAACTCGCTCTCCTTGACCGCGCCAGCCCGCGCTCCCGCGGTTCGATTTCCACCGCTCGATCCACCGCCTTCGCCGCCCAACACATCCACACCGTCGCCGCTTTCGCACCGCCCACGAAACCGCCGCTACCGCCAGCCGAGCACTTGACCGCCAAGGTCAGTTCTCCCCTCCCCAAACCGACCTCTCCTCCGCTATAAAACCAAGCCACCCCAAACCCCTTCCTCTCTCGTTTTCACTCGCCTCAGTCCTCACACCCACCGCGCCATTGCCGCCGAACCACCGTCGCCGCCTTGTTGCTGCTCGTCCCGCTCTCGCCGTTGCCGTCCGTTGCCGAGCACCGGAGGAGCTGGTGCGTGCGTGGACGCGTGACGAGGAGCTCCGGGCACCACCTCTCCCTCCCTTCTTCCCTGGCCGCGCCCTCTCGGTGCCGTGCCGCCTCGGCGTCGCGACCACCTCGCCGCGACACCGACCGCGCCGCCAACGCTGCTTCCTCTTCGTTGGTGAGCTCCCCACCATAATCCTCCTCCTGCCGCGCGATGCGCCGCGCCCGCCGCTGCTCGCCATAGCTCGCCACGCGCTCTTGCTCTGTCCCGGAGGCCGCCTCTCGTCGATAGCCCTTCTCGGTGTCTCCCGTCCAATCCGACCCCGGGAACGAGTTCCCCGAGTCCTAGAGATGCTCCCGCCCCTCCGAATCAAACTCCCGTTGCCCCGGTGAGTTTTCCCCTTTTCTCCGCCGGCGATGGCCGCCGCCGCAATCCGCCGCTGTCGGCCCTTCTCCCGCCGATTCCTTGCGCCGCGACCCTCCCCGTGTTCCCTTGAACCTTCCAGTCCGCCGCCCCAGCCGCCGCCCTTCCCTTTTGCTCCCGCGCTGTGCCGCCCTTTCCGCCGCCGCACAGCGCCGCCACAAGTCAAGACGCGGCGACCATTGGGCCCCGAGCCACTTCGCCTCGCGTCGCACTCGCGTACCGGTTCGGCTAAGCCTCATCCCGCGCTCCCTCCTCCCTCCTCGCGCTCGACCGCATCGAACATCCGGCGAGCTTCGCCGCCGCCGCCGGCCGCCTTCGCACCTTCCCCCTCCGATCCGAGCCGCGGAATGGGTTCCCTGCCCCCTCCTCTTCCCGTCGGTGCTAGCCGCCCTCTCCGGCTCGCCGCCGTTCGCCGGCGCCTCTCGGCCGCCGTGAGCCGTCCGATCTCGGGCGAGCTCCCTCTCTCCCTCTCTCCCGTTCCCGCCAGCGTGGCATACACTTGGACGCCACCTCAACCGCCGGCCCTAGCTTGACCAGGTCAAGCGGACGCCACCTCAGCCGCCCATCGGCCACCCTCCTCCTCCGCCTGATAAGACAAAAAAAAAGTCCATCTTTCCTCCCTCCCTAAACACAGTGAGCAAAAGTCTATATCTGCTCCCTCCCAATTCACCTCTCTCTCACCATATGTTGGCCCCACATGAACAAAAGTCCATTTGAACCCTCTCCTTGAACAGTACACCCTTGGCCCCGCTCGTCAGTGACTGTCAATAATATTCTAGTGAATATTATTTCTATAAATTCCATAAACCATTTCTCGTATTCCAGAAAATTCCGATAAATCATTTCCTTGTCAAGAAATTCCAATTAAACTTCTAAAATTCATATCTCTCGATCCGTAACTCCGATTGACTCCGTTCAGCTTCCAGTATTTCCGTAAAATTGAGATATATCTAATGGCACTATTAATTAGTCTAAATAGGATCTTTATTTTGGGTCTTGTGTAGGTTTTTAATTGTTTGCGTATAGTTGCGGTTACCGGATTTTCGTCGATCGCGGGTTTTCTTGAAAATTCGTGAAGCTTCGTGAAGACCTTGAGCAAGGCAAGTCACCCTTTGATCAATTGCCCCTATAACTGAAAAGTCATTATTATTTTGTTTGCAACTTGCATTATTAGAATCACACACTTAACTTGCTTGGCCTCGGTTTGCGTGCTAAACCGACGGACCTACCCAGTAGTCGCACTAATTGCTGTAGGTTGTACTACCCTGATTTCCTTGTCGCTCCACCTTTGTGGTACCTCGGTATCCGTGCTCTCTGAGCGCGTATACCAAATATCCCACATACACCGTTGTTTGTCGAAAACTTGAGAAATGGGTTTGAGAAGCCTTGAAAACCCGACATGTGGCGTCGGTGTGTTGGAAAATAAAATGGATTGTGAAAACTCGCGATGCGGGGGTTGTGCCTGTGTGGCACTGTCCCGTATTCGCATATAAGGACCGATTCCCGTGGAAAATTCATCCGAGCATAGAACAAGTACGACCACATGGGTGGAATGGGACACCCCTGGCTGAGTAACTAGCTTATCAGGGGAGCCTTGATGCCGAGAGACATGTGGATTCACCGGGGTGGTGTCGGGGAGGACCCCTGGGCTTCCTGGCACAGTATGGTCTGGGACCTAATCTGGTGTTGGTTTGGGACCCCTCTTGTTGGCATATGGTGAACCTGTGTCGGCTTTCGAAATGCCTTGTCATGAAAGCTTGGAGGTCTCCCGACGTGGCTGATCCCCACGGGCTGGGTGATCCGGGTTAGTAATGTCGTGTGGGTAAAGTGTACCCCCTCTGCAGAGGTTAACTAACTGTTCGAACAGCCGTGCCCGCGGTCATGGGCGGATGTGAGGTGTTTCCTGTAGCGTAGATTTGTTTGCCTGTGCTTTGTGAAAAGTTGTTGTGGTGTGGGAATCGTTACCAGAATCAGCCTATGTGGCAGATGGATGACCTGAGTGGTCAAGAAACGAATCTGTGTGATTCGGGATGTCTATGGGCATCATAGTCTAGGCTTCCCGAGTGGAGCGGATTGTTGTGCTACTGGGCAGCTGGACTCTGGGAGTCCGAGAAAATGAAAAAGGCTCTGGGAGCCGATTAATCAAGTGGAATGGCTCAGGGAGCCGAGAAGTAATGATCTGACCCGGGAGGTCGGTACATTACCAAATGAGCTGTTGAAAAACATCTCTTAAAGTCGAATCGAGACGCAAGTCTCTTTTCGGCCCAAACTTAGAAAGAAATAAGTCACTTAGTGATTTCAAAATGTCTTCAAATAAAAGATTTGCAAAACAACCTTGCCTCTCTTCCAAGCTTGCATTAAACACCTAAATTCCCGTGACTTGCTGAGTACAAAAGTACTCACCTTTGCTCTATATAAATATATATATAGTTCCTCCGCCCGGAAGTTGAAGATAAAGTAAAGTGAAGATTAGGGTTTCGCCCTGGTTCCCAGCCGTCGCCTATGGTGTTGGGTGTTAGACCGTTGGTTCCGCTGCTGCTGCTGTTGTTGGTGTTCGCCTCGTCCGTGTCGTCGGTTGTATTCTCGGGCTGTCTGAGCTACAACCTAAGTTAAGGTAAATAAGTCCTCTATTTATTTTAAGGATTGCTATGATTCATATTTGTTACCGTGGGTACCAGCACTATGTCCTGGGACTGGTACCGAGATCGCGGTTTCGTAGGAAGCGGTTCGCGCCGTTTTCCCCTACGACACGCTCCTGTCAGGTGCCATTGTACGGCGGTACCAGATTGGGGTGTGACATGGTGACTATGATCTTTGTGTTTGTTTCATTAGGAAAATGAGGTTGTATCAAGTTCCATTCTTCAATAGATAATACATCATCAAGGACAAGGAGGCATCTCCTCTTTGAATGCTTGATTGATTCTTCACTCTTCTGCAAGCCATTTCCAAGAACACTAAAATCGTGTGCATTTAATTCATGGGCTAAGCTCGTAATGAAATCATGAAGGTTAAAAGGATGCGATATAGTGACCCAGGCACACTGCTCAAACATGCTAGTTATTTCTTCGCTTCCATAGGCACTCCTAATGAAGGAGGTTTTGCCAATACCAATCATTCCCCATATGGAGATAATGTTCTGTTCTGAGAAACAAGTTGGATGAGATGAGATTTTTCCATTTCTCGTTCGATGTGTGGAGCATTCCTAAATGCAGGTCCTGTTGGTGCTGAGATTGACTTGAAAAAAAGAAATAGCATGATTACGAGAAGCACATACAATGTGGCAGGGGAATTATATTTATAGTGCTTCATCTAACCTCTTTATTAAAGATAAGTGTATCAAAATAATAATGATTAATTATTTTTTAAAAATAATGTAATCTACTTGTTTCAAATTACTTTTGTTCTAGGACTCAAATTTTTTACTCCTAGCAAATTAATTGCCATTCTCATATTATAAAACACTTTTAGTGATTAACTTCCCTCCCAACCCTTTATTATATAAGGCCCTGTTTGATTCAGCTCAGGATTATTATAATCTAGATTATTAGGAGTAAACTGAAACAAACAGATAGCTTATTATGTTAGGTTATTATAATCTATAAGCTAGATTACTATAATCTGGTAATCCACTCTTAAGATGCTTTTTTTAGATTGTTGGGTAGCTAACAGCTAATAATACAGAGAAATAAATAGCTAACAACTTTTTCTATGTTGGCTTATTATAATCCAGCTTATAATAATCTGGCTCAATAATCTAGATTACAATAATTTTAAAGCTGAAACAAACATGCCTAATGCAACCACACACATTAATACATCCACCACAGTTCTCATTGGCTATTCTCAACTAATTGGAGATAATGTAGTGCTTTAAAAATTAATTGGATGTACTTTAATGAGGGAAAACTTAATTTGTCATAGCTTCTTGGCTATTAAGAGTAATATAATTTTATAAATAAATCATCTTATTAACGTTTTGAACAAGAGCCCTTGGTTTAACCTATTTTTAAATCTAGACTTTTATTAGACCATTCCATCTTTGTGGCAGTTCACTGCCACAGGATCATCAATCACAGATATGGGATGCCCACGTATTTGGATCTGCGCATCTATGATGTGGACTTATATCACAAACATGAAACATAAGCCTCCAGGATGTGGACCATCAAAGACACGGTCTTCCAATCCGCGTCTGTGATTTTTGCAATAATCACTTATTTTCCATACTCGTTCATAGCATTACACAACACAGACATTTGCTTATATATAGGTAGTCCCCATTAGCAATGTTCATATACATGGATTTCCACAACGGACTGTGACCTTTGCTGGAATCACAGCCTCCTTTTTTATCATCCATGTCTACGATTAGAGCAAAGATCACATGCATTGTTTTCCTTCTACATGTCCATGTCGATGATAAGAGATGCGGATGTATCAAGCATTTGTGAAACATGTCAGAGACACTTTTTAGGTCTTATCTTTTCGCTTATGCTCATACTTATCAGCTAAAAATTAATTTTTCAACCTTGAATTTGGAGTTAATTTTGAGGTTTTTTATTGAAGTTTATTTTTTAGCCTTTGCTTTTAGATCTCTAAGAACACGTATATAAAATTTTTATTTATAAATTATTTTTCATTTGTAAATATGACATTTCACTTATTCTCCGAATAAGCGAAACGATGGGTGCGTTTATTTAAACGGGTCTATCGTAAATCACAAATGTGTGCTAACGTCTGTGCCATATCATAAATGCGTGTTCCTTGTTGTAATCTGTGATGAAGGCCGCAGAGATCCGGCCTTGACCCGGTGAGTTATGCCTTGACCCGGTGAGTTAGGCCTTGTTTAGTATCAAAAAATTTTGCCCAAAAATATCACATCGAATCTTTGGATACATGCATGTAGCATTAAATATAGATAAAAATACTAATTGCACAGTTTGTATGGAAATCACGAGACAAATCTTTTGAGCCTAATTAGTCCATGATTAGCCATAAGTGCTACAGTAACCCACATGTGCTAATGATGGATTAATTAGGTCTCGCGGTTTCTAGCCGAGTTATGAAATTAGTTTATTCATTTGTGTTCAAAAACTTCTTCTGACATCCAATCAAACATCTGATATGACACCGAAAATTTTCTTTTCGCGAACTAAACACACTCTTGTTATGGTACTCAATGCATCTGCGATGTGATCTTATGGAGGCATACAGTTTTTGTCTGTTATATTAAGGGCCGGTTTAGTTGGCAAAAAATTTTGCACCTGCATGTCACATCGGATATATGGACACATATTTAAAGTATTAAACATACTCTAATAACAAAACAAATTACAGATTCCGCCAGGAAACTGTGAGATGAATTTATTAAGCCTCATTAATCTGTCATTAGCAAATATTTACTTTAGCACCACATTGTCAAATCATGTCGCAATTAGGCTTAAAAGATTCGTCTCGCAATTTCCTGACGAACTGTGTAATTGGTTTTTTTTGTCTACATTTAATACTCTATGCATGTGTCCAAATATTTGATGTGACAACGTGAAAAATTTTGTTTAGGAACTAAGCATGCCCTAATTGGTTGGCTTTTTGGTATATTGTGTGGTAGTGGTTGGCATATCAAAATACCACTGCCTCATAGCCACGGGTTAAAAACTATGTCTAATTAGCAAACTTCTCCCTTCATTCCAAAATAAATTAACTTATGTATATGAATTTGAGCATAGACTATATCCAGATTTAGATTTATGTAAAAAATTGATTTTTTCATTTTTTTAGGCATAGTACGTACTACTATGATAATATAGATGGATATGAAAATTTTTCCTTTCCATTGCAATAATTGCCATTATTAAAATTTAAATTGTAATAGTTGATGTTTTACCTCATACGAGGAAAGTGAATATTAAGGGTAAATTTAAATAGTGCGCCTGCACTTATTTAGTTCTATAGGGCGATGCCAGCCATGCTTAAGGGAACTACAATTACATGATCTATTTTGCTATCTAAGTCATGCATGTCATTTTTTTTCTTCTTATAGAATTTTCTCTTAAAATGTTTATTCGATTACACTGTTATATTCATTACACTAAAATCTTTATATACAAGATCTCATATAATTATATTCTGATAAAAATATATGTATTTTTTAAATTACTTTTATCATATATGTAAATTAGTTTTAGATTTGATTAAATTATGTTTATAACATCTATGAAAGTAAATTCCATAAAGCCCTAAAGTAATTTACATAAATCATAAAAGTAACTTAGCACAAAATGGAAGTAAGTTGTCACGGCATTAGAAGTAAATCCATTGTATGGATATTAACATGAGTCTATCTAGGAATTAAAGTTAATTAGCACAAATTATAGAATTGACTAAAACCAACAATGAAATACACAACTCACAATATTATGAATATATAAGAAGTAATTTAATCAAATCTAAAAGTATTTTACATATATGATGATAAAAATAATTTATGTAAATATGCATAGGGGCGAAAACGGAACGGCTCCGAATCCATCCAAAACGAGAATATGGTATGGGCTTTTAGAAATCCAGCAGATATACATGTGGATGCATATAGTATTATGCAGATGCAGATATAGTATCACTAAAATCCGACGGATGTGGATAATCTGATTGACCGTTTACCGAATAATTCGAAACTATCAACACATGTAACCACTCTATCTATTACACATAACATAAGTTGGTCCAAGGGCAGACCTAGGGCCCGGGCACGCTGGGTCACGGCCCGGTTCCTGGTCCAATTAGCAATAGACCCCATTTTATTTTTACCCTAAGGGGGTGTTTAGACCCAGGGGTGTAAAGTTTTGGCGTGTCACATCAGATAATATATAGAGTATCGCATGCGGTGTTTGGGCACTGATAAAAAAAATTACAGAATCCATAAGTAAATCGCGAGACAAATTTATTAAGCCTAATTAATTCATCATTAGCAAATGTTTACTGTAGCACCACATTATCAAATCATAGAGCAATTAGGCTTAAAAGATTCGTCTCGCAAATTAGTCTCAATCTGTGCAATTAGTTATTTTTTAGCATATATTTAATACTTCATGCAAGTGTTCAAATGTTCGATGTGACATGATGTAAAATTTTAAGGTGGGATCTAAACAGGGCCTGAAAATCTTGGCCCATCAAATATGTCCTAAGGCCCAGCTGTGAAGTCGCTACTCGCTGAATTTTTTTTATTTTTAATTTTTTTTATTAAAAGTTTTATAAAAATAATTTTTCATTTTGAAAATTGACAGAAGTGGTCGCCTACCGCCCTCTGGGAGGGCGATTTTTAAAAATCGCCATCCCAGAGGGCGGCGAAAGTGACGTGGCAGACGGCCGTTCGCTCTCGGGCGACGGCCGTCAACAAAATTTGCAGGCGGCCCCCTTGCCGCCCTCCGCTAGGGCGATTTTGTACTGTGCGGGGGGCCGCCTGCAAATGGGCGGCGGGGGCCTGGAATTTTGCAGGCGGCCCCCTTGCCGCCCTGGGGGAGGGCGATTTTATACTGTGCTTTATATTTTTGTATAAATATCAATAGTTATCAAATCTTTTTATATTGAAAACTATACAAGATTAAAATCTCCAAGACTGGTAAAATACAATTTTATTATTTTTTAGGGCCTATTTGGAATGTTACCGTACAAATATTTTGTTAGTGCCAAAATATAAGCAAGTTTTGGCACTACCAAATATTTGGTAAGGTAAAATTGCATTTGATCATATTTGGTTTGCTGCCAAAATGTAAAATTGTAGTGAAGAATGTTCTACAGAATCTCAAATCTAGATTACGTATTACCAATGAATAGGCTTCAATCGAAATCAAACACAAGTACTATTCAAATTACCAAAATATTGGTAGGGCATGTTTTTGGTAGCAATCCAAATAGGCCCTTAGTCTTACGCATACAAAAAATCACCACCATAATTAAACATTGTAATGATAAGATAGATAAGAAGTGCCATCGATACACGGTACAAATTTGTCGATCCCGACGAATCAAGCATGCGGTAACCTATCGGCCCCTTCTAGGTCGGTCAGAATGCATTGCATTCTCGTGGTCCTTCAATCGTTGATACTCTACTTGTGTTTCTGACTCTGTTATCTTCTGGCCATGATATGATGGAGTGACATTGTCGATCCATCGAGTAAATCCACCCATCCTTGGATTGCCCTGTAAAAATAGTAATGTTATTCAGTTTGGGTAGTAATTTTGTGCAAATCATAGCGGATTTTGTAAATGGTTAGACATACAACGAAATCGTTGTTTACATTGGGGCAGACAAAATATCTCCTTCAAAATGTTTGTTCAGCAAAGGATGTAGCCACCTGCCAGTGATATCTGCACCCACACTTTGGACGCTCGGACCATTTAGGTAACCCTAATGGATTGTTCCTCCAGTCTAAGCTTGCAATTTCCACCCGACGTTCGTACTCCATCCAAGCATGAATGAACTGTATGGTCGGTTCAGGTTGCGTTATCGGCCCGCCACTTGAAGTAACTCTGACTGTGTCAATCCATTGTACGAATTGACATTTCCTTACATCCTCCTATGTACATCCATTTTGGGATAGTTAAGTTAATGATAGTACTGAGGAGTGATGAAAAGAATAGTTGTAATTACCACGAAATCATCGTCGACAATGTTTGGACACACGAAACACCTTTGTCCTCGAGTTCGGTGCCTTACGGACCTTATGACCTGACAACGGTCACCACAACGACACTCCGGACGCTCACGCCACGTGGGGAGTCCTAGGGGATTTACGTGCCATTCTAAAGCCTCAGCAGCAATTCGACGTTCATGCTCATCCTTCCGCCTTAGGTAGTCCGATCTTGTTTCACTACGTGGGTAAGCACGGGTTCCGTCGTTTTGTGGGTTCTCCATGTCTACCCACTCGATGAAGTTGCACATTGGACGATATGTCTGCGTAAGATGTTACAATTGTGTACGAAGAAGTTAGTTTTTTTATCCATTTGAACTTCGAATAGATGAAGCATACCTGATCAAAGTTCGCGCATTGGAAGAATCTCCTGCCCCGAGTTTGTATCATGAGGGAAGACTTGAGTATGCATCCATCCCCATAATCGCACAAAGGACGGTCACACCATGGTGGAAACCAACCAGCAAAAGGATCGCTTCGCCAGTTGAGACGCTCAAGGAATGGCGCTTCTATTTTCGTGTGTTGTGTGCTAGTGGGAAAGAAGATATGAAGAGGTTGCCTTCAGATTGTCAATTATATAGCGTCGTTTTCACTGCAATATATGTGAACTCAATGAGATACATTATTCATTAGATGTGACACCATACGGAATATTTCTGAACAAACAAAAGTGTCACCATACGGAATATTTCTGATTACAACAATAACTGCAGTTACACGATATGAGTACTTAGTCCGAACACTCATCACGATAACATTATGATACAACACCGAATAGTTCGCAATACTACTAGTACAACAATAGTCGGAGGTACTCATTACAACAACATTCAATTGAAATTACACGATAGAAGTATTTAGTCCGAACACTCATCACATCACAATAGCATTTTATTTCCTAAATCGATAGCATTGTTACACCATGGAATCGCCTGCTGCGCGACGACGCCTTGGCCTTGCGCGCTTGCTTGTTGTTCCTTCACCAGGTGGTCGCCTACCATCACTTGCCTGTCCAGATGGACTAGCATCTGCGCCGCTTGGAACTTCTGCATTCTTCGGGCATTTCTTGTAAGTATGGCCGCGCAGATCACACTTGCTGCAGCGTAAAGTCCTCCCACCTGCTTCTGACTCATCCATATCATTTCTGATGCGTCTAGTTTGGCGTCGACCCTTTTTCACCCTTAACTTAGATGGATCTGGAATGTAAAAAACTTGGGCACTCAGCGTTGTGTAAGATCCTGAGATCCCAAACCCATATATCTCCTCACTCCATGTATGAAAGATTGCTTCTTTCCTGAAATAATTTGAGACGTACACATTGGGAGATATGCCACAATCACCGGCAGCAGCAAGAACGTGTGAGCAAGGAAGGTGATGAAGCTTCGGCTTCATACAACTGCAGGTACATCCACCATCCGCCTTCAAGACACATTCCTGCACGGCTTGCTTGCGATAGATACCACGCCTGCTCCTATCAACACACATTATTTCATACCGATGCACTTGTGTGCCTTGAGCAACAACTCTATGTCTCCGTGCCTTTTTGATTTTATCTTCCATGTACTTTGTCACTACGTTGCCAAACACTATGTTGTTATCGGCCATGGACGGACCAATTTTCTTGTATCGATCCCTAAAGTACGCTTGCGTGCCGTGAAGGATGAATTCAACAATAGCAACCAATGGAAGTACCCGAACTCCTCGCATTACCCAGTTGTACACCTCTGCCAAATTGGTTGTCATTATGCCATACCGAGATCCATCGGTGTCGAACAATAGAGACCACTTCTCCTTAGGCTCATTCTCAATCCACTGAGTGAAATTTCTGATGGACGACCCTGACCTCCTTCTCATTGTTGGTGGGTCATCATGTAATGCACCAAGAGGTATGGGAGGCTCGTCACCTTCAACTTGTGGTCTGCGAGATTGCTCATCTGTTTGCTTCGTTGTCAACTCATCCAACTTGTCCCACAACTCATTAAATTTCTTCTCTTGGTTCTGTGCACAGAGCCTCTTAAAGAGCTCCATAAGATGCTTGTTCTTGAATTGCTTGTAGAAATTTGCACCCATGTGACGCATGCACCACCGACTCCGAACATCAGGCCACTTAGCTGGAAGTCCCTTCTCATCCCAACCGTTCTGCAAGTAGTCAATAGCCCGCAACATACCCGCATGACGATCATGTATAAGGCAAACGTTGGGCCTCATACGCACCACTGCAATGTGCACTCTCTCTAGGAACCAGTACCAGCTTTCAGTGTTCTCACTCTCTACAAATGCAAAAGCCATAGGTAGAACCTGGTTGTTCCCATCACACCCAATTGCTGTCAATATCTGACCTCGGTATTTACCTGTCATAAAAGTTCCATCTATGCATAGAACAGGTCGACAATGCACAAAAGCATTGATGCAAGCACCCAATGAGAAAAAGGCTCTTTGCAGCACACTCTTTGTTCGATCATCAACCGATGTAAATGTATGTAGGTCATAGTAAGTATTATTATTCCTCTGGGCAATGGTGGCTAACAAACGAGGCAAATTATCATAAGAAGCTTCAAATGTGCCATACCTCATCTCAATAATCTTTTGTTTGGCTCTCCAGGCCTTTGCATAGCTTATGGTGTACTTGAATTTGTTCTCGATGTGCCTAATAATTGATTTTGGTTCAAAGCCAATGTTACCAACAACACTGCTGTACATCTCACTTGCCACAAAAGCTGAAGTGATGTTTCGGTGATACTTCTCCACCCCTTGTAAGTAGCACTTGTGCTCGGTCACAATGCTAACTTTCCAATAATCATTCCATTTACCCTTATATGCATGGACGTGCCACGGACAATCTTCCTTCATGCACCTCACTTCATACACATAATTTGTTGACTTGACCACCCTAAACTCTCTCTGCAAGGAAACTGCCCAATGCTTCACCGCTTCCTTCATCTCATCCTTATGAGCATACCTTGCACCGTCAATTACCTCGTTCTCCTTATACTCCCAGGGTACATGATCACCCTCTGATATAACAAGTCCAGAGAAGTCCTCATTTGCCCAATCAGTGGCCATTACATCACCTTCCTCATCGGATGATGCGTCGTCGTCCGCTTCCTCATTATCCGAATCTTCCCTCTCCATTTCATCAACAATTATACCGACTCTCTCCCCCTCATCCGCCATGCCCATGGCCTGCTCCTCCCTTAGTTGATTTTCCTCATTTTGCATCGATGGTCCAACAACATCCCCTGCATTGATAGGACCCTCTACATCTTCGGTTTGCATTGAAACATTTATATCTTTCTCTTGTACCGACACAAATATAACAAGGGGCCATGACCGTTCAAAAGCCATTTCCACATACCGTCTCCAAGCAGCAGTGCTGTCCATCGGCATTAGTTCCCAAAAATAACCTTCTGTTGCACGACTCACTACAACTGATACTGACATTGTGTAGAGTTCTTGGTCTATTCTAAATCCTCTCAACAACCAACTATAAATTGACTGAAATGTTCTCTCCGCAGGCCTATCGATGCCCTTAGATGTCATTACAAAATCTGACAGATCAACACCATCTAGACCAAATCTAATATTTCCTTCATCGTGAACTATCTGAAATGTGACCTTATTTGACATTGTGCCTGATGAAAACAATAACTGCGTTAACCTCGCATTTCTGTACTACGCCCTAAGTTACATTCTCTACAATATTGTTCTCCAAAATTCTAAAAGTAGGTTACATTTTCCAGATCAAACTAAACTACATCTTATAATTAACACTACTGTCTATGTCTCAATTCATACTATTATATTCTATGCTCTGGATCTACACATATGTGATGTGTGCTACAGATATGCTAAAATATATGGAACTAAAACTAAAACGCAACATATATACTCAAACATAACATATTAGTACAAATGCAAAAGATGTATGGGAGCAAACCTGTGATGAAGTGAGCGAACCAGCAGGGCTTCGCCGCTCCCCTTCTGCTGCCCTCCCCTCTCTCTCTTTCGTTTTTTTGGATTTTTAGTGAATATAATGAAATTTCAGAGAGGGGGGACTGGGCTTTATAGGGGGGAGGCAAAAATCGCCCTCCCCCAGGGCGGCAAGGGGGCCGCCTGCAAAATTCCATGCCCCCTCGCCGCCCATTTGCAGGCGGCCCCCCGCACAGTACAAAATCGCCCTAGCGGAGGGCGGCAAGGGGGCCGCCTGCAAATTTCGTTGACGGCCGTCGCCCGAGAGCGAACGGCCGTCTGCCACGTCATTTTCGCCGCCCTCTGGGATGGCGATTTTTAAAAATCGCCCTCCCAGAGGGCGGTAGGCGACTACTTCCGTCAATTTTCAAAATGGAAAATTATTTTTGTAAAACTTTTAATAAAAAAAATTAAAAATAAAAAAAATTCGCTACTCGCTAGTGAGGCAGAGACACCGAGAGAGGAGATTAACTGACGGCGGATCGATTCCTCCATCGCTCCTGCTCCAAGCTCCCGCACCGCATCGCTCTCCCCTCTCCCCCGTCGGAACGTGATCCTCTAACGTAGTGCCCTCTAACTTTGAGAGGATGACATGTGGGCCCCACAGCTGATGGACCCACATGTCAGCCACCCACATCTTTCTTGATGAAACCCACGTCCTCCTCCAGCGTGTCGTTGGCGGGCACCTTCTTCTTGTCCCTCCTGATCCGGTGCACCTCCGTCAACACCAGCGAGGCTATGGAGATCGTGGCCTCTAGCCCTATCTCCCACTCGCCCATTTCGATCGATTTTTGGTGGTGGTGGTGTGGTGCGTATGCGTGGTTCTTTTATCTTGTAAACTGTGGTTGTGTGCTCTTGTTCCAGAGAGACACTGATCGATCAGGATCGATCGTTTATATAGCTGTTCCGTACTTCAGTCAGTCCAACTTACTTTCAGAATAATTTGGTCTTTTGCTCAGGCATGGTGTTCCGTGATCAACCAACTTGCTGTACAGCACCGGCCAGTTGATCAGACTAGCCAGCAGCGAAGCATGGAGGGGAAGGGGGAGGGGGGGTGGGCAACTTGTGACAAACTGACAAAACTGTGATAAAGAAAAGAAAGAGATAATACCATTGTACCCTCCCAATAAGCAATTATCATGTCTATATTAGAAACACCCCTCAACTTGAAAACTGGTATCGAACCTCTCTCGACTATCTATTATAAAAACTAATTGATATAGCGAAACAACGCGACTAACCTTCCGATTGTTTTAGCCATTCAAATATGATATGACGATACAGTAACATATGATATTTGTCATCGTGATTCAGCGCAAACATGCATATCGTGCCCTCTAACCCAACCCCCCACCCTCGCTCATTTCGATTTTGGTGGTGGTACGCATATGTATTTCTTTTGTCTTCCAAACTGTGGAGTGTGGTTGTACTGCTCATTCCAGAGAGACGCTCTGATCTGCAGGATCGATCGCTTATATATATAGCTGTTCCATACTTTCCGTTGGATATAATTAATAGAAGAGCAGGGCTGCAGGAAGATATGTCCAACTTGCTGCTTAATGATGACGCCTTCTGAATAATTTGGTCTCTTGCTCGAGATGGGTGTGTCGTGATCAATCAACTTGCTGTATACCACAGGCCGGCCAGTTGATCAAACTAGCCAGCGGTGAAGCCAGAATTTGGATCGGAGCCAACTTGTGACAAACTGACAAACCGTGATAAAAAAAGAGATAATACCATTGTACCCCTCCCAAATACACAATTATCATTCCTATCTTAAAATGCACCCCTGTAACATCCAGAATTTTTCGCTTCGTTTAAAACCTAATTTAAATACAAAACCTATTTTTCAAAATTTGGTTCTTATTTGGATTTTTCCCTATGCCATTAAAGATCTCAAATATCTCATTCCAAGTCCACAAATAAAGTCATATAATTATTAGAGTCCACAGTCCCTTTTACAGTCCATTTACAAAAATTGAAATTCAAATCTCCTTCAAATTCCTAGGAAAAATACCAAAACCCCCAGTCCCCCCAGGCCACCAATCTTCTCGTTCTCTCCTTCCCTCGGCCCACACCCCACCCAGCTCCTTCCCCGACTTTTTTTCGGTTTTAGATTTTTTTTAAAAAATATTTACAGAAATAATCTATCAGCCAAAAAAATTACAAAAATAGACCCTGCCGCCCACCTCTGGGGCGGCAAGCTGAAGTGGCAAACGGGGGAGGAACGGGCGGTGACGGAGGGAGGGTTTTTTGCAGGAAAACCCTTGCCGCCCTCAAGGGGCCCGAATGCAAAAAAGCCAGTCGGGGCCGGCTATTTTGCAGGCGGCCCCTTGCCGCCCTCTGGCCGGGCGGCAGGCCTCGCTGCCTATAAAAGGCATGCTGCCCAACCCCCAGCCCTCATTCTTCTCTCCTCAATTCCAGTGAAAAAAAAAGAAGAGAGGGGAGGAGAAGAGAAGAAGGGGCGAAGCCCTGTCGGATTCAGACGCCGATTTTAGGTAATATTCATAGATCCTATATGTGACTATTGAGTTAAATAGTGTGTATTCTTTAAAAATTTATTTGAATAAATGCATTATATTTTTAGGGTTTTAGTTGTACTAATCTAGAAGTGCGTATTGTAGATATCGGTAACTACGTAGATCTGCTAGTTTGGAATCAATACATTACCGTTGCATTAGCTTACACAAGAAGATATTACGTTGTAGATGTTTATTGCATGAAAGAGTAATATGATCTAGTTATTTCGTTGACAGATATGTCGAACAAACAAATATTCCAAGTTTACCATGGACCAGGAAACGTCCGTTACGGGCCAACTGGGGTAGATCTGTCAGATTTTATTGTATCAGAAAGGGGAATTGATAGACCGGCTGAGAGGAGTGTACCTTCTATAAAAGGATGGTTAATGAGGGGCTTGAGAGTTGATCCACAGACAAGTGACATAACAATCAATGTTATAGTAAGTCGGGCAACTGAGGGTTTTTATTGGGAACTAATGCCAGTTCAAAACTCTCGAGTGTGGAGATGGTATTTGGAAAATGCATTGCAACGCGGGTGGCCTCTAGCTTTGGTTCCGTTTGTTCACCCGAAGGATCCAGGTGTGCAGATGAACATGGATGATGGCGAGGGACCAAGTGCTGAAGTAAACGAGACTTCTGTGGAGGAGGTCAACGCACAAGAGGACGGGGGTGTAGTAGCTCCAGTGGGCATTCAACCAGGTGGAGTGGTCGACGAGGGGGAGACTGTCGGTGCCATTGTGGATGAAATGGAGAAGGAGGATTCTGACAACGAGCGTGTAGAGGAAGGTGATTCGTCAGATGATGAGACGGATATTAATCCAGCAGAATGGGCTAGTGAGGATTTTTCTGAGCTGATCGTCTCTGAAGAGGATAGTGTGTGATGGGAGTACAAAGAAAATGAGGTTATTCAGGGAGCAATTTATAGTAGAGCAGAAGATATGAAGGAGGCGGTAAAACATTTTGCAGTGTCACTTCATAGAGAGTTTTGGGTTGCCAAGTCGAACCGGTCGCAATATGAAGTTCGGTGTGTTAAGGAAAAAGATGGTTGTCCCTGGAGAGTGCACGCGTATAAGGGGAAATGGAAGGATTATTGGACAGTGTCAGTCGTTACCAAGCATACATGTTTTCTACCTGGTGTTCAGAAATACCACAGGAACATTACTTGTGCATTTGTTGCATCTGAGATGTATGCGCATGTCATCGATAATCTCACATATGAACCAAGGTCAATAATCCGACACATCGAAGAGACATACAAGTATACTATTAGCTATGCCAAGGCCTGGAGGGCCAAACAGAAAATAATAGAGATGAGATTTGGAACTTACGAAGCCTCGTATGACAATTTGCCACACCTGCTTGGTGTTATCGAGGAAAGAAACCCTGGGAGCTCTTACGAAGTGAAGAAATTCCCCTCAATTGAACATCCTAGCAAGAGTGTGCTGCAAAGGGCATTCTTAGCTCTACATGCATGCAAGATGGCATTCGTGAACTGTCGTCCTGTTCTCTGCATTGATGGGACATTCTTGACAGGAAAGTATCGGGGCCAGATACTAACAGCAATAGGGATAGATGGGAACAATCAGGTATTGCCCTTGGCATTTGCTTTTGTTGAGAGTGAGAATACCGACAGCTGGTACTGGTTCCTGAAATTGGTTAAAACAAAAGTTGTTGGTATGAGGCCAAATGTGTGCCTGATACATGATAGGCACGCTGGCATTCTGCGAGCGATAGAAGAGTTGCAGTTTGGGAGTATGGAACGAGGATACCCCGGTGTTTGGGAAGATCTACAGAGTAGGTGGTGCATGCGTCATATGGGAGCTAATTTCTTCAAGCAATTCAAGAACAAGGAGCTCATGAACATGTTCAAGAGGCTGTGCAATCAGAACCAGGAGAAAAAAATCAATGAGCTTTGGAAGAGATTAGATGAGTTGACAACCAAATGTAGTGATCAGCGTGCAGCGGCTCCATCGACCGCCGTTGCTGACCCTCCTCAAGCTCTTGGACCTCTCCCAACGGATAGTCCAACATTGGTTAGAAGAACTGGATTGGAGATTCGGAAATTTTCTCAGTGGATTCTGCATGAACCAAAAGAGAAATGGGCCAAGGCGTATGACACAGGTGGTGCTAGATATGGAATAATGACAACAAATTTGGTAGAAGTTTACAATTGGGTGATGCGCGGTGTCCGTGGACTGCCACTAGTTGGCATAGTGGAGTTCATTTTACATGGGACATGCAGGTATTTTAGGGATCGGTTCCAGGCAGTTCTTCCCTCTATGCCGAACAACAGCATTTTGTTTGGAGCTTTCATGCAGAAAAAGCTAGAGGAGTTGCGTAAAAGGCCATGAAACATCGAGCTCTAGTGCAAGGTACCCAACAGCAGAAGTTTGAGATACTATGTCAAGATAAGGCAGGCAGGGGTATCTACCGCAAGAGAGTGAAGCAGGAGTGTGTTTTCAAAGCCGACGGCACATGTCATTGCTCTTATGCAAAGCCGAAGCTGCTCCACAGGCCATGCACCCATGTCATTGCTGCCGCAGCGGAGTGTGGCATACCAGATGCAGTATATGTGTCACAGTACTTCAGTAAGCAAGCAATATATCATACATGGAGCGGCGAGATTTATGGGTTCGGCATAGCTGGGGAGTTCACAGAGACTAACGATGAAGTACTCAATATTCCTGACCCATCGAAGCTCCGAGGCAAGGCTGGAAGGAGGAGGACTCGTCGCATCCGCAACGATATGGACGAGTCGGAGGCTGGCATGGTGAAGCGTTGCAGCAAATGCGATGAACATGGGCACACCTACAAGCATTGTCCTAAAGACAAGGAGAAACCAAGTGGGGCGGAGGCAGGACTATCAGGATCAGCAGCAGATGGAGCTCGCCCTACGGGTGAAGGCACTACCTCCACTCGACCACGTCCTAGGCGTCGTCGTGCCACGTCTGGCTACGTGGTGTAGTTCTTATGTTCTATGTCGGCATGTGGATTTGCTTGTAATTCGTTTCGAACTTATCGATGTGTTTATGTTTCGTCGTGTAATGTCAGACTTCGGCATGTCATGTCTTTAGGTCTCGTGATGTAACGTCGGACTAAGGCGCCTAACGTCTTTAGGTATGCTGATGGACTGTGGACAGGTCCCTCCTAGCAGCTTTGGTCGATCGATGGAGGCCAGAGACGCACACTTTTCACTTGCCGTGCGGTGAGGTAGCCCCTACCCTACAGGACGTATCGTACTTGTTGGGGCTACCGCTCGCGGGAGACGCTGTTGGGCTAGTGACCACGGCTGTGGACTGGCAGGACGATCTGACGGCACGTTTCGCACTAGTACAGCGCGCACCGCACCTCCCGCTCGAGCCGTTGGCACACCACCGCAACACCGGACCTACGAAGAGGTGGCTGCTTCAGTTCACCGTGAGTGTTTTTGTACCGAAATGACAATCGTATTACATATTTAGTCCGCAGTTAAGGTGCCTAACATTTTATCGACGGCTTGCAGGTTGAGCAGCTACAGGCGGAGGCCGACGAGTACTCCTACAGCCGATGTTTGGAGGCGTACTTGCTCTGGCTTTTTGGCTGGGTGATGTTCTGTGGCGGTCACGGGCACGCGGTCGACAAGGGACTCGTGCACTACGCCAGGAGCATCGCCGACGCCGCGGTAGGCGAGGTGCCTCAGTGGAGCTGGGGTTCCGCGTTGTTGGCGGCTCTGTACCGTGCACTTTGTGAGTCTTGCACGAAGACGGATCCCAGCGCGACCTTCGGTGGGTACCCTCTCTTTCTTTCTATCTGGGCAGCTGAGAGGATTGCGATCGGCCGCCCTGAGGTGGACCAGCACGCGTACGAGGAGTCACTGTACGAGGAGCGACCAGAGGTCGACTACCCTATGATGGGTACTCTGTGGTGCCGTCGTCAGGTACGTTGCATCGATCTTATCGTATTGTTAAGTTAATTGCTAAGTTCATTGTACATCACATCGATCGTCTCGTATTGCAGCGCCGATGGGCTCACGTCCAGGTTAGGCGGTCGTATCCTGAGTTTGTTATGGAGTTCGACCGCCTTCTGCCGACTGACGTCGTGTGGGAGCCCTACAGTGCCGCGGCTACCCAGGCTCGTGCGCCGTTGGGTCTGTCCACACTCTGCACTAGGGACTAGGCGTACTGGATGACTACGGTTCCGATGGTCTTCGACATCTGCGTTGAGCCTCACGCCCCTTTCCGCGTAATGCGGCAGTTCGGCTTCCGTCAGCCCTTTCCAGTACCGTTTCCGACCACCGTCCCAGCTGCTGTTCACCGGTAAGATCTTGCACTACGCTTTCCGTTGTTGCATTAAAATCTGCCTGTTCACAATAGTTTGTAACATCTGTCGTTTCACACTAATATTACACATTAATTCGCAGGTACTTGCGCAAGGGTCAGCAGTCAGCTGGCGACTGGCCCGCCAAGTTGGCGACTTTTGTTGAGGACTGGCTGCTCGCAACCGAGGAGGTCGTGGACCACGAGGGAGAGCCACACACTGAGGAGTCGTACCAGGCCTACCTACGCTGGTACCAGCCACGCACCCGTACTAGGGTCACCTTCGCTCCCTTGGAGAAGCAGCCCCACGTTGCGAGCACTAGAGACCTCTATGCCAGGCACCGCGACCAGGACTTCGCTCGTGCTGTGAGTACCCTGCATCGCACCATTCCTTTATGTTTTCATGTCTTTCTCTTCGTCAAATTTTACGAATATTTATGAACAAATTAACCATGCAGGTCGACGACATCAACCGGGTCGTCGTTGACGGTTCAACGACGATCCAACATTTAGGCGCGGGGATTCCGGTACCCGTAGAGGAGCACCTGACGACGTACACGCGGATGGTGGAGTCGATGCGCTCGATTCTCCGAGTGCTCACCTGTCCTGCAGACGACGTTGCTCGGGCAGACACAGCTGTACAGCGGCCACCCGTACCGACTGGTCCCCATCCAGCTGCGCACGTTCCTAGGCCGACTCCCCCTCCGTACGGAGGTAAGTATTTTTATTACTATTTCTGTACATGCCTCGCACATATAAGTGAGCCGTTTCACTTGCCGATTGCTTCAGGGTTTCGTGCACCGTTCAGCACCCCGCCTTCCTCGGCTAGGCCTTCTGTTGTGCCCCCCACAGGTACTTAAAAAAACAACATTACTTCGACAATCAATTTACATACATTTTATGTCTTAGCTTACAAGGGTCCCGTTGTCGATGTGTAGGTTTCGCCCAGTTCGCTATGACACAGGCCGCCCACTTCTCCCAGGCTGCAGGGTCAGCGTCTCAGGCAGCTGTGTCGACCTCGTACTCAGCGCAGTTCTGGCAGTACACCGGGACTTCGTCACAGGTAGCCGGCACGTCGAGTCAGGGTCCACCACTGGACCATGCTGGGACCTCGTCGGACCGCTTGCTGCCTTCCACCTTGCTCTTCGACATCACTGACTTCGACTTCGCTTCAGGCTCGACAGAGGACGTCATCGGCCCCTCACAGCTGGGAGGCGCACCGCCGGTGCAGACGCAGGACCAGGCGCAGGCCACTCCTCCGCGGGACACTCGTGCTACCCGTGCTGTGCCACCGGATCGTTTCACCTACTCCCAGGACCACATGCGAGCACAGGCCCGGAGGACCAAGCGTGGTCGCGGCGCGGGGCAGGGCCAGTAGAGCAGTCTTCTCTTTGTTTACTTGCTTCACTTTCTAGTACTGTATGCTTGTGTAATGACTACGTTGTTGTTATATGTGCACGATACCTTTCGGCGCATGCACGACTACTTTCTGCCACACCGATGCAGCCTCCTTTATTCGCGTGTGATACGAGTATTTGCCCGCCATTTGGCGCATACGACCAATGTAACTTTCGGCACCGATCATGAATGTATCTTTCGGCGCCAATCAGGCGTACCCACCATACCCCACCACGTTCACATGTCAGGGGTATCACTCGATTTTTTGCGCCTATATAAGTCGCCTTAACGAGTGAGGCCTCACAATCTTTCAGAACTCAGTCACATTCAGTACTCTCTTCCCCACTTGCTTCATTACAAATCTGACCGGTTTTCGTCAATGGCTAGACGCCGGGGTGTTGAGGATCCAAACTGGCGTAGTGATCATTGTGTATACCTACTACCACCTTGGTGCCAGCGTCCTCTCTGCCTATGCGGTGATCGATGCCAACTAATGGCTTCGAGGAATCCTGATATTCGAGGAAGGCGCTTTTTTAGGTGCCCTAACTATGACCGTGAGGTATTTTATTATCTGCATATGCTTATTCATTCCGTATGGGCAATCGCTTTATTCTTCGTAACACTACTCTATTCGGCAGACCCGCACTACGGCTTGCGCATACATCGAGTGGGTCGATACAGAAAATCTCGTTCTCGACCTAACCACTTGTTTACAAGAAGGTCGCTGGTATTTCGCATCCGAAAGTACTGAGCAATACTTACAGAGAAAAGCGGCTTATGAACGACAATGTCGTGAACAACAGAGCGACTGGCGGGTGCTAACTACGGCACTCCCTCCATGGGAAGCCCGTCCAAGATGCAGGTGTGGTGATCGTTGTCAGGTTCTTCGTTCCATAAATCCTACAACATTGGGTCGAAAGTTCTTTGTTTGTCCAAATATTCTTGACGACGATTTCATGGTAAGAATATTTTGATTACATGAATCCTTATTTTCTCACAACATTTACTAACTTTGCTTGCTTTACATCTATTATTTCCTCCCAGGAACCACCAAGGAGATGTCAATACAGAGAATGGATAGACACCAGAAGGGTTCTAACTCCACCTAGCCGTGTTGTGCAGCTTGAACTACCAGATCAATACAGGGTTACTAAAGCGCGGTTTGAGAGAGGAGAGGGATCCTCACGTAGGGGTTAGCTATTATCGGACAACTTGGCATATTGAAATTTTTACTGTCATGCTTCCTTGTCCCATTACTACATCATCGTTGTGTTCAACTATTGCACTACCTCCCTCCTAGTTCGAATCTAATATCATCTATGTAACCGCAATGCAAATAGTTGTATCATGTTCAAATTGTACTACTATTTCTTCATGTTACATAATTCTCCTTGTTTAAGTCCATATAATGTTTCTACGACCCAGACTGCGATAGGCCTATATAAATTATCCGAATACTAATACGTCAAATAAGGTACAAAATAATACCTCACTTAACATATGAAATTGCGCAACAACCAACTTCAATACATTTTTATAACAATATTAACAAGTTTTACCAATAAATACTTCTTTATTTATTATTAACATAACATAGAAAAATCTTTTGGCCGTACTTTTTTCATCTGGGTCCCTTGCCGCCCCAAAAGTACGGCCGCAAGCTCTTTATGGGCGGCTAAAATTACAATTAGCCCCTTGCCGCTCTCTATATGGGCGGCAAGGGCCTAATCGCAATTTTGGCCGACGGCGGCAGACGGCGCGGTCGACCCACCGTCTGCCACGTCAGCTTGCTGCCCACCATTAGGGCGGCAGGGGCTATTTCTGCAATTTTTTTGGTCGATAGATTATTTCTGTAAATATTAAAAAAAAATCTAAAAACGAAAAAAATTCCTCCTTCCCCTCCCTAGGCCGGCCCACCTCCCTCTCCACCTTGGCGGCCCAGCCCGGCCTAGCCATGTTGTCCTTCGCATGCCAAGCCAACGCCACTACTCCTGCTCCCTCAGCCGTGCGTCCACGCCGCCCGTGTGAGCCGCGTTCACGCCGCCGTGCCGCCACTGTGCCCCGCTTCCTTCTCCTTGAAGCCGTCCACACCGAACGCCTGCGCTGCGCCCACGCCCACCGCGTCGCCACAGTGCCGCCTCCTTTTGTCCTTCTCCCCGAAGCCACCAAGCTCTCTTCCTTCCCCTCGAAGCCACTGCAATCGAATCCGCCATAAACGCCACCTGACCCATCACCCTCCACCTTTCGCCTCCCATTCCCCGCCGCCACCATTGCCTCCCCGCCATCGGCCAGAGCACCGCCCCGCGCACGGGCGCCGCCTCCGCGACCCACTACCACCTCTGCCTCCGCCACAGAAGCCGCCGTAGCCGCCGTCTTCATCCTCCCCCAGGCTGGCGTCGCGCCGCCCCGGCCGTCGTCGTCGCGCCATGGCCGCCCCCGCCTTCCTCTGCCCCACGCCCTCCTCGACCACTGCGACAGCCGCCGTCGTCTCCGCCTTGCCTCGACCGGGCCGCCGCACCGCCGGGGCTGAGCACAGAAGGCGCGACCGCCTCCTCGCGCGCCGTCTCTCAGGCACCGACTGCCGGTCCCCTCTCCACTGCCCCGCCGCCTTCCCCAGTCGTCGTGCCGGCCGTCGTTGCCGTCGCCGCGTCGACTGCCGTCTTGCCATGCCCGGTCCTCCCTCCGCTCGAGCGTGCACGCGAGAAGGAGAGAAGGGGATCGAGAGGAGGAGAGATCGAGAAGAGGAGAAAAGAAAAGAAAACGAAATTCAGTGCTGTCTTAACAAGCACAGCATTTTCAGGTTTTCTTGATGCATATAAAAAGGTACAAACTAGAGATGGTCTCAGTGGCTTCCTGATTCCACACCCACAAGCACACAAAGTCCATGACTTATGAAATTGACTTGCCCACATGGTGTAGCACATCCAGTGCACATACTTTGCACGCATAATTATGAAACAGCAACAACACACATGACCTAAACTTATCAAACTCTACAAACAAAAAGTATGAAGGGAAATGCGCAAAAACTATAAGATACATGAAATGGAAACACAAACAACAATATAATCCAAACCATCATTCAGCTAATAAGCGGTCATGCCCCCTTAAGAACTGGTTGGTTTTGATTTAGAGCAAGCTGGTCACACAGGTTCTTCAGGAGTTCCTCGTTGTGGTCACCTATGAGAATAACTTCGGTCAGGCTTGGAAGAGATGATACACCAGAAAACCCATTATTGTCTACGTGCATGCAATTATTTATCTGCAGCAATTAATTATTAATCGCTACTTGCATGAAGTTTAATGATTTGAGGCCTTCTTGATCTTTAAGCTCCATCAGGCTTGGGAAAGTGCCCTGCTGAAAATCAAAATGTATTTTTTTGCACTGAAGAAAAGAGCTCTTCCACGGTCGAAGAATGGCCAAATGTGGTAGCTTCCCAAGGATTTCCATGGAAGAAGCCAACTTCAACTGGGTGCTCCTAAGCTTCAACTTAGCCAAATTATGGAGCTGGGTGAAATATTGAGGGAATTAAAATTTCCTTGAAAAATCATGGCCAGAAATATTTTTGTAATATTTTCCGTGCTCTAAAATATTCTCTGAAAGTTCCCGTGAATTTTCAGAGCACAAGAAATAATTTTAACACCACAAAGTTCATTTAATTAGTTAAATTAAATTGAAAACAAATAAAACCCCCCTCCTTTTCCTTTGGGCCGCTTCTGGCCCAAGGTCCTTTCTTCCTCCCTCGCAGCCTGCTCGGCCTGCCTCCTTTTCCCGTCCCTCTCGGGCCAGCCCTTGGCTCCCCTCCGTTCGGCCCGCTCACCTTCCCCTCTCCTGAAGTCTATTTTGCTTCCCTCTCCTGGCCTCCTCTCTCCCTCCCTCGCCAGCAGGTGGGCCCGGCGACCCCACTTGTCAGCTCCATGCCCACAACCGCCGTCCACCTCGACGTCGCCGCCAAATCTGGCCCCCTCCCGCACCCGTGCTCGCGTCCAACCGCGTGGGCACGACCCCATCCACATCCTCCACCACCCCCAAAAAATGGCGCCGGTGGAGCCCCACATCACCCACGTCGCCACCCCACTTCGTCGGCACCTTCTGCCTCTTCCGGCCTCGTGCCGAGCCCTCGAGGCCTATAAAATGCTCCCTACACCTCCTCTCTCTCGTTTCCCCCAACTCCCGAGCTTCCCCGCGCCAGAAATCATGCTCGCAACGCCGAGCCTGTGCACCGCTACTTGCTGTCGAACTCCGGTCGCCGCTTCCCGCCGCCCTAGCCACCGCCGAGCTGTGCCGCCACCACCGCCGAGCCTTGCCACAGCCCGTCCGCAGCTCCGTTTTCCCCCTCCACAACCGAAACACTGCCCACTTCATCCGCCTCCGGCCGGTCACTGCCGCCACCCTAGCCACCGCCACCCCATGCGGCCTCCACCACCAACTCCACCGCGCCCCGACGCACCTCGGCCACCGCTCCGTCGGACCCAATCGTTGCCGCAACCCTCTCCTCCATGTCAAGGTGAGCTCTACCCCATGTCGCCACTGTCGGCCGTCATTCTCGGCTGCCCCTCGCCATCGACAGAAGCCACCGAAGCGCCTTCTGCACCGTCGTCCCGCGGGCGCCGCCGCCATCTCCCCGCCGTGAAGTTCCCCGTGGTGCCACTTGCAGCTGTCGGGCGCTCGGTAAGTACTCCCTCCTCCTCCTTCTCTCCTTTTCCCCCCTCCTTTCACCGCTTCCCGTGCCGCTGCTCGTCGCCGGTCTCGCCACCGGTGGCCGTCTGGCCGTGTGCCGCCGCGCGCCGTTGCTCGGTCGGGCCGACTCTGTGCCGTGCCTGTGCCCCAGCCGCGCCGCCCATGGCCGCCCGATTCGCTTGGGCCGATCCGGGCCGTCGGTTCTAGTGGACCGGCGGTGGACCACCTTGGTGGTCCCGGTCCACGGTGGACCGCCCCCTTGTGCCGCTGACTCATGGGGCCCGCATATCGGCGTCGGCCTCCCCTTGATGACGTTAGCACCGTCCTTTTTCCTTTAGAAAATATTTAATAATTGCGTCATAAATTGAGTATAATTCTAGAAATTGATTTAAATGGCACAAAATTTCTAAAATTTGTAACTAATTCATAGGAACTCGAAATTGAGCCATCCAAATTGCAAAATTCATCTAAAATTGATCTTTTAATGTTTGTATACTTTTATGTACTGTTTACTTAGTTTTTATTAGAGTTTTTCCTCGTTTTGCATGCCAGCGTGTAGATTCCGTCATTTCGGATGTCCGCGGACACGAGGAAAAGAGTTCCGAAGATCTTTTGAAGTAGCAAGATAAGTCACACTTTTCCCCTTGAGCATATTGAGCCTACTTTATAAATGTTTTACTGTTTACAAATAAATATGCATGTTTTGCTAATTGCATGGGATTATTGGTTTACCTATCTACTCGCTTGTGCCATATTTACTTGATATCCGTCCTTCGCTAAACTTGGGTGATAATTTGCCTAGCTCGTGTTACTTATGTGACCAAGCTAGAATTATATATGCTTAGCCATGCTTAATTACCACTAGCTAACATAATGGGATAATTACATTATTAGACATCTAGTATCTTGACAATCTGCGTGCTCGAGACATCCGGCCATGTTTCATTGGTCGTAATTATCCAACTAAAATGGGACTTAATGGTGGGCTGTGGGTGCATGGTTTTGCTAGTTGCACCCATGGTAATTAAGGACCAGTTCACGAGAAACCCTGGAAGACTTACCGTGCTTACCACAAGCAGGAATGGGTAACTGCTTGACTTGTAGTATAGCTCGACCCTTTCCTAGGCACCGGTGGCGAGGGTGGGCGTGATGGAATTGGGTCGACCGGGGTGTCCGGTTGTCCAACTTTCGGATTCACCGCGGCGCATGGGGACTACCCACTTCCGGTTTAGGGGTGGGGGTGAAACCTCAGCGTGGTGTGGATGGTTAAGGGAGGGTTATGCGAAGGGTTTTTTCATAGTCACTCGACATGGTGATGTGTCTGCGCATGCACGGTGACATGCCGGTGGATTGTGTCTTGTGGGTGTTGACGGTCGTTATCGACCAATTTCGACCGTCAATATTGCCCATTTAATGAAGACTAGTTATGCTTGCGATGCATAATTTCCAAATAAAATATCTACTTCCAGTATGTACTATGCTACTAACATATATGCAGGAGAAGCACACATAAATGGAGGAGAATTGACGGAACATAAACAAACAATTAACTGGAAGCTGTCGAAAGGTATACTCATGAATGGTTGGGTCTCTAAACCCAGTAAAATAATATCAATTGGGCTCAACCATTACAACTACTAGGCTGAGGAATCAACGAGGAGTACACCTGCCGAGTGGTGGGCTGATTGGGCCTGGCCAGGGTTCGACCGAACCAGTAGCTAGCCCAATCAGCCCAATTGTGCACCACCTGGTAGTTATCAGCATCCCAAGGCGGTTATGACTGGTTAAACCTGAAGAAACCATCCCTGGACACATGTCACAAGGAGGTGAAGCAAGAAGGAATATGCTCATTGGATACCTTGGGCATCTCCGCTCTCCCAAGGCACCTCATGGCCTATAAATACCTCTCATCTCATTCATTCCGTCACACACTCAAGGAGAAGATTAAGAGCTCTCTCAAGTTTAGTAGTATTCTAGTGCTAGTGGAGTAGGAATTAAAATAGTATTCTTAGTCTTCGAGTCTTCAGGAGAATTCGGGTATGGCTCTAGTAGTTTTTCTCTCTTCTTTTGTAAGACTTATCGAATTAATAGAATATTTTTCTTTATACATCTTCTGTATTTCATTCCATTCATTTTATCTGAGTACCGACTTTATTTTATACTTGTATCAATATAGTTCTGTAGGTAGCCTACTAGAGAGGTGCAATGGTGTGGGTTTAATGTCCGAGTATTCGGTTACTCTATGTTGGGAGCTCGAATGCAGAGTAGTATTTAATAATGTAAGCGTGGTTCTTAGATTATTAGATATCATTAATTGGAAATATATGCTGCGGGACAGTAGAGGTGGGCCGCTGATGGTGACAGCTCAATACAGGTATTCCTCCACGTTAGTATATATTCCTAAGACAAATTTCTGGGGAGGGTACTCCTCCGTATTTGGCCTCGGGTGGACAGCCATGATAGGTTGTCGTATGGAACTCGGCAACCCAGGGTGGTTTCTCGAAACACCAAGAGGACACTGTTAGGGGGTATTGGTTGCAAGACTGTATACTAGCAAGTGTAAACTAAAGATATTTGTATACTAGAAGTATAGGAGTGAATTCTTTTCTTATTCTTTCTGCACTTAGCTTAGATGATATTTTAGTGAGAGTAACTTAGTTCTTTCTTCTGTGTGTCACCTTTATCCTACCCTTGGAATTACTTAACCCCTGCATAGACCTTAATGTATACAAGTAATATATAAACTATTAGCGTAGTACTCTCTTATCATATCTTCCCTTGGGATTAAATAAATACGATACCTTGAAATACTTTCGGGTGAAATGCTACAATGGTATATCCGTGCGCTTGCGGATCACATATGTAACCATAAATATACCATGAATATTTCTACGTCACTGCTGGAAATTATATTTCTAGTAATGTCGTTAAAAAATATCAACAATGGGTACAGTTGTGCACCTCTGGCCAGAGTAAAACTATTCGAATAGTCATGCCCGCGGTTATGGACGATCGACCAACTTCACCGTATTAGTCTCACCCTTAATAAATTTACTTAATGAACCGGTGTAGTTCAGGTGGTTTGGTTGGGCCTATTCAATGTGGTGTAGCATTGATCAATGGAGATTTAATATTACCTTAATTAATCAACTGCTTTACTGTTTTTAACAATAAATTCTTTACAACCGCCTTTATGCAAATAGCCACAAGCCTTCCGTTGTATCCCCTTGCACGTCTACATCATTGGTGTGGCTTGCTAAGTACGGTGGTTGTACTCAGCATTGCTATTATTTCCCCTTTCAGAAGTGTAGCGCTTCTGAGCTGAAGACATAGTTAGAGTACCAAGGCTCATACCCCAGTTGAGTTTTGCCTGTGGAGTGGAGCTGAACCCCGCTAGGATCGCCTTTTTCCACTGTTGTCGTTTTCTTTCGGTGTGAGGACTAAGTGCCTCTTCTGTAAGTATTTACGCTTTATTTACGCTTGGATCTGTATATTAATTTGTCGTTTTGTATACCCTGGCTGATTCCTGGACAGGGATTTAATACACAAAATAGTGGAAATTTGGGCTAAATTTATGGGCGTGACACGTAATACGACTTTCCCAGTTGCAACATTAACAACACCAAGTGTGTACAGGTCATTCAGTTGGCCAATCCCTTCAGCTGCTTTAACACCACACATATCAAGTCCCTGTAGAATAGTAGGTAACAAGACCTTGCAATATTTGTGGAATATGTCACGCTTCTTTCATTGTCAGTATTTTGCACTGTTTTTGTGCAATAAGCTGCTTTCCTGTCCAATACCACAGTGCCAAATTGAACTGATTTGGCTTTAACATCTGGTATTTCAAAATATTACTTCCATATCCAGACCATGGAGTTTTAGGCCCACAAACTCATCGAAGTACCAGAAAATGAGCCCAACCACCATGTCAATGGGCTAACAATTCTTTTGCCAGAGCCTAGTAGAAAGGCCTAGGCTAGATGGGCCAACCAGGGTTTGGTCTAACCCCTGATTTGACCGAACAAGGTCTAGCCCAGCTAGCCCAAAAACTTCATAGGCCGGTAGTTATTGACATTCCAAGGCAGTTGTGACCGTTTCTACCTGAAGAAACAGCACAAGGAGGTGAAGCAAGAGGGAATATGCTCATCGGATGCCTTGAGCATCTCTACACTCCCAAGGCACTTCTTGGCCTATAAACACCCCTCTCCTCTCTCATTCACAACACACTAAGATGTAGCTTGAGCTGACTTATAAGAGACTTTTTGTATGCTTTATTGTATACTTAGAATAGGAAAAGAGTAAGGTAGAAGAAATCGGAGGAATTCCGGAGTTGTCGGTAATCTCCTCTTACTTTTTGTACCTTGTTAATTACTCTGATTTAATAGAAATATTTTATGAGTAATTAAGATTTATTTTGTGAGAATTATATCTTAGTTAGTTCCTATTAGCATACTGAATCATTGTTTACTATTGTTCATTAATAGATACTGATTACTTTAGTCTTTAGCTAACGCTAGAGTAGTAATTAATTGCGCGGACGTGGTGTCTAGGTAGTTAATTTCCAGTTATTGCCATGTATCCCACAGTTCGTTAGAGGTTGATGTAAGGTAGTGATAGCTCTCAAGAACATCGCAGTCCTCCCTGTCCGGTTACGGAGTAGAGTGCGTTCTAGTAGCAGTGAGCATACCAGTGCCTGAAGTAGTGCTATAGATTAAACAAGCTTTCTGTAGACATTGTTTGTTACTAGGAAATCCTATCTACCCTTTTCCTATCATTGTTTTGTGTCTTTGAATAAACTTGGAGAGAGCTGAGCACACATGTTCATTGTGGAAATCGATACCTTGAAATACTCCTGGGTGAAGTGCTACATCGGTATATCGATGCGCTTGCAGATTCTATCTGTAACGTTAAGAAATACCAACATCAACCTAGATAGAATATCGGACTTAACCGAGAAAGTTCTAGCCACACCAATACAAGCGAAGTTGATGGAACTTCCTTACCAGAGATCAAACTTAACCGATGCAGCCCAACTTGAAACTAAGAACTTGCCGGAATAAAGGGTGGTGATGCGCTGAAAGTAATTATATTGATTTTTGGAGATAGATTACAAAGACCCTTGGTGTACATATTTATACTCTCGGGTTGATATAAGTCTTAATCGGATACTATATAAAATTTTCCTAACAAGAAAAGGAAAATAACAAATCCTACATATTTAAGAGATAAACTAAGGAAATATGAAACTGACTTGAAACTGACTTGCCATGGCCTTCACGATTCGTCTTTAGATTCAGCTTGATCTGGATAAAGTTCCATCTACCAATCGACGTCTTTCCTTAACTGAATCCACTAGATAATCTACCAAATTTTGGCATTAACAGGGCGACAGCAGCTAGGAGAGCTGAAGTGTCCAGTTCTGGCCGTAGCTAGGCAAAGCCCATGGTGGAGTGTGCCGCGAGACCAAACGAATCGGCTTGGCGGTGAAATAGGCTGTTGTTTTGCTAGCGGCGTGCTAGGAGCGTTGCCAGTGCAGCTGCAGCATGAAAGAGGAACGGTGGAGGTCAGCAGCGAAGATAACGTGACGGTTGGGTTCCCGGCTTTCACATGGCGGGTGATGGTTGTGATTTTGAGTGGCAATGAAATGGTGGGATGGGCTTGTCCTTGTCTCCCTTTTTCGCTCACGGCATCCTATCTTACTATAAAGTTATCCCCCACTAACTCCTTAAGCTTAACATGTAAAGATGCCACATCATCATCCACTAACAAGATGCCACATCATGATCCACTAATTAACAAGATGCCACATTATCATCCACTAACAACCATCACATTTAAACATCATGCAAACATGCTACTATATCTTTATAGTTTTTATAATTTAAGAGTTTTTCAAATACAAACATGTTAAGTTATCATCCAATATAATTCACATAATGTTTCAATGTATATCTTTATTATGTTTTATGATATCCTATATACTTATATAGTTCATCATCACTTAGTTAGTGCTTAAATGATTAATCTATAGTCAAAATTATCTTTCTCCTTTTTTCCTCTAATTAAGTCATACCACATCATTTGCTTTTAGCCTTTAGATGATTAATCTACGGTCCAAACTATCTCCCTACTCTTCTTCTTCCATAAAGTCATACCACCTTACTTTTTACGTTTGAATCACCATTCTACATACTATTTAAATTTAAATTACCATAAACCATATTAATTTACTTAATTTGATGTTATCTAGCTATCTTATACGTTACTTTTTTTATTGTTATCATACTAAATTCCCGCAGCAATGTGCGGGGTTTCACCTAGTTACTATAAGGTTTAGACCTTAGTTCTATTTGTTAAGGTTTTGAGCCTAAGCGCTGGGTTTGGTGCCGCAGGTTATTTTGATTTAGTGTAAGGGTGTGAGTCTCAGTTTTCTTGTTTGGTTGTCTTGACTATATACATCCATTTTAGATGTAGAGCCCAGTTTAATATAAACCATTATCTAAAAAAAATTGGTTGCCTAGTGAAAGATATATCTCAAGTGAAGAAAATTGCTAATTTGTTTTAGGTCAAGATATTTCAAACCAGATGTGCTCTGCAAATCAAACACCAGAAGCAATCTCCTCTCGCTGGACTGGAATCTAAAGAAGTACTCCCTCCGTCTCATTTTAAGTGCAACCATAAGTTTCCGTGCCCAACTTTAAGAATCCGTCTTATTTGAAATTTTTCTGTAAGTAGTATTTTTATTGTTATGAGATGATAAAATATGAATAGTACTTTATATGTGACTTATACTTTTCAAATTTTTCAAAAAAATTTCAAATAAAATGGACGGTCAAAGTTATGCATGGAAAATCATGGCTGCACTTAGAATGGGATGGAGGGAGTAAATATCATCTCCACTCACCTAACTTGGTCACTGATTATACGTGGGAAATGTCTTTGTTCTCCAATGTGTTCATGTATCACCTATCCCGATTATGGATTTTTGACTGCACACAATCCTCTCTTTTTTTTCCTGTTGGATTACTCACTTCTTAGTGAGATTTACGAAGTATGATGCCCCTGAAAAACTAGAAAAGGAAAAAAGAAGCAAGAGCTAGCACGAACGGGCTAGCCCATCAGTCAAAAAGAGTTTAGCTGGCATATTGTGTTAGTGATATGCCCTAGAGGCAATCATAGAGATGATTGTATTACATACTATGTTTACATATTTATCTGACTTTGTTCCTTGAAATAGATAAACTCATTATTGGTTAATGAATATGTGATTCTTTCATGAGACTCTTTATGTTATGTGTTGCTATTTCTAAAGGATCCCTGATCAAATATCATATGTGGAACAAATATGTTTATATGATCAGCACATGTATTAATTGATGATCATGTCTCATGAATCATGGTACAGAGATACCAAATTAATAATGTGGACACATGTTGGTGAACATGTTGTTGGATAGACCCAACATGAGACACTGCAAGAGCCATATGTGTTGTGTCATCAGTGATCTCATTTAGTGTTGGTGTTGAATCCTTAGACCTGAGATTATCATGGTTCCCAACATGTGTAGTAGCTTACTTAGGGACTGCTAAACGCTACTCCGTAATTGGGTAGTTATAAAAGTAGTTTTCGAGTATGCTATGAAACATGTAGTAGGATATGAATAATCAAGATGGGATTTGCCCCTCCTATGGAGAGATATCTCTAGGCCCCTCGATGTTGTAGATTATGGAAGTGCATGGCCATGCCAAAGGTGATTGAGGAGTCAATCGCAAGTTATATAATCTATCAACAGGTTCAAGTGAATGATTGAGCTATAAGAGGATGGCACATATCTAGCCTTGAGCTTAATCGATATCGTGAGGCAAAAGGGATCATACAAGTATACACTAGAGGTTCAGCCGATATGATCTTTATGTATGCCCGGTGGGTCAATACGTTCTGCTAAGGGCCGCTATTGATGCGTGGACCGAAAAGGAGTTTTCGGGTTACAGCCGAGTATATGTGAACGTACAGGGTCGCACGCTTAATGGGCCGGAATAAGGGGATTGGATAGAGATCCAATATGAGCTTAATTCGGATAGGGATCCGAATAGGAGTCCTACTGGCCTTGGAGGCCCGAGTGATGGATCCTATATATTCGTGAGGGGTGTCGCTGGCGGAGGTATTGCGTCACATGAGAAACCCTAGCCGTCACTTCCCTCCCCGAGCAAAACCCTAGCCGCGCGCGGGTGCTAACACATCTGCGCGTGGCGTTCCGTCCCTGTACGTGTGGATACCGGTAGAGGCGCCGCTGGTTTGCGGTGCTGATCGGCGTGGGAGTACGGCGAGGAGAACGCACGAGGAGGAGAAGGTCGAGCCGGTGCGATCGACTACTTCCTCTACATCGACGCGCGCTACTTCGCAAGATTTCCTTCGACTTCTCAGCGTCTTCTTCCGCTGCGCAGCGCGTCGAGTGGTAACGATCTATGATCTAATACTTGCATGGTTCCTGGTTTACGCGATAAAAAATTTTGATTTATGCTATCGTAGCCTACGCGTATCCCAACATATTGGGCTTTGGCAATTTGGGCAAGCACTAGTTCAGTAGCAGTAGCACTACTCTAGTCCCAAATAAGGGATTAGACGCATCATTGGTTTATAAGGTGTCGAAACTAGAATTCGACAATATGAAAAGGGGTAGTGCATAAGAAGGAAAGTGTATGGGTTATGAGATAAGGGTTTAAACAGGTTTAGGCCTTCTCGATGAGAAGTAAATACTCTAATTTTGTTTGAGGATTTGATTCGCTGATCGTGATATTGATCTGATGATCTAAAGTGTGGTTATGCCCCTCGAGAGGCACCCTGCCCTTCTTATATAGTCGGAGGAGCCAAGTTTACAGAGTAGAGATTTTACTCCTTACGGTTTAAATCTCTATAACTACTTTATGATTCTAAGAATCCAAGACTACGGGATGTTTCTTTGATACTCAAGTGAACACAATACCCGAGTCCTTATACTATACATATTCTATTTATATGAACCATCCCATGCAACCTGTCGGATAGCTTTGCCATGTAGGTATATGGTACCCATAATCTCCACATAAGGCTTGTTTCCAATTAATCACGTATAACATTGGTCCAAACCATTTTGCGCAAAGGACGGCGACCTTAGAGAATTAACATCTTGGTGTGATATAACAAGTTGAGTTCGGGCTAGAATCTTTTTGACCCTGGACATTTCTTACGTGTATTATCATAGCCAACCCTTATGGTTCATACGTAGGCATACAATGCATGTGGGCCGATGAAGTCGACATATGATATGATGTATGTGACCATCCGAATCCAGTCCGTTTTCATCCCTACCATGTAGATGTGGTCCAACAAGTTGAGTTGTGCCTAGAATCGTTTCTAGACCCTAGGTGCTACAAATCGTATCTTACCTACCATTAAGGTTACATGTGTGTATAGCCTACCTACGTGTGCATGAGGTAAAAAACAACAAAGAGGTTAGGGTGCAACGAGCGAGGCCAATCGTGACGAGGGAGGTGATCAGTGTCGGAGCCAGAAAATTTCCACGCCTAAGGCTAAGCTAATGGGATCTCAAATATTTTCATAAATTATATAGCATTTTTCAAGATTATAACGGAGATTATGGAGCTATGCATGGGGCCCAAGCCCTAGCTGCCCCATGCCTGATTCTGCCCCTGGAGGTGATCGAAGAATAGAGACAAGCGAGGCGGTGTTGGCAGGTGGCGTTGTAGACTCTATCAACACAGCTAATTGGCCCAGCTGAGATGGCAACCCACATGCTGACATGCGTGCCGACGCCACTGGCCTATGCTTATGCGGGCCTTTATGGGCCAGGATCCAAATAGATATGAGAACATTTTTTTAAGTATTTTTCTACTATTAAGTGATTTAGAATAGATAGCAATATATGCAAATTTTTTATTTGAATGTTTTTGACAATATTTTAGCTTCTTTTGAATTTTTTTTATTTTTAGTATAATTTTGCAATAGACTTTTCAACTAAAAGTTTCATTTGAAATTTAAAAATTTTTAGTAAACTTTCAACTCAAAATTTAAACCTTTCAGCTCAATATTAAAAAATTTGAACTCAAAATTTGAAACTTTCAATTCCAAATCTGAAACTATCTACTCATTGTTTAAACTTTCAATTACTCCAAATTTAAAACTTTCAACACACCTTTTAAAAATTTTAACTCAACTATTTATTTATTAATTCATAAAAGTTAATTTTTTAATGTACTTAAGCGCTCCTATTTACGGTGAGTTCGCCGTGTCAGTGGGGGCACGTCTGTGGTTGAACGACTTACGACGCTACCGCATGCCACCAACTAGGTGCTACCAGATCCTGGTCACGCATCGAGGCTACCCAAGCGCACCATCTAGTACATAGTGGAGAGGAGAGAGGGAAGAGGAATAAGTGAGAGGAGAATGGCAGATGGGTCGAAATAGAATTTTTTTTATTTCTTGCTACCGACTAGGATGCCATGTAGGCTAAAACTGCTTGTGTCTAAGAAGAGCATAGAAATTAATTGACTTTGAAGAGTTCATCGATAAATAATGTCTGGTTTTAATGTTTTGGAAGTTTATGAATATGTAGAAAATACATTTTCCCTAATTGAAACAGTCTTCAACTTGTCGTTAATTGAAAGTTTGAAACTAACTTTTTTTGGGTGAAAATCTATCATTTCACTATTTTGTTAGAAAATAACTCCGAAAAGGAGAAATGAAGTCTATCAAACTTTCTGTGCCTTAAAAACTTAAATTCCGGCACGCTTAATAAAGTCTATAATCTAAAATAGCTTCACTAACATGTGACAATACAGAAGAAAATGCAGAAGAAAGAATGCTAATTATTTTGATGGGAACACACATAAACATCACAGGTTACCTAACATCGTGCGTGTTGCTCGGGGCACCTCTTCAGTAGTTAAGCTCATCCCAAACCCCCTAATGAACAAGGAAGAGCTCCACAAAATGCCAAAGAGAAGAGAAACAGAGGGGACATATAATTTGGTGCTGCCTTAACAAGCGCAGCATTTTCTGGTTTTCTTTATGCATATAAAACAAAGTACAAACTAGACATGGCCTCAGTGACCTCTCGACTCCACATTCACAAACACATGAACTCCACAGCTCATGAAATTAACTCGCCCACATGGTGTAGCACGTCCAGAGCACACACTTTGAATGCAGAATTATGCAACAGCAACAGCACACGTGACCTGAACTTATTAATCTCTAAAGAAACAAAAAGCATGAAGGGAAATGAGCAATAATTATAAGATACATGAAAAGGAAACACAAACAACAATAGAAACCAATCCATCATTCAGCTCATATGCAGTCATGCCCCCTTTAGAATTGGTTCGTTTTGATTCAGAGCGATCTGGTCACGCAGGTTCTTCATGAGTTCCTCGTTGTGGTCACCCTTGAGCATAACTTCTCTTAGGCTTGGAAGAGATGACACACCAGAAAACCCATTTTCGTCTATGTGTATACAATTATCGATCTGTAGCAACTCAAGCCTTGGCATCGCTCCTTGCATGAAGGTTAATGATTTGAGGCCTTCTTGATCTTTTAACTCCATCACTATAAGGCTCAGGAAAGTCCCTTGCTGAAAATTTAAACAGAGTTCTTTGCTCTAAAAGGAGTTCATCCATAGTCACAAAATGGCCAAATGCGGTAGCTTCCCAAGGACTTCCAAGGAAAGATCCAATTTCAACTAGGTGCTCCGTAGCTTCAACTTAGTCAAATTCTGAATTTGGGTGATCCATGTTGGCAGTGTAACTAGATTTCCATAAATCTTGAGGCTTTGAAGCTTACTTGGAGGTGTGAATGTGTGATCCAAACAACCTTGTAAACCTGGTTCCCCCTCTGATCGCAATGATAATGAGTGTAAGAGGACAAGGTTTGCAATGGCAGATAGAACAGCTTGGCTATTTTTCTTATTGACCCCCGTCAATCCTAACTTATGTAGTTTTTTAAGTTTTTCAAGATCATGTAATATGGCTTTCTCGGCTGCAACATTAACAACACCAAGTGTGTGCAGGTCATTCAGTTGGTCGATCCCTTCAGGAGCTTCAACACCATACATGTCAAGTCCATGTAGAATACTAGGAAACTTGACCTTGCAATATTCGTGGTATATGTCACGCATCTTTACATTGTCAGTATTTTGCATTTTTTTTCTGCAATAAGCTGCTGTCATGTCCAATGCCGTCGTGCCAAGTTGAACTGATTTGGCTACAAAATCTGGCATTTCTAGATCATCAATTGCCTCATGCACCATTTTTGAAAGATCACTTGATTCTTTCAACTCTATAGAAGAGGTGGCATCATCCTTTGGTACATTGCCGGCACAAAGGTATTGGAGCTTCTTCAGCTTGGTGATGGTCTTTGGTAGCTTGATGATACGTGTACCACTGACATCTAACACCTGGATGTCCCACAAGTTGCCCAATGAATTTGGCAGTTTATAGATATCGGCACATCCTCTCAAAGAAAGGTAACTGAGGTGAAGAAAAATGCCAATTTGATCCAGGTCATCATCTTTCAAACCCGATGTGCCCTCCAAATCAAGAATCCGAAGCATCCTCATCATGCTAAAATCTAAGGATGATCTCCACTCCCCAAATACAGTCACTGATCTTACATGGGTCAGATCAGCACACTGCTTCAATGCATTCTTGTTTGTCTCACATACGTCGATTATAGATAAATGGCGTATTGTACCTTCGTTATTAGAGCTAACTTTTCTTCCTTGGATTTTGAGATACTAATCTTGTGCATAAGATTATGTACTCGAAAATATTTAATATTGCCAGCATTGTGAGGTACTGGTTCTGATGGTTCAATGATGCTTCGATTGATAAGCTCTGCAAAATAGCTGTCACCTACCTCTTCTGCACTCAAGCTATGAGTCTTACTTATGTAACCTTCTGCAACCCAACGTCTTACTATGCGTTTGTGCCTAATATTGTGGCCTTTGGGAAAAACAGACAAGTACAGAAGGCATAACTTTAGATGATAGGATAAGTCATCATAGGATGGTTCAAGGATTGTACTTATTACTTCAAGATTTTTTTTGCTCACTGACCCAGAACTAAAATCATCATTCAACTTTTTCCATTCCGAAGCTGTTTTTTGCTTTCTTGCCAAGAAACCAGCAATATTGGTTATTGCAAGGGGATGACCGTCACACTCCTTTATAATGAGCTTTGCTTGAGTAGACATGTCAAGATCCAAATCAGTATTCGAACTATCTACAAATACCTACAGTTGTTATGAGAAGATTGTCAACATGCACAAATATAAGGTGGATGAGGTACATTGTTTCTAAAAAAGCAACTAATGACAAAAGAGTTGCTACAAAAAAAGATATGATGAAATATCCCAAACAAAAGGTTCTTATAAAAATGCGCGTACTAATATTGGCACATGTTGACAAAAGACGACATCAATGCTCATAAGCCACAATGAATACTCAAATAGTACTGTGAGATCTCCATATATTACTTTGACAATTATAACTGGCAAAAACGTAAGACTTAGGCTGCGTCCGGGTGGTGGAGTTCCCCGCATAGAAAATGTGGTGGTTTATTAATGTATAATTAATTAAGTATTATATAAGAAAACTTGAAAAATTGATTAATGTGTTTTAAAGCAACTTTTGTATATAATTTTTTTTCAAAAAAACACATTGTTTAGTAGTTTAAAAAGCGTGCGCATGGAAAACGAGAGAGATGAGTTGGGAAAGTGAACAAAAGGACTCAATCTTAGAATACTATATGGAGGAATCTTAACCAAAAAGCTATGCATAGTAAGGATTAGAATACCCCTGTTCATTTTCTATTAGTCACTTAACATTTTTTTAGATAATAACACTTAATTACATATGTGAGAAAACATTTAATGCTCAAAAGTTTGATTGACAAGCATAAAAAAACACAATTCTTTTTAGGATTAGTAGGAATACCTTGTTCTTGAAGAGTGCAAGTGCCGCATCTTCTTTAAGACCTTCCAGCTTATATATGTTTTTGTATGTCACCGAGCAATGCTCAGCAATACTTGCTTCTCTTGTGGTGACTATGATCTTTGTGTTTGTCTCATTAGGCAAATGTGGTTGTATCAAGCTCCATTCTTCAATAGATAATACATCATCGAGGACAAGGGGGCATCTTCTCTTCGAAGCCTTGATTGATTCTTCACTCTTCTGCACACCATTTCCAAGAAGACTAAAATCGTGTGCATCTAATTCCTGGGCTAAGCTCGTAACAAAATCATGAAGGTTAAAAGGATGCAATATAGTGACCCAGGCATACTGCTCAAACATGCTAGTGATCTCTTTGCTTTCATAGACACTCCTAATGAAGGAGGTTTTGCCAATACCAATCATTCCCCATATGGAGATAATATGATGATTCTCGCAGTTCTGAGAAACAAGTTGAATGAGGTGAGATTTTTCCATTTCTCGTCCGATGTGTGGAGCATTCCTAAAAGCAGGTCCCATTGATCCTGAGATTGACCGAAAAAAAAAGTAGCATGATTACGAGAGGCGCATACAATGTGGCAGGGGAATTATATTTTTATAGTGCTTCATCTGACCTATTTAAAGATAAGTGTATCAAAATAATAATGATTAATTATTTTATAAAAAAAATTATTCTATCTGTCTCTATTACTTTCGTTCTAGGACTCAAGTTTTGTACCAAATTACTTGCCATTCTCATATTATAAAACATTTTTAGATATTAGGGCACGTTTGGTTGTTTGCTGAACTGGGCTATAGCTTGGATAGGCGAAACAGCCCATACCTGCTATCTCTATCAGAAGCTTTGCCATGGCCAAACTATTTGGTTGGTCTGCTTCGGAGGCTAGCTTTTCGCTCGATGGTTGCGGAAATTGTGCATGCAAGATACGCTCGCCGTCAGAGGCGAGCGAAATCGGCTCTCCCACGCGAGCCAGGTTAAGCTAGATTATATTAGCGTTATCAAACGCCTCTCCTCGCTCGGTAAGGCTAAAATAGCCCTTGCATGGGATCCAAACGTGACCCTTTATTAATGTAATGCAACCACACATTAGTACATTCACAGTTCTCATTGGTTAATCTCAACTAATTAGAGATAATAACTGCTTTGAAAAAACAATTGGATGTACTTAATGAGGGTAATAACAATTTAATTTGTCATAGCTTCTTGGCTATTAAGAGTGATATAATTTTATAAATAAACCCTCTTATTAATGTTTTGAACAAGAGCCTTGTTTTAATCTTTTCCTAAATCTAGACCTTTATTAGGCTATTCCATCCTAGGAACAAATCCTATACACACAAGCTTCCTGTACACACTCCGTGCACATCAACTAGTAAATGTCACAGAAAATACTAGTAAAAATTGAACGCATACTCCTAATAGTATTACACATATCTGCAAAGTCTCATATTCAAATTCATTATATTTTAGCCGTAACAAAAAATTGAAAAATCTGACAGTTTTTGGGTAAAAATCTGTCAGAATTTTGTCTTTTTTGTTACTGTTAAAATATAATGAATTTGAAGATAAGATCTCACACGTTGGTGTAATACTATTGAAAGTATGTGTTCAATTATTTCTAAAATTTTAAATGATATTTGTACGGGAAGCTTGTTTGCATAGGATATGTTCCATTCCATCTTAGTGGCACTTCACTGCCACATGATCGTTAATCACACATACAGGACGCCCACATCTCTGGATCTGCATCTATGATGTGGACTTATCACAAACATGGAACATAAGCCTCCAGGGAGAACTTTTACGGTGTTTGCATTCTAAAAAAGGTAAATATCCAACGCTCTATAATGAAAGGTACCACTTAAATGGTATTCAAGTATTGTTATAGGTATTTAGGCAGGAAGGGTAAAATTATAATTGTTTTGAAGATGGAGAAGGGTATAATTGTCTCAATATTAGCTCTAGGTACATAGGTACCGCATCTGTTCATCTTCTATAATCCTCCATTGTGTTATTTACGTGTTCTTTTGTGAGATTTACATTTGGTATCTAACAACAAGGTCCAACGCTATTCGTCTTCTTCCTCCCGTCCAAGCTTAGGCAAACAGGAGGAGTAGGCTAAGGGCATTGAGGTTCTAATGGCTGTATGACAACGGTGATGGCGGTAAACATGTCTCGCGGCACAACGCGCCCATGGGAAATGGAGGCAGGCACAAAGGACAACAAGCGCGCTCAGAACAAGAGCGCTAGGGTTTGACTCGGGGAAAGAAAGAATGGCGGGTAGTGAGCTTTAGTCGGTATTTCGGCCACCTAAGGGCGTCACCACGCGTCCTAGCCGATAGGTAATCCGTTTTTCCGAAGTTGTTGACGAAAGTGGTGCGGGAGTGATTGGTAGCGGTGGAGCTTGATGGGATGGCACAGGAATGGCCATGGACAAGAACGAGACGGTGGAGGAGAACAAAGGAGACATCAATCTTCGCTTTTTGTCCCATGCAGATCAATTAAATCCACTAAATTTGCAGAAGATTTACATTGTTTCTGCCAAACGATACAAGCCACTAAATCTTTGGAAGATTTACTCTGGTTCCTATTGAAAGATACCGATCATATATATGGAGCTAGCTATTCTCTATTCACTGAAAATACCGTATTTTACTAGTTAATTACCGCACTGCCATCGTTTACGATAATTTTATTCCGTACCTTGCCCCTCTCTTAATCAACGGTACATATTATTCTATCTCTCAGTACTTCTAAGTACCTCACAAACACCGCAAAAGCTCTATTAGGGAAAGAGATCACACGCATTGTTTTCCTTCCATGTCCATTTCTATGATAAGAGACGCAGATGTATCAGGCATTTGTGAAAAAATTGTCAGAGACACTTTTTTATTTAACCGCGTCTCTGATAATAGATCAATCATAAATGCGTGTTAACGTCTGTGCCATATACAAATCATAAATGTGTGTTCCTTCTCCTAATCTGTGACGATAGCCAGCAGAGATCCGGCTCGATCGGTGAGTTATCATATACGCTTTGATATTCAATGTATCTGCGATGCTATCTTAGAGACGCATACAGTTTTTGTCTGTTATATTGGTCGGCTATTTGGTATTGTGTGGTAGTGGTTGGCATATCGAAATACCCACTGCCTCACAGTCACAGGTTAAAAACTAAGACTTACTGGAAATGTCTAATTAGAAGGCTACTCTGAACGTTCCAAAATAAATTAACTTTTATATATGAATATGAACATAGGTTATATCCAGATTCAGATTCAAATTCATGTATAAAAATTGATTTTTTTAAGACGTAGAGGAGTACATAGATGGATAGGAAAATTGTTCGTTTCCATTGCAATAATTGCCATTGATAAAATTGAAATTGTAATAATTGAAGGCAAAATTGAATATCAAAGCGTAGTACATACGAGGAAAGGGAATATTAAAGGCAAAATTTAAGTAGTACTGTATGCACTATTTAGGGCCCCTTTGAATCGAAGGATTGAGAAAACGTAGGAATAGGAAAAATGTAGGATTTTGATAGGAATGTAAGTGTAAAACATAGGATTGCAAAAACGCAGTAAAATCACAGGAATGACTGTTTGATTGAACCGTAGGAAAAACGTAGGAATTGGATAAGAGAGATAGACTTAAAAAAAATTACCAAGAGGTTGAGGGCTCCTTTGAATCATAGGAATGAAAAAACGGAGGAATAGGAAAGACATAGGATTCTGGAAGGAATGTAAGTGTAAAACAGAGGATTTCGAAACACAGGAAAAATACATGAATGATTGTTTGATTGGACCACAGGAAAAACATAGGAATCGGATAAGAGAGATAGACTCAAAGGATTTTTACCAAGAGGTTGGACCTCTTGCTGAGTTTCCTTCAAAACCTATATGCAATAAGTCATTCTATAGGAATTTTATAGGAATAGGAAAAATTCAATCCTTTGAATCAAAGGGCTACATAGGAAAATTTCCTATAAGATTTCAATCCTATGAAATTCCTTCATAATTCCTTTGATTCAAAGGGGCCCTGAAGCTCTTGCTAAATTTCCTCCAAAATCTCTATAGGATTGTCCATTCCATAGGAATTTCAGAGGATTGGATAGGATTCAATCCTTTGTTTCAAAGGGCTTCTTAGGAAATTTTTCTATAGGATTGAAATCCTCCAAAATTCCATTTTTCTATAGGATTGAAATCCTCCAAAATTCCTATATTTTTCCTCAAAATCAATGGGGCCCTTAGTTTTATCAGGGCGACGCCAGTCATGCATGAGTGAACTGCTACTAATTAGCTACAAGTACACGACAAAGCTAGATCAGTTTTGCTATCTAGGTCATGCATGCAAATTTTTCTTCTTGTATAATTTTCTTTTACTTATATGATTTACAATCCGATCCCACTGTTATATTCGTTGCAATAAAATCTTTGTTATAAGATCCCAAATGATTATTTTTTATAAAAAAATGTACGCATTAAATTACTTTTATCATATATGTAAATTACCTTTAGATCTGAATAAATTAATATTTAAACATTTATGAAAGTAAATTCAATAAAGCATAAAATTAATTTACATAAATCATAAAAGTAACTTAGTATTAGAAGTAAATCCATTGTAGAGGTAAAAATATGAGTTTATCTAAAAGTTAAATTTAATCAACACAAATTATGTAATTGACTAAAAATAACAATAAAAATAAATAACTCATAAAATTATGAACAGATAAGAAGTAATTTAATCAAATATAAAAGTAATATATATATATATATGCTAAAAGTAATTTACAACTTAGATATGTTATTTTATTAGAATATAATCATATATAATATTGTTATAAAGATTTAATTACAACGAATATTAGTAATTTAAAAGGAAATTTTATTTGAAGGTTAGCTATTGGGAATTTTTTCTTACTAATCCATGCTTGCATACTCCCATGTGGGAAAGGAACGATGCATATTACCTTTTTTACCATTTTCTAAACTGTTAGTTGGTTAAGATTAATTAGTGCACCTGCACTAATTATTAATCATGTCCAATATATATTAAACCATACAAAAAAATCTCAGGAGACTGACTTCAGCTTACACCTGACAGTCAATCACATAAGTAAACTGGAGTGAAGTTAATTTACATATATGCACATGAATAAAGTAATATAAGTATGTTTTCTTAATTACCATGGGTTGTGCAGCGTCCGGACCAAAATTAAGTGCGTTACAGTATATCCCACTGGTCTTGTTCACATGTTCAATTTCTTTCCTCAGTCTGCTGATCTGCTTGGTGATGGTGTCCAGTGGCAAGAGCAGCTTGGATTTGGCACGAGGCGGCTTCTCCGCACGAAGGCAAAACTCCTGGAGGTAGTCCTCGACGTCCTGAGGGAACCGTATCCTCTAACATTACATAATAATGGTATGGTGTGACATTCCTTTGATCCACATCTTCCATTCTAAATCAACGGTCATAGATTATTTGGTATGCAATTAATCAAACTAATTAGTAGATTATGTAGTTAAATAAATTCCCGTAGACCAAATATATTATCAAGGAGGCAAATATCGCTAAATGCTACAGGAATCGGCAAGTAACTAGCACATGACGATAATTAGGTTTAACTTACCTGTTAGACGCAATGATTAGCATATGAACCTGTTAAGAAATAAATCTCGTGCATCAATTTTATTTGTGTTGCCACATCTTCCATCAGAAAGAGACAATTCTCTTAATCTACAAGTTGGTGAGCTCATGTTAATGAACATAAAGGGACTATTAGTGTAAAAAAATTTCCTACTCATTATGTATGGTAATGTTTAACTACATAATCTGCTAATTAATTTGATTACTTGTATGCCAATTAATCTATAGCTATTGATTAATGTTAGAGGATACGGTTCCCGTCCTGAGACAGGCCGCGGATGTGTCGCAACCAGGTTCTCAAACTCTTGGAGGGAGTCGTCGTCGTCGTCGTGTGGTGGGTGTGGCTACGCTTCTCGGCGTCGGCGGCATCCGCCAGGAATGACTCCATGAACTCAAGATCCTTCTTGATGAAAGCCACGTCCTCCGCTAGCGTGTCGGACGCCTTCTTCTTGTCCCTCATCCGGTGCAGCTCCGTCAACACCAGCGCGGTCATGGCTATCGTGGCCTCTAACTTCCACTCCAGGCCGAGTACCATTTCGATTTTGGTGGTGCGTGCGTAATTTCTCTGTCTTCTGAACTGTGCTTGTGCTCATTCCAGAGAGATCAGGATGGCTTATATAGCTGTTCGATCCGTTGATCCGTTGGATATATCTCTCCTCTATCTCTATTATTATAAAAGTTGAATATGTTTTTATCGGTTCTTTGGTACGTCATCCGTATATGAGTCGGTTTTTAAATTCGTTCGCTTTTAAAAATACAGATCCGTATTTGAGTAGGGTTTTAAGTTTGTTCGCTTTTAGAAATATAGGAGTTGTATAAAAAATCTATTTAAAAAAACTTGCATGCTAACTTGACATGATTTTCTAGAAAAATATATATCCAAGCGAATTCTCACTACAATAATAAGATTAAAATAGCCTTCATCCGTTGCAACGCATAGAAATTTTTTCTAGTACGTATATCTTTATCTTTACCTATTATAAAAATTCAAGGTGTTTTTACTGAAAAATTTCATACGTCGCCCCAGTTGGAAATAGCGCACCTTTTTTTTTCCAACTTGCTGCAGGAAGATGTCATCCGTCCAACTTGCTGCTTAATGATGACGCCTTCTGAATAATTTGGTCTCTTGCTCGAGCTGGTGTACGTTTAGTGATCAATCAACTTGCTCTACCACACCATCCCACCAGTAGATCAAACTTTTTTTTTCAAGAATCAATGGTAGGAGTTCTACTCTACCTGATATTAAAAGAAGAAGAGAATTGACCCCGTTTATAATGAAACTGGACCCAAAAACTATACAACTGCTCAGTTTACTACAGGAGAACCCGCAAAACCCCACACAGAAGACAAAGCAAAAAGCCTGTGACAAAATGACTATGAACCATGAAAGTGACCGAGGAAGGAGCAAGACCTTAAAGGCGAAGCCTCCAAGGAGGGCAGCAATGAAAGGAGCTGCTGCCAACGCCCGCCCATGAACCGGACTGGGTTTTCACCCAAAGGGGGAGAGAGTCAACGAGGCAACACCTCCAAGGAGGATACGTCACCACAGGCGTCGATGTCACCGATCTTAGAATAACAAGCAGGGTTTTTACCCAAGACTCCCTCGAAAGGGGCATGACCTCCAGGAAACCAAAGTGAAAGTGTTGAGTGTTATCATTGCCTAGCTCATGGGCTAAACCCGATGTAGTATCTCCGACTCCGCCTAAACACTTAAACTCTAGCACAACAGAGGGCAAGCACATTGCTCCAAACTCGGCCCTACGACAGGTTCACTAAGACACAGGGCACTTAAAGCACCGGCGAGGCCAAAAAGCCCGGACCACAAACAAGCTGGACCAACTTCACGGATGAACACTTCTCCTCATCCACCGGAAGACTCCACGACCATGGTCTAGAAGCAGTCTGGCCAACATAAGAGAGGAGCATCAAGGAGGGGAGGAGGTCTGGCCGGTCGGAAGAGGAACCGAAAGTTGAAGACAGGTGCATGAAAGACATCGGTGTCAACCATGTTTCCGACGAGATCCTGGAGAAGCTCTGTGGCAGAAGGCACATCTCCACCAAGGGCCACCAGGCTTCGCAGCAAATCACCATTTTACAACTGTGACAACAACCTCCAACCTTACCACCAGCACAGAGAGGAGAGCAGGGGCGAACAAAGCAGCAAAGCAATTAGCTTCAAGGAAGAAGAGACGAGGGAAGAAGCGAGAGGAAGGGAGGTGGTGCTAGGTGGCAGCAGAGGTGGGGGTGGGGGTGGGGGGGAGGGGGAGACGCAACGACAGTCGGAGGTCGGCGTCGCCCCGTTTGCGCCGGTGCACTGGAGTCACCGACGTGCCCCACCGCCGACGGCCGCACCGGAAAGAGCGACGGTGGGCACGGCCTCGCGCATTCTTGCCTCGCATGCCGGCTCGCGCCACACTGCCTTTGCCGCTGGAGAGGGGGTGACGGTGGGCGCCACCTCACGTGTGCCGCCCTCCGCCACCTGCGTGCCTGCTTCGCGAGCCATCTTGCAGCGGCCCCCTTTGTCGTCGGCCACACCGCCTCCGTCACGCCACGCCACGGCGCCGCCTGCTTCGGTCGAATCGAGCCTGGGGCAGGCCAGATCCAGCGACGGCAATCGCGGATCTGCTGCCACCTTGCCGGGAGAGCTCGTCGCCGCCATTCCCCGCCGTCGGCGTTCGCCGCCTCTCACGCGCCCGAGAGGAAACGCCACCATAGGAGAAGGCCCCGCCGCCACCCTCCTAGCTCACCGGGTAGCTTTCCGGTGGTGAGCTCTGGCGGCGGCGCTGGTTTTCGCCCCCCGTATCACCTGTGCGTAGCGACGCGGGGGTTGGTCTAGTTTCATAAAACAGTTTTACATATAGGTTGTAGACTAGTTGATCAAACTGGCCAAGGGTGAAGCCATGATTTGGATGATTGCCAACTTGTATGGGGAAATCTATGATAAAAAAAAAGAGAGATAATACCATTGAACCCTTCCAAAAAAAAACAAACTATAATGTTTTTCTAAAATACACCCCTCAGCTTGAAACCAGATGTGAAAACTCCCTCAACTATCTATTATAAAAAGTTAGTCGGTATAGCGGAATGACAACTAACTTTCCCAATCGCTTCAACCATTGATCAACTCATACATGTCAAATGACAACACAAGAACATATGATATTTGTTGACAACTTTTAGCCAATGCATACATCCCCGAGACACTGATTACGGGTGCTTCCTCTCCCCAACAATCAACATAGCACAGTTAGCTGCTAGGAGTACATGGCCTCACCACTATCCTCTCCATACGCACCTGCGCTACATTGTTGTCACTATGGTTATAGTATGGCGTCTCTCTCTTTATTTAAAAGGTGTCGGGTTGCAAAGTCTGATGCTAACTCCATCCTTACCACCTATACAACTCCAAGTCCAACTGTAACATATTTGAGAAAATTCGATTAATAGCACAAGAAACAAGCTGGTACCCAAATAATAGCAAAAACCTTCTAGCTTTCCATCAGAAACACATGCCACCCTTTTTTCTTGTATGCATAGCACTTCCGTCATATTTTAAGCAAACGGTGCTAGGTTTGAGTAGAGAAAATTTTAATTGGACGAATTTTCATGGTTGTCATCATCGCCGAGGACATAGCCTGGCGTGACAGCTCCATCGTACCGTAACTCGACCTGTGCGTGCACCGCCGAGTTATATGTGGCATACATCCTGGTGAGCCCCTCAGACATGTCGCCGGGCGGTCACGGCTTGTCCTCCACGGGAGCAACGAGGGTGGTGACGACGGCGGTAGAAGGATCACTCATGACGGTGCGCGGGACAAACCTAGCTTGATGCACTCGATGGAGTCAATGTGCCGTCAACTTGTGGGTGGTGCGGCGACACGGAGAGGACATAGGGCGCGATGAGTGCGGATGTGATGGAGCCATCGAGCACGGAGGGCAAGGAAATATCGAAGGGGTGCTTCTTAGTGAGGAAGTGGAGCATCTCGTCCTTCAAGCAGCCCAGAGTGGCCTTGGCGAGGTTGTGTGCGACCTACGGCTCCGCCAAAATGGTGGCGATCTTTTACGAACTAGTGGGGGAATTGGTTCAAACTAGGAATAAAAGCGGGTCAACCTGCGAACCTACTTATATGTTAAATAAAGGGTAATCCGCAGGTTTTCACGTTATGGCTCAGCTTGCCGCATCGTAGAGACGCAAGTGGATCAACCCATAAACCCATTTATTTGTCAAATTAATAGGTAACCCACGTGTCAACCCGCATGTTACTTACTAATTTTGCCTATAAGCGGGTTTGTGGGTTGGCCCACTTGCATCCCTAGTTCAAACAGGTTGGGGGCAAGGAACAGTGTAAGAAAAAGAGGAGAAGACTTGGGAGAGGAGCGATAGTTTGGGATTGAGTGATTTTATGTATTTAAAAGTTGTCCGGCTTCTATTGCATAGGAGTACTTATAGATTCGTACACCCTGGCCTAGCTTTTACACCCATTCTGGCCCAATTACTTGAGAGCTGGGCCGCTTCAACCGACCGCCATGGCCAATACTTTTGACTGGGTTTGCCGCCAGTGAGGTATCCTTGGTAGTAATAGCAGTTGTAACATTCCTCTCCCCTTCAGAACCATCTTGTCCCCAAGCTGGTGCACCCGGGAAACGATGGCGCAAAGCCGCTGCATCTTCACAAGTTGCTTCATCAGACGTGGCTCCCGACCAACGCACCTTGATTTGTTCCGGCACCGCTACTCCTCGCTTGCAACGCCGACATGCCAGAACTTGAACTTGAACATGATCTTCATTTGGCATTGTAGGAGGAAGACGAACAGTAGAAAGGTCTCCAAAAGACAAAGCTTTGCAAAGCTGCGAGACATGGACCCTCAAGTGGATGGAGCAAGATGCAGGCAGCTGGAGACGATACGCTACTGATCCCACTCTGGCTGTCACCTGAAATGTGCCAAAATAATGAAATGCTAATTTATGGTTGGTGTGCACTGCCACTGATGATTGAGCATAGGGTTGGGCCTTGAGGAACAACCAATCGCCCACAACAGACACATGATCAGAGTGAGTCTTATCAGCTTGCGGTTTCATCCTCTACTAAGTGCAATTCAAATGCTAACACAGCAAGCTAGTCACTACACTCCTTTCTTTCATCCACTCCTCCAGATTAGGTACTGCACAAGATCAAATATCTAGGACCCAAAATGGCGAGGTGGATGTCCATACAGCAACTAAAACGGCGACGTACCCAACACAGAGGGCCTGCTCGGATGGCAGGTATAGCAGCTGCTTGCAGCCAACCGCGTCCAGCCACTGCTTCTTTTTGTACTTGCTTCACTGTTCCTACAGGCTGTAGCGCCCTTGCAGCCGAACAGGCCCAGAATGATGGGCTGTGTTATACCAAAATTCCGCCAACTCCAACCATCGATACCACCTCTTCGGGTAAGCATGCACAAAGTAGCGCAAAATGGTTTCTAAGCATTGATTGACCCGCTCAGTTTGCCCATCCATTTGCGCATGATACGCTGAGCTCATCCTCTATTGAGTATCTTTTAGGCTGAACAACTCAGTCTAGAGGGTACTTGTAAAGATATAGTCCCGATCCAACACTAGCGATTGAGGTAACCCATGAAGCTTGTAGACATTAGATAGATACACCATTGCAACATCAAAAGCTGTAAAGGGGTGAGCTAAGGCAATGAAGTGAGAATACCGCGAAAATGATCCACCACCACAAGTATGCAACCATATCCGAAAGACCGAGGCAAGCCTTCTATAAAATTCAGTGATAGCATCTGCTACACATGTTTTGAGACCAGCAAAGGTTGGAGTAGACCTGGATAGCGCACTCGTTCGGCTTTAGCTTGTTTACACATAGCATAATCTTCCATAAAGGAGCAAACTGTTTTCATCAACCCATGCCAAGCAAACAATTTGCGTACCCAACTGTATTCTACTTGTATACCAGAATGACCCACGATCACACCTGCATGCAAAGCCTGTAACACCCGTTGATGCAATGCCAAATTACTGCCCAACCAAATGCACCCATGAAAATGCAATATGCCTTCTGACAGAGTGTAACTCGGTAAGGAATCTGGTTTCACTACCAATTCCGAAATTAATTTGGATATGATGGGATCCTGGGTAAGCTACTTGCACCTCATACAACCAAGCTAGCACACAAACAAAAATAGCAGCCAATTGCAAGGGGTCACAGTTTGACTGGTCACAGCGTGATAACGCATCCATTGCATGATTCTCCAACCATTTTATTATAAACCAATTTGTAAAACAAGCCCAATAACTCAGTCATTGCTTTTTGTTACCAAGGAGTAGCCAATCTTCGATACCCCAAATGAATCATACTTCATTGATCAGTATGGATGATAAATTCTCCAAATTGCAAGTACGACCTCCACTAATCCACTGCCAACAGTAACTCATGACATTCCTTTTCATAGGTAGAAAAATCTCTATTCCTTGGTCCCAATGTTTTACTAAGAAATGCTAGAGGATGCCATTCCTGCATGACCACAACACCAACACCGTGATCAGAAGCATCCGTCTCAAGGACAAAAGTCTTTGTAAAGTCGGTCAAAAGCAAAGACCGGTGTAGAGGTTAAAGACAATTTCAAAGGCTCAAACGACGTCTGATGTTTAGTTGTCCATAAGAAAACTGTATGCTTTTTCAAGAGATCTGTCAAGGGTCGACTAATAATGCCGAAGTGTCTGACAAACTTGTGATAATAACCTGCGAGCCCAAGAAATCCACTTACTTCCTTGACATTAGATGGTACCGTCTAATTTATCACTGCCTAAATGTTCTTGGGGTCAGTTGAAACTCCTTCCCCACTAGTCACATGCCCCAAGTAATCAAGCGAGATTGAGCGAAAGAGCATTCGGAGTGCTTTACTTTTAATTGATGTTCTGATAATAACTGCGGCACCTGACACAACAGAACAACATGATCCTCCAAATTGCTACTATATACCAGAATATTGTCAATGAAGGCTAACACTCCCTTGCGCAGAAGAGGAGCCTAGATAGTGCTCAAGCCCTTGGAAAGTTGCTGGTGCCCCAGTCAGACCATAAGACATCACCTTGAACTCAAAGTCTCATCCGAATTTGATGATAGCCCGCCGTGGGATCCAAACTGGTGAAGAGAGATGCCCCTACCATTTCGTCCAACAATTCATCAATAATTAGCAATTGATAATGATTCTTGACCGTGATTGCATTTAGACGACGGTAATCAATGCAAAATCTCCAAGTGAGCTCCTTCTTTTGCACCAACAAAACTAGGGAAGAGAAAGAACTAGAGCTCGGCTAAATTACCCCTTGAGCTAACATTTCAGCAATTTCATGCTTAATTTCATCCTTCAAAGCCAGATTGTACTGGTAAGGCTGTAAATTAACCAGCTACTAGGCTCCTAGTAGTAGAGGAATTGAGTGGTCAAAAGGACAAACTAGAGGCAAACCTTTTGGTTCATCGAACACTGCTGCAAACTCTTGTAACAACTATTGAATTTCTGGGGAATCAATAACCTCTACTGAACATAGGTCAGCCACACACAATTCAACAGTACAAATGATGGCATCATGATGGAATAAACCTCTGAGGTGTACAACTGACATCAGAGGACAATCAGATATGTTGGGTACCACAAATGTGAAGCACACAGTCTTATCGCCTTGTTTGAAAGTTGGAGGCTTGCCCTTCCAATCCACTTTGATTGGACTATGATCTCCCAACCAATCCATACCCAATATCACATCATAACACCCCAAAGATAGCACCTTCAATGTGATCACACAGGATACTCCTTGAACCCACCAACAACAGTCTCTGATTTCCTTAGTACAACAATAGATACCACCATCTGCCACTCAAACGCAAATAGGATTTCTGCTGACTGAACACCCCCCCCCCCCAATTTTAAAGCCAACTCTCACATTTACAACTCTACGAGTTTCTGGAAACGACCAACATAAGTACTTCATGCTGCTGAATAATACCCTGCAACCTCAAAGTTCCAGACGCCTCGGTACCCTGAACTGCTTCCTTGGATAACTAACTGAGTTCACCAGACACATGTTCTTGTTCATCATCCGACACATTAGGTCCTACGTCAATTGCTTCCCCACTTTGCTCAAACAACATTTTCATAAGCTCCTGCACGACATGCAGTTGGACCGTAGGGCCACACTTATGTACTCAATTCCACCTCTCACCACAAGTATGACAAAAACCCTTAGCACGACGATATGCTCGCACGGCCAATACTTTTGACAAGGTTTGCCGCTAGTGAGGTATCCTTGGTAGTAGTATAAGTTGTAACATGACCTCGGCCATAAGGTGCGAGAAGGACTTGTGCATAACGGGGTTGATGCCCATCCTGGACAGCTTCTTCTTCAGCTTCGTGTTTCAGTGGTTCTTCATGTTGTTGCCCGTCCGCCCAAGCAGTCGCGCCATGATCGCCGACCATCTGCACGCACAGATCGCGTTGCTCAATACACATTGCCAGAAATGGAAAAAAAATGGCATAGAGAGATCATTCGTTGCTTACCTGTTGCCGACAACGGAGTGGAGCTTGATGGTCTACTCCTCTGCGTCGGTGAACTCGCTGTGCTTGAGGTTAAGCAGCAAATAGTTGGTCCACCGTAGCCGATAGCTTGGTCCAAGGGCAAATTGGTCTTTCTCCATCCTAACTCACTGCTACAAACTTGACCCGAATGGCAGCTGTGATGAAGGTGCTATGAATCGAAGAAAAACAGGTGGCCCATGCTTCCGGTCGAAATTGGAAATTTTTTGTTCTGTTTTTTGGTATCGTTCTGTTAGCTGTACTATAGATTGAATTTTCTCAACATATTGTAATTAGTATATTCGACACCTATTCTAACACTATTAATACTATTCAATTTTACACCCTCGGTCACAACGAGGTGGTTTTCTCACACATGTTAATCCAGTCAACAATTTATTTTTTAAAACAACATTAACCCCACCTATCAGTATAAGCTCTTCTTCTCGCTGTTCTCTCTCCCGCAATGATCTCCAAATCGCACGATTGCATAGGGGAACACAAACAATATGTGATGGGTTTGGATCCTTAGCACATAAATAACACTACTACTGAATAGGCGATAGGTGCCGGTTTTCCCAACCAACACCTAGATAGTGGCACCTTTGAGTCCTCTTAAAGGTGCTGGTTTAGGAACCGGCACCTTTAAGGTCTCCTAGATGCAAAAGAAAAAAGGGTCGGCTCGATGCATTGGCTCGGAATCAAGCCAATGCATCGAGTGCGAGTTCCCCCCGCTTCGGCCCCAAAATTACCCCTAAAATCAATCACATCAACAACATCATCATCACATAAACACAACAACACAAACACACAAATAACATAAACACCCATAGATCCACCCACTGTCGCCAATGTCCCCTCCGCCAGATCTGCCCGCGGGAGCCGCCAACGTCGCCACCGCTGCTGGATCTGCGCGAGAAGCCGCCACCCTAGGAATGTCGGATCCGCCGCTGAAGAAGCTTGGGGCGGAGGGGGATGTTGTAGAGGACCACTAGATCTGCCTTTCGGAAACGCTACCGCCGCCACCTTAGCTAGATCTGCCCGCGGGAGTGCCGATGCCACTGCCGCAGCCGCGGGAGAAGCTTGGGCACAGAGGGTGAGAGGGAGGGGTAGAGGACCGCCGAAAACACCTCTACCGCCGGATCCATCCACCGGAAATGACATCATCGCCGTCTTCGCCGGATCCGCCAGTGGGAGCTGCCGATGCCACCATCACCGCCACCGCCACCGCCGGATCCGCGGGAGAACCTTGCGGGCGGATGGGGAGGGGGAGGGGGTTGAGGAGCGCAGGATCCGGCCCGCGGGACCCGCCGATGCCATCGCCGCCGCCTGCTCTGCTACCGGCAAGGGAGAGATGAGAGGGAGAGGGGGCAGGGACAAGAGGGGAGGAGAGGGAGTGACCACGTGAGAGGGTGAGAGAGACGGGTGAGAGGAGGGGGCGAGTAGATAAGGATGCCCCCCTCACCTCCCACGCAACGTCTTTATCCACTCGCACCCAGCCCATGGGCTAAAAAAATGGCTCTCTCTCTCGGCTCAGCTCGGTTCGTTTTATAGGTGTTAGTTTTAATTAACCGACACCTATAATATATTAAAGGTATCCACCTATAGTATAGGTATCTTTTTTATATAGTCAGTTAAAGTGCCAATTTTTTTTTTGTACTTTCAGCCTATGGAGGTGGGAAAAATACAAAAGGTGCTTGTTCCAGCACCTATAGTGCCGGCATGTGTGTATCTTTTTTTTAAGTGTAAACGGCATTGGAGTCAAGTTTGTAAACTTGTGGAGAATCTCTGGTGAACCTATGAATAGCGGAGCTGGGCCGAAGTGAGCCACTCAATATGTAATAGGTCGTTTAATCTCACATTAGTAATGGATGATAGGGAAGCAATCCGATGTGTAATGGGCGGTTTAGCACCACATCGGCAATTGATGATAGAGAAGCACAACTTAATCACATTATGGAAACTTTGACATTTGAACTGAAAATCCCCATGCTATCCATCAAATGGCTACAAAGGTACACCTTGGTTGCTTCCATGATACAAGACACTCACCCACACTAGTACCGATGCTTCTTCTGCACTCGTCGAACGGATCCCATGATGTAAGACACACTCACACTATGCTCCTTCTGTACTCATTGACTCCCGTTGTGACTTGCTCCATCGATCCCCATCGACCTCCATGTGGGACGGGATGCTCCCCACTGCCCGAGTACAACTAACAGGGGGCGGAGGTACTGCAATGATTCATTGTATTCAGTTGGAATACAATAAATTTTCTGTTGAAATATATTACATACATACGTACACACAACTTGTTCTTTCACAGTGGCTGTGGAGTGCATGTGCATCTTTATCTCATGCACCTAGCTCAAAGGCCAAAGCTTACGCTTTCGTACGTAGTGGTCCTTTATAGTGTTTCTTTCATGCACCTGGTACTAGGTTCAACTGTCTCAACCCTCACCCATTTATTTTGTCCTTTTCGGTGTAGCTTTCACAAATACTAGAAAGTAACCACGGCTTCGCGTGGAAGTATATGTAGGCCTGCCCAATTGGATGCAGCGTATACCCTATTAATTATTAAGCCTTATCATCAGCCAAATAAGACATTAATCTTGTTCTGATTGGCATATATGCTCATATTGCAAAGCCCAAAATCCCTCTGTTCCCCTTGGGAAAAAAAAACTCAGTTCCATGTTTAACCATCATGCTGTTCTACAGAAATGATTCTTTTCCGTTTGATGGCCATTTTCAACAGATAGAAATTTCAGTTTATGGATGGTAAAACTATTCAGGAGACAGCCCCAGCACTGCATGAAATAGTGCCCAATCGAATCAGGAATTCAAGATCCAGGAACAAATTGTAATAACATGTTACATGTATATCACAAAGTCATTGAAATGAGTACAGTGGAGTACTTCAACATGTAAATAGATAAAGCTGGCAATTGATTAATCAATGATAATTGAACACAGTGGCGAAGACAGCGCCGGGCGACCCTGGGCAGGTGCCCGGGCTCCATCCAACGCAACACTAGTTACCTAATTAGCATGCATGCTTAGCTAGGCAGGTGTAGCAGTAGTTTGTTTATTATTTGATTACCATGCTTAACACAATAGCAAAACAAGTACTTGAGGATTGTCAATTTTACTTCTACACCATTATTCTCTGTACTTGTTATACATCGATTTTTTGTTAGCCTTGCCTTAATGCCCAGGCTGAAGAAAATTTCTAGATCCGCCACTGATTCAACATCTAAAAACATCTAAACTGGAACTTTGTGAGAGCCATCTCAATAGTAGCCATAACTTTGCATTACTACTTGAGTATAGTACTTAGCCATATTGTAGATTATTCAATATATAAATATAAACTGTCTATTATATAGTCATACATTGTTCGGGACCTGAATCATAGCTTTTGATAAAGCCCTATTTCAATTTTCTGATAAATTAAGCTAGCTAGATGAGTATAGGTTTTGGATCACCACTTTTCTCGATGGACATGTAATGCATCTGTTATAAATACACCAAAAGTTAGTGTTGTGCATAATCCATATAACAAAAGTATGTGGTTTCTATCGGATATGTTATCAAGCAGCGCTTATTTTTACTGTTTGTTTGAATCAAATGATAATCAGTATCTTCTTCACTACTACTCCCTCCGTTTCAGATTATAAGATGTTTTGACTTTGGTCAAAGTCAAACTACTCTAAATTTGACTAATTCTATAGAAAAAATTAGTAATATTTACAACTCTAGCATAGTTTCATTAAATCTATAATTGAATAAATGTTCATAATATTTTTGACATGGGTTAAAAATATTACTATTTTTTTTCTATAAAATTAGTCAAACTTAGAGTAATTTGACTTTGACCAAAGTCAAAACGTCTTATAACCAGAAACGGATGGAGTACTTTTCTGCAATAATAATAGTATAATTATTTATGTAATATATTGAATGATTATATGGTTGTCATGGAACATCTAAAGTAAAAAACCAACAAAATTAAGATAGTTAAGAATCAGTGAATCAGCATCCTTTATAATAGTAAATATTGAGAAAAGCAATAATATAAATAATGAGTAAATGGTATCATAAAACATTTTATTAGATGGATCACATTTGCTCCAATGTTTCAGAAAACTAATATATGACTCCAAAGTATATAAATTGTATTGTATAATAAAGTTCTTCAGCATAATATATTTGAACTATGTAGAGAAGAAACTTTTTTTGCTGCAACTGATGTTTTTTTTTAATTTTGTAAAGATAGAGGAATCATCCTTTGTAAAGATAGAGGAATCATCCTTTGTAAAGATAGAGGAATCACCCTTTGTAAGGTGATTAATTTGTATCCATGTTGTTTGTTTTAGGGATACCTTCACTAAATCAGATGGTGGATGTGATTTATAATAACTTAATCAGATGCTTGTACCTAATTCTAACCCGAACAATATTTTGCTGGAGTTTTCACGACTCAAGGACAACAAGGTTCTGCCAAACAGTGAAATTTCATAACGCTAAGATTATATAAAGAATCATCACAGCTTGCTTATGAAAGCTTCAAATTTACTTTCAATACTACAAAATCATTCCAGTGAACACAACAGGCAAACCCCAAACATCTTCTCTAGTCTGTTACTGCCATATAGTTGTAGAGAACATGCAAGGCACACTTGTGGTATAAAAAAAAAAAGCTTAACATCGTTGATTCAAAGTACAACGTGTCAAATGAATTTTTTTCCTTTAGACCAACAATACAATTCTTACTCTAGAATATACCGTTATACTCTATCTCGAATAAATGCAATACTTACTCTAGGCAGCCTATACATTACCCTGCTCGATCAGTCATGACTCAAAATTAGTTCCAGGTACATGTAATTAACGCAGCTATTAATCATGTTTGTCATTAGTAAATAAAGACAACATCAACCACAATGCTTAATTACAATAAGTAAATAGCACTTTTTTTTAGAAAATCAAAAATCAAGCTATTAAATAGGAGTAATAATTCATCGCAATATCTAGACTAATATAAAACGTAAGAGTTGTTTAGTGCAATTAACGCTGTAATTGCAATAAGCGCCGATTAACCCTGCATCGCCAAATCGCCAAAAAGAAAAGAAAAGAAACCGTCGCCCAGACCGCCGGCGCCTCCTCCTCCTCCTTCCGCCGCCGCGCCTCCTCCTCCCCCATCGTCCAGGTCGGCGGCGCGCCGAGGCGAAGGGTCGAGGACGGCCTCCAGATCGGAAGGGGACCCGGCGGCGGTTTGGAGCAGAGGTTGGGCGGAGGCAGCGCAGAGACGGTGGCGGTCGGCGGTGGAGAGGCGCAGGGCGACGGGCCGGCCAGCGGCGTGAAGGCGTGCTCCAGGCAGAGGGGGCGGTGAGACCGGCGGGACGAGTACCCCGTGCACCGGCGTGGACGGGGTCGGCGCAGGGCAACGGGCCGGCGGCGTCGACGGAGTGGAGATGACAGAGGGCGGCGTCGATGGGGAGCGCCAGGCCGGCGGGAGGCCGGGCGGTTGAGTCGGTGGCCAGCGGCGGGCGCAGGTCGACAAGTGGCGAGGTGGTGCCGATGACCGAGTGGATCTGGAGGCGGACGAAGCGGCGGTGATGTGCTCTAGGCGGCAATCCGGGCGGAGAGGCCGGTTGCGTCGGTAGAGATGGCTCGACGACGAGGACCATGTCCGCGACGACCGGTGGAGATGCTGCTGATGCTTGACTTGAACAAGGACCGAGAGGCCGAGATCGATCCCTCTCGACGACGACGACGCAGACGAAGAACCAGCCGCTTAGGAGATCGAAACCTCCATGGCGAGGGTGAAGACAACGAAAAAAAGGACGAACTTTGGATCAACAAATTGTCACTTTCAAGAAATTGGGCTTTGCTGTCAGTTAAGTAAGAGACTGAATCCTTAACTCAGTTAAGGAAATTCAGTCTGTACTCTATCCTTCCTCTAAACCAGGATGTTTTTTTAGGGTAGGCTAGGTAAGGTTACTGTTGTTTGAAAGGCTAATGGCGATACTGATCGATGTTAGTCCTGGATGATGGTTGAAGTCTGAGCATGTAGTGGTTCCCCGTTTCAGGGTTTTGTGGTGTTGATCTTAGAGGGATGCCAACAGTATAAGGCAGTCACAATGGTTCATGTTATTGGCACACCAATGCATGCATGCCCAGTTGGTGGCTTGGAGATGGAATGAATATGACGCGTGTTTACCTGGTGCTCCTGTAACCTAAAATCCACAGTTCCTGGCTCATTTGCGGCTGTTATTGAGTGATATATAAACATTTTCTTGGAAGACCTTCTAATTTTGGTGGCTTTCAAAAATTTTACATTATGCTGCTGCGAAAATTTTGTATGCGAAGAATAGCAAAAATTTTCATTTGCTATTTCATTTATCGCCTGCATGTGTCATGATGTAATTTGATGTCAGTGCAGATAGTTGACAATTGATTGGCATGGAGGTGGAGAGGAAGATAAATACAATGGTTGCCCACAATACTTCTTTCTAATGGTATATATCTGCTGATTACATCTGTTGATTACATGTTCTAGATTAGCTTACCATACGCTCAGATAAGTTGGTTTTTGTTTATCCCAATACAGAGAACATTTTTTTGAATTTATTATTGCCTGGAATATTAGTGTTTGGGAACGTAAGCTGCCTCAAGAGTCAAGATAGTGTTAGTGGTTTCATGTTTTGTCTCTGCACTTACACTGCAGAATTACTATGATATCCAGTTATCCTCTTCATAAGCATAGGGTAAACTAGGAAACCCGGTTACAGCTGCAAGTCTTTGTCCAAAACCACCTACATATTGTCACGCACTATAGGTTCCATTGAAACTATATATATACAAGGGGAAGTACTTACGTGTTTTAAAGTTTAATGGATCATTTGCTCTGATATAGAACTTATTGTGATGGCTACATATTTCTTCCTTCGAATGTATATCATATGCAAGGTTTAAAATCTCCGGCTAAGCCCTTTAGCTGCTGGGCTTTTCATCAGCTATGGCCAGCTATGGCCGGCTATAGCTGCAGTTAAGCCATTTAGCGGATTTGCAAAAATTGAACATAAACTTGCCAATATCAGAATAAATTCGTGACAACATCAGAGATTCAAAATAGTTCAAAACACTTCAATTCTTCAACACTCGACAACATCAAAGCAAGAAATCCTACCTGCCTCTGACTCCGCTAGGACATGGTGCCTGCCGTTCGAGCTTGGTGCCTTGGTGGCGCTTGGGGGAGAGAGGAGTGGGCCTTCAGATGCATTCGCCGCCGTCGTTGCTTGGGGTTGGGGGAAAAGAGTGGGGATTGGCGCAGCCATCGCTGCCTTCTCCGAGCGCAGCTACCTCCACCACTTGGGGAAGAAGAGTGAGGAGGGAGAGGGATTTGTGCAGCCGCCGCCTCTGATAACAGCAGCCGCCGTTGCCGGTCGCAGCCACAGCAGCATCCGCCGCCGTCGCCACTGCAGGTCGCCGCCGCTGCTGCTGCAATCACGGAGAGGAGGAGAGAGCGAGAGGGTTAGGTTTTGTTGAGCACTTGAGCCACACGGTCACCTAATATGGGCTTGTTCGTTGGAATTTCAGCCCACCAAGGCCTTTAGCGGCAGCTAATAGATGGTCTGTTTAGCGGCAATCTTCAACTAAAAGCAGCTAATAGCGTCAAAGAAAACATAGCGGTAAATTGAACATATCGTAGCGGTTGCTATTGCCAGCAGCTTTCTCCGGCTATAGCGGCAGCTATAGCCAGAGATTTAAATCCTTGATCATATGTTTGCTTTTCTCCTATTTGCTACACCACTATTGATGGTTTTACCAGATGAAAATAATTATGCACTGTGCACTGTGCCTTCTATTGAGACAAAAGAACCTCTGGGAACAGAAACCGAAGATTTGCACTAGAAATGCTCGTTGGCAGATATGTTCCAGATAAGTGGTTTTCTGAAGCATTTAATATGCTACGTCTATAGAAGCCCCAAATCATGAATACTTAGGAAAATGGAAATAAAGGCTGAACTTGCTATCCCTTTTACTAGCCAAAACCAGTCTGGTCAAGAGGAAATCCTTAATTAACAGTACAAACTGAATCCTTCCTCTAAACCAGGTTATTTCAGTTTCTGACTTACATGTTCTATTCTATTTCAGTTCGTGACTGAAACGTTGGTAGAACCCTGCACAAATAGGTGGTGGCATCTTAATAGAATGAAAAATGATGGGAACTCCACAACAGATTTGTCAACACAATCAGGTTTTTTCGTTTCTGCCAACGCACTAAGGTGCAGCCGGGAAGGAGCATCCGATGCAGTGGGGGAACGAGGTGACGATCCTGGTGGTCAGCGACGACAATCGATGCCATTATTATTGCCTGCTACTAAGACAAAAATTGGTGACCTGCTGATTGATGTTTCTAACTTTCCCTCAATCAGGTATCAGCTTCATTCATTCATGGATAAAAAATCCAATAGATTGTTCTCCAGAGTACAAAAATTTACAGAAAAATGCCATAGATCACTACGTACTTATGCTAAACGATGTATTTTCAGACTGGTTAGAGACCTGGATCTGTTTATTTCCTTCATTTCAGGCTTCTTGCTGGTTCAGAGCCATGTAAAAGATCGAGTTGCTTGATAAAATGTTCCACTGCTTGATTTTTTATTATTTTCAGCTTGGCCATATTGTTTTCTAAGCTTTGCGAGTAGCTCAAATGAAGGCCATGGTGATCTGCTTGAGCAACATGGCAATAGTGGCTGGTACAAGGTATATGTCTATATTGGTACTGTTGCGGCCCTATTGCCTATGGAGAGGGGTTGATGATAGTGAAATTTATACATTGATCAGTTTTGTGTTTCTCCCGGGTGGGTTATGGCAGATAGATAGAAAAGATGATGGTGAAAATTGGTACAAAAGCTACATGCCTACATGTTCGACGAAATACTTCGGTATCCCCGCTGTCCTAACAAGAAGAAATTTTGAGCAGCCATTATGGTAAATATGGTCTGTACTCAATTTTTTGTGCACTGCTGCAGCCACAAGATAGATGCACATAGATAAGTTGCTCAATGAAATGTACCATTGGCCCTGTAAAAAATTGAATGGTTAGAATTCTATAGGAACCTGAATTCAATGTTATATGTGATTTTTTTTCATGTACATTGCGTTTTGCTTGATCAATTTTATTCTAGAAGCATAGCTCAATTTAACATGTGAAATGTATAAATGCTTCAAACATGTTTTGACTAAGATAATTTTGTCAGGTGAAATATGGAAGTGCTTTAACCTGTCAAGATTATAACCTAAAAGGCTGAAAGAAATATTTTTTTCCCCTAGGAGCAATGTTGTTCATGCTCATTTTGAGATTATATCAATTATGTGGATTGTAGACCATGTATTTCTTTACACTAAATTTTTTTCATAGGAACAAGCCATTAGTGGTGATAATTGATATGTTATGTGCTAAGCATATTTGGTTAACTGGATGTGTGTGACTAAAGAAATAATGTTTATTGTTTTCGAACAGAGCCAAAATGTTATGAATATCATATCTTTTATGGCATTGACAATGGAACGAATTATGAACTAATAATGTTAGATTTATGTTCATGAAACATCAATTAATGCTTTTATATGAAAGACGGAGTGAATATAAGAGCATTGGATGTGGAAAGCACAGCTTATTGCCAGGAGATGACATAATATAAGTCTATGAAGAAATAGGAAAGATGCACATGGAAAGAATTACTCCATACGATGTTTGCGCAACCAATATATTCAACCCCTCGGTCAATTAGGTTGCATTATACTAATTACATGTTGGTAAACACGCCCTCTAATGGCACCTTAATACTGTAGTGATAATGAAGGTTAACCTTTCAATAATGAACTGGTTCCCCAGTTATTATTCAATGATTCATCAATATGTGAAAATGTTGGACAATGAATGGAAATGGAAACAAAGATACTTCTACAAATTATTCTATTTTGATGGAAGTGCAAAAAAGAACTGTTATGTTTCTATTTTGAAATTGAGATGGAAACGACACATTCTATTTTTTACATTAATATTTTAGATGGAAACAAACAACATATATTAGATGGATCTTAAGATTCTAATTTGACACAATTGATAAATTTAGCTTGAAAATATCATAAATGGTGAAAAACGTGCCTTGCACGTGCACGCTCACTAGTATATGAAATATGTGAGAACTATTAAAAAGAGCAAGCGTGTGGAATTACCTGGTGCATAAAGGTGTAGTTATAAGGGTCATATATATGATTCTTTCGCTGAATATTCCAAATTTTGAGGATACAGATCAAGTCTACCATGACTTATTTGCTGAACATAATTAGACCACCACACCCTGCAATGTTCACTGCAGTAGAACTGTAGAAGAGAGAACTAAAGAGGAATCATGATATGTTAGTATACTTTTCCCAGAAGATAGCTACAGTTTACATGAATATTTTCCTTGTCTCGTCAGTATATTTAAAAAAGAAATATGTGCAGTTGTGTACCAGATAATCTGTTGTTTGGATCTTCATAGGTCTGTTTGCTAAAGATGTCCAAATGACATGGCTCAACTTACATGCTCTGAATATCTTGAGGTGACTCCATTTGGGAAGATGAGCTCTACATAAAAAAGTAAAGTATTAAATATTATTTCATACTAACAGAAATATTTAAAAGAAATAGGGATACTTATTACCTCATGCTTTATTTTATTGGATAATATATAGGCGCTAATCTTCTCATCCTGAAATCTGATGAACTTGTAGGTATCATTGTGCACTGGAGACAGCAATAATTTTTCCAATAACATCTGCAAAAAGAAATCAATAGAACAAGACAATCATGTGAACAAATAATATCGAGAAGCAAAAGAAAGGGCAGCACTTAAGGAGGGCAGTAAATAATTCATCTACAGAAATCAATGACCATATGGTAATTGAATGACTTTGGATGGGAACACTTTCACTTTCTGCATTAGACACTGAAAGATCAGTAGGTACCTACAACCAAGGTCTGTGTACACTGTACAGTACAGTACCATCAGAACATGCTTGTGGTAGTCCTGGATGATTTTGAGCAACAGATGAAGTTTTCTCAAGGTTCCTTGTCAACCGCAGTTATGGTTTTTCATATATTAATGAACTCACAGGATCAGCGAAGAACATAATCACCGAAGAACAATTCTAATTCTAGGATCAGCTATGGACATTAAACAATAATCGCTTAAAATTTGTTACATTTTCTAGAACCATAAAAAATCTACATTGTGTTTGTACCCAACTGATTATGTATAGGTCATACACTCACATTCATGTCCACTCTAAGGGTGTGTTAACCGACTCACGGAAAACGGAGCGGTCTGTTAACGCGTGCTTAATTAAGTATTAGCTTTTTTTCATAAATGGATTAATTTGATTTTTTTAAGCAACTTTCGTATAGAAACTTTTTGCAAAAAACACATCGTTTAGTAGTTTGAAAAGCGTGCCGCGGAAAACGAGGGAGAGGGGTTAGGAAAAGGGTATCTGAACATACCCTAAGCAACCGTCAGGGGAAGGGGAAGTGGACTCACGAGCTGGCGAGGACGTCAACTGAGAGAGGGGCGAGGGGTTAGAGAGGCAACGACTGCAGCTATGTTGACGGCGACGGATAGGATTGACCACTACGCCTTGAGTACAACATCGAAGTCCAACCCTGATACCCCGCCGGCCATCCCACTCGAGTGCTGCATAGGGTTGGAAATTTTGGACTGAAATTTCAGTATATCGGTGACCTTCAATAGAATCGGCCGAACCGAAAAATTAAACCCACTGGTGGAGAAATGTTTTTTACTCCCGGTTGGTAACCCCCTTTAGTCCCGGTTTTCCAACCGGGTATCTTTACTCCCGGAGGATAGCACCACGTCTCTGGTCCCTATCCTTCTCTTTTTTTTTCATTATTCTTTGCATGTTGATTTCACACCAATCTCACCAAAATCACAAAACCTTCACAAATTTCAAATCGAGATGCTCCCTACATCCCCAAATCAAGTAACAACATCACAAATCATAATATTCGCATCACATATTGTCAAACTAAAAAACATCACACATTCTAAAAAAATTTACATCACAAATTCATCACAGATCACAAATACATCACAGATCAAATAATACAGATTCAATGAAACACAAATTCTTAAAAAAAGAGAGAAAAAATGAAATACGACCGCCGCTGCATCCTGCCGCGAGCTGCCGCTGCCGCTTCCTGCCACCGCCGTGGGCCGCCGCCGCCGCTTCTCCCGTCGCCTCGCCCCACTGGCTCCTAGCCGGCGCTCCTCGGCGGTACACCGAGTGGATAATACCGAGAGACTAGAGAGGAGGGGGAATAGGAAGGTAAGGAGAGGATAAGAGTGAGGGAGAGAGGAGGAGGAATAGGAGATCGAAATTTTTGAGGATAAGAGCAAGGGATTATATACTGTATATTGATTTTTAGTCCCGGTTGAGAATAACAACCGGGACTAAAGTTAAAATTTTAGTTCCGGTTGATATTACAAACCGGGACTAAAGATCTCTAGGGTCCTGAGAGCCTTTGACACAAGGTGAACCGGGACTAAAGATCACATAGTCCCCTTACACTTATAAACCGAGTCTAAAGATACTTTTTAGTCCTGGTTTTTTAGTGAACCGAGACTATTGTGGATTTTGGGAAACCGACCAAAGATAGTTTCTCCAGTAGTGATCGATCCTAGTGCTGCACAAAGCTCGACCACTGGCCCGCCGGGTCGAGCGCATTGGAAAGGAAGGAGGCAGACAGACGGAAAGGGGGCGAGGAGGAGGTGGCAGCGCTTGGCTCGTGAGAGCCTTTGACACAAGGAGGGGTGAAGTGAGGGCGGCGCTGTGGGCTAGGATTTCTTGGGGATGGGGATTGCCGGATCGGCGAGGGTAGGCGTTGGTGCCAAAGGGCGACGAGGGATGGCACTGGACAAATCGGCGAGGGACAGCACTGGATGAATCAGCGAGGGCCAACGTTGATGCGGAGAGGCGGCGGCTGGCCCTGGAGATGGCTTGCGACTTGCCGGAGGAGCCGAGGAGGAAGAGGTGAGGAGAGACCGCAAGAGGAGACGATTTCTCTATAAGGTATGCCACCTTTTCCATTTAACCCCTTGGAAATCTATAATTTACAGCTAGGTTCATTGTTTCTTCTATACCGTTGATTTCTTATCCAACGGATATAGACAAATATAGTAATATTTATAATACTAAATTAGTTTCATCAAATCAATAATTGAATATATTTTCATAATAAATTTGTCTTGGGTTAAAAATGTTACTAATTTTTTACAAACTTAGTTAAACCTAAAACAGTTTAACTTTAGTTAAAGTCAGACCGTATTATGACTTGAAACCGAGGGAGTATCATTTTGGGATTTGCTATCCGTCAGCCGGCTGTTTATTTTTGTGTTATCAGCTGAATTCTTGGCCGTCGGATGTGCTGGTTATATAGGGCCCGCACTAAAAGATCCGAACTGAACCCGTTTGCTTTTTTCAAAGCCCAAAATCCAGCAAGAGAAGCAACCAAGAGCAGCAAGGGTGCCGGTCCTCATCGGCAGTGACGCGCACGCAGCGTCCCCTCCGGTGTTCGGCGTCTTCACGTCTTCCCCGGCGCTGGGCTTCTCCGAGGTTAGCATCAGTTCTGGCGGCGGACGACGTGCATAAGTCATCGAGGATGTTATGGCATTTTTTTTGTTTTGCTTGGTGAAGCAGCAGCATTTCCCATGGCTGACGGCGAGGCAAAGCTAAGCAGGGCCGTTTCTGCCGCAGCTGATGATGCAGGGACGGCTGTTCCCATGGCCGCCGGCAAGGCGTCGATGGAGCGCTTTCTCTGATTCCTTGCTTGGTAATGGAATTTTTTCACAATCTGCAATCCACAATAACTTCAAGTTGACATGGATATTTTGAGCTGCATTAAAAAAAACAAAATTAACTGCTTGGAGAAAAAACTGAAAACTAAACTAGGAACATTGAAATACTCTCAAACTGAATAAGTATTTGTATAATTTTTGGAAAAGAGTATCACATGTGTTGTTAGACATACATTCTTGAATGAGCATAACCGATTTTTCCCCAAAAGTAACTAAGAATCATTAGTATTTTGAAACTACTTTGAACATAATAAATTCAAATAGTAAGCACAACTAAACAAATTGTAAGCCTTCAAGCAGCTATGCACCAAACTCCAGAAATTTCTTTATGAAATAAAGTTGCAATAGTGAAATAAGTTATATGGTAGAGCAAAATGTTAGGGTATCAACCAAAATGGTTCAGTTTGAGTCCAACAGAAAGCGAGTTTCGTGCCCTCATTGTAAAATCAAATACAAATGTTATACTTCCAATACCTGAAGAACATTTTTTTTTCTAAGGACGGTAAACAGCCTCAACTTTTGCAAGATAAGGTGCCAGGTAGATACGATGTTACAATTTTTATTTTTGAACTTTGAAGAAAGATATGTATAACTAAAACCAAGTCATAAAACTTGATTCTTTATCTACAACTATATGCTTTGATATTTAATAATACCCCTCAATAAAACAACAATCAACAACTAAACACCGATAGATAATTCAGAAAGTTCTGCACTGTTCAGAATGGATTAAAAAATCATTTTTTCAATTAATGAATGTATTGTTGACTTGAATGACAGTGAAGGTTTACCCTCCACCCGAGATGAATTCCTAGAGCAGCTGCATCCAAATTCTTGAAAACTTCCACAAAATAATTCAGAGTAAGCGAATCATGTGACCATTTTAAGAGCGACTTAAAATACAGTTAAAATGAATACAAAATGTTAAAAGTATGAATAAGAGCCCAGGTTTACCATGTGCTTTTACCTCTCTAGTTGCTTATAAGATCACAAAGCTTTACACATGTAGAATTGTTTTTTTAAACATAATACATAAGCTTATTGCTATGATGGGGACCTATTCCCTGTGTTTAAGATATTCATCATTAAATATTATAACATCATTAAATATGTAAGATGATCAATAAACTGGAAAAATAAAGAAGTCAAATATTCATAACAATACAACTCCTTGGTACCCACATCTCTGCAGATTGGATAAAGAGCACAAAGATTCCGCTGTAGTAAACAGTGTTCATCTGCAAACATTTGTTGAGAAGATCTCATTATTGATAAGGACAATATGAAAAATATAAGTGTTAATTTTAAAGGTCTACAGTTCTAGAATGAACAAATCAGATAACATAATGCAATATGCTATATATCCTAAGTGTGAGGTAATAAAAATAAATCAGATAAAACCATGGAAACTTTTGCTTGCTGAGAAAACCAACAATTCAAAATAGCATCCTTAAGCATTCATATCATCAATGATCTTGTAAAATGTGAGGCACATGATTTTCTAGTAGCAGATTATAATAGAAAAGACTGTTACACATGATGTAAGACTGCTTCTTTGTTAAAAAAAAATGCAAATGTTATTTTGCACATAGTAAAAAAAAAGGTTCTAGCAGTTCTTTATAGGGATAAAAAAAATGAAAAAAACTATATTTGGCAGTTTTTAATAAATATTTTGCACTGAAGAAAATCATGAAGTTCTACATAATTTAGATCAATTAAGTAGACCAAATACAAATTCTTCTTGTTCTTCATGAACCACAGTGCAGTATACATGATAAAACCAATAAATATTTGAACTAAAATTGACACAGCTACAGTCAACAGGTATACTAAGAACCTCTCTCACCTTTTCCTTTTGTTTTCCTTATTGCAACCTTTGCTTAGGATCTGTCTAGACCAGATCAAGAGAGCAACCTAGATTAATTTAACAGAAAAACATCCCACAACTGATGTAACAGAAAGAATAGGCAAGCAGATAATCCATCATTGATTAATGTCTGAAATCACCATGTTCAACCTGCAAAAAAAAAATTTGTCAACAAGAATCGGAGATTTCTGAAATTAATTACCACACTGGCCATCAAAGCCAACTAGAGATTGCTAAATAAACCAGCCACCGCCAAGTTGTGTTTCTGCTTCTGCAAAGTATATATGCCAAGTAACGCTTCTGCTTCTGCAAAGTAGAGGGTTCCTACACAGGTGATTGGTCAGCTTTAGGGTCATTCCAAAAGACTGGAATGGTGTGTTTGAGAAGGAAAACAAAGGACTGCAACGGTTACATTTTGCCTAAATTTTCAGATTAAACTGCAGGTTCATCATAATAGTTAATAGAGAAATCGTTATTGTAATTTACATACAGCTGTTGCAATCTACAGTCTAAAGTGAGGGTTCACCTGGGTGGGGGCAGATCCTCCACCATAGCCATGTCGCACACCCCAGCTGTGTTCAAAGAGAGGAAGCGAGTCGCCGGGCGATTGCTGAGAGAGCAATCATGGTGCAGGCAAGCCGGTTGAGTGGGCCGGGCGGCCGAAGCGGCCAGATCCGCGCAGCCTCGAGCCCTCTACGGAGCAGGGCTTTGACTCCACGCTGCTCCTGCCATAATACGGAGTGTCCCCAATGTTCCGGCTTGAGAAAATGGAGACGGTGAGTTGCAGATCGAGATTATGTGTCATCACAATCATGCGAGCATCAAGGTGCAGGTGCAGTTGCTGGTGGCCTGTGGTTGATGTCCGACGGTGTCAGGAGCAGAGAACGGGGAGGGGCCAGTAGGTGGAGCAGATGCTGGATCGGCTTGGCCTTCCTGGCAGGGGCAACCTCAACGGAGGAACCAATCGGATCGACTCGGACTCGGCAACAAGCGCGAGGAACCGGCGATGCGATGGGGTGCGATCGGTGGGGCAGAGGTTGCAGCGGCGGAGAAATCACGATGGAGCAGCGGATGGGCGGAGAAATCACGGTGGAGTGCGCGGCTGATGGAGAAGACCTCGGCTCCGTGGGAGGCTGGGGAAGACCTCGCCTCCGGTTCAATCCGTGGCGGCGACGGCGGAGTGTGTGGCGGCGGAAGAAGGCGACGACCTCGAGGGTAGCGGTGGATTGCAGCGGCGGCGGCAGATGAGGACGACGTCGGCTCCTGCTGCTGCCGGCCGCGACGGATGGGGAAGACCACGGCTCCGGCGGTGGCTGGGGAAGACCTCGCCTCGGTTCAGTGTGCCGCGGCGGCGGCTGCAGAATGGGACGAGACGACGACGCGAGGAGGAGCGAGGCTCGGGTTGAGAGGGTGATGAGGCGTATTCTTTGCGCGGAGACCGCGCGTGGAGAGGGTGAAATCGTGTGGTGGAGAGGGGTGGATGATATGGATTACACCTGAGGTGCGAATGAACGGTAGGGATTTAACCTGTTGATTTGGCATGTAGGATTACTAGGCGGTGGATTTGGCATGTAGGGATTTTACGGAAATGCTGTTCGGCGATCGATCGCCCTGGGGATGGGGCAGCGATCCACCTGATTTCCTTTTTTGGCACCACATTACTTTTCTATTTTAGTAAATTTATACACCTCAAGTTTACACATCCAAAGTTTAGAGACTAAAAGTTTATAAGTCAAAAGTTTATATATCTGATTCAAATTTGAATTTGAATTCGAATATTTTTTTATATATAGTATTTCTATACACCTAAAGTTTATACACCTAAAGTTATAGACCTAAAGTTTATAAGTCAAAAGTTTATATATCCGTTTCAAATTTGAATTTGAATTATATCTGATTCAAATTTGAATTTGAATTCAAATATTTTCTATATATAGTATTTCTATACATCTAAAGTTTATAGATCCAAAGTTTATAAGTCAAAAGTTTACAGACCCGATTCAAATTTGAATTTGAATTATATCTGATTCAAATTTGAATTTGAATTCAAATTTTTTCTATATATAGTATTTTTATACACCTAAAGTTTATAGACCCAAAGTTTATAAGTCAAAAGTTTACATACCCGATTCAAATTTAAATTTGAATTTAAATTTTTTATATATAGTATTTCTATACATAAATTTTTCTAACTTTTGTTTTTTTAAAAAAAAAGTGTGGTGTACTGTAGTAGAAAGAGAAGAAAGGAAGGAGGAAGGGGGAGAAGAGGGAGGAGTATAGGGGGAGGGGGGCAAACCGATCGCTGGGCGATCGCCCAGGCGATCGGGCGGTCGATCGCCTATTAGCTCCCCCCCCCCCCCCCCCCCCGGGGAGTTTAGGGGGAAGGGATGGATGATTCAGTTATTGTCGTTGTCTGATTCTTCTTCAGGCTTGGGCAGAAGCAAAACAGCCTATAATTCCTTATGATTGTTCTGTCTTATACCATATAGGTGGTTTTCCATTCCCTATACTATGCTATATAGATAGATTATTGATATCTTTTTTTTAAAAAAAATTCAGTACTGAAAAATCATGATGTAATTTCTCTTGAATACAGGGCTCTCAGTAATTTGATTTTCTCAGGATGATAGCTCATTGGCCTTTACAATTAGTAATATCTTAAGAAGAGATTCCAGACTAATAAGAGCTACTTAGCATACATGCAGTTTCGTATGATTAGTTTCGTTAACACAAATTTTAATCAGGTTAGTTTTGATAGCAAATTTTAGTCAATAGAGATTAGTTAATTTCTTAGTGCATTTCAGTTGGTAAAGATGAGCTATGATGAGCGTTGTCAACTAGCTCTGAGCATGTGAAGTTTTTATGCCGGGTTTTCGTTAAGTTCACTAGTAGTACTATTAGCAAACATATTTGTGAATTATTATATTTGTCAACAAATTTCAGAGAAAACTTGTAATCAGAAGAAAATACATTTTTTTTCTGGTACTATGAGTACACATAGTTTTGTTAGCAATGAAGAGTATCTGTTATTTTTGTCATCTACTAGTCTAACTACAAGAGATCTTATGATAGATGACGCTTCACTTACGTCACAAATATTGAATTTTTCGTCACGTTTTGTAATCTGTGACGCTTGTGTGACGAAAATTCATTCGTCACCTATCATGCATCTCTAATGGGGTTCTATGACGAAACCTTATTTTTTCGTCATTAATCTTGTGACGATACTTCTGTCGTCATAACTTTGTGACGGTCAAATTCGTCATTATCTAGCCTAAAAAACGTCATAAAATATCTAAGGGCCCATTAAAATCCATATATTGAGCACCCTGTTTACAGGCTTAGCCCAATAGCAAGCCCAACTAGATTTTATCCTAGCCCCATATATGATGTAGCATATTTTCAGTCCAATTCTATTATATCCATTTTGCTTTAAAATCAAATAACAAATGGGCCATGTCCATTACAAAAGCCCATATAGACCCAAACATTGGACACACCATTTTCAGCCCATCATATTATATTCATTTATATTAGTATCAAATAACAAGTGTGCTAAGCCCATATAGGCCCAACAATCAAACACAATAACAACCCATATAGCACAACCCGACAAACATCCAATACAACACAAATCTTACAACCAAACTAGGTTCAGTCGGGTGAGCAAAACATAACAGTACCACCATATCCTAGATAGCAAAACAAAGTTCTACATCACTGACCATATCTACAAAGTCCAATCATATCTTGCCCTTCTTGTGCAGGATTATCAATGAACTTCCATCTCAGCCTAGCAATAGGAAGATAAGAAATCACAAAACACATTTTATTCGCATTAATATATAATTGCAAAAGATAAAAGAAAAATGTAACTCACAATAACATTCTTTACAGGCTCATTAAAACTCGTATTGCTGTTGCAATGGCACATCTTGAAAAGATCAAATGCAGTGGGTGGAGCATCCTTATACTTAGTTTGCTTCTGAAATTAAATGCAAATTGTTTGTAAATACATGTCATCACTCTCTGACAGTTTTTTCATTTGCATATTTAAAGGAAATGCGCGTGAAAGGTAAACAACAAACATGACTTAGCTAGCTCTGCAGTATATAGAAGCATACCTTTTCTTTTTTAGCATCAGCAGATACAGTTTCTTTCATCTACAGGAAGTGACAACAAATATATTAGCTACATCAGTGAAAGCTGAATAAAATGTTGGCAAACAGGAAAATGCTGGTGTCCTACCTGGCTAGCTGTTTCTGTGGCCATGGAAGAAGTGTGAGGCAGAATGAGCTTATCAGCCTATGTGGGTTGCTCACCTGAAGGTTGTCCATCAGTTTGGCAGCCACAAATAAAATGAAGAATGAACCATTATACATTGGAATGTTGTATATAATGAGAACGATATATGAAAATAGGCACAGCACTGAGGCATGGTATTATTTCCATGTTTCTTCTGCCGCATGAGAACTGAAGGGCAGAAATTATATGTATGTTGTTCAGTTGTTAATAGCATTTGTATACAAAAGGAAGAACAACCAAGAAGGTATAGTAAGCAGAAACAGCTTTTTTTGTATACAAATGAAAGAAGGTATAGTAACCAAGAAGGTGTATGATTTGCATTTGTATACAAGACTGTTTGGTGAGACTATATAGTTTTTGGATAGTTCATTAGGGGCAAAAATGGCACTTATGCAGCTGCAGCAAATAGCATGTAACAGCAGGGGATGTAAATGTATCTTAAAGCTAACAAGAAGCACTATACATTGGTTATGCTGGATGGCATAGGAACATAACGTAGATATTTGTTTTGAGCTAGCTAGATCTGGAATTGTGTAAAAAACAAAATGGAAGATTAAACTTATGGAGTTGAGCTACAGTGACTAATGTCAGGAGGTTGGTAAGAACCAGGTTGTCCTTTTCGTCGATGGGAAGGGATGGTCCAGAGTACATCAAGGTTCAATGTTTGGCTGGCTCATATTAAAATTAAATAGTAAAATAGTTCGACAATATTGATATTTATATACCTGAAGTTTACAAATGAGAAATACAATATTAATCTCTTAGTTTTAGCAGAATACAGAACATGTTTAGGAATTACTGTATGCACTGGCATGAATAGAAGATAGAAATGGGTGCACAACAGGTTTGAAAAGGCATTAGCAAATTAACTTAAACCAGAATACTAATAGTATTACTAAGCTAGATTTCACCATATTTATTAGACAGGTATGGCCACACATCATAAATTTCATTGATACAACCAAGCTGCAGTTGTAAACGAGGGCAAAAAAATTAAAAGGAACATGAGCATCTACGCACCGAAACTCTCCAAATGCCTCTGTGATGCAGTGCTTCAATCCCTCCTTGAAAATTTGAAAAATGCAAGTAGATTAGAACAAAATAATGGAACAACTGATCATAACAAAGTCGGAGGACTATATATGTTACTATGTTACCGCCAAGCACCTCATCAAGTGCCTGGCTCCCAGTGGTGATCCGAACAGACTTCCGCGAAAAATAATAAACTAGAAACGCACGAAATTGGGGGAGAAAAACTAGAAACAGCCTCCCGCTAATTTATCTCCAGAACGCACGAAATTGGGGGAGAGAAACTAGAAACATCCGAACACGCACAGCAACCAGAAGCTGCTCGCAAGCAGACAAACCAAACCAAACCAAACCATCCATCATTGGAGAGGGAAATCGGGAGGGTATGCGACGGCGTGAGGCATGCATAGAGAGGGGATCGGCGGTGGTGGGGGAGTGGATGGTGGCGGCGGATCCACCGCTCCCGTGCCCAGCAGCGGCGGAGACGGATGCCGGCCCGGAAGCCGGCGCTATCGGCGGCAGATCCGCCGCTCCCGAGCCTGGCGACGGCGGAGACGGAGGCGGCGTGGTAAGCGGTGGGGGAGAGTAAGCCGGCACCGCGAGCGGCAATAGAGGAGGAGGACGCCGCCGCACGCTGTCATCGCCTGTACCCACCGCCGGAGAGGAGAGGAGAGTGGATGGGACATGGGAGTGTGGCGGCTGAGGGTGGAGAGAGAGAGAGAGGAGGAGGAGGGGTGGAGAGGAGGGTTTTATATGGGGCTAGGGTTAGGGACTCCGATCAGAACCATTAGATCGGAGATGGACGGTCAGAAATAGTTGGGCAATTTGGGCCGAAACAGGAATGACTTTATGGTACTTTTTAATTTTAATTTATGAGAACTTTAAATTTAATATTTAGGCTGATTTTTATGCTTCAAATGCAAAAATCATAAACAAAAAAATTATAGAACTCATCGAGATCTACAACTATTGTATTGCTACTTTTCACAAATAAGTTCATTTGGACAATTCAAATTTTGAATTTTCAAAATTTGATAACTTCGAACAAAAATTGAGGTTAATAAATGATTTTAAATAGAAAAGTCACCAAAATAAAAATTGTAGAACACATTGTTATGCAAAATTTTTATTTTGGTCATTTCTCCGTCTGGCTCTATTTGAACAATTCAAATTTTGAAATTCAAAGTTTGAGAACTTCAAATAGAATTTTTTTATTAGTTGACGACTTCAAAGTCATCGACAAAAAAGTTGTATAATCCATCTAGATCTACAATTTTTATTTTGGTCATTTGTTCGTCCGATAAAGCGATTTTAACATTGTTCACAAATTTTACATATCTCCCATATGATTTCAATTTTACATATCTCCCATATGATTTCATAATTCATAAGAGATGTGTAAATTTTATGAACAATGTTACCATCATTTTGTCGGATGAAGAAATGACCAAAATAAAATTTATAGATATTTATGAATTATATAACTTTGTTATTGATGACATTTTCATTTGAAATCATTTAATATTTGAAAATATTGTTTGAAGTTGTTATAATTTGAAATTCAAATTCAAATTTTTGAAACAAAGTCATATAGCAAAATGACCAAAACAAAAGTTATGGATCTTCATAAGTTATACAACTTTGTTGTTGACAATTTTTTCATTTGAAATAATTTACTACTCGAAAAGTTATCTGAATTGAGAGGAGGGAAGAAAAATAGACTTCTCGGCGAGGGAGGAGCAAAAGAGCTGGGCCAGCGGCCCGAAGAGGGAGGAGGGAGAGAGAGGCAACGGGCTATGTGAGGGAGAGAGTAATACTTGGGCCGAAAAAGGCCCAAGGACAGAGAGGAATTTTAATTTATTTTTTATTTATTTTAATAGGTTAAATGAATTTTGTGGTATTAAAATTAGTTATTTAGCTCCGAAAATTCACAGAAAATTTCAAAGAATAATTTGGACCACGTAAAATATTAAAAAAAATATTTCCGGCCATGATTTTTTAAGGAAAATTTTAGTTTCTTCATTAATTCACATGATTAAATTACTTTAACTTTTAATAGTTCCTCCATCCCATAATATAAGGCGTGCACACATGTCAAGATTCAACTTTTCAACATTTGACCAACACTTTGTATAATTTGAAATGAATTTTATTTGTTAAAAGTTATATCATTAGATTGATATTTAAATTTACTTTCATATGATTATAATTTTGTTGCTACAAATCTTATAGTATATGAGAAATTATAAGTTAAAGATTAGTTTTGGAGACCGTGCTATCTTTGACCGCGCCTTATATTATAGGATAGAGGGAGTATATTTTTCTAGAAATGCATTATATATATCCATGACGTTTGCTTTGTGCCCCTTATAACAAATTAATATTCGTCATGATGTCCCATTGAAATAATTTATGACGATTTCTAGTTGGTATTAACGACGAACACTTTTTTTCGTCACTAAGCCACCCCATCTCATACTAATCGTCATAAAATGGAATGTGCTAATGACGAATAGCTCCGATGTCACGAGGAATTCGTCACAGAAGGTCATATTTCTTGTAGGATCACACATAGTTCTGTTATCTAGTACTAGCTAGTTTTGTCATTTTGTCATCTAGTAACACTATCTACCCCAGTTTTGTTAACCAAATTAATTTTAGGTTTTGTTAGCAAATTTTAGTCAATAGATGTTAGTTTTGTTAGCAGAAGGTTCATCTAGCATAATTAGTTAGTTTTTGTATTTTTTTAGTCTTTGTATTTTGTATTTTGTCAGACCTTTTTTTCAGTTTGTCAGAATTTTTTTGTCATATTATTTACATATGTGCATGAAAGCAACTATGAAATCATATTATTTAGGTGGCCATAACCTAATTCCTACAACATTGAATATTTTGTAACTCTATGTGTTCAGTTTTAAAATGCCTTGAGTAACAACAATTCTCCCCTGAGCTTGGCAATAGTTAGTGTACATTTCAAGTTCAACTAGTAGTTAAGTACTTTTGCTAGATGCACCTGAGAGTTTGTGTCTACATAACAAAAGAAGCAAAAATGGACCCATCTTTTCGCTTATTCACGGAATAAGCCAAACAACATATTTGCAAACGAAAAATAATTTGTGAATAAAAACTTTGATATACATGTTCTTAGCGATATAAAAGCAAAGGCTAAAAAATAACTTCGATGAAAAAACCTGAAAATCAACACCAAATTTAAGGTTGAAAATGCAAATTTTAGCTGATAAGTATAATAAGCATAAGAAAAAGATGAGGTCCTTATTTGCTTAATTATTATTGCTTATGTCGGGGTAAAACAAGTAGAGTGCCAATCATCTAATGCAGTTATAGTCCTGCCAGGAGAGCTACTAGTTGTCAATTACTGTAAATTGACAGGATGTAGCAAGCTTTCAGTCATATAGCTACTTAGAGTAGTTACAATAGCAGACTATAAGCAAACTATAAACATATTTTAAAGAGATAAAAGAAGAAAGAGAAGAGCAGCAGGCTATAGATTTGTAGCCAACTGCAGCACGGACTCTAAGACGTAATGTGTATATGACAGGTGGGACCAGATATTAATAATGTAGTAAGCAACTATTGCCTAAATTGACTATTACATTGGCTATAGATAATTTGTAGCTAGTAGTTGGCTATACTACTAAACATGCTCTAATCATGTAATAAAACATACTATACTATGTCGAGTCAGTGTTCCTTGGGTGATGATCGATACAAATGTAATTAGCGAGCTAGAAATACAGAGCACTAAACTTTTCTTAATTTTGTTAGCTTAGTTATTACTGAGCTTGACTACTTGTTCTTTGGGGATTGGGCCGGGGGACGTTTTTGTCAGTGCCATGAGTTCAGAAGTTTTATGATTTTTGTTAGTGCTTCACTAGCTGCGCAATTAAAAGTGTATATCTGAACATCTATCATCGCATTAATTGTGTCAGGTTAGTTCTCCTGTAGGCTGTAGTGATCTTGAAAAAACATCTAGGGGTCCTAAGTTTCCAGAAAACAAACTTCCTTGGAACAACGTAACATCACATAGGATAAGCGGTTTATACATTGAGTTTACTAAAAGATCACATTCTTCTGCACTTTCCAAATAAAATCATCATTAATGACCGGAGAGTCGCACTGAGGCAACTCTAGCTAGCAACCAGATCATACCACACGAACTACCATTTGGGAGGATCTTTATAACCTAGCTAGTAAGGACAAAGAATATGTATCTGTGGAGCACAGTACGTCCCGGTAAACATCTCATTTCGGAGGGCGGCGCACCACGGCGACGGCGGGACGTACGGGCCACGGACTTCTGCGAAGCAGGCGCACCGCAGTGACGGCAGGACAGTCGGCGTTCTCCGTTGAACGGAGGCCGCAGGGGCAGCGCAGTCCGGCGACAATGAGATCACGCGCATCGAAGCTTCGATGCCTAACGAGCACGGCCGGGTTCCGATTTCCGAATGTTCTCATATATATTTTGAAATTCTGTTGCATGCATGGTTGCCTGGGATGCTATATACGACTCTCTTGATCTGTTGCACTTGTTATTGCCAGTGCTGAAGAACTTGTTGTAGTCAGTGAATCTCTTGAGTTATATGCACATGTGAACTTGCACTGTGTTATATTCTTGTTAATTATTCTAAGCAGTATGTTAAAGTTAAACATCTTTACTCCAAATATGTTACACTGAAATACTGATTAATCTCGTACTAATACATTGAAATTGGTACCATTATTTAATTAGGAGCACAACTAGGCAAAATACAATCAGACACAATCAGTAAGGTGTGCCACAGCCATAGCTAGGTCTGGTCCAACCATGATGTCCGCAAGCTAGGTCAAAGGCAAAACTGTTATCTAAAATGTTTTCTCTCTCCTTATACTAAGATATATAGCTAGCTAGGTCGAGGGCAAAAATGTTATCGAAAAAGCTCTCCCTCCTTAGCTGGACAAAAATACTAAAGAGGTGTTTAGATCCAGGAGTGTTAAATTTTAGCATGTTTCATCGGATATTATGTAGGGTGTCACATGGGGTGTTTGAGCACTAATGAAAAAACTAATTACAGAATCCGCCAGCAAACCACGAGACGAATTTATTAAGCCTAATTAATCTATCATTAGCAAATGTTTACTGTTGCACAATATTATCAAATCATGGAGCAATTAGACTTAAAAGATTCGTCTCACAAATTAGTCGCAATTTGTTATTTTTTTAGCATATATTTAATACTTCATGCAGGTGTTTAAATGTTCAATGTAACAGAGTGTAAAATTTTGGGGTGGAAACTAAGCAGGCCCTAAGATAATGCCTACATTGTTTTTGACAAATGACACAAAAATAATGCTTTCTAAAATAATCCTAGTTTAATTAATATATTGAACCCAAGCAAAAGCCAAACAATATATTTATGGGTTAATGCCGATTGGAGAAATCGCCAACAAAATAAAGAAATCAATCTATGTTTGTTTTTTTTTCTTCGTTTACCTTTATATCCATGTGTAGATAGTAGTTCTTTTTGCCGTTGCTTGTTATATCTTACTTGGAAGAATAGCTGGTTTCATTTCTGGGTTAAGTAGACTTTTCCATTAAAAAATAACCTAAGTCGATCTTCGATCTATATATGATTAGTATTAATAACCCATGTGAATGCACATGGTTATCAATAGTTGTACATACTGAAAATGGACTTGAAATATGCGGGTATACTACTGAGAAACAGCAAGAACCGGGAAGAAGAACCAGCTTGATATTAGTTGAAGGTAAAAAAAAATGTCCTTTCTCTATCTTGTTTGAAAAAAAAAAGAAGTTCCGAAAGGTGAAATGAAGTCTGCTTTAAAAATTCTATGTCTGGTGAATTTAATGCGGTATATATATATGGTCTGAAACAACGTTCACTCAAGGAAGGAAACTGACAATTCATATCAAAACAGCAGTCTTTGAATTGAACATGAGTACATGTCACTAACATGTGGCAATGAAGGAGAAATCATGCCAATTACTCCCTCCGTTTCGAAAAAAACGAATTTAGAATTAGATGTGATACATTCTAGTACAACAAATCTGGACAGAGATATGTCTAGATTCGTAGTACTAGAATGTGTTACATCCAGTACTAAATTGATTTTTTATGGAACGGAAGGAGTAGTTCAACAGGAACACATAGAACCATTTCAGGTTACGCTGCAGCACGCACGTTGCTCAATTAATGCGACTCGGCTTGGGTGACATTGGCTAGCTATGCCCCAACGTGACATTGGATAAATCTGGACCATCCGGAACAAATCCAATGGAGATGCCGCTTGGGCCCACCTGCAGATGCAAAATAATACCCAATCCATCCATTCCTGCGCGTCACGGCGTCCCAGATCCATCCATCGCGCGCGCTTCGCCAGTTCGCCTCCCGTCGCCGTGAGCCAGCTGGGAGACTCGCCGCCGCCGCCGTGACCGGAGAGCGCCGTGAGTGGGGAGGTGACCGGGCGAGCGCCGCGCGAGGCGTCCGCGCTCGCCTCGCCCGCGTTCGTCACCCTCACGGCGGTGCATGGGCGATGGCGGCGGTCGCCGGAGGTGGAGGAGAGGATGTCCAGGGTGAGCCAGTACTCGACGCTGTGCTGCAGGTTCAGGCCGCCCGGGTAGCACGGCGCACCGCTCGCCGATCATGTCCGGCCACGCCGCGCCGGCCGCCTTGCCGTCCCACCCCAGCATGCCGAAGTGGAACTCCGGCGGGAGGTCGTAGAGGTACACCCTCAGCAGCGTGCTCTCCGCGTCGCACGTCGCCGCCGCCGCCGTCGTCGTCTCTCCCGACGACGGCTGCCGGGTGGTCATCGCCGCCGGAGAGCCCGCCTCGACGGCGCCACGTGACGTCGCGTTCCCGCTGCTCGCCGGCATCTCCGCTTGGCTGCTTCTAACAATAATGCCATCGTCGTCATGCTCGCCGCCGGCGGTCGCCGCGAGGACGGCGCCGTCGATCCGCGAGCTGACGAGAGCCCAGCAGGAGAAGGCGAGGAGGGAGACCGCGAGGAACACAACGTAGCGGAGCGCCCGCCTCCGGTGCTCCGCCGGCGGTGCCGCCGCCGGCGATGGCTGCATTTTACTCTCCGCCACCATCCACGACACCAGCGCGCGCGAGCAGCGCAAGAAACCAGCCAAACTCACCACTGGAAATGAAAGTCGCCAAAAACAAAAAATTTCAAACCCCGAATTACTTACTGCCAAAGATCAAATCAAAGAAACGAGCTGCTGCTCCATTTCAACAACCCCCTGCAGATCGATCGATTGAGCCGCGGTCGTCAGTTAATTCGTCACCCAAGAACACGGATTAACTTAGGGACTAGCTATCCATTACGCGACAGATTTTTGGGTCCAAATCATACAGATTTTAGATAGTTGGATTAGGCTCATTTGATCACTTGATTAGAAGAGTCTATACATGTATCAACATATATTAATTATATATATTGCATATATTTTATTCATTAGATCTTTACATCGCAAAAAAAAAAAATCACCAACTCATCTACTAAAAGTTACAGTGTAATTACACTATAGTTACACTGTAATTACACTATAGTAGTGTAACTATAGTGTAATTACAGTGTAACTATATTATAACTATAGTGTAATTACAATACACTTACATGTCATATCAACTGAACTTACAAATGTAATTTTAATTTTAGTTATATATAATACTGTAATTTTATATTTTAAAGAAAATAACAAATACACATTTACTTACACAGCATTTTTACCAAAATTACAGTGCACTTACATATCGCATCAACTGAAATTACGAATTGTAATTTTAGCTATATAGGACTTGTAATATTTTGCACTAATCAGCGAAATGAAAAAACACATGTTTAGCTAAATCGAATAGGGAGGAGGAAGCGGAATCAGTGAGAAAACGGTTCCGGACACGGCGCACTAATCAAACAATTCGCACGGAAACATGGGCCCCACGCGGCCTCATCGCCCCCTTGCGCTCTAATCAGCACAAATCGCGGCGTAGATCATACGGTCGAAAAAACGTCAAATACGAAGGAAAAAAAATCACGCGACAAATTAATATATGCAAATTCGTAATTTAAATCTTTAAATTTTAACATCACAGCGTTGGCCCGTAATGCATGCATGTTAATTTTCCTCACCCATCATCTGTAGGCCCATGTGCGAAGGGTCAGCTGGCCCATGAAAACGAACAGATCTCAGAGCATATCAGTGATATCCCACGAGAAATCTGTCGACAGACGTTTAGCAAAATCACAGGTTATAATGCATCCCTTTGCAAAACCGGTGAACTCGAGGTCCCGTGGTAATACAGTGCCCGGTTTTAACTGACGTGGCAGCTAAGTAAGTGTGGGATCCACATGTCAAGGCGATTCGGTCTAAATAAAAAAAGAGAGTAAATTTCACAAAACTACAGTTATTTTGCACAATTTATCCCAAAACCACATATTTAAGAGCTTGTTTCACAAAACTACAGATTTAGTGTCTCTGTTTATCATAAATCTACAGGTACTTGCACAATCTATAACAAAACTACATATTTAAAAACTTATTTCACAAAACTATAGATTTAGTGTATTCATTTATCACAGAACTACACATTTAGTGTCTTCATTTATCACAAAACTACAGATTTAGTGTGTCCTTTATTACAAAACTACGGGTTTTAATAATGCTAAAACATATAGTTTTGTGATAATGAAGACACTAAACTTGTAGTTTTGTGATAAATGAAGATATTAAATCTATATTTTTGTGAAACAAATTCTTAAACCTGTAGTTTTGTGAAACAAGTTCTTAAATCTGTAGTTTTGTGATATATTGTGCAAAGTACATATAGTTTTGTGATAAATGAAAACACTAAATCCGTAGTTTTGTAAAATAAGTTCTTAAATTTGTAGTTTTGTGATAGATCGTGTAAAGTCTTTGTAGTTTTATGAAATTTACTCAAAAAAATTGGAGGACCCCACATGTCAGTGACCCATCATATCCTTCTCCCTCTCTATTTTTCTCCACTTTTTTTTATCGGCGATGTTGGTGGTCGAGGAGGAGGGTGTCGGCGGCACGCAGTTGCGTGGGGCCATATAGGAGGGGAGGGGCATGAACGGGAAAGAGCCAGTGAGGTCACGATGAGCGGTGACAAAGACAACGCTGTTGTCGAGAGCAGCTCGACTGCGACCGGACGCCTTCGTGGGAATCCTTCGTGCCATGACCCTCGTTGACTGCATCCCCACCGTGCCGCCAAGTCACACTTCTACATCGAGCTCAGCTCCTCCGAGAATCCTGCCACGACCCCCTCCTTGCCACGCGGCACTCGCAACGACCCCACGCCCACTGCTGAGGTGCTCTGCCGTGCCATCCTGGAGATACAGGCGACACTAATGGCCATTGAATAGTGCTGAAAGCTTGTGTGTCACGGCGGTGCACAGAGCACGCGTCGGTGTTGGCGGTGTCGAGGTCGTGGCCGCCTATGACAAACGGTGCTGCTCCAAGGACGCCATGTTCGAGCCCCACTGCCTTGCAACTGCTGTCGTCCTATTGTCTTCAGGGTGCCACTCCTCACAGGTGTGGTCAGCGGCAGTCAAAAGCCGTCCTTCGTGACGTAAGATACGGCCATAGACTGAATAATTTATCTCTAGGTGGACGAGCTTTTCGATGTCACGAGAGTGGTTCAGGGAGCGCCGCCCAAGCGCGCTCCCGCCAATAGCACTGTCTTCATCGCCATCGCCTTGGATCTCCTCAACGGCTGCTTCCTGGTTGCGCCCCTCCACGATAGCAACCGTTCGGTCCACTGGCCACCCCTGTCTATGCCGCCCGTGGCCGAACGCCCTTCTCCCTGCCCCGCACCGGATGCTAGCCGTCGTCCCTATCGACGCCGCCGGTGGCATGCTGCTTGACTTGGTGAGGATGGGGAACAGAGGGGGGTGTTGAGAGGAGGAAGAAAGTGCTAACCACTAACATGTGGGGTTCGCGTGGGTCCCACACTGACTCAGCTTGCTACGTAAGCTAAAATAGGGCATAATACTGCCTAGGACTTTTGGGTGATCCGGTTTTGTAAATTGAGGTGTCCATTATATATGGTATTTCGTTTTAGGGATGAGTTTCAGACTCGGCGATAAATTGAGAGATCTAAAGTGAACTTATTTCTAACCTAGGTTTTGGCATTGCCGACAATCTGGTATGGTAGCAAATCAAACAAGGGACAAACCCTTAGGGGACAGGTGCCACCTCTGGCCTCCGTCCTAATTCCTGTTCCACTCCACCAGGTTTCTCATCGTCGCCGCCGACACAGCACGTATCCTTTGTGTTGCTTCTTCCGCTCGTCTTCTTCCTCTCGTCTCATGAAAATCCTCTAATCCAAAGAAGGAATCGTGTACAAGTGAAACGGGATATTTTGTCAAAGTTAATGGGAAGACCATCGGAGGTATTTTGTCACTCATGGGGTGACTTGAGTGATCTTCAGGACATGTTGATGTATGATAACGGCATAACGCACATATATGCACGTTATTGTAAGTTAGAATCAAAATTTATAGTATATAGGAGTATGTTTGTTTGGTCGATCTCGTCAAACACGAAACCCTACGAAAGACGCATCTTTCCACACCGAAACCCAGTAGAAAATTTGGGCTGTTGTATGCTACACTGTTTACAATTTTCCTCTCTTGAAAATACACATGTTGAGGGTAGTAGAAAGCCTTGATTTTGTGACTTCACTCAAAAAGAACATTTGATACAACATACATTTCCTAAATTCCTGATACCAAACTCAAAATTAAAAAAACCGGTCACCTAAGTTATAACCTCTCGATGGCAATGTGCTCCTGCAGTTCTGGTGTTGTACATGTATTTCGTAATATTTTGCAACTGTTGAATATACTCCAGTTATTTTCGCAAAAACAGTTGCTGCCTTTTGTTGGGTAGCTCCACCAGGCAAAATATCCAATGAAGTTCCATTATAGTTTTGTTGGCTATGCAGGTCTCTGTGCTGCAAAGTGACCTCTACCGTCTGTCCCGGAGATATTATGCCGACTGCTGGAGAGACCTATATTGAATATATGCCCACAGTTTTCAAAACATTAAGCTCACAACAGTGAATTAATAATGGTGAAGAATAAAACAAGCAAAACAAGTAATAACAAATTCTGGAGTCTGCCTTTACTAATGCCAACGCGTCAATCTACTACTACCTCCGTTTCAGGTTATAAGATGTTTTTGACTTTGGTCAAAGTCAAATTACTTCAAGTTTGACTAAGTTTGTAGAAAACAATAATAACATTTTCAACCCAAGACAAATTTATTATAAAAATATATTCAATTATTGATTTAATAAACTAATTTAGTATTATAAATATTACTATATTTGTCTATAAACTTAATCAAATTTGAAGTAGTTTGACTTTGACCAAAGTCAAAACGTCTTATAACCTGAAACGGAGGGAGTATAACTGAAACCATATGCTCTCTTTTGTCATAACTCTTGATACTGAAGAGACTAATATTTCTACTACTCTGCAGTTGTGCCCATGTAAAACATGAGAAATTCGGTCGTGCAAAGTTTTTGTACGTTGCTAGTATTAGATTATTTTAATAAAAATACAGTAAAAGGAGTCAGACAAAGCATTGACTCACCTTTAGCCATGCAGGAAAAGCAGAGAAATGTGTGCTGGACAAATTTGGTGCTTGTCCAATGATCTCAAAACAAGCGATGACTTCTGTTCTGTTTTGCAATTTCACAACAGATGGATTCCGATCTTGCAAGATGATGTTAGAATTATTTATATTTACTCCAGGGAATGCTTCAAGTTCCTGAAGCAAATGCACCACTTTATTATTTGAGCTCATTAGCTCCACATATTTCTGCCTCATTGTCTGTTTGTCAACATAAGCAATATCCAAATTGAACACAGATTTTATAGGTTTGTGATCACTATCTGTTGCTTCCATGCAAGAGTCATACCTGGAAAACATAATAACAAGGTATTGACATATTTTAAGCTTTTTCGGGTTAAAAAAAAACATGCACAACAAATAACTTACAGTGATATTGAAGAAACCACAGGACAATCCAAGGAACACTCATTCCCTGAACTAACTCGGCTATCACGATATAGGATTCTGTCACACCAGGCAGGAATGCGCCTCTTCTCACTGCTATCATACCCTATATGACAAATAAAGGTGATGATCTTTATATGTACTTTGGGATTCCACGAATAAAAAACAAAGTAAGATACCTGATAAGCCTGCTGTATGTTTCTCAAATTTGTATGTAGGGGGAAACTTGAAATCCCCTTCACGTAGTCCCTGGAAGACTCTCCCAGATCTCATTTCTGCTCGCAGTTGGTCATTATTTTTTAGCCAGTCAAAGCATCTCCGGGAAACTAAGCCCATTGCATCATCATAGGAAATATCATAAAGGCGGTAATTGAAGTCACCAAGAAAGACAATCATGTCCGTGTCTGACAACTCAGGCATTCTTGATCCCTGTAAATTATAATAGGAACAACTTAGTATATCAAGATGAGAATCTACTCCCTATCCACCGAGAAAATGTAATGAACCAACATTAATACACCATACATTTGCTCCTCGAAGAAGCTGGCCAGTAGAACTAGAAACTGCAAGACCACCAAAACAAGTAACAGTGTATAAGATTTGCTCATTGCTGATTGTAATATCACAACAAATTTACAGGTCATTTGACTTGAATGCCCATTGGAAAATACTGAAAAATAATGGGAAAAGGTTGAACAAACACCTGATGTTGTCATTATTCCACTCGAAGGGGTGGCAAAGGTCATTGTTCTAAAGACATGGTCAAAATCTTCATTCCGTCGACTCACAGCTTCCATATGAGCAGCAAAATGGCAATTTACAAAGCAAATACTCCTATCATGTATTCTCATCCTCAATCCCACTGCTCCCTAATATAGGCATACATGAACAAAGCAGCAGATAAGACAGAATACAGTCCTTTTGAAGTAATATCTGTACTCCCCCAGAAAAATAACAGAACTAGTGGGTGGTTACATTTTAGGCCCATAATGTGTTTTAAAATTTGTCTTTTTTTTTTCATTTTCTGATCAGTATTGCACACCTCTCATTCATTAATTGTATGCACAAACCACCAGATATCATCTTGGTAACAATGATTTATTGGTTTTGCACAACAACTGCTACCAAATGAATATGGGGACAAATGTGAATAATCTTTTTGCTTAGTGCATCGTTAACAACTTGAACTTTCAGAACTTCCAAGATGTTCATTTTAAACAAGTAAACAAACAATGTTCAACATGTGAATGCATGAAAGAAAACAAATCAAATAGCACTTGCTGTCACACTACATTTCCATCATATAGCATATATTCCTTTTTATTATATACTGTATGCCTATATGGTATATCTTATCCTCCTTGCTACCTTTCTCTAGAATGAACTAATCAGCATTGTGCTTAAACATGAAAGGGAGTTTTGGCATATAGTGGCCAGCAAAGGTATTCCCCCCCTTAACTCAAATGTTCCAGAATATGAACACATCTCCAATAAATATGATGGCTAAAGCATGAAATGCTTAGATCAAAACAAAATTTGTCATGATATGTTTGATAAGTCAAATGCCTCATAAACAACATTTCAAGCTCATCTTGCGCCAAGAAAGAGTGGGGCAATAAGATAACAGAAGTACCTTGTTGCCGATTGCTCGCCCTAATCCACATGCTACCGCAGCATTATCAATATCACCAATGAACTGCTTAAGATGTGTTCTGACCCTGAGAAAAAGAAGAAACTGAATAATTTATACACAAACAAAAGGCAGATGAAGCTGCAGGATAAAATAAGTCCTGAACAGATTACCATACACAGATAAGCAATCCAGCCATCTGCCTCGAGCCAACACGCTCAAAAGAGTAACCCTTTAACTGCTGCCCAATTGCATCCAACCACCAATCTCCGTTTGGGCTTCCCTCTAGCCCAACCTAAAGCAAGTGGACGTACAAAAGTATCAGGATTAGAAGTAGCAAAAACCATGCCAGTTTCATGTTATACTTTATTAATATTCTTGGGAAGTCTAACGGCAGAACGATCTTTAGCAAGAGTGCAAGACAAGGTTAAATCATTGTGTCATTGAGTTTCATCCATATGCTGCCACTCATTGCAAGGATGGCACATGGATCCTGTGCCAATCAGTGTTGTATTGTAGACATTTAATAAAACTGTGGCAAAAAATAGCTTAACTCTAATCATACTGATAGAGAAAAGAGGTACAGCCTGTCAAACAAGCGTATTTTTTTGTGGTCAAGATAACATTGTACATTTGTACAACGAGGTATCTTATACATAATGATAATGATTATTCAACAAAAAAAATCAACAAGAGCAAGATGTCTAACAACACTCTTGTTCAGTGTTACTAGGATTTGGTCTGTATAATAGTAGCAGATGACTAAGTGCAAGTAAATAACAAAAACATGTGTTCAAATAACTTTAATTAAAAAAACTAGAACTTAAACTTGACTTACTGTTTCTTTAGCTGCAGACATTGCAAGAAAACCAGCACCCATGTCCACCTCCTGCAATCCAACTACCACTAACCCAACCTCTGGTGTCGGTAACTTTAGCCAAGCTCTTAGTGACTCATAAGATGCCTTTTCTTGCCCGACATTCCAAGAACCCACCAACACTTTCATGTATTCAAATTGTTTGTATAATGGCTCAGCCTCAATCAAAGTAGAACGCATAATGTTGTCAATAGGCCCTGGAGATGACAAATTCCATCCACGGACTCCGCCATGACCAGCCATTGTAAAGATGTATGAACCTCCAACAGCCATACTCAGAACTGGACTGCTATGTGCGATCCAGCCTCCTAGTAAGTTACCTTCCAAGTCCAACAGCTGAATACTACCATCCATGTAACCGGCCCATATTCTTGTCCCAAAGCTGAAAATGCTTTGAACAGAACACAAATGATGCTGAAACTCTTGCAAACGGTTACCGTTGCCATCCCATCGAGCAAGACATCCATTTGCAGACCCTGTCCAGATCATCCCATCAATTGACATTGCTAATGCTTCTATTCTTTGAGAATCATCTCCAAATCCTGCTTTAGCAGCAACTCTCCGGACTGCATCAGCCGCTCCCATTAAAGCATTTCGTGATCTCTGGAAAAATCCAACAGGACTGCGAGCTTTATCTTTCCTTGGAGCAGAGAAAAGGTTTTGCTTTGTTTCATAGCCAAATGGATCCTGAGAAGATAAGATATCAAAACGAGTATCGACTTGGCCATCCACGCTAATCACTTTCAGAAGCTCCTTGGTGCAAGAATCCCTATATGGCAAAATAGACAAGAATATAACAGAAATATACAAACAGCTGGACTAATGTCAGCCAAACGCAACACTAACAGATGAATGGATGCACGAAGTGTACCAGAGTGCAAGTGAGAGGTAACCAGCACTCCATACTTTTGATCTAGAATTGTCAGACAACAGAAGTTTTACATCTACGGCAGGCAAGGGACAGGCCCCTCCATCACTGACCATGGCTCTAAGGTCAATGAATGATCTTTCAACTAAAAAGGAGGTCTTACGCTTTTCTTCTCTTTGTAAAGAAAGGGACTTCTCAATTCCTTCTTCATACCAAACTTTGATTACTCCCCCTTCAGAGCCAGACCACAAATCACCTATGATGCATGCAAAGAGAAAAATAATCATTTTTGCATTTAAAAGACAACAACTATGAAGGAAAGCTGCCAAAACACAAGCAGTGAGTCTGCACCTTAAATGTAAAGGCTCCTTAAGTGAAAGGTTCGTGTCTTATGAGTGTAATTTGACGACAATGCATTGCTGTCCACATATTAACTGCGGACAAAAAGATATGATATCTGTCTGTTCATACCTTAGTACCTAGGTTTTACTAAATGGAAAGAATTTAAGTCCTTGTGCATTGATTGCTAGAATATATTATTATTACCTGCTTGAACGTTGGGCACCATGAAATAATTATATTCTAGATACGATAATGAGCACCATAAACATGATTGCTATATTCTAGATGATGTTGAAGAATTATACAGTACTGTTTATGGTAATTATCTCATAATCATTGGATTTCCATCTGTATTTTACAAGAATGCCCTGCAGAACATAGATTTATATGAAGTACATATATCTAGAGAGTTGAGAGTAAAAAGAATCTAAGTAACACATAATGTTGCATCACATTAAAACCAGAAAAAAGGCATAAACTGTGAAAAAGACAAAATCGGAAGTATATAAGACTGAAACTATGAGTAAGCACAAATACAAACATTAGTTTGGAGTAGAATCTCATGGTGGACTGCAGAACAAAAGAGGAGAGTTTACAGCAACATCTACATGGCCACTAGCTCAGACTCCTGGAATAGTTTTCAATGGATTGATTAGTTGGAGCTACGATTTCTACGTACTTCATTTTTGTACAGTAAGGTATGATAAAGTGGGTCCCTAATGAGGAGAAAAACTCCACCAATTGGTGTTTTGTGCCATCCATTACAATCTTTCTTCTTTCTTTTTGCAGAACTTTTGGATTTGCATTAAACGGCTGTATTGTTGTATAGTTACTGCATATATATGATAAAATTTAACGCATACAACATAGTTAAGGAGAATTACCATATAGAGAGGTGGTCAATGCGAATACTGGTCCACGGTGAGCTTCCCAGGCAATGCACTCCCCGGCCTCTAGTCCTCCTGGATCGGCGCTCCACCCCATGATCCAGCCATTGGCGTGGCCGCTCCACACAACGCCGCGGCAAGGGTCAGCCACGAGGCACAGCGCCGGCTGCGTCCTGCGCGACTCGCGGAACGGCGCGGCAGCCTCGTCGCCCCACCTCTGCCGAGACGCGGGCGCGCGGAAGGCGTCGGCGAGGCTCCACACCCTGACGCCGGCGTCGCCGACGGCCCACAGGTGCGAGCCGGTGGCCCCGTCCACGGCGATCGCGCGGAGCGCGGCGCCAGCCTGGGATTCCCTGGGCGGGCGCGGGCGCAGGTCGAGCGGCGGCGGGCGGTCGGCGCGCACGGCGGCGCGCGGGGGCGGGCGGGTCGCGGAGGAGGACGCGGGGGCGGCGAACTCCTGGAGGGAGCCGGAGTGGTGCGCCCCCGGTGGCGGGGGCCAGGCGTCGGCTGCCGCCGCCGCGGCCGCGGCGGAGAAGGCCGGGAGGGAGTGGGTGGGGTGGAGGTGGTGGAGGGAGCCAGAGGAGGAGGAGGCAGAGGAGGAGGGGGAGGGGGTGGAGGCGGGCGGGAGGGAGGAGGAGCGGAGGGTGGGGCGCGGGGAGGTGGAGGGGATGGGGGAAGGGGGAGGGGGAGTGGAGGTGGAAGGGGAAGGGGAGGAGATGGAGGCGGAGAGGAAGAAGTCGTCGGGGAGGTCGTCCCACGGGGAGGGGGACGCGGCGGAGTCGCCGGGATCCGCCATTGGGGGGAGATCGGAGAGGAAGACGAGGACGAGGTGGCCGGCACAACACAAGCAGGTAGGCGAGGAGGACTCGCAGTCTCGCGCAGCAGCAGGCAGCAGTGTGTCGTGGACTCGTCGTGTGTCGGGGGGGTTTGGGCTGAGGCTCTGGGTCGTGCGGGGGTGGTGGGCCGACCGGACCAGACGGGATAGTCGTTTACTGTTGACACGTCCTGGAAAGTGGAAACGGTATGTCTGTCTGTCACTGCAAGCCCATGCCCGATGCCCGGCATCGTGCTTCGCATGTCCTTTTTCTAATTTTAAGGATTAGAATCAAAGTTCTACTTCTGTTCTAAAATATCCCTTTTATATTATAAGACTTTCTTATATTATTCACATTTATATAGATTTATATGAATTTGGGCAATGCTAGAAAGTTTTATAATATGAAACAGAAGAAGTAATTGATTATAAACGGATGAGACTTCCTAATACTACAACTTGTTCAAATTTGTAATAGAAAGTGTCTTATTCATTTAAATTTTCTTATATTTTTGATACGGAGGGAGAGTACAGGAGTGTATCATTCATTCAAAATCTATATATTAGAACGGAGGGAGTAAATCACTACACGAGAAACATTATACATATATGTGATATCTCGGTGCAAGAAACGACTCTCACATTCTGCATTCTAACGTTAGTCTCTAACATATCGACCCAGACCCATAAGCCGTGGGCTTATGTTAGAGAACGTTATATTAGGGATCGAGTTTCACATTTTGTGTATATTTCTAACCAAATTCGGTCAGTGGTCTCCGCCAGGTTCATTTTGGTTCTGGCCATTGAATGGTCAACGACCCTATTACAGTCTCTTGGGCAATAATATCCAACAGAGAAATTAAGAAACAAACGAAGTTCTAAATTTACGAGTAGTATGCAGCTGGAATTAATGAACCAAACATCGCGATGTCCTAACTATCGCTCAACTATCACTTGAATTAGTGAGTCCGTTTAAAAAATTACCCTTTACATTGCATAAAAGCTGTATTACCGGTAGCTCAGCATGCATAGCACTACGAAAGTTTTGTAGTCTTCCTGCACCAGCTGCTAGCAGTACACCATTAGAATCTCTAGCTTGCCACACATTCCCAACCTCTCCCAGATTAGCATCTCCCACGTATGCTCCACCACTTGTTTTGGTTGTGATGTTTAACTATCAGTTGTACAGTGTTGTGAAAATCATCTAGGTAGCTGAAAACTTTGCCTGACAATTCATTTGTAGTTAGTATTTATTCCTCCTAAATTGACATCATTCCTTGCACCCCCCCATTGTAAAGAAAACATCACTAGTATTTTTAACAGCTATGAGGAGGCTCTATTCCACAGGTCATGAACAAATTCATGAAAATTTGGGTGGTCAACCTTTTGGCCTAAAAGGCTAACGCGCGAATGTCCTCGCTCTTCCTTTTTCTTTCTCGCGCGCAACATGACTGTTTGTCCTTGTTAACACATCCACCAAAACTTTATACACAAATTCTTTTTTACATAGATACTTTGTACACACAAACTTTTTCTTTGACATAAGATTTCCAAACAATGCACGAATGTGTCCGATTATGATTCAGCTCTAATTTTTAGCGTAAAAGCTTTATATGGATAAACTTTTTACGTGAAAACTTGAATGTATATGGGCTGATTTTTGAGTCTAACTCCAAGGAAAATTTCATATAACATGAGAAAGTGCTTCCGGATGAGCAAGGGAAAAGGCCAAATTAGTCTCTGAACATGTGGGGCTGTGCACGTGGGCTCGGATGACTAGATGAGCAAGTAGGCTGTGGAGCGCAAACACGTGTGAGCCTTCACATATTAGACTCCACCTTAGGCATGTCTAATCTGCGAACGTGCTTGTGTTGCAATAAGTTCTATTGCCACGATAATTTTGTGGCAGTAAATAAATTTGTCGTCATAAAATACAAACTTATTACCATGGCTAGCAATGATTTCAAAATGGTTGTAATATGTATCTATATTGCCATGATTTTTGCAGTAGCAATAAATCTGCTCCACCGTCTAAAAAACCAGTTGATTCCTGCCCCACCCCACATCCAAAAAAAAGGTAAACAATCGAGAGAAAAAAAAAAGAAAAATATGGGAGAAGAATGAGTTTGAAAAAAATACGGGATAAGGAGCTTGGAAAAAGGAAAAATGAAACCATGCTCCCTATGTCTCATGAGAAAAACATAGGATTACACGTCAAATTATTCTGTTGTAACGCATAGGTATTTGACTAGTAGTCAGCAAAATGTTAGAATTTCCACAATTAGAAATCTTTCTTCTCTAGACAAGAGGGGTGAGAGCCTGATATAATCGAAGCAACCAAAGGTATCCGCAGTACTTCCTCAATGGCAATTTGATTGAGTAACGGTCATGAAGCCATAAACATTCTATGATGAAGGGGTTCTTTAAGATGCTAAGTACCCTCTGGCTAGAAGTTGAATTAGACCTGTTTGCTAGTTCGATAAGGATCAGTAATCAAGCTGAACTGAGCGTACTGAACGTGGACTTCCCACAATCAGATCCGTATGTTTCTTCTCTAAGCAAGAGGGGTGAGAGCCTGATTTCATCGAAGAAACCATTGGTATCTACAGTACCTCAGTGGCAATTCGATGGATTAACAATGTTTAAAACCTGGTCACGAAGCTGATTAATTAGCTCTGTCCACTAGGTATTTTATCTTTGGAGCACAGTCCCGGTAAACATCTCATTTCGGAGGGTTTTAGTGGGTAGTTTGTGTGGTATGATCTGGTTACTAGAGTTGCCTCAGTGCGACTCTCTCCGATCATAACGATGATTTTATATGGAAAGTACAGAAGAATGTGATCTTTTTAGTAAACTCAAAACAAACTGATTTTAAGGAGGAAAAGTAAAGATTACCTTGATGGAGGGAAAATCACGAATCCTGGCTTATCCTCTGTGATGTTACGTTGTTCCAAGGAAGTTTGTTTTCTGGAAACTTAGGATCTTCTTACAATTAAAGTCTTTCTTTTTATCTCAATAAAGGAGTAGGCATGTACAATGGTGTCTAATAACGGGCTCTCTTTGTTGTCATGCAAGTAAATTTGGTGACGTGAAAGAAAGAGGGGGAAGGAAGAAGAAACATCGTTGCTACGCATGACAACGTCTCAGAGTCAACTCTAATCATTTATTAACGGAAAATTTGTTGCATGAAAGGGTGGAGAAAAGGAGAGAAGTATAACTAAAAATCATTTAGTGTATTAATGGTTTAGAAATCTTATTGTCCCTACTATTGTAGGAGGATAGTCTCTAGTGACATTAATTAATATAGAGAGCTCATATTAGACTCTATCTTTGTACATGCATACTCTAGTAAGGAGAAACTGTAAGGGCACTAAAAAATGTTGTTTTTGTTTGGTTAATAAAAAATGTTGTTTTTGTTTGGTTAAGAAAACAGTAAAGCTCTTTTTTTTAAAAAAAATTACTGCCTTGCCAGATTCATTTGAAATGCAGTTCATCTCGTTATTGGAATTCAATTCCCAAGTCCCAACTGATATCTGAAAGTTATGTGGATCATGCCTTAATAGTGCCCAATCTAAGCTGAAACATACCATTCGTATTAGTGGGAGCTGTTGGGCTAGGTAGTTGAATAAAAATAATGTGGTGTTTTAATGAAACCCACTCTAAATCCCTTTTGCAGGTGATTTTTTAAAGGTGATTTTCAAGTAATATCATGGGAGAATGTTCTGGATTGGTATACCGATCCATCGTAACTAATTGTCCTACTGTTTTCTCTACTCTATCCATCTATATATATATATATATATATATGTATATATCAATATTCGAAATATTTTTTTTCTTCTAAACTACTTATTTGATCTATGATCCGATCACATGATTGTGCTCATTGTAATTAAATCTTTACAACAATATATCATATGATTATATTCTTGATAAAATAAAAATATGAGTTTTAAACCATTAAAACTCAATGTTTGATATAGTGATATGTTTCAATATGCGTCTTTAGTGTGTTCCACAAAATTCACGGAAATATGCCACTACTCTCTCTCTCATCTCTCTCCACTCCATCAATGCTTGCGTGCATGCATTTTAGCGATATTCAAAATGATTTTTTTATCCTAAACTATATATCTAATCTATGATCCGATCACATCATTGTATTCGTTCTAATTAAATGTTTAGAATAAGATATCGTATAATTATATTTTGACGAAAGAAAAACATATATTTCAATCCGTTAACTCTCATTGTTTCATACGTGATAGCGATATGTTTCAGCCTGTATCTTCACTCTGTTTCACAAAATTTTTAAAGGTTTCAGTTGCTAACTTTCTTGTTTCACCATATATAACTTAATCTTTTATTTGTTAGTCAACTGCAACATTTAATTATTTTTTTTTAGGAATCGGGCACCCAATGGGTATTTTCTCCAATATCATGGCCTTGGCAGTGGTTGCTTCTGCTTAAAGAAGATCGTTGAAGCTACTCTCTCAGATTTTGTAGCTAAATCTAAGTGGTAGTTTAGAGATACTTAAGATATCTATATTTTAGAATAGATGAAGTATAATTATAATTTATGCGCGAAGTGGGCGCAGCTCAACTAGTTGGGTTCCTTATGGTAAAACCAGTCCATCCGGTTCCAGTGCTCGCACTACTTACTCTTTTAGTGGTAGGCGATATATCAGTCGATAGCAAGACGGCTGTGATAACTTCATAAATCTCAAGATATGTCGGTCCCTTCTTTGAAGGTGCTCATAGGGGTAAAGTGAGTGCCCGCGCGTTATGAGCGTTTGCGTTTATGTACGTGTTTAAAAAAGAAAAATTAAAGTTTAGGATTTTCCTTTTTTTTTTCTCTTTCAGAATTTTTGTGACCTCAATATGATGAGTGAGATTATGTACTCTTGGGTTATTTCTGTCATTTGTGTGTATATCTATTTGCGTGTAGAGATCGGATTGTCTTCTAGTTTGGGTGTGTTTCGTTAGGCTTCTCAACCTGCTTTTGCTTTTGCAAAAGCCAAAAGCCAACCAAAGGGCCCAAAAACTACAGCTGCTTTTACCCAAAGCCAGCTTTTGTTGTAGTACAAATCAAAAGCATCTCTACCCCTGCTTTCACCTGCTTTTGGGGGAAAAATTTACCCACCTCTGCCATTACGGAAAAAAACGGTTCGCTAATCTATTCTCCTCGTGTGAATCGCAGCAGTGGGGGTCGCGGCGGGCCTGAAGGATGCTTTCACCGCCGGGTCCCCCCGGCCGGCCGACCGCCGCCCGTTCGGCCCCGCTCGCCGCCGCCCCTGCTGGTCCCCGCTCGACGCCGCCACCGCTCGTCCCCGCTTAGCGCCGCCCCACCCGACACCGCCGCCGCCTGACGCCGACCGATGCCACAGCCGCCAGACGCCGGCCCCTGCTCATCCCCAACCGACGCCGCCCCCTTCTCGTCCCGGCCGACATCGTCCCCTGCTCGTCCCTAGCTGTCGAAACAAGATTTCGGCAATACTAAAAGGGGTGGCTATCAAGCTAGAAAGGTGGATGGGTTTGAAGACAAGGAATTTTATACAGGTTCAGACCTTCTTAATCAAGAAGTAATACCCTACTCCTGTCCGGGGATTGATCCGCCGAGTGTATTATTGATCGTATGATCTGGGAGAAAATCGTATCCCTAGAGGGAGCCGGACCCCTCCTTATATAGGGGAAGGGGTCCATATTACAAAATACAGTCCATATCCCTAACGGAATATGTGATTATAGATAAAATACAATCGTAACCGATTAGGATCCCGGGTATTTCCTTGACATACAAGTTTAGAAACTAACCCGAGTCCTCTTAAAGGTATTCTATCTATATCTGGTACCCCGTACCTAACCAAACTATACATGCCGCATAGATATGGGGTATCCATAATCTCCACAGTAGCCCCCGAGACGTTTACAGTCGACGAAATAACCTTCTCTTGGAACATAAAGCAATAATCCGAGTGCTTCAATTCCTTCTGCTCTGGCCTCTCGAGTACTGAAATCAAAGACTGTAAAGGGCGAAAAAAGAAATAAAACCAGGTGCATCGAGTAGATGCACCTAATTAGGTGTAGCCCCCGACTATGTGGTTAGTTAAAAAACTAAACATGTAGTCAAGAACCGAGTAGTTTTACAACCAAACATCATACAGCAAAGCATACGCAGCGATCAATAGAACATCCAGCCGACTGCTTTTTAGCTTTAATATATCAAGAATAAAAAAATATAAAAAAGCCCGAGTGATAAACACTCCAAAAGGTCCATAAATAAACATATTTGACAAGAATTCGAGTAAAACTCTTAAGATGAACCACCAAATATGATAAGAATCATGGTAATTAACAAGTCCAATAGCCTAGGCTATGACCCTCACCATAATTAAAATAAGCATATAACATGCCAAGAGAATGACCATTAGAAAACTAGTCATCTCGAATCAACCCAAACAGCTTTGGAGCCTAAAAAAGCTTACAAAAATAGTATAACACCTTTCTGTCGGGCACCTTTTTATTTGCATCATAGTCATTCCAAAGAATTATCTAACTGCGTCAAAAAGGATTTTAACAGCATCGGGTCACACTATTGTGAGCACAAATTGCCAAGGCAAAAATGCCTAAGCCCCTAGGGATCACAACGGGCCACGCTGATAATAGAATTGGGCTGAAGTACTGTATAGGCCCAGGCCCATTAGTACTCCCGATACCCTAGCGAAATAAACGCCAAAGTCAAGCGTCGTTTCGTCTTCCCCGCCGAGACTCTCGCCACTTTCCCCATTTCTTGCTACAGTGCAGAACTTCGCCGGCGAAGCTAGGGTTCAGCAATCCGCTCCAATCCATCCTCCAAAACTACACGAAATCCTTCTGCGCAACCACCGCACCGATTCCCCACCCCCTTCCAGCCATATCTCAGACCAAATTAAACAATCCAATTCACATTCATGGCGGAAGAAAGAGAAAGCTTCGAGAGTCAGTGGGCGTCCTCTGATGTAACGGAGGAGAATCTGAAAGAGATGGTGGCGCACGGTGTTCTTCCGGCGAAAGAGATCATTGGGTGGCGACCAACAGTCGGCGAAGCATTCCCGACCCCCGACACGCATGAAGTCGTGGTATTCTCTCATTTCTTCTATGGCGGATTTTCTCTTGCAACCTCAAGATTCTTCCGGGGAATTCTGAATTTCTATGGGATTAGCCTGCATCACTTGAACCCAAACTCCATAGTTCACATTGCCAATTTTATTCACGCCTGCGAAGCTTTTTTGGGCATTAGACCACATTTTGCCTTGTTCCGCCGCATCTTCTTCCTCAAGCCCCAACCGAACAAGAACAAACCATGTGTTGTTGGGGGGGGGGGGGCTGGTTTCCAACTTAGGGGAACTTTGAGCCAAAAATAATTCTCCATGCCCTTCAAAACCTCAAACAAAGGCTGGCATGCAAATTGGTTTTATGTTCAAAACCCTGAGCCTGCACTCCCCGAGTACTCCTGTCTCTCTCCAGTTTATCAGGACACTTGGAACTCACTGCCGATGGGAGATGAAGTCGCTCAAGCACTGGATAAAGCTAAAGGAACAAGGTCTGCAAGGAGAACAAATCACCCTGCATTTTATCAAGAGCTGGTTAGCTCCAATTAAAGAGAGATCTCGTACAGCCTTCGAATTTGACGGCAAGCATGATCCAAACCATGAAGATCCAGATTCTCTTGATTTCAAGGTCATGAAGGAGAGAATGTACAAGATCTTCTCAAATGCTATCGTAGTCCGCTACTCACACTTGCTGCCGGTGGTGCCGTACAACGCATTCAATCCTCCTCCACCGGTATGTATTCAAATACCTCAACCTTTCTCAAAGCATGATCTTGTGTCTTGTTAAGTCAGTTGACAATTGAAGATATTATACTCAGGAGTTCGCTTTGATGAAGTCGGATCCTCTAATCGCTCAGCGTCGATCGCCTCGCCGTCAAACTGGTCAGGGAAGTGGAGGACCAAAAATTCGGTCTGAAACCCAACCAAACACCTCTAATCTAGCTGGCCAGTCAGATTCCCGCAAGAGGAAATTGGTTCTGAGTGACGACGAAGGCGATGATGCTGGAAAACTTGGAGATAAAGGGGCGACTGGAAAACTACCGAAGCAAGCCAATCCGAAGAAGAAAACATCCAGTCGTCCTATGCCGAAAATTAGGAAGTCTTCCAGGTACAAATCATATAACGATCTTCCTTGCATTGATGCTCACCCATCATGAAAATAATACTGATAGCACAACTCAAACTCGTAGGAAGCCATCTGACATAGATCCTTTTGGGAAAGACTCTGATCCGACTAACATGGAGACGGGTTCCTCAAAAGAAACCGGGCCGACTGCAAAAAATCATCCGAGTGACAATCAGCCGGCAACCGACAATGTAGAACCCAGCAACGAACCCCCGACTGGAAACCAGTCGGCCGAAGCTGGAACCAGAGTTAACCAGGAGCCCCCGACTGGAAACCAGTCGGACACAGGGCCAAGCCAAGAGATCCCTAAAGTTGAAGCTCAAGCAGACAACCCTCCCGGAAAGGATGCCAGCAATGACCCAGGATCCAGATCTCCTGTAAAGGCACAAGAGTCCACTCGTCCCCGACCGGAAATCATCACAGGTAAACACATTATCCGAAATCATTTTAATCCAACAGACTTTATTCGATTGTTTCACCTTTATTCATGTATACATTAGGACCAATGATTGGTGATGAAGAAGAAATTCTCCGGATACGAGCAGCTGAAGATTCGCGCCCTCCCATTCTGGTCAAGTGGTGGGATGACGATATGCAACCTTAGGGAATTGTAATAAATAAGCAAAAAGAAGATGAGGAGGTATGCCTGCTGAAAAAGGCACTCAGTCAGGCTACTCGCATTGTGAACGTAAGTTTCTTGACGCCCGACCTCAACCATCTTGTTCGCCATTTAGTTCAAGCGCTAATAAAACTGTTTTGCAGAGGATTCATCTCAGGAACGAAGCAAAAACCGCAACCCTGGAGAAATTAGTTCCTCATCTCGGAACCCTTGAGGCCACCAGAGATCAACTACACGAAGCCAAAGAACTTGCCAGGAAAACTGAGCATGATCTGAGGGATCGAATTGCTGAGCTCCAGGAATCCAATTTTGAACCGAGTGGTTCATCAAAAGGTACACACAAACTCTGTCCAACTAACTTGTGGTGCCATCTTTGTAATTTCGATTAACCAGAGGCAATATAGTGCAAGCCGCCAAGATATCTCAACTGGAGAAGCAGATTCAGACTCTGGAAAATGACAAGGCAGAACTAGCAAGACAGAGGGACTCGGCTTTGAAAGATGTTGAAGGTACTAGCAATCAATACCTCAAAAACCATTATCTTTTTTACGCTAACTCATTAATGTGAATATGTTGGTGCAGACCGCAAGATCAAGTCGCAGGCTCAATTCGACGTCTTAGTCGGCAAAATCAAAAGGCTTGAAGGGGCCAGGGATGAAGTTGCTAACGCTGCTACCCTACTCGTCCAAGCCATGTTCTTCAATAACAATGGTCCGAGTATATTCGATGCTTCCGAAATTTTCGATAAGCTGAGAGTTGCTCCGGATACATATTTCAAGAATATCAAAGAAGCTGGGAGTATGGGAGCGAGCCTGGCGTTGGCAATGACCAAGTCCCCATACCCGAAGATCGACATTGACGCCATTGATGGCTTTGCAGACGGGACGAGCGAAGAAGCTGCTCTTGACCTCATCAATGATGCGCAGAAAGCCGCCGATGAGATAGCAGTTAATGTAGTTGAGAGATTCCAGGACACCGATCTTCGACCGACTGGTCCTGATAACTCTGATGATGAAAAAACTGATACTTATTGATGTAATTTGATAACAATGATTCTGATGATGATGATGGAGGCACAATTTGTACAATACTGATGAATTTATGCTGTGCTCAGTATTTCAAACTTAGCTTCTGATTTCTTAAAAGCTTTTGTCAAACCTTATTGAGCCTAAAACCCGCAAAAGCTATTGAAAAACTTTCAGTCCTCATTGACTAAGCCAAAAAATCAAGCAAGGCAATGATAAATCAAGTAAGCAAATTGAATTGATAAAGATCACACTCCATTATTATTATAGTAGCCCCCGACTGGTAACTTCAAGGGAAAGCTTGATGTTAGCAGTCAAGATAGGGAAATACAAAAGTAGTACTTAAGCATAAAAACGACGAAGATGTTCGATATTCCAAGAGTTGTCGATAAGAGTACCATCTTCCCGCTTGAGTCGGTAGGAACCTGGCCGAGTGACTTCGAAGATTATAAATGGCCCTTCCCATAAGGGGGATAACTTGTGCCGATCTCGTATAGTTTGAATTTTTCTTAGAACCAGGTCGCCGACTAAGAAGTCTCGTGATCGAACGTTACGATTATGATAACAACGCAACCCTTGCAAGTATCGGGCCGACTGAATTAAGGCTGCTTCGCGGGCCTCTTCTAGTCTGTGTAGATCATCCACTCGGTCTTCTCCGTAGCGCTCCTCGCGAAAGTTGTGAAAATGTAAAGATTCGAATTCCATTTCACTAGGCAACGTTGCTTCTGCTCCATAAACTAGGAAGAACGGTGACTAGCCCGTGGCCCGACTGGGAGTGGTGCGCAAGGACCAAAGTACCGACGGCAGCTGTTCTACCCACTTGCCGGCATGCATAGGGATTCAGTTGGTCAAAAACTCGTGCCTTTATTCCTTGGAGTACCATGCCATTGGCTCGTTCGACTTGTCCATTGCTCATAGGATGCGCTACGGAGGCGTAACAGATTTTAATGCCGAAGTCTTCACAGAAGTCTTTAAATACTCCGCCAGTGAATTGGGTGCCATTATCAGTGATGATTCGATTAGGTACCCCAAACCGATGCACAATGTTGATGAAGAAATCTCTAGCTTTGTCTGCCGTGATTGTGATGACCGGTTTAGCTTCAATCCACTTGGAGAATTTGTCGACAGCCACAAAGAGATGATTGTAACCGCCGACTGCCTTTTTAAACGGGCCGACCATGTCAAGCCCTTAAACCGCAAACGACCAGGACAACGGGATGGTTTGCAACTCTTGGGCTGGCAGATGAGTTTGTCTGGCAAAAAACTGACAACCTTCACATGTCTGCACAATCTTGTCAGCATCGGACACAGCTGTAGGCCAGAAAAAACCTTGCCGGTAAGCCTTGCCGACAATGGTCCGCGCAGCAGCGTGATTGCCACAAATACCAGAATGTATATCCTTCAACAATTGTCTCCCTTCCTCCAAAGACACACAGCGTTGCAGGATTCCCGATGGACTTTTCTTGTACAGCTCGGCGTCGTGAATGATATAGAGCCTGCTACGCCTGGAGATCCGCTCGGCTTCATCCTTATCTTGGGGGAATTCTTGTTTGGTCAGAAATCTTATAAGGGGCTCTCTCCAGTCGGTTTCGATCATACCCACGTCTTGAGTGTCCGTGGCCTCGATTGTTTCTTTCCTTGGTATGGTTGGTTCATAAAGATGTTCAACAAACACGTCGGAAGGAGCGGCTTCTCGTTTTGAACCGAAGTTAGCGAGTCTGTCGGCTGCTTCGTTATTGTGCCGAAGAACGTGGGTGAGTTCGAGCCCATCGAACTTGTCTTCCAGCTTGCGTACCTCTTGCCGATAAGCGATCATGTTATCATCAAGGCAGGACCACTCTTTCATAACTTGGTTAACGACCAACTGAGAATCTCCACGAACTATCAGACGCCGAATTCCCAAAGAGATTGCAATCCTTAGTCCGTGAAGAAGCGCCTCATATTCCACCACGTTGTGAGACGCAGAAAAATGTATCCACAATACGTAGCTCAGTCTTTCTTCAGTCGGGGAGATCAAAACGACCCCGGCTCCAGTGCCTGAAAGCCTCTTCGACCCGTCAAAATGCATGGTCCAATACTCCATCTTTTCCTTGGGCGTGTCTTCTTGGCACTCAGTCCACTCGGCGACAAAGTCGGCCAAAGCTTGGTACTTGATCAAAGTTCGCGGCTTGAAGGATATATCCAAGGACATCAATTCTAAGGCCCACTTTGCGATTCATCCATTTGCTTCACGATTATGAAGTATATCCCCGAGTGGAAATGATGTAACCACCGTGACCGAGTGACTTTGGAAGTAGTGAGATAATTTCCTGATGGTAATTAAAACACCATATAATAGCTTTTGGACCTGAGGATATCTTGTCTTGGAGTCGGCCAAGACCTCGCTAACGAAGTAGATTGGTCGTTGGACTTTTTGAACATGGCCTTCTTCTTCACGCTCAACAACCAGGACCGTGCTCACAACCTGAGAAGTTGCCGACACATACAACAATAGCGGCTCTTGCGGATGTTGTGAGGCCAAAACTAGTGGAGTGGTGAGAAGTTTCTTGAAGTCTTCAAAGGCTTTCTGTGCTTCGGGTCCCCACTAGAAATTATCTGTTTTCTTTAACAGCTTGGAGAAGGGCATCCCCCACTCACCGAGTCGTGAAACGAACCGGCTGAGCACTGCCATGCAACCAGTCAGCTTTTGGACATCTTTCTGGGAGCTCGGTGGTTTCATGTTGAGGATGGCGTTGATTTTCTCCGGGTTGGCCTGTATGCCTCTATGGGACATCATAAATCCAAGCAGCTTCCCTGACGGTACTCCGAAGATGCACTTTTCAGGATTTAGTTTCATCTTGAAAGCGCGGATGCTCGCAAAGGTTTCTTCTAGATCTGTAATCAAGTCATCCTTCTGCTTGGTCTTGACGACTACGTCATCCACATAAGCTTCAACGTTGCGGCCGATCTGAGTCAAAAAACATCTCTGGATCATGCGTTGGTAAGTTGCTCCTGCATTCTTCAATCCGAAAGGCATAGTGATATAGCAGTAGGCCCCAAAGGGCGTGATGAATGAAGTCTTCAAGCAGTCGGATTCCTTCAGTCGGATCTGATGATATCCCGAGTAGCAATCCAAAAAACTGAGTAGCTCGCAGCCGGCGGTCGAGTCGACCACCTGGTCAATGCGAGGGAACCCGAAGGGATCTTTGGGACAAGACTTGTTGAGGTTGGTGTAATCGACACACATGCGCCATTGCCCGGTCTTCTTCCGAACCAGGACTGGGTTAGCCAGCCATCGGGATGAAGGACTTCTTTAATGAAGCCCGCTGCTAACAGCTTGGTCAATTCCTCCTTGATCGCGTCCTTCCTGTCTTGTGCGAAGCGGCGAAGTCGTTGTTTGATGGGTTTAGCGTCTTCCTTAACATGCAAAGAGTGCTCAATCACCTTTCTAGGAATACCAGGCATATCAGATGGTTTCCACGCAAAGATATCTTTATTATTTTGAAGAAAGGTGATGAGCGCGCTTTCCTATTTACAATCTAACTCAGTGCCTATTACAGCAGTTTTAGTAGGATCAGAAGGATCTAGAGGAATTTTCTTGGTCTTGGCTTCGCTTTCTCCACTCTTTGAGATCTTGGTTGTAGGCACTTCTCCTTCGCTTGCCATGGTTGCAGCCAGTCGGATGTCTTCTCGGGCGATCGCTATCTCGCGGGTTTGGGCCATCTCGCAGCTTCCCTTGTCGCATGTGACGGCTTGTTTGATGTCGCTCCGCAGGGATATGACTCCTCGAGGACTAGGCATCTTCATCATCATGTAGGTGTAGTGCGGGACAGCCATAAATTTGGCTAACGCCGGGCGCCCGAGTATGGCATGATACGCTGTCTCAAAATCAGCAACCTCGAAGCAGACGTTCTCTGTGCGGAAGTTCTCCCGAGTACTAAAGGTGACCGGAAGAGTGATCTGGCCGAGTGGCGTGGCGGATAACCCTAGGATGACTCCGTGGAAGGGCGCATTACTCGGCTTCAACTCGGTGCGAGGGATCTGCATGTCATCCAGGGACTTGGCGAAGAGGATATTGAGTGCGCTGCTGCCATCGATGAGGGATCTGCGAAGCTTGACGTTGTGAACCACTGGGTCTAGTACTAGGGGGTACCGCCCCGGGCGGACCACTTGGTTTGGATGATCCGAGCAGTCAAACTTGATTGTTGTCTCCGACCACCGAAGATATTGGGGCGTATCGAGCTGAACAGCGTTAATCTCCCGTTCGGTCAGCTTTTGCTTTCTTTTAGATTCATAAGCCATAGGGCCGCCAAAGATGTGATTGAGTTCCTTGCGATGGTCTTGAAAACCTGTCGGGGCATCATCGTCATCATCCTTCTTTTTCAACGTGCTTTGATCTCCATCGAAGGTCTTCCGTGCATTCTTGGCGTATTGCTCTGCAAACTGTTTGTAGACGAAGCAATCTTTGGCTGCATTATTGGAGTTGGGATGATGCGGACATTGGAAGTTCATGATCTTGTCGAAAGTGTTGACGCGCGAACATTGTCGGGAGGAATGTGTAGTAGTCGCAACAAGTTCCTCGGGCTTATGCTTGCGGTCCTTGTGGTTGTTACTTCCACCCCCTCCCGTAGTCGGCGCATCTTTCTTTGGCTTCCAAGTGGGACCCGACTGCTTGGATGCGATAATGGCGTCTTTGGCTTTGGCATACTCGTTGGCTTTTTTGAACATCTGTTTGATCGTCTTGGGAGGTTTGTGCCCGAACTTGCCGACTAGATCTTCGTAACGAATCCCCTTGTTGAAAGCAGCGATGATGACGTCGTCGGTAATGTCGGAGATCTTGTTGCGTTGTTCAGAGAAGCGTCAGATGTAATTTCGAAGGGATTCTCCAGACTTCTGAATGACATTGTAAAGATCAAACTGTGCCAGGGCGTTCAAAGGTGCCCTGGAAATTGGCGATGAAGTGGTCGCGGAGTTCCGCCCATGATCCGATCGTGCCACGGGGTAACCCATGAAGCCAGGACCGGGCAGAATCCGCTAGAGCCACAGGCAAGTAGTTAGCCATGGCTTTGCTGTCTCCTCCTACTGCGCGAATTGCGAGACCGTAGACGGTGAGCCAAGACTCCGGATTAGTGGTGCCGTCATACTTCTCGATTCCAGTCGGCTTGAAGCCGGTTGGCCAATCCACTCGACGCAGGTCATTAGTAAAGGCAGCTACTCCATCCACGTCGTCGTCGTAGCGATCCGGTGAATGGCGGTGAGCGTAGCCTCGTGCTGCACGGCGCTGATTGATTGTATCACGAAGATCGACGGGGCGCCAACGAGGTGGGGAGCGAGGCCGTTCAACTCGGCGCTCCCTGTGTCGTTCGGGAGGCGAATGGACAGATTGCTCGTCGTGACCCCTACTCCTGCGATTGGATCCTGCGCCGGCGATGCTGAGGCTTGGCTGGTGATAGTCTTGAGATCGAAGATGGGGAACTCGGCTGCTAGTCGGCGTGCGGATGCTTCCGGAGTTAACCGGGACCGAGGCGGCAATCATGGTCTTGGTCTGGTTCAAGATGTTGACGACGTGATCAGCTTGGTTGAGTGCGTCTTCTTTGAGGAGGGTGTCGAGGAGAGTGATCGCCGCAACAGCGTTCTGTTGAGGGGTGCGGAAGTCCGCTGTCCCTTCAACGTCTTGCTGCCCGATAAGATCTCGCGCTCGTTGCCCTGCGTCCAAGGCTTGTTGTCGTCGGTCCTCATCCTCCTTTGCAGCCCGCTCTCATTCTTGTTGCTCATGCTGCAGCCGTTCTTGCTCTTGTGCTTGGCGCTCCTCTTTCAGTCGGCGTCGCTCGGCCTCCTGTTGTACGCGTCGTGCTTCCGCTTCTCGGTCTTGGCGTTGTTCTTCCGTCTCGTTATCGGCCATGAAGACGACGAAATAGAGAGGGGTGTAATTATCTTCAAAGCTTTCGTCGAAGTCATCGAGGTCGCGGTTGTCGTAGCGGTAGCCGAATTCATCATACTCTACGATCTCTGTTGGTCGTGAGTCGACGCCGGGGGAGCTGAAGTAGCCTTCCAATTGATCCGTCGAAACCATGCCGAGTGGCTGGAGTATGACGCCAACTTCCCTGGAGCTAGGCCGGATCGGTGCTGGAGCCGAGTCCCGCCTAGGCCTACGGGGAGAAGACGTCCTTGTGGTGAAGACGACAACCAGATCGTCGGGGAGTTTCATCAGGATTGGCGGGTAGGCCCCATCATCTTGATCTGGTGGTGTTGGAGTAGATGGGATCTTGTCCGAGTGGTTTGGAGCCGATTCGATCGAGATAAGCTTGGGGTAGATCTTGGCCGAGTTCGGAATACTGAACGGGGCTGAGACCTGGTCTCTCCCTGACTGGTTCGAATTTGAGTCAAGGAGAGAGATCTTGCCGAAGTCGTTGGTGATGAAGTCGAGGCTGCCGAACCGGAACGCCTGCCCGGGAGGGAAGGCGCAGTCGTCGATGCTGGAGACGAAACCCATCGCACTAGTCGGCGAAAAACTTAACGCTACCTCTACCTGGCGCGCCAACTGTCGAAACAAGATTTCGGCAATACTAAAAGGGGTGGCTATCAAGCTAGAAAGGTGGATGGGTTTGAAGACAAGGAATTTTATACAGGTTCAGGCCTTCTTAATCAAGAAGTAATACCCTACTCCTGTCCGGGGATTGATCCGCCGAGTGTATTATTGATCGTATGATCTGGGAGAAAATCGTATCCCTAGAGGGACCCGGACCCCTCCTTATATAGGGGAAGGGGTCTGTATTACAAAATACAGTCCATATTCCTAACGGAATATGTGATTACAGATAAAATATAATCGTAACCGACTAGGATCCTGGGTATTTCTTTGACATACAAGTTTAGAAACTAACCCGAGTCCTCTTAAAGATATTCTATCTATATCTGGCACCCCGTACCCAACCAAACTATACATGCCGTGTAGATATGGGGTATCCATAATCTCCACACTAGCCAACGCCGACCCCTGCTCGTCCCCAGCCACCGTCGCCGCGTCAGGGAAGTGAGGTGGTCGACGGCGGCGGCCTCCTCCTCACGGCGCCGCTGCCTCCTCCTCACGGCGCCGCTGCCCTTTCGCCCATCGGCCTCCCCGCGCGCGTTTGCCTCCTCGCCGCCGCCGCGTGTCCTCCTCACCGCCGCCGCCGCCGACGCACCTTCGCCCATTGGCCTCCCCGTGCGCGTCTACCTCCTCGCCGTCGCTGCGCGTCCTCCTCCTCCCTGACACCGCCGCTCCCTGCCGCGCGTCCTCCTCCTCGCCGAACTGCCACCGCCGCTCCTCACCGAGCCACCTCCCCGCCGGCGAGGCCGTCGATGGCCATGGCCATCTCCATCTCTCCCTTTCTTTTTTTTTCACTGTGTATGACATGTGGGGCCTGTTTGTCAGCGGGATTAGTTATTTTAAAAGCCACAGCTGTTGAACCAAATGAGCTTTTTTAAATGCCACAGCTCATATTTCACAACTACTTTTTAAAAAGCCACAGCCCACAGCTACTTTTTTAAAAGCTACAACTCAACCAAACACATAAATGATCCCAAGTGCATGCATCCGCGTCCAACATCTGACAATATGTTAGCACATTTGATGACCAACTAAACCAATGCAACGAAATTAATCGCTAAGAACCAGATTAACAACGAACAAATATCTTCTTGTTCGGATAATTCTGTTGATTAAAAACCGAATTACACCAATTAAACCTCCAGGACGACACACCAAATTTGTCTCTTGCATCGAGTAAAGCTAGCCTTGCCTAAATGAAGAACAGTGGGTACTATAGCTTGAACGGGTGTAACCGTGTAAACAGTGTCAAAAAACAAGATGCTGATCAGGACGGGACTCAACCCACAGTCTATGTTTAAGTCCACAACATGTCTGGACTTTTCTTAGTTCGTAGTAATTTCAAAGTTCCCAAATCCACAAGAAAAGTCCACTTGTGCATAGAAGTTTCTAAGTTTCTTTTTTTTTAATATAGTTTCTAAGAGCAAGTTTAATAGTATAGCCCACTACTATCTCCGATTCATCTATAGCTAATCTAATAGCTAATTTATACAATAGTTGCTTACTATACTATTAATATAAGGTCCCATCTGTCATACACACATTGCGTCTTAGAGTCCGTGCTGCAGCTAGCTACAGAACTGTAGCTTGCTACTCTTCTCTCTCATCTTTTATCTCAATTAAATATGTTTTTAGCTGACTAATAGTCTGCTATTGTACCTGCTCTAAAGTTGCGTTCATTCAGCCTCTTCCTGACCCCTCTCCCTCGTTTTCCGCGTGCACGCTTTTCAAACTGCTAAACGGTGCGTTTTTTTAAAAAAAATTTATATACGAAAGTTGCTTAAAAAATCAAATTAATCTATTTTTTTTAAAAAATAGCTAATACTTAATTAATCACGCGCTAATGGACTGTTCCGTTTTTCGTGCTTCGAGGAGATGGGTTCCCAACCCTAGTAACAAACACAGCCTAGGCTGTGTTCGGGAGGAGGGGTTGCACGCAAAACAAAGCACCTATTATTGTATGATTAATTAAGTATTTGCTAATTATTTTTAAAAAATGGATTAATATGATTTTTTAAGCAACTTTCGTATAGATTTTTTTCGCAAAAAACGCACCGTTTAGCAGTTTGAAAAGCGTGCGCGCGAAAAACGAGGGAGGGAGGTTGGGAAAGGGAGGTAATGAACGAATCCTAAGTGGACTTAGAGCAAGTATAATAGTGATTTATAAACCTACTATAAGCTTATGTGAAAGAGAGATATACCCAAAAAATTAAGAGGGTTGGCTCTTATGCAAGAGCTAGCTTAACACAATCTCCAAAACAAATACATTAAATGTATAAGTGAGAGATAAAGAGAGGAGAAAAAAAATTATATCCAACCTTATAGCTAATCTATTATATATGTTGGCTTTAAGATGAGCTAGTAGTAGGAAGTGAGCTATACTACTATCCTTGCTCTTAGAAACTATCAGCAAAGTCCACAAAGTCTAAAAGACTTAGAGCAAGTTCAATAGTATAGCCAACTACTAGTTCCATTTCATCTATAGCCAATTTAATAGCTCATTCATACAATAGTTACATAGTACTCCCTCCATTCCAAAATATAGGGCACAACTACTTTTTAAAGGTGTTTCATAATATAAGACGTGTATGCATGCATGGCAATTAATTAGCATCTCTTCTCTTCTAAATTATTACTTTTTAAATCATACACTCACGAGATGTTTAATTCTATTGGGTGCATGTATTGTATTAATTGGATTGATTCAAACAAAGAGATGATAATAATTGTTTCTTGGTCTTTGGGTTAAGGGTGGTTGTGTCTTATATTTTGGAATGGAGGAAGTACATTATTAATATCTGGTATCACCTGTCATACACACACTGTGTCTTAGAGTCCGTGCTACAGCTGGCTATAAATCTGTAGCTCGCTGTTTTTCTCTCTCTTTTTATTTATTTTTTTAAAATATGTTTACAGCTGGCTTATAGCCTGCTACTGTACCTGCTCTTAGAAACTACCTAAAAGTGTGCCCACCCGTGTACTTTGCTGATAAGGGCGTCCACTATGTGCATGAATTGGTCTCATGTTGGGTGCAGTGTGCAGGCGTGCAGCAAGGAACAATATATCGCCGCTCTAGTTTCCGATCGACGCGCAACGAAGACTCGGCGTCGACGACGTGAGGCCAAAAGTACAACCACCGAGTCATATGCCGGCGAAGCCGGTGACGGCCGGCGTGCGCGAGCCTTCATGCTTAAGCATGTGGCCATTCCCGCGTCGAATCTGGCATGCATGCATGCAAGATTTACGATCCGATTTAGGGAAGCTAATTTCTCCCTTTTTCTTTTTTTTTGACAATTTAATCGTTTTAAAAATCTTATTTCGAAACTAAACCCTCACTAAAAACTTCAACCAAAAATTCAACGCCAATCCCGTTGACGCTAAGGTCCAACGTCTCATCGCCAGATAGTATGGCGCTAAAATTTGCTACGCTAGCAGTTATAGTTGTAGACGTGGCATGGCCCATGTGCGTAATAAGTAGATGTTGTGCTATTCTTTGTCAATATGCAGCGTGTCGACGAGTGATACTCGCGGACCGGATGATTTGGGTATTGGGGTACGTTGGAACAGGGATCTGTGTTGTACAACATCAAACAAGCAAAAGAGACAAAGATTATACTGGTTCAGGTCCCTCGATGGGTAATAGCCCTAGCCTAATTAGTATGGGATTATATGAGAATACCACATATTACAAAGAAGTAGACGAAACCGACGATTCCGACGAGATCATAATCGACGGGGATCGACGAGATCTCACGGCGACTTGGCTCCGAGTACTCCGGCTTCGTAAATTATGGTGGGTGTGTTGGCGGTTTTGGTCGATGTCTTCCACCCCGCCTAGGGGTCCCTTTTATAGCGTGGATCATCTTGATCTCCAAGTTAAACCTGGAGACATTGGATCTGGTACGATATAACAGAAACCTTATCCCCTCCAAGTACGAATTTGGAAATCACTTGACTTGTGGAGATATTTTTTTATAATTATAGATAAATTTCCTTAACGCATACGAGAACAAACCATATACGCGAAGGTATACCGTATCTGTATATTCCATGAGTCGTAGGATAGGAGATATGCTTTATCCGTAACCTTGACACAACGGTTTAACTGCTTATTTGGTTGTCACCAAGTCCCACGATCGATCCCCATGTCTACACTCTTTTCTGTTTTTTTATCTATCGCCCATAGAAAAAGTAAAAGGGTGCAAGCTCCATCAAGTGAAGGGATGGTTTCACCACTATACACTACACATTACACATTACTAGTTGATATCAATATATGGGGGTCAACGCCAAAGGCATTGGTGCTGACACCATGCCACATCGGTGAGGGGATCGGCTGCGGATCCACGTGGGTAAGGGTGTCAGCTTCAAAGGCACTAGTGCTGACCCATTGGACCTTAGCGCCAAGGGCACTTGCACTGAGCCCACGACCTATTTTTGGATGATGTTTTTGGCGAGAGTTTTGAAATAAGTTTTTCGAAAGGACCAAATTGTCAAGAAAAAGGTAGTTTCTTCTCCCTTTTCCTTACTTTAAATATTTTTTCTTTTAAATTATTTATCTGAATTACGGATTGATCCTTCAGTGTAATTAAAACTTTACAACATGATATTACATGATTATATTATGTTAAAAGAAAAATATGTGTTTCAAAACATTAAAACTCAATGTTTTGTATGTGATAGCAACATGTTTTAACGTGTCTTGATAATTATGTTTCACCAAAGTTTTAAATGTTTGATTGGCTACCATGTATAAATTAATATTTCAGCGGTGACCAACTGAAACATTTAACAATCTAATTTTGTTTAGGAAGGTCGGGGCGTCCGATTTGGAGTTCCGTCTCGCATCGACCCGCACATGGCGCGCGTGGACCCGAGCTCTTCGCTGTTGGTTGGAGCTCGGGATCCATGCGTGCCGTCCTAAGCCCCTCGCCCATTCGCTGCCTACTCGAACTGGTATGGTATGTGCGTAAGCACACCAGGGCCGTCGATAGGGTGGGTTGGAGCCTGGGTGGTAGGCAACCCACTAATGTGGCCACCAAAAGTTTCAATATAGTAACGTGTTCTAATATGTTTCAATATGTTTAAAGATACATCGCTGTATTTCTAAAAGTCTTGCTTTTTATCCTTCACTGATTTGGTTAGAGTGGTTTTGTTTTCTTCAGCTCCGACAAGTGTTTTGATGGTATAACCATTGCTATGGCTCATGACGGCGGTGTGAACGTGCATTTCAGTAAAGATTCCATGCTTAATACTCCTTACAAATAAATCACTACATCATGACAACTTTTTACGGTGATAAGTAAAAAAAGTGAGTCTAGTTAGTTTGACTTATAATCCATCTTTGATGAATATATATACTAGCCCTAAGTAAAACTTACTCACCTATCTTTTTTTTTATATATTTCCTATCTAGACGGACTCATTTTCTATTTTGTGCCAGAGCCCTTATCTTAGGTATGTATGGCCCTGCTATGGGGTATGGGGGGAGGGGGGCGGCAATGGGATACTATTGACTGTAGATGAAAATTCGCTAGCTGCCTTGCACGGTTCGATTGCGTGACAGAGAAGAGGAGGAGAAGAAGAGCTTATACTAAGGCCCTGTTTTTTTCAGCTTGAGATTATTATAATCTAGAATATTGGAAGTAAGCTGAAAGAAACAGACAACTTATTGAAGTAGCTTATTATAATCTGGAGCCCAGCTTATTATAATCTGATAAGCTCATTTAGGTGAGCTTTTTCCAGATTATTGGGTGAAAAATTACCCACCATGCCACCCCACTCCCTTTTTAGACTTGCAAACCCAATAATCTAGACTCTAATAATCTAGGAAAGAAACAACTAACCGCTTATTCTACTACAGATTATAACAATCTAGTTTATAGTAATTTGACTCAATAATCTAGATTATAATAATCCCAAGCTGAAAGAAACATGGCCTAATTGGAGTTAATTTTTTTCTAGGTGAATAGCTAATTTAAGCTGTGTTCGGGAACCTCTCCTCCCCGGCACGCAAAACGAAGCTCGTATTATTGCATGGTTAATTAAGTATTAACTATTTTTTTTGAAAAATAGATTAATATGATTTTTTAAAACAACTTTCATATAGAAAGTTTTTCATAAATCACACCGTTTAGCAGTTTGAAAAGCGTGCGCGCAAAAGACGAGGTGGGTTGGGAAAATGGGGGGAAGAACACAACCATTGTCCCTCAAGTTTCACCGAAGGCTCAATTTGATTCTTCAGGTTTCACTTTGTCCACGTAGGTTCTCTAAGTATTTGTTTTGGCTTAAGATCATCCTTGGGCCCACTTAATATGCCATATGGATATTTCTAGTCAAAATTTCTGTTAGAAAATATTCCTTTTGCCCTTAATTTGTATACAACTATACAATAGAAAAGAGAAAACCAAGATCAACAAACAACATTACAAATGTATTTTCCATTATTTCAACATATCCACATGAAACTTGAGCCTAATGGCGCCTATCGTATGCACTTGCAAGTATATAATTTATTTTTGTTTTACATAACTTACTATGCATTATGTATAAAAAAAATTCATTGCACGCAGTTTTTCTCTTATATATGTGAATGAGGGGGGGTATAAGTGTCATTTATCAAGAGCGTTATTGGTTATGTTTAGCCATGTGACTCCTAAATGGGTTCAAAGATAAGTTTGTACTAAAATAAAAATTTGAAGGACTAATATGAGCAGATTGAAACATTAAGGATTAAACTGAGTCTCAGATGAAACTTGAATCAACATAGGTATTTCCTTGGTGGTGGCATTCTTGACAAACATTTCTAGCATACATTGGTCTGAGCATACTTGAGGATAAGTTTTGTTTACTGGATTATAGTAGTTCACTGTTATAAATTCATTCACCTCTATGGATACTTCTCCCTAATGTCATCAGTAAAGTCCTTGAAGTTTGTCCTGCCACTGTCTACCACCTCCTCTATTTTATAGGTGAAGTTCTCTCTACTATGATGCCCATGGAGCCTGATTTTCAACAAATATGCTGTACCAGGATCGATCCTATACACGATGCATGCAACAAAATTATTGCATGCCACAAAACTACATCTCACCAGTGCTACCACCATATGCAAAAATCAGAACAATCATAAGAGGGGAAAATTTTGATACATACAAGATTTGAGAGGACATTGGCTTGCCTTCTCAATTTTCTTTCCATTTTCCTTAGGTCATCACGTGCACCTACCTCCTCTAGCCGCCTGCTTACTCTAGGCGCCGTAGGTCCCTCGCGACTGGCCGCCGCCCCTCTAGCGACCGGCCACTGCCCTCGCCTGCCGCCTGCCTGCTCTGACGTCGCCCCTCCCGTGACCGGCCGCCGCCCCTCCCCCGACCGGCTGCCGTCCTCTCGCAACTGGTCGCCGCCCTCGCCTACCGCATGCGTGCTCCGACACCACCGCCTTTGCTCACCGCGCCGAACTGCCGCGCCACCTGCTCGGGGGAGTCGTGCCACCTGCTCTCCTCCCTCTCGTGCCATGCCTCCTCCCATCATCCTGATCTAGGGTTTTCCCATCTTGTTGAGAAGGATGTTGGGCTGGAGCCATGGGTGGTTGGGCTATATTCTCAAGTTTGGGCCATAAGCTATTTTTGTCATTTCTGCAAAAAGCTGACAAGTGATTAGATCCTAACAACAGTCAACACACAGTCAACAGACGGGGGTGGCATGAGAGGGTGCACAAATTTGGACCAATAGCATATAGGGGAAGAACCAATTTTCAGTGACATACAAGGGATCAGACCAATTTTCAATGGCATATAAGGGATTTTTCAAAATAATCGGGAAGGTTATTTGTTGTTTCGCTATATCAACTAGTTTTTATAATTGATAGCCAAGAGAGGTTTGATATACTCGATTTTCGAGTTGAGGGATGCATTTTAAGATAGCAATGGTAATTGGGTATTTGGGAGGGGTACAATGGTATTATATCTTTTTTTTATCACGGTTTGTCAGCTTGTCACAAGTTGGCCCACATCCAAATTCAGGCTTCGACGCTGGCTAGTTTTATCAACTGGCCAGCCATGTGGTATACATCAAGTTGATTTTTTTAGGTAATGGAATAGAAATCCATCCCGGCCTTTGTTCAAATGAGCTACGGCCAATTATTACACCAAATCACTCAAAACAAGTGCAACTCAAAGAGAACTTAAAAAACTCCTCCAAACATAAAGCGAACACAAACTCACAAACGCCAACACAAGATAAAGAGTACACAATTATTAAATTCTATTTGTGAATCTCCATCTGAAGTTGACAAAAAGCTGCATAACAGTCGTCTCAAGATTACGCCATGCAGACTTCAAAAGCTTGCAGTCTTCATCACACTTTTGTAGTTGTGCCCAGAACAGGAGCCAATATGTTGCCCTGAAAAAACCTGCATATAGGACATAGATAGTGATTTGTCAAAAACCGATATCATTCCTACTCAATCATAGAGCCCAAAATATAACAGATGCTCCTATAAGAATAAGTTTACTGGTTTTTTTATCAACCCACACAAGCCAATTTTTAAAGATATGAGATATACTATGTGAAAGGTATAAACCAGATAAAAACTGAACAGTTCTCCAAAGAAACTTTGCAAAGTGACACTCCATAAAAAGATGTTGAATAGTCTTATTTTTCATACAGAAACAACATCTCAAAATACCATTCCAATTTCTCTTAACTAAGTTGTCCTTTATCAACACTACCGCCTTAAGCAAGTACCACATAAAAATCTTGATCTTATGAGGCATCTTAAGTTTGCAGACAATATTATTCTTCTCAATGTAACCATTGTTTATTAAAGCTAAGTATATCGAACGAACAGAGAACTGACCATTTTGATGAAAATTCCATCTAAAATATCACTTTCTTCTGTCAAATGAATATGAACTTTTGATGCACATAAATTATGTCAATAAGGTAGATTCTGACCTACTAAATCTCTTCTAAAAGAATTCATAACATTTGCAATTGAAGAATTTCTCCCTCCAGCTATAGCAGATAAAGACGGGATCTTTAAAGGAATAATTACCTATCTATCTATCCAACTAAAATCTGATTTGTTCACCATTATTCACTATCCAGGAACCCATGTTTAAGAAAGTAGTCTTAACTTTCATGAGACCCAACCAAAAATGTGAATCCCCTTGTTTCCTATCAACTTGACAAATTGATTGATAATTAAAATATTTCATTTTCAATAAGTCCTTCCAAACACCTTGCTCATTTATAAATTTAAACAACATTTACTTAAAAGACATTTATTTTGAACTTCCAAATTATGAACACCAAAACCCCCTTGATCGATCTTTGGGTTGACATATTATGTCCCATCTTATAAGTCTATACTTCTTTTTCTTTTTATGATCATCATCTTACCAAAAGAAACGTGATCTATAATAATCAATATTTTGAAGAACCCCTTTTGGAATTAAAAAAGATATCATAAACATAACTAGACTTGAAAGCACATAATTAATCAAAACCAATCTCCCTCCTTCTGACATATGCTTGCCATTTCAACTACCAAGTTTCTTTTCAATTCTTTCCTCAATTATTTTCCAATCTTTGTTACTAGGATACCTAACACGAAAAGTACTAAGCTTACAATAAAAAATATTGGAATATTGTTCTCGACAGTCCTGAGTCTGACCAAAACAAAATAATTCACTTTTATAAAAATTTATTTTCAGGCTAGATAACTTTCCAAAAACAGATAGTATCAATTTAAAATTCTTAGCCTTCTGTAAATCATGCTCCAAGAAAATAATAGTATCATCTGCATATTACAAAATAGATAAACCATCATCCACTAAATTTGGAATTACGCTTCATCTTTTGCCCTCTGAATTAAAATGGCTAGCATATCGACCACCATATTAAAAAGAATTGGATACTAAGGGAGCTTTACAAGCGGCATTGCCCTTCTTCACTCACGTGATATTACTCTACTGTACCAGTAGTAGAGTGGCTTCAATCAAATCGTTGGTCATTAACTTTTCTGCCAACGTGATCACCTTGGATAAAAGAAGCAATCCATTAATTACAGCAAGTTGATTGATCACGAAACACCATCTTGAGCAAGACTAAATTATTCAGAAGGCGTCATCATTAAGTAACAAGTTGGACAGATCTTCCTGCAGCCCTGCTCTTCGATCCTGATCAGCGCGTCTCTCTGGAACGAGCACAACCAGTACAGTCCACAGTTCGGAAGACAAAAGAAATACGTATACGTACCACCACCAAAATCGAAATGAGCGAGGGGGTTGGGTTAGAGGGTGTTGACGGAGGTGCACCGGATGATGTACAAGAAGAAAGGTGTGTCCGACACGCTCGCGGAGGACGTGGTTTCCATCAAGAAGGATGCCGCCTAGAAGCGTAGCCATATCCATGGACTCGTAACGACCTAGTATGTTGTGTTGATTGATTGGGGAGAGGCGTTTATAGTCATTGTCTCGGGGATGTATGTTTATGCTAAATCACATCAACAAATATCATCTGTTCCAATTCTCAAAAAAAAAAATCATCTGTTCCTATATCGTCATATGATATTTGAATGGCTAAAACAATTGTAAAGGTTAGTCGTTGTTTTGTTACATCGACTAGTTTTTATAATAGATAGTCGAGCGAGGTTTGATACCCGGTTTTCAAGTTGAGGGGCGTATTTTAAGATAAACAGGATAATTGTTTATTTCGGAGGGTACAACGGTATTTATCTCTTTCTTGTTTTTTTATCACAGTTTGTCACAAGTTGCCACCCCCACAATTATAGATGGCCAAAAGGCCCGAGGCCCGACGGCCCGGCCCAAGCACGGCACGGCCCGACGGAGGTCAGGCCCGTGCCGGCCTGGCCCGACCACCGGGCCGTGCCTGGGCCCCTCCACCGGCACGTTGGGCCGGCCCGGCCTGGCACGATGGGCCGGCAGCTAGGCTCGATACACAAAAAAAAATAGGGGAGTAAAAATAGACATATTGTATGCCATGAACGAAAGAATAGGGACCTAAAATAGACTTTTTTTATCTATACATATGTCAGCCAAAGAGGAGGGACAGAAAATAGACTTATTTTAGCTATACATATGTCAGCCCAAAGAGGAGGGATGGAAAATAGACTTATTTTAGCTATACATATGAAATAGCCCAAGGAGGAGGGACGAAAAATAGACTTATTTTAAAAAAGCCCGATGGACCACCCATGCCTTCGGGCCGGCACCGCACGGCCCGACAGCTGGTGGGCCGTGCCTGGGCGGGAGGTGCAGCCCATGGGCCGGCACAGCCCGGCACGAAGTGCCTATCGGGCCGTGCCGGCCCAATGGCTGCTGGGCCGTGCCCAGCCGTGCCTGGGCCGGGCCGTGCCGGGCGGGCCCTTTGGCCATCTATACCCACAATGCTTAACTGCTGGGCAGTTAGGTCGAGCAAGAGACCAAATTATCGGGACTATCTACAAATCATTCGCCATAAAATGAACCCAAATGTAGTCGGATTTTTCTCTACTGCGAATCCATGCCTAACGACTCAGTGGACCTCCAATTACGTACACCCTTTTGCGATTAATTAGGGACTAGTACGTATTTTATTTTTTAAACCATATGATTAATAACACATAAAAATTACAATGTAATTATTCTATAACTAGTAATGTAAGTGGTATGTAATTATAGTGTAAGTGGTATGTAATTATATTGTAACTGTAGTGGAAGTGGTATGTAATTACGTTGTAAGTGTAGTGTAAGTGGTAGGTAAGGATGGCGTAAGTACTGTAAGTACCTCGTGAATGAATTATAACATAGTTTTGGCATTGAAATCATTCATCCTACTATGCTCAGTTGGTTAGTCGCTCTGTCTAAGAACTAGAAGACCAGATTTCGACTCCCCCTCCACTGCGCCTAAAATTTTTTCCTTTACACTGACACGAATCTCGATGAATATCGTATGGGCAACAATTTGACTGTTTTTTCTTAGAAAATCTGGTGACATATTTATAACAAATCCGAATTATATTCAGATCGAAAGCATTATTATTATAAGCAGCAAGTTGGAGTGAAGTTTCCTGCAGCACTGCTCTTTTATATGGCTATTTTAAGTTGAACTGAAGTACGAAACAGATATATATATAAGCGATCGATCCTGATCGATCAGCGTCTCTCTAGCAGAATGAGCACAAGCACAGCGTCTCTCTAGCTAGAATGAGCACAAGCACAGTTTAATTAGAAGACAAAATTAGAAACACGTATATATATATATATATATATGTACCACCACCGAAATCGATCGAAATGGACAAGTGGGAGTTAGGGCTAGAGGCCACGATCTGCATAGCCTCGCTGGTGTTGACGGAGGTGCACCGGATCAGGAGGGACAAGAAGAAGGTGCCCGCCAACGACACGCTGGAGGAGGACGTGGGTTTCATCAAGAAAGACTTCCAACTCATGGAGTCGTTCCTGGCGGATGCCGCCGAGAAGCGTAGGCAGACGGCGGCGGCGGCGACGACGACCTCCAGTTTTTATATCAATTAGTTTTTATAATAGATAGTCGAGAGAGGTTCGATACCAGTTTTCAAGTTGAGGGGTGTTTCTAATATAGACATGATAATTGCTTATTGGGAGGGTACAATGGTATTATCTCTTTCTTTTCTTTATCACAGTTTTGTCAGTTTGTCACAAGTTGCCCACCCCCCCTCCCCCTTCCCCTCCATGCTTCGCTGCTGGCTAGTCTGATCAACTGGCCGGTGCTGTATAGCAAGTTGGTTGATCACGGAACACCATGCCTGAGTAAAAGACCAAATTATTCTGAAAGTAAGTTGGACTGACTGAAGTACGAAACAGCTATATAAACGATCGATCCTAATCGATCAGCGTCTCTCTGGAACGAGAGCACACAACCACAGTTTACAAGACAAAAGAACCACGCATACGCACCACACCACCACCACCAAAAATCGATCGAAATGGGCGAGTGGGAGATAGGGCTAGAGGCCACGATCGCCATAGCCACGCTGGTGTTGACGGAGGTGCACCGGATGAGGGACAAGAGGAAGGTGCCCACCGACACGCTGGAGGAGGACATGGCCTTCATTAAGAAGGACTTCCAACTCATGGAGTCGTTCCTGGTGGATGCCGCCGAGAAGCGTAGGCAGACGGCGGCGGCGGCGACGACGACCTCCAGGAGTTTGAGCACCTGGTTGCGACACCTCCGGGGCCTGTCTCAAGACGTCGAGGACTGCCTCCAGGAGTTCTGCCTCCATCTGGAGAGGCCGCCTCGCGCCAAATCCAAGCTGCTCCTGCCACTGGACACCATCACCAAACAGATCAGAAGACTGAGGAACGAGATTGAGCATGTGAACAAGAGCAGTGCGATATACTGCAACGCAATTAATTTTGGTCCGGACGCTGCGCAGCCCATGGTAAGAAACGATATATATATATATATATATATATATATATATATATATATATATATATATATATATATATATATATATATATATATATATATATATATATATAACACATAGCATATATTGTATACACAAATTACTTTTTGGTTGTCATCATATATGTAAAATAATACTTTTAGATTTGATTAAATTACTTCTTATATATTCATAACATTGTGAGTTGCTTATTTTCATCGTTAAGTTGGTTTTAGTCAATTCCATATATAATTTATGCTGATTAACTTTAATATCTAGATAAACTCATGTTAACAGTGGCGCAGCTAGGGGGTGCCAAAGGGTGCCAACACCCCCCTATGCAAACACTACCACCACTACACCCCGATATAATTTTACTCTATATTAAGGTTAACTAAGATAATATTTATCTAGTTTATTTTGTGTAGCTTGAAAGTATTATCAGTTTAGTTAATTAGCAAGTCTACAAATATTAGCAAGAAACATGATCTACAAAACTAGTTTGTGATTTCTCATCTTTTTCAAAGTAAAATAGATGATACTTATTTGTGAGATTATTCAATAGTTTACATTAAAAGAACTAGTAATCTGCCCGTGCTAACGCTACGGTGTTATAATACATTTTTGTTAACGAATTACACGTTATTTCCTCCGTTTCATATTATAGGACTTTCTAGCATTGCCCACATTTATATAGATGTTAATGAATCTAGACACGTAATGTGAAATGGAGGGAGTAGTAAAAATATGTTTCCTAGAATCCACCCAATTGAGCTTTATTTTGATCTAGGTCAGATATTAAGGCAAAGTACAGTGATATTATATTATCTAAAATATTAATTCAAAACCATCAATAATCATATTTAATCACTTCAATACCAATATATTAGACAATGCACATCCACACTTCCACAAAAAATGGTTGAGAATAAATTACATGTTCCAAGCAATTCCACGACTTCTGGATCAATAACACACACGGAGCTGGCAAAATGGAGCTGGAAAAATCTAGAAGTATCACACATTGACACACCACTACAATTATAGGATAGATGAAATGAATACATTGTGAAACAACAGTCATCACTTCTTCATTTTTCCATCTCTATCATTCAGTCAAGCATATTTGATCCCTTCTATAGATTTTTATAGACTTCTATTTTGTTATCCTCTCCTGCAGTAAGCTGTGTGCATCTTTACAAAGATCAGTGCTCTCAGGGTCACTTGCTTTCGTAAGACGCAATTGCATACGTCTTAGAGTGATTGTCAAAATAAAAGAGTTTAGTAAAAATGTTAGTTAGTATCAAGCATATAAATATATTTGTATCAAGCATAGCAGTGCAGAATATGGTCAAGAGAATAAATATATTTGTATCAAGCATAGCAGTGCAGAATATGGTCAAGAGAATAAATCAGGGATCATGAACAGTTCAAAATGTGCCATCAATGGGGCTATCCTATATTTCCTGAAAGAGTCATCCACTGTTTTTCCTTTTTGATAGCAGTCAATGACACAACGATAAAATGTTCAATGAGATAAAAAAGTACCAATAGGATTAAACTGTTTTTTTACCATCATGTTTTTACAGTGAGTAACGAGACCAAAACTCCAATTGGTTAATTAGTACGTACCAATTAGAGAAATCTTCAAAAAATGAACCAAAACTCCAATTGGTTAATTAGTACGTACCAATTAGAGAAATCTTCAAAAAATGAACCAAAACTCCCCGCGATTACCTTCCACAATTCCACCTTTTCTTCTCTACACAAGCCTGAAACAGAGTAAACATTTGTTTTCACATGGAAAAAATTCCATCAAGCAGTTGGCCATAATGAGAAAGAGCATCCAATCAAGCTATGTATCATTTTTGCACTGCACTAAATATCAGAGATTTGCAGCATTTTTCACTGCACTAAATATCAGTAATGTAAAATATTATTAAAAAGGAAGCTTAACATAAACTTGTTAGTTTTTCTTTGAATGAATAAACTTGTTAGTTCTTACGTACATACTACATACGAACGAAAATAAGGGAGGACCAGATGTGCATTCAGTGATGGTGGCATTCATGAACCTGAGCAGTTTAAAAATGAAGAAATATACATCGCTTCAGAAGCACCAGAAAATAAGATAGAATGAACCTGAGCAGTTTAAAAGTAAACATTGCACATGGTACAAAAGCAGAAATCAATTAATTTCCGGGAGATATAATGAGCATTGCACAAAGCAATGGTTGAAAGGCATTATAATCATACAGTCCATTTTGTCAGATATTTTTAATACATACACATATTTGTCTATACGATATATAATTCTAATCATGGAAGTGTATATTTCATCGTCGATAATTAACTCACTTTTCCTTAAACTAACTCTAGAAAATCCCAATAATTAAGAATCTAATCAGAATCTGCTTGCAAGTATTTGGGTTTTTCATTAACCAATCAACCAATCGCAGCAGAGGAAATTTAGGGGGAGAGGATAAACCAAGGCAATTTCCGACTTACCTTCTGCGCCTTACCACGATGCGAACAAATCGATTCGTCAACTACAGTACAACACTAACTACCTCATCCTGATGAAGGCATGAAACAGAGAAGAGAATCTGAATTTATTCAGACATTAAACATCTGATTTTTTTTTCATAAATTCACAAATAAACTGGTAAGTTGTTCCTTTAGAGTTTAGACAATACATTGAAAGTGCTTGCACATTACTAATGCATGGCATTTTACATATTCAGGTGTCATGAATAAAAATGTAAACCAAATTTGACTTTTTAAAGGGAAAAATTATCACTGCATTCCATGTGGTTCAATAGAGCACAATTCCACAATTGAAGTAAAATCTCATTATGTATATAACCTTTCGGTACACATCACAGAAAATGTATACAACGGAAAGTAAAAGAAGCTCTCAATATTGGCATCATGATTTAGATAATTAAATTCTTCTTTTAACTTGGATGTCAATTTGGATGTTGATCTCTTAAGAGAGCACACAACATGTCTATCAATTTAATTGGTTTCCTGGGTTATGTTGTTGACCAAGCAATGAAGTTCAAAAGAAATTATCTAAATTTTCAGATATAAACATCCCAATAATGACTTACCTTGTTGGCGAGCGGATCGCAGCCTGTGCGAGGCCAGTGCCGGGGTTGAGAAATCCGACCACCGGGACTTGGAATCTCGAACTCGCACGCGGCCAGAGGAAGGGGCTGGTGCCGGGATCAACCACGAAAACAGGGCGGCATCACTAAGGCCAGATCGGAGCAAGAGGGAGGAGCGCTAAAAATCAAATGGAAGACATCAAACCCAAATCGTGCTTATAACTTATTTAAACTGTATAACTACGAGAATCCAGTTTGTGAGTATTTTTTAAGCTCTGTTGAACACATGATAACATCATAATATTGTATTCACATCATCACAATACATGATCTATTTAAATTGAGAAAATAATTTACAGAACCAAAAGCTAGTCTGCACCTGAATTGCCAGCATCACTTGTTTCAATCCCACATAACAGAATGACCAGCACGCATGTTTATTGTACTATAAAAATTTACACCCTACTTATCAAAACCCAAGACATCATAACCTACTCTCATTCTTCAGTAAAATTAGCAACCAGAAATTAAATGGGCATCCCACAAAGGAATTTAACCTTCTCACATCACAAGAACATGCATATAATTTCATATACAAAAATTGCAAAATATTATATCCATGTGAATTAAATTCATTCTTCCAATATAGCAAGCAAGGTGTACACCTCAGAACAAGTAAAAATGAGTGTAACACATCAACAGAGGCGACTTATCACCATATTGGGTTCAGGAATGATCTCCTCTAGATGGTAGATTGTCTAACATTAGTCAATTGACGGGTGACTTCAGAGGGAATTCATCTGAAACAAAAGGCTGTTGGCTCTTGTTAAATTCTCCATTGTTGTTCTGATGGTATTTGCAGCCGCAACCAACTAAAATATTCCCTAATTGCTCCTTGAGCAAACAACTCCCAATCCAATCCACAGAACATTCAATCCTGACCAAGCGATTGTGATGGGACACTAACTGAGCAGATGAATTATAGAACTAAGTAACAGAGTACATAATTAAATTTGAGGGAAAAGGGATACACTCACACGCTTGCGTCCTCACGGCCGAGGAGCTTGACCGGAGTTCTTGTCTTCGGCGACATTACCTGAGACGCCGGGAGCTCGTCGGGCCCGAGTATCCTCCAAGGCCACCATGACCCGTTCCGTCGCCGGGGATCATCGTGTGGGTGCGGTGACGGAACGGTGACGTAAATCCTGGATGACGACGGATGCGACGACGGTGATGGGGATTGGTTGAGGGCGAGCCGGCAGCGGGGATCGGTGGCGGCGAGACGACGGATGCGACGAAGGCGGAGCGGCGGCAGTCGAGGGTGGCGGCGACGACGGATGTGACGACGGCGGAGCAGCGGCAGTCGAGGGCGGCGGCGACGACGACGACGGATGCGACGATGGGTGACGGCGAAGTGGAGGCAGTCGCGGGCGGCGGCGACGGTGGTGGCGCGGGGATCGGTGGCGGCGAGACGACGGATGCGACGACGGCGGAGCTGCGGTAGTCGAGGGCGGCAACGACGGCGGTGGCGCCGCGTGAGAGGGAGAGATTAGGGTTGGGGAGGGGCGGGGACGCGTGAGAGCGAGAGAAAGGGGGCGGAGAGGATGGCGCGGTGGAGAGGTGGAGACGATGCTGAGCGTTGGATTTTACACATAGATGATTTAGACCGTTCCATGAGTAACGAAAGAACGAGTGATGAGTGATGAGTGAAACAATTTGTTGAACTATAGGGTAGATTTAGCAATAAAAATTAGTTTCAAACTTCCAATAATATTATTAAAGAGCTAAAATTAAAGTTTTTCTTAAAGGACTAGTTTACGCATTACTTGTTATTGACGGTGACTATTTGACCTCCTTTGCTATTAATAATAGTTGTTCGGTCTCATGGTTTATCTTCACCCCCACACCTCTCTAATCTCAAATCCTGGCTTCGCCCCTGCATGTTAATACCCCTGCAATGGATTTACTTCAAATGCCGTGACAACTTACTTCTATTTTGTACTAAGTTACTTTTATAATTTATGTAAATTAATTTTGGGATTTATTAGATTTACTTTCATAAATGCTATAAAATTAATTTACATATATGATAAAAGTAATTAAAAAATACATGTATTTTATCATAATATAATCATATCAAATCTTGTTATAAAGATTTTAGTGTAGTAATAACAACGACATAATCGGATCATAAATCGGATAAGTATTTTAAGAGAAAATTCTATAAGAAGAAAAAATAACATGCATGACCTAGATAGCAAAATAGATCTTGAACACTTGTCATGTAATTGTAGTTCTCTTACCGAAAAAGCTATTTCGTGGGCGTCTGCGTGCCCCTCCCCCCGTGCAGAGAGGGGAAGGGCGGCGGACGGTGCGAGTCGGTTTCCTTCCCTTTTTTCTTTCCATTTCCTTCCGTTTTTTCTTTCTGTCTTTTCCGATTTTTTTTCCAATTTTTCCCATGTTTTTCTTTCCCTTTTTTCTGGTTTTTTAAATACGTATGTATATAAACTTTGTATACGTGTATTTTATTTTCTTTACATATATAATCTTTATATATATGCATATACAAAATTGGTATATTTTGTATGGGTACCTAGACAATCTTCATATACGGGTATATATATTTTTATATATTGAAGTGTGTACATATAAAAAAATCTACATATATTTGTATTTATACGTATGTATATAAATATATATACATATGTATAAGCTTATATACATGTATACAAAGTTTATACGTATGTATATATTGTATACACAAACGTATATACACAAATACAGTAGAGGAGATAAGACTAAGGGGCGCAGCTGATCACACGGCCACACGCATGACCAGTCGCGTATCAACGCCCCCTGTTCCTTCACGCATGGCCGGTATCGCCCGATAAAACCAAATAAGTGCATGCTTACTATTTAAATGTTACCCTAATATTCAGTATGTGGTAAAAAACATCAATTATTACAATTTAAATTTTATTAATGGAAATTATTGCAATGGAAAGGAACCATTTTCCTATCCATCTATACGTAGTAGTATACGTACTCCCTTTATGCCTAAAAAAGATCAACTTTTTTACTTTAATCTGAATCTGGATATAGCCTATGCTTAAACTTATATACATAAGTTAATTTATTTTGGGATGGAGAGAGAAGTTTGCTAATTAGACATAATTTTTAACCTGTGGCTCTGAGGCAGTGTGGTATTTTGATATGTGCCAACCACTACCACACAATATAACAAAAAGGCAACCAATTAATATAGCAGACAAAAACTGTATGCCGCTTCGAGATGACATCACAGACGCATTCAGTACCATGATAACTCACCGGTTCGAGGCCGGACCTTTGCTGGCTATCATCACAGATTAGAACAAGAACACGCATTTATGATATATGACGATAACACATATTTGTGATTGAGGTCCATTATGAGAGACACGGTTAAACAAAAAGTGTCAATGACATGTTTCACAAATGCCTGATACATCTGCATCTCTTATCATAGATATGGACATGGAAGGCAAACAATGCATGTGATCTTTGCTCTAATCGTAGACACGGATGGTAAAAAAAAAGGAGTATGTGATTTCAGCAAAGGTCACAGTCGGTTGTGGAAACCATGTCTATGACCATTGCTAATGGGGACTACCTATATATAAGCAATGTCTTTGTAATGATATGAACGCGTATGGGAAAGAAGTGATTATTGCAAAATTCACAAACGCGGATGGGAAGACCTGGTCCACATCCTGGAGGCTTATGTTCTATGCTTGTGATAAGTCCACTTCATAGATGCGCAGATCCAAATACGTGGGTGTCCCATATCTGTGATTGATGATCCTATGGCAGTGAACTGCCACAAAGATAGAATGGTCTAATAAAGGTCAAGATTTAGAAATAGGTTAAAACAAGGCTCTTGTTCAAAACGAACAAATGTTAATAAGAGGGTTTAATTATTAAATTATATTACTCTTAATAGCCAAGAAGCAATGACAAATTAAGCTGTTACCCTCATTAAAGTACATCCAATTGTTTTTTCAAAGCAGTTATTATCTCCAATTAGTTGAGAATAGCCAATGTGGATGTATTAATGTGTGGTTGCATTAGGCCTGTTTGTTCCAGCTTAAGATTATTGAATCTAGATTATTGAGCTAGATTATTATAAGTTGGATTATAATAAGCCGACATAGAATAAGTTGTTAGATGTTTGTTTCTCAGTTGTTTGTTAGCTGTTAGCCACCCAATAATATAAAAAAACACCTTTAAGAGTGGATTACCATATATATTAATATATATTATAGTAATTTGGCTTATAGATTATAATAATCTAACATAATAAGCTATCTGTTTGTTTCAGTTTACTCCTAATAATCCAGATTATAATAATCCTAAGCTGAATCAATCAGGGCCTTAATAAAGGGTTGGGAGAGAAGTTAATCTCTAAAAGTGTTTTCTAATATGCGAATGGCAATTAATTTGGTAAGAGTACAAAATTTGAGTCCTAGAACGGAAGTAATTGAAACATGTAGATTACATTATTTTTTTAAAAAATAATTAATCATTATTATTTTGATACACTTATCTTTAATGAAGAGGTTAGATGAAGCACTACAAAGATAATTCCCCTGCCACATTGTATATGCTTCTCTTAATAATGTTATTTCTTTTTTTCAGTCAATCTCAGTACCAACAGGACCCGCTTTTAGGAATGCTCCACACATCGGACGAGAAATGGAAAAATCTCACCTCATCCAACTTGTTTCTCAGGACGGCGAGAATCATCACATTATCTCCATATGGGGAATGATTGGTGTTGGCAAAACATCCTTCATTAGGAGTGTCTATGAAAGCGAAGAAATCACTAGCATGTTTGAGCAGTGTGCCTGGGTCACTGTATCACATCCTTTTAACCTTCATAATTTCATTACGAGCTTAGCCCATGAATTAGATTCAAACGATTTTAGTGTTCTTGGAAATGGCTTGCAGAAGAGTGAAGAATCAATCAAGGCTTCAAAGAGGAGATGCCTCCTTGTCCTTGATGATGTATCATCTATTGAAGAATGGAGCTTGATAAAACCACATTTGCCTAGTGAAACAAACACAAAGATCATAGTCACCACGAGAGAAGCAAGTATTGCTGAGCATTGCTCGATGACATGCAAAAACATATATAAGCTGGAAGGTCTTAAAGAAGATGCGGCACTTGCACTCTTCAAGAACAAGGCATTCCTACTAGTCCTAAAAAGAATTTTGCTTTTTTATGCTTGGCAATCAAACTTCTGAGCATTAAATGTTTTTATATAGGTAATTAAGTGTTAATTATCTATAAAAAAATTGTTTACTGACCAAGAGAAAATGAACAGTACTCATGATTAAAAATTATTTCATAAAACTGTGGATATTGAGTTTTTTGGTTAAGATTCCTTCATATAGTACTTTAACTTTTTCCAGTTATCTGTCAAAGTTATATATGGAGATCTCACTATACTATTTGAATATTCACTGTGGCTTATGAGCATTGATGTCGGCATTTGTTAATGTGTGCCAATGCTAGTCTGCGCATATGAGAACCCCTTTAAATTTTGTTTGGGATATTTCATCATGTTCTTGTTCTGTAGCAACTCTTTTGTAATTAGTTGTTTTTTTAGAAACAATCTACCACATCCACATTACATTTGTGTATGTTGACAATCTTCTCATAACAACTGTAGGTATTTGTAGATGGTTCAAATATTGATTTGGATCTTGACATGACTACTCAAGCAAAACTCATCATAAAGGAGTGTGATGGCCATCCCCTTGCAATAACCAATATTGTTGGTTTCTTGGCAAGAAAGCAAAAAACAGCTACGGAATGGAAGAAGTTGAATGATGATTTTAGTTCAGGGTCAGTGAGCAAAGAAAATCTTGAAATGATAAGTACAGGCCTTGAACCATCCTATGATGACTTCTCCTATCATCTAAAGTTATGCCTTCTGTACTTATCTGTTTTTCCCAAAGGCCATAATATTAGGCGCAAACGCATAGTAAGACGTTGAGCTGCAGAAGGTTATATAAGTAAGACTCATAGCTTGAGTGCAGAAGAAGTTGGTGAGAGCTATTTTGCAGAGCTTATCAATAGAAGCATCATTCAACCATCAGAACCAATACCTCACAATGCTGGCAATATTGAATATTGTCGAGTACATAATCTTATGCACAAGATTAGTGTTTCAAAATCCATGGAAGAAAATCATGGCTTTGTACTTGAAGTTAGCTCTAATAATGAAGGTATAGTACGAAATTTATCTATAATCAACGTTGGTGAGACAAACAAGAACGTATTGAAGTGTGTTGACCTAACCCATGTACGATTAGTGACTATATTTGGAGAGTGGAGAGCATCTTTAGATTTTAGAAAGATGAGGATGCTTCGGATTCTTGATTTGGAGGGCACATCTGGTTTGAAAGATCGTGACCTGAGTCAAATTGGCAATTTTCTTCACCTCAGGTATCTTTCATTAAGAGGATGTGCTGATATCTATCATCTACCAAATTCATTGGGCAACTTGTGGGACATCCAGGTGTTAGATGTCAGCGGCACAAGTATCATCAAGCTACCAAAGACCATCACCAAGCTAAAGAAGCTCCACTACCTTCGTGCCGGCAATATACCAAAGGATGATGACACCTCTTCTATAGAGTTGAAAGAATCATGTGATCTTTCAAAAATGGAGCACGAGCCAATTGATGATTTGGAAATACCAGATGTTGAAGCCAAATCAACGTTGGTGAGACAAACAAGAACGTATTGAAGTGTGTTGACCTAACCCATGTATGATCAGTGACTATATTTGGAGAGTGGAGAGCATCTTTAGATTTTAGAAAGATGAGGATGCTTCGGATTCTTGATTTGGAGGGCACATCTGGTTTGAAAGATCGTGACCTGAGTCAAATTGGCAATTTTCTTCACCTCAGGTATCTTTCATTGAGAGGATGTGCTGATATCTATCATCTACCAAATTCATTGGGCAACTTGTGGGACATCCAGGTGTTAGATGTCAGCGGCACAAGTATCATCAAGCTACCAAAGATCATCACCAAGCTAAAGAAGCTCCACTACCTTCGTGCTGGCAATATACCAAAGGATGATGCCACCTCTTCTATAGAGTTGAAAGAATCAAGTGATCTTTCGAAAATGGAGCACGAGCCAATTGATGATTTGGAAATACCAGATGTTGAAGCCAAATCAGTTCAATTTGGCATGGAGGTATTGGACAGGACAACATCTTATTGCACAATAACAATGCAAAATACTGACTATGTAAAGAAGCGTGACATATTCCACAAATATTGCAAGGTCTTGTTACCTAGTATTCTACAGGAACTTGATATGTATGGTGTTAAAGCACCTAAAGGGATTGGCCAACTGAATGACCTGCACACACTTGGTGTTGTTAACGTTGTAACCGGGAAAGTCATATTACGTGAGCTTGAAAAACTTAAAAAACTACATAAGTTAGGATTGATGGGTATCAATAAGAAAAATAGCCAAGTTGTCCTATCTGTCATTGCAAACCTTGCCCTCTTACACTCATTATCATTGCAAGCAGAGGGGGAACCAGGTTTACAAGGTTGTTTGGATCACACATTCGCACCTCTAAGTAAGCTTCAAAGCCTCAAGATTTATGGAAATCTAGTTACACTGCCAACATGGATCACCCAAATTCAGAATTTGACTAAGCTGAAGCTACGGAGCACCCAGTTGAAGCTGGATCTTTTCTTGGAAGTCCTTGGGAAGCTACCGCATTTGGCCATTTTGCGACTATGGATGAACTCTTTTCAGAGCAAAGAACTCTGTTTCAATTTTCAGCAAGGGACTTTCCTGAGTCTTGTAGTGATGGAGCTGAAAGATCAAGGAGGCCTCAAGTCATTAACCTTCATGCAAGGAGCGATGCCAAGGCTTGAGTTGCTGCAGATCGATAATTGTATACACATTGACGAAAATGGGCTTTCTGGTGTGTCATCTCTTCCAAGCCTGAGAGAAGTTATGCTCAAGGGTGACCACAACGAAGAACTCATGAAGAACCTGTGTGACCAGATCACTCTGAATCAAAACCAACCAGTTCTAAAGGGGGCATGACCGCATATGAGCTGAATGATGGATTGGTTTCTATTGTTGTTTGTGTTTCCATTTCATGTATCTTATATTTTTTGCTCATTTCCCTTCATGCTTTTTGTTTCCTTAGAGATTAATCAGTTCAGGTCACGTGTGCTGTTGCTGTTGCATAATTCTGAACGCAAATTAAGTGTGTGTGCTGGACGTGCTACACCATGTGGGCGAGTTAATTTCATGAGTTGTGGAGTTCATGTGTTTGTGAGTGTGGGGTCGGGAGGCTACTAAGGCCATCTCTAGTTTGTACTTTGTTTTATATGCATAAAGAAAAACAGAAAACGCTGTGCTTGTTAAGGCAGCACCAAATTATCTGTCCCCTCTGTTTCTCTTCTCTTTGGCATTTTGTGGAGCTCTTCCTTGTTCATTAGGTTGAAGGTGTTCGGCAGGGGGTTTGGGATGAGCTCAACTGCTCAAGAGGTGCCCCGAGCAACATGCACGATGTTGGGTAACCTGAGATGTTTATGTGTGTTCCCATCAAAATAATTAGCATTATTTCTTCTGTATTGCCACATGTTAGTGAAGCTATTTTAGATTATATAGACTTTATTAAACGTGTTGGAACTTAAGTTTTAAAATAGAGAAAGTTTGATAGACTTCATTTCTCCTTTTCGGAGTTATTTTCTAACAAGATAGAGAAAGGTAGATTTTCACCCAGGAAAAGTTAGTTTCAAACTTTCAATTAATGACAAGTTGAAGACTGTTTCAATTAGGGAAAAAGTCAGTTATACATATTCCAAAACATCCAAAAAAAACTTTAAAACCAAAGCTCTTCTTGGGCAACGCTCTGGTGCTCTCTACTCGTAGTATTATACTACCAGTAGAAATAATGTCAACCGTTTGTTTTTAAGGGCAAATTAGTAATGTACTAATACAAATTAGGGGTAACTTTGTAATTTCTTTTTTACCATCTCGGTCGGTCTGTAGGTTTGTCAGTCCCCATCATCGAGACCACGGAAAAGCAAAAAAGGAAAATGCGTCATGTCGACGTTTGATGTCACGACTACGGTATTTGGATAGTATGGGGATCGTTGGTGCTAGGATATACGCGAGACTGAGGTAAAAGAGATAGAGACAGGGATTTATATACAGGTTCAGGCCTCTGAATTGTCAGGTAATAACCCTACATCCTGTTGGCCGGAGCCGGTATTGCTTTTATTCATGATAATCACACCAGTACAATATTTGAGGTAGCCTATCTAACTGTTGTCGACATGGCGGTTTGACGATCTGACTCGTAGTCGATAACAGGGTAGCCTTCCTCCTCGAATCTGTGCTTGGCGAGATCAGAGATAGCGCTTTCATCTCTCCTGACAGTATCCGGAGACACCGTAGGGTACTAGCCGTGCTTATCCCTGAAGTCGATATCCGGCGGCGTGTCTTGGCGCATGTAGGCTTTTATGTTGTGGCTTCTATGTCGATTGTGTTGAGTGTTGATCATGTTCCCTCTCCTCCTAGGGGGGCTTGTATTTATACCTATATGTGTCCCCTTGTCCAAGTAGAACTAGGGAAACTAATATGGATACAATCCTTGTCCTTGTCGTTTCCATGTAGAACTCTGGTTGTCTTTTCTTATCTGGAACTCCCTCGAGATCAGTTTTCGTATAAGACATGGTATGTGGTGGATCCTGCCGAGATTTAGTCAACTACTATTAGGTCGCGCTTGTGGATCGCGCGCGTCCTCCCGTCGGCGTCGCGTGTGGATTGGGATTTGGGAGTCCTCCCGCCGACGGTGGAACACCCCAGACCCTCTCTGCATTCATCTATATGTGTTGTGTATCAGAAACCAATGATTTAAATCTGTCAGTTATCGAGCTCAGTGTTATCTTAGTTTATCTGCTCTTCAGCCAGGAGATAAACCATTAATCTTTCAGTTGAATTTTTTCTCGTTCGGTCAGTGTTGTCTCAAGTTTTTTTTAATGATAATTCTATTGCGAAGTCCTCAAAATTCATTTCCAAATCGTGTACAGTTGGGTACTGTGAATTTCAGACAACGAACAGTAGCTCAAACACTTTGATTCACAGCTGCAGGTTCAGTATTTTGTTTCGACGCGCTAGGCATCTCCAACATTTTCCAGGTTGGCAAGATTATCAGGAGGGAGGAGATGACTGAAGATCTAGGCTGTGCAAGAACAAAGCCTGCCTATTAGCACCGTGTTTATTCAATGGCCGGCGCCTACTGCGACTGGGGAGGACAGTCAGCGGGGCAGCGACGGCTGCTGAGAAAGGAGAAGCAACAGGGCGACGACGCTTGTTGCTGCTGCTGCGAGTGGTCAGTGCCAGTCGACGGCGGTGGCAGAACCCACAACCCACCGACGATTATATATCACCGGTAGCTTTGCCTTGTTCTTCGAGTGAGCCGGGCGTCACCGCTGCTGGCGCTCCACCACATCGCCAGGCACACGGGAAAAACTACGAGGAATTGCCATTTCAGTCGACAACGGCGGCGGAATCGGTGGAGGCGGCGATGGCGCCTGAGGGCTGAGGCGACCGAGGCGGCGGAGGCGTAGGAAGAGCAATTTGCAGCGGCTGCCAGATATTTGCGAGTGAAAAATTATGATTATACTCCTTCACACATTATTTTTTCAGGATAAAAATACCCCTCCACATTTCTATTACCATTAAATATGGTGATAGTAGAAATAGATTTCAACCCTTCGATTAAATGCGATCAATGGTTCGGATTACTTTCTACTACTGGAGTCGGGCTCTTCTTGCAAATCTTCTTTGCCTCAGCCACCACCCCGTGTTGCCACACACTATAGGTGCCCAAAGGCTCGAGGCTTGACGGCCCAGCCCAACCCAGGCACGGCATGGCATGGCCCACCCGTTGAGCCGTGCATGGGCCTCTGTGTCGACACGGTGGGCTGGCCCGGCACGACATGGTCCAAAGATCAGGGAAGCACAATAGATGAGGGAGGCCAAATAGACTTATTTTCAGTCATATGAAGGCGCGGGGATAAGTTCACCTTGACTCTCTTAACTAGTGGCCGGATCTGATTCATATCTCTGAACCAGAGTACCGGATATCTTGACCCCCAACTATTAAAATCGGTGTGATTTGACTCCCTCGGTAGTTTCACTGGCCTGACGCCTACGTGGTGGTTTCGACTTGGTTTTCATTCCACGTGGTGTTAATGTGCCGCTTATGTGCCATGAGAATTAAAAATATATATATGGGACCCATTTGTCATTCACACACAAAAATATTGTGGGTCTAACTGACATGCAGGTGGGGCCTACATGTCAGTCCTCTCTCCTTCCCTTCTTCCTCCTCCCTCTCTCTCCCTTCTCTCTTTCTCTCCCCCTTCACCATCTACGGGGAGAGTGTAACATACTCAAATATTTCAATTTTGTAGAAAATTTTTCACAAGTTTTCCATTTGGTTCTTATTGAATTTTACTAAATTGGAGCATTTTATATTTTTATCCTTTTCAAATTGATATCTCCAAATAAAAATGTTGAGTTTTTATTTCAAAATATTTCAAATCTTCTTAGTAACCTAGAAACCTTATATTAAACCTCCTTGTCAAGTTCAAAAAGTATAAACATCTTCCTATAGATTTCATCTCCTTTGAATCCTATTCAAAATAACCTCGTAAAATCCCTAAAATTTATTCATCTGGGCCAAACTTTCCTCTATTCAGCCCATCCTCCTCCTCTCCCTTCCACTCCCTCTTCCTCAGGCCGCCAGCCTAGCTGGCACATGGCCCAGCTGAGCCGAAGCCATGCCGAGCTGGCCCAACCGCGCCGCTTCCTCCCTTCTTTCCCATGGGCGCCGCCACCACCTTGCCCAATTCGGCGCGCCGCCGCCCTGCTGCGCCGCCCCAACCACCCGTTGCTGCCACGCCACCACCGCGCTGCCATTGCCGCAACCGGGGGTGCATCGTGGCAACCCCGAGGCCAAAGCCGCCACTGCCATTCCATGGCCGCCACCGCCATTCCATGGCTGCCGCCGCTATGCTGCCACCATCGCTGTTCTCCACCGTCACCCACGGTTCTCACCACCGCCGCATGACGCTGCGCCACCTCCTCGGCTGCGTGTTGCCGCAAGCCGCCGCCGACTTAAAATTATCTTAAAATGCTTGGAAACTTGAGTATCATCATTCTAAGCATAAGATGTTGAAATAAAGAGAAAATAAAATACAATAATAAATTCTCGTTATCTTCATCAAGATTTTATGTTTAAAACTACTTATACTTCAGGAATAGGAATCACCAATATGACACAACTCTAGAACCGGGAGTATGACACATTTCATTCGAATGATTTAATTTCACCTCTGCAGAGACTGTCCAGCTTTACCCATACGATGCCCACAGCTAGCTAGGCTGAGAACAACAGAGCCATTCGAGAGTCTCACTTACTACTAGTTACTGCATCGGCTCGTCATAGCCCGAGCTCGGAGGTATTAGAGGTATCTCCTCGTCGCCCTCAGGCTCCGGAGCTCCATCGATCTCCTCTCTCTCTCTCCTATTCGCTAGGCGGCGTCTCCACCTCCTCCCTGTCTCTCTCGCTGCCCCCAAATCCGACGGTGAATCTAGGGCCCCGCGCTGATGACCGCCGCCGCCCGCCGATCGTGATCAGGAGGGAGGATACTGGGCGTCGCGAGGAGGCAACTCAGATCCAGGCCCGTGAGTGCCGCCGCCGCGGACAACCTCCTCGGTTTTTTCCTCGCTCGCTTGCCTGCACGCACCCCTCGGTTTTCCCAGTTTTTGGTGCGGTTGGATTTCGATCTGTGATTGGGGGGTCACTGACAGGTAATGGATGGTGTGTATGTGTGTGTTGGGGGGGAGGGGGTGCAGATGCTGGGGCAGGTACTGCAGAGGCTCCGCCCGGCGACGGCAGCAGTGCGGAGGCGGCGAGGTGCGGCAGAGTGGGAGGAGGCAAAGCGAGACGAAGGGCTGGGAAGGGTAGGTGAGGAATTATTTTCTTCCGCTCCCCCGTGCCCTATTTGCGCGTTATGGGGTTTATCTCCTTCAACAGTACCTAAATGGGGGTTTATCTCCTTCAACAGTACCTCTATCCATTTAGGTCACTCAAAATAGGTTCCTTGCACCGTGGGATTGAGTGTCTTTGTGCCAATTTTTTAGGCTAAGACCCTTATACCGGTGCTTGCACTGTGACTGCCCTTAATCATCAAATCTCGAATTGTGACCTAGATGATTACAAAAGTTGGCTACTGAATTGCTTTAATTTAGTAACAATTAGATAGCATGGATTTAAGTAAAGATGTTGACTTCCCAAATTGGAAATATTTCTCTAAGCAAGAGGGAGGGGGAAGGGAGGTGTTTGGATTGGGTTGAGGGGTTATATTTGAAGCAACCAACGGTGTCTGCAGTACCTCAGTGCTCAGTGCCAATTTGATGGATTAACATTGTGTTTTACATGGTCAGGATCCTAAGTCTACTCAAGGGTACTTTCAAGATGCCAAATAGCCTGCATCTTCAGTTGAATTAGATATATATTTTGCCGATTTGACTCTTGGAATCAGTAATTAAGTTAATCTCTTGCTAGTTGATTAAGCTAGCTAGATTTCCTGTGGGCGCATCACCAATACTAGTTACAGTTGCTAACTGTGTCCGTGAACATAGATTTACTGCAGCGTAGTACTCTCTACCATCTAGATTTATACTATTATAATATGTACTATTATAATAGTAGGTTTTATATTTTAGTAATTAGTAGAAGCAGTGAGTAGCATAGTACCAGTTGCAGGATTGCAGCGGCGTAATAAGGTCCATGATTGTTTTCTTTCCGCTCCTTTCTATCCTTCTATTTTCCGAAGTCGTCACTTTCTCCCTCTGTAAATCTGTAATCCTAACCGTATGTAAACCCTATCCTTCTTAATATATACGACAGAGCTCCTGCTGTCTCTCTCTTTTTTTAAAAAAATGCAGCAGCGTCTAATTAATCTTCGATCTGTTCCTTTCAGCCAAGCGATGTAACCAACCACTAGGATGTGTTCTTTTTTTAGTAAATTTCATAAAACTATATATACTTTGACTAAACTATCACAAAAGTGTTATATCATAAAAACTGCAGACTTAATTAGCAACAAAATAACCATATAGAACTATAGAATTAAAATAGAGTTTCACAAAACTATAAATTTAGCAACAAATTTATCATACAACTACAGATTTTAGATAGAGTTTCACAAAACTACAGATAAAATAACAAAACTTATCACAAAACTACATGTTTAGTGCTAATTTAATCATAAAACTATAATATTTGTAGCTACAATATAACGGTAGTACTATGGATTGAAGCTATACAACTTGTAGGTTTTTTTTTTTTGATAAAATTAGCCTTAATTCTATAGTTTTGTAGTATAACATTTTAAATCCATAATTTAGTTTTGTGAAGTTTACTTTTTTGGATGAGTGGTCGATCGGTGTTTTTTTTTTTGGGGGACCTCCAGGTGTTGGATGTCAGTGGCACAAATATCATCAAGCTACCGAAGACCATCATCAAACTAAAGATGCTGCAATACCTTCGTGCTGGCAAGGTACCAAAGGATGATCTACTCTCTTCTTTAGACTTGAAAGAATCAAGGGATCTTTCAAAAATGGTGCACGAAGCAATTGATGGTGTTGAATTGCCGGATGTGGTAGCCAAATCAGTTCAATTTGGCACGACAGCATTGGACATGACAGCAGCTTATTGCACAAAGATAGTACAAAATACCAACAATATAAAGAAGCATGACATATTCCACAAATATTGCAATGTCTTGTTACCTAGTATTCTTTGGGGACTTGACATGTATGGTGTTGAAGCTCCTGATGGGATTGGCCAACTGAATGACCTGCAGACACTAGGTGTTGTTAATGTTGCAGTTAGGAAAGCCATATTGCGTGAGCTTGAAAAACTTACGAAACTACACAAGTTAGGATTGACTGGTGTCAACAAGGAAAACAGCCAAGCTGTCATGTCTGTCATTGCCAACCTTTCCCTTCTTCACTCATTATCATTGCGAGCGGAGGGGGATCAAGGTTTACAAGGCTGTCTAGATCACAAGTTCTCACCTCCAAGTAAGCTTCAAAGCCTCAAGATTTATGGAAATCTAGTTACACTGCCAACATGGATCACTCAGCTCCAGAATTTGGCTAAGCTGAAGCTACGGAGCACCCAATTGAAGCTAGCTCTTTCCTTGGAAGTCCTTGGGAAGCTACCACATTTGGCCATTCTGCGGCTATGGAAGAATTCTTTTAAGAGCAAAGAACTCATTTTCCTTTTTCAGCAGGGGACTTTCCCCAGTCTTCTATTGCTGGAGATTAAAGATATAGATGGCCTCAAATCATTAAGCTTCACACAAGGAGCGATGCCAAGGCTTGAGTTGTTGCATACTGATAATTGTATACACATCGACAACAATGGGTTTTCTGGTGTGTCATCTCTCCCAAGCCTAAAAGAAGTTATGCTCAAGGGTGACTACAACGACAAATTATTGAAGAACCTACGTAATCAGCTTGCTCTAAATCAAAACCAACCAGTTCTAAAGGGGGCATGACCGCAAGAACTTAATGTAGTTTATTATTTTTTGTGTTTCCATTTCATGTATCTTATAATTGTTGCTCGTTTCCCTTCCTTCTATTTGTTTCTTTAAAGTTTAATAAGTTTAGGTTACGCGTGTTGCTGCTAATGTGTACTTCTGCACACACATAAGCTTGTTAGTTGGCTGTCATTTTTGTTTTCATGTTCCTTAGTTTAAGTTTCATGAGTCATGGAGTTTCTTTGTTTTATATGTAGCAAGAAAACCCGAAACGCTGCGCTTGTTGAGGCAGCACCAAATTCTCTGAGTTCTTAGTATTACTTTGGCATCGAGCTCTTCTCTGTTTATTAGGTCGAAGGTGTTTGACCGGGATTTGGGCTGAACTCCAACAGGTGCAAGGTGCATTAATTGGGGCTCAGCTTGGGTGACATTGGCTAGCTATGTCACAACGTGACATTGGATAAATCTAGACCATCCGAAACAAATCCAATGGAGATGCCGCTTGGGCCCACCTGCAGGTGCAAAATAATACCCAATCCATCCATTCCTGCGCGTGACGGCGCCCCAGATCCATCCATCGCGCGCGTGCTTCGCCAGTTCGCCTCCCATCGCCGCGAGCCAGCTGGGAGACTCACCGCCGCCGCCGTGACCGGAGACCACCGCGAGTGGGGAGGTGACCGGGCGAGCGCCGCACGAGGCAACCTCTGGAGGGGGTTGTTGTATAGACTAGATAGTACCCCGCGCGTTGCTGCGGGGATTCATGTGCAATATATAGTTATAATAAACTTAAAAATATATCCATACTACAATTGTGTAATATCTAAGAAAATGTATGATTAATATAGTACAAAAATATTATGCGATAATCTGATTTGTGTAATATGTAAGAAAATGCATGATTAATATAGTACAGAAATATTATGCAATAATCTGAAGCATCAAAGTACCATTCATGGGTGCAAACGATTAGTGATGCTGTGGTATAATGTAATGCATATATATATTAGATTATTAAAGGAAATAGTTTTTTTAGAGTGAATTATATTCTTAAACCATGTCTGAGTGGAACAAGCAGATTAGATTGTAATATTTTGTAGCTCTAAGCTAGTGCCTTACAACTAATTAAGCTGCCATCTAAAGTACTAACCTTGGTCTGTGGAGTTGGAGCAATGCAAGAAGTCTACAGCTGAAATACCGTGTTAAGATGACGCAAAATGTAGGTGCCTGCAACATGTATAACATAGGCAATAGTTCAACAAAAGAAAGTACAATTCCATGAAATGTTTTAAAAGGGTCAGTTTTACCTCATACTAAAATACCACATATTTTACTGACAGATAGATAGCGGAAGTTATTTCTAACATAGAATATACAATTTTAGTGAACTAATTAAGGAGAAAATGTGATATCTGGCAGATGATTCCGGAAAGAAAGGAGAAAGCAATATGCAGCACAAATAGAAATTAATGACCACAATATCAATAAACTAACTGGATGGAGGTTAGAAAAATCTGAGAACCAAAAGTTGTCGAGAAAAAGGTTTTTGAACACCAGGATAATCAAATTACTATATGCATTGTTGCCAATGGCGATCGATGGCATTTATGTTTTGTGGTTGATCGCATCAGCTGATGCAATTACATCCTTGCACTACATTAAAACCTCCGGCAAAACAAAATCCGAAGAATAAGGTTACACTAATCGTAAAATTGTAGCTTACAAACCTGAATGTAAAGTAGAAACACCATATAGCAAGGAAGGGTAGCATGTGCACATCCAAGAATCAATATATGTACCTAAATTAAGTTAATTGCTGAAACAATCATAGCATGTCCTTCCTGTCTACACATGAAAATTCTGACAGTGTTTTTATGGAACAAATTGCTTAGTACCTCTTACAAAGATGGTATCGTAGGATGGTCATATAATAATAATATCTGGAAAGCCGGTGACCATGAACGAATACGAGGTACCAAATATATATTAGGATTTTTTCTTGATAGAGAACTCATATAGAGAAACCAAATCAGTTGCTGCTTTGGATGGGAATGTTCTGGGGACTGACCTCATTAGCCAATAGTAATAGGAACTAACTGCAATAGGAATTAATAGTAATGATGAACTGCAATATGAATACATAAACACAACAAATTATAGGTGTAGAAAAATTGTAAAATTGGTTTATATACAATGAACTAATAGTAATGAACTGCAATATGAATACATAAACACAACAAATTATAGGTGTAGAAAAATTGTAAAATTGGTTTATATACAATGAACAGGGCTAGTAGAAACCGAATAAATACCATGAATTGACTCAAAGTGTACAGACCAAATAAATTTCAATCTTGCTAGTAGAAATGCGAAACCAAATCCATCTCTGTTTTTTAATCATTTGATAATTTCACTGACAATATGAAGAAATCAGTCTAGCGTGACTGGAAAAAAAATGCGAATAAGTTGCATGAACATATATAAGATTTAAGAAGAGGATGAAACATACCTTTGGGAGAGCAATATACTCGAAGGTGAGTGAGCGGGTGAAGCTTTAATGGGAGGGAGAGGCCCCCGTTTCCAGCGAGGTGGATAAAGTAGGAGACAAATCGAAGTAACGTGAGCAGACTATTAATGCCGAGGAAGATGGTTTATCATGAAATTTTGTTCCATGTGCGGTGGCGATTAGTTTCTGTCTCTCCAAACACCATGAAGGCGAGCAGTCTCGAGGAGCCGGGAAGCATGGGAGGCGCGCAGGAGGTGGGGAGCCGGCGGGTCGGTCACCATTCTAGCAGTGCCGGCAGATGCGAACGCTTGGGAGTCAAGAGCGATAACGACGCAGTATAATCGGAATGGGTGCATTGGTGTCAGAGCTCCTGATGACCAGCCGGTAGATCAAGGTGATGGCGGCAATAACCTGGAGGAAGAACAGAGCGAAGGCGGAAAGGAGAAAGGCATCACCCTCAAGGCAAAACGTAATAGAGTTGCTAATACTAAGTATAGTGGGCCCAAATGGTTTGTGTAATTGGGCGTGCCTGCGTGTGGCCCATGAGTGGTTGGTGAGACTGGAGACCTGTATAACTATACTGTTGCGTGTTCAAATGAAAGGCATCGATCTGGAACCTGGAGGCGAAGGTGGCGGTGGCTCCGATCCTGTTGGATCGTGAGAAGGTTCTAGGATTCCCAAATTATCTTGTGTGTTCTTGAGTTCGTGATTGCTGTGAGTGAGGGTTCTAACAAATCTGGTATCAGAGCTCGTTTCGATCCACAAACTCTTGATTCGGCTGTAGAATCACCGATCGAGAATTGGATTCCACTCTCGGGTGGAAACCACGAAAAGGCAACTTGCCTCGATTGGGTTAGCTGAATTCGGAGCGGATTGAGGGTTTTGATCCTGGAGAAGCCACGCTACGTGACCAAGCAAGCGGCGCAAATCATGGCGCAAGAAGGTAAACTGGATCTGTTGCTCAAAACATTGGAGGAAAATGAGAAGAAGAGGGCGGAAGCAGAGGACCGGAATTGAGCGGATCTGAAAGAGCTCAGGGCGGCGATGGAGGCTAGGTTGCCTCATGTGGAGAAGCAGGTAGTAGAGCTGCACGTGACTATGGGGGATTTGAGCGTGAAGGTGAAGAAGTTGAAGAATGCTCTGCTGCGGCAAGCAAAGGTGGAGAAGATGACTGGGGAAGTTAAGGAAGATCCCTTCATAGCGTCTCCTTCTCCCTCTCCGTCCCTGATCCATGGTAAGCAAGACCCCATGCTGAACTCAACTTTTCCTTTTGCTATTGAGAATTCTGTGGCGCATGAGGAAAGTTTGGGTGGATCTGGAGTAATACCTGGTAGTGTACCTGCGATGACTTGCCCTCAATTCAATGGAGAGAATCCACAGATGTGGCGTGCTAATTGTGAAGTGTATTTTGATGTTTATGGAATTCCCTCGGGGCAATGGGTGAAAATAGCAACTCTGAATTTTGTTGGAAATGCTGCTTACTGGTTACAATCTGTCAGAAATCAGCTGATAGGGGTGACATGGTTGGACCTGTGTGATAGGGTGTGTGCTAGGTTTACTAGAGACAGGCAGGAGGCATTGGTGAGGCAATGGTTCCATGTCAGGCAGACTAACACAGTAGCTGAATATGTTGAACGATTCGATGGGCTCATGCACCAGTTACTGGCTTATGAACATTCAGTGCTTCAAGTGTACTTTGTGCAGAAATTTATTGATGGGTTAAAAGAAAAAGTGAGAAGGGTGGTAATGGTATAGCGCCCGCAAGATATGGATGCAGCCAGCTCGGTTGCTTTGTTGCAAGAAGAAGCTATGAAAGGAGTTAAGATGGGGACTTATAAAAGGAGTGACAGTACTAGCTATGTCAAACCCATGCACAAGGTAGTGTCACAAGGAAACCTGTCTGTCCAAGCTAACAGGGACTTATGGAGTTCACCGGGAGAAGATAAAAAGGGGCAAGAAACTAGCAGACCCAAGGAAGATAAACTATCTGCATTAAAGGCTTATAGAAGGTCTAAGGGACTATGTTTTGTTTGTGGGGAAAGATGGGAAAAGGACCACAAGTGTGCTACATCAATTCAACTTCATGTGGTTCAGGAATTGATAGAAGTTTTGCAGGGTGAAGTAGAAGAAATGGCAATTTCTGAGAATACCACTGAAGGTGAAGAACCCATAGTAATGGCTTTATCACAGCAAGCTGCTAGTGGAACTGAATCAGGCAATTCAATCAAGCTCAGGGGATAGATTCAGGGCACTGAGTTGCTAATGCTTGTAGACTCAGGTAACACTAATTCATTTATTGATGATCAGGTTGGAATGAGATTATCTGGAGTGAAGTGTCTGAAACAACCACTGAAGGTGCAGATAGCTGATGGGGGCCAGCTAGCTTGTTCCAAAATGATTCCAGGTTGTAACTGGTGGATGCAAGGCCACAGTTTCAAATCTGATTTCAAATTGATTCCATGGGGCAGTTATGACATAATTTTGGGGATGGATTGGTTGGAGAAGCATAGTCCTATGCAGGTGGATTGGATCAACAAATAGTTGGAGTTCCAGTATCAAACTCAACTTATTATACTCCAGGGTCTTCAGCAACCTAGCAGCAGCTGCTCTCAAATCTCTGTAGAACAATTGCTGGGAATGGCTAAGGCTGGCTCCATTCTGTATATGGTCAAATTAGCTGATGTAGCTGCTGCAGAGGACCAGCCTATTCCAGAAGTCATTCAACAAGTGATTCACAAATACCAGGAAATATTTGAAGAACCCAAGGGGTTACCTCCCAGGAGGAATTGTGATCACAAAATTCCTTTGATGGAAGGAGCACAACCAGTGAACATAAGGCCATACAGGTACAACCCTGAGTTAAAAACTGAAATTGAGAAACAGGTGCAAGAGATGTTGGTTTCTGGAGTTATTCAACCAAGTCAGAGTGCTTGGTCCTCTCCTGCCTTATTGGTTAGGAAGAAAGATGGGTCTTGGAGACTGTGTGTTGACTATAGGCACCTCAATGCACTTACCATTAAAAGCAAGTATCATGTCCCCATTATAGAAGAGTTGCTAGATGAGCTATATGGTTCAAAATGGTTTACTAAGCTTGACCTTCGAGCTGGCTACCATCAAGTCAGAATGAGTCCTGGAGAAGAACCTAAAACTGCATTTCAAACCCATTATGGCCATTTTGAGTACAAGGTTATGTCGTTTGGTTTTACTGGGGCACCTGCTACCTTTCAAGCAGCTATGAACAAAACCTTGGCATCAGTCTTAAGAAGATGTGCTCTAGTATTCTTTGATGATATATTGATTTATAGTCCAGATCTTAAAACACATGTGGCTCATGTTTCACAAGTATTGCAGCTATTGAAGCAGGATCAGTGGCAGGTGAAGTTATCTAAGTGTTCTTTTGCACAACAGCAAGTTTCTTACTTGGGCCATGTGATTGGGGTACAAGGAGTAGCTACTGATCCTGGCAAAATCAATGATGTGGTTAATTGGGCAGTTCCAACTACCATTAAAAAGTTAAGAGGATTCCTCGGTCTTGCTGGATACTACAGAAAGTTTGTCAGAAACTTTGGAGTGTTGTGTAAACCCTTGACTCAGCTGCTAAGGAAGGGAGTATCTTATAAGTGGACTGAGGAAACACAAGAAGCTTTTCTGGCCATTAAGCAAGCATTGGTGTCTGCCCCTGTTCTTGCTTTACCTGACTTTTCTAAGACATTCACAGTAGAAACAGATGCTAGTGATTATGGCATTGGAGTTGTGCCGTCACAGGAGGGACACCCAGTTGCCTATCTTAGCAAAGCATTGGGTCCACGGTCCAGGGGTCTTTCTACTTATGAGAAAGAGTGTATGGTTGTCTTATTGGCTGTAGAGCGTTGGAGGCCTTACTTGCAACATCAGGAATTCGTTATACTCACAGATCACCACAGTTTAGTCTATCTGTCAGATCAAAGGTTGCATACTCCCTGGCAACAGAGAGCATTCACCAAGTTATTGGGGTTGCAATATAAAATTTGTTATAGGAAGGGCAGTACCAAGTCTGCAGCTAATGCATTATCCAGAAAGGAGAATGATGAGGAAGTGCAACTGCTAGCAATATCTGTTGGAGTGCCTGTATGGATACAAGAAGTGATTAAGGGCTATGTCTCCGACCCTTTTTCATCTCAGTTACTAACTGAATTGACTGTGAACAGAGAAGCAAGAAACCATTTCTCTTTGCAAGATGGTCTCTTAAGGTATAAGGGCAGAGTGTGGGTTGGTAATAATTCTGATTTGCGGTCTAAACTCATGGAAGAAATGCACAGTCAGCCACTTGGGGGACACTCTGGCTTCCCAGTAACTTACAGGAGGTTGAAGCATTTGTTTGCTTGGCAAGGAATGAAACAGCAAGTCAAGCAGTATGTTTAGAACTGCCAAATCTGCATACAGGCCAAACCAGAGAGAGTGAAATACCCTAGGTTACTACAACCATTACATGTTCCTGAAGGTGCATGGCAAGTGATTTCTATGGATTTCATTGAGGGATTACCAACATCTGAGAGATACAATTGCATTATGGTGGTTGTAGATAAGTTTTCTAAGTTTGCTCATTTCCTACCACTGTCTCATCCTTACACTGCAGCCAGTGTTGCTGACATCTTCATGAGGAATATTTATAAGCTTCATGGCATGCCCAAGGTGATAATTTCTAATCGAGACAGAATCTTCACTAGTCATTTTTGGGACTATTTGTTCACTAAGGCTGGAACCAAACTGCATATGAGCTCATCTTATCATCCTCAGTCAGATGGCCAGACTGAGAGAGTGAATCAATGTTTAGAAATCTTCCTGAGGTGCTTCATTCATTCTGTCCCTCGCAAATGGGCTACTTGGCTATATTTGGCAGAATTCTGGTACAATACCTCTTACCACTCGGTAGTTCACAAAACACCCTTTGAAGTTACTTATGGATATCAACCCACTCACTTTGGCGTCAGCATGGAGGATTGCTCAGTTCCTGATCTGGCTGAGTGGATGAGAGACAGAAGGTCGATGCATCAACTGATTCAACAACACCTAAATCGGGCTCAACAGCAGATGAAGGCTTATGCTGATAAGAACAGATCCTTTCGTGAGTTTACAGTTGGAGATTGGGTGTACCTCAAAATCCAGCCATATGTTCAATCATTAGTAGCCAAAAGAGCTAATCACAAACTTGCATTTCGATATTTTGGGCCATTCCAGATTCTACAGAAGGTGGGCACTATAGCTTATAAGCTAGATTTGCCGGAAGATTGTCTCTTTCATCCAGTCGTGCATGTGTCACAACTGAAAGCAGCCAAGGGTTTTACTCCTTCAGTTCATCATACTCTGCCTTCTGAATTGGGCAAATTGCAAGTACCAATGGCATTCCTGGACTATCGTCTGTTCAAAAAGGGTAACTCTGTTTTATCCCAAGTTCTAACGCAATGGTCAGGTGGTGCGGCGGAGGATGCTACATGGGAGGATCAGGAAGACCTACGTGCCAGGTTTCCGCATGCGCCGGCTTGGGGGCAAGCCGGTTCCCAAGGAAGGGAGAATGTCAGAGCTCCTGATGACCAACTGGTAGATGAAGGTGATGGCGGCAATAACCTGGAGGAAGAAGAACAGAGTGAAGGCGGACAGGAGAAAGGCGTCACCCTTAAGGCAAAACGTAATAGAGTTGCTAATACTAAGTATAGTGGGCCCGAATGGCTTGTGTAATTGGGCGTGCCTGCGTGTGGCCCATGAGTGGTTGGTGAGACTGGAGACCTGTATAACTATACTGTTGCGTGTTCAAATGAAAGGCATCGATCTGGAAACTGGAGGCGAAGGCGGCGGTGGCTCCGATCCTGTTGGATCGTGAGAAGGTTCTAGGATTCCCAAATTATCTTGTGTGTTCTTGAGTTCGTGATTGCTGTGAGTGAGGGTTCTAACAATTGGGCCTTGGTAGTGGCTTGGGCTTGCCCATGTATATTGGGCAGTGGTTAACGGTAGGGAGGAGAGGGACTGCAATCTGAACGATTGCTATTTCATCTAACGATTTAGAGATGAATTTACAAATTGTGGGGAAAAAGTGCACCGAAGGTCCCTCAACTTGTCATCCGGATAAAAAAAACGTCCTCAAACCGCAAAACCAGATATGCGGGGTCCCTTAACTATACAAAATTGTTCACTTTAGGTCCCTCGGTGGTTTTGACCCCGGTTTTGTCTGACGTGGCGGTTGCGTCAGCATGGGACCCACGTGGGCCCCACATGTCAGGTAGACCACGTCACCACCCTCTCTCTCTCTCTCCCTTCCTCTCTCCTTTTTTCCTCTCCACGTGGATGTCGGCAGTGTCTTCGACGCAGTGGGGAGGAAGGCCGGCGTGGCCGGAGGCTGACGGGGAAGGAGCGCGGCGGAGAGGAGGGCCGATGCGACGGGCAGCGCCGCCAATGGCTGTCGTCGCGCGGGGAGGAGCGCGGCAGTCGTCTGCCTTCCCTCCTCCTCCTCCGCATGCCGTGCGGCGCGGCGCCATTGCCGTGGCCTACGGGGCATCGTCGGGGTGAGGCGGCGACGCATGGTGGCGCGGGCGGCGTGGTGGAGGGGAGGGCCTGCGTAGAGTGGCCGATGCACGGTGGCTCAGGTGGCGCGGCAGAGGAAAGGGCCCACGTTGGTGTCATCGATGAGCCGGATGGGACGGTGGCGGTGTGGCCAACTCTCGATCTTGGTCAGGCTGATGTCCCGGAACGCGAAGGCCGGCAACACCTTGAACATCACCGACGTCCCCTCCCTCTCGATCTTGGTCACGAACCGCGTCACGTCGCCGGCGTCGTCCTGGATGCCGTCGGCGAGCACCTGAAGCCCGTAGAGGTCAATGGCGCAGGAGGATGCGATGGTGGCGGTTTCCCGGAGCTCCGCGGCAGCGACGTGCCACGGTGTCATCGAAGGCTAGATTCCGCAGCTCTTTTGGCGAAAAGTCGTTTGCACGCCGCTCTGTAGCCAGCCGGCAACCGCCCAGCGCTCGTCACAAGAAAAGTTTCCTCGGATCCATGCACACATCAACTTTCAAGCAACACATGCGACTTTGTTGCTGAAACGACGATGGGCTTTGTGCAAAATTTGACACAAGTTCTAGCCGCTGAACTTGATTTCACAGCCGAGTTGAGGACCATGGCGTTGAGGGTGAGCTCGCACTGGGCGAGCACCTGAGGGTGGGAGTTGACGCGGGTGAGGAGGTCCCTGCGGATGCCCGGAAGCGCGAGGAGGCAGTGGTGGACGGGAACAGGAGGAGGTCCGGCGTGGCGACGTCGATGACGAGGGCGAGGGCCTCCGCGCGTACCTCCTCCGCCTCCCACGCCGGCCGCTGCCGCGTGCCGCCATCGCCGATGGCAGTGACTTGATGGCGGCGGCGTTGAGTCGAAGATGGCGACAGCCGTGCGCCGCCATCGCCGACCGCACGAAGGGGATGAGGAGGCTGGCGAGCTCGCGCCGCCACTCGGGAGCCGCCGTCGCCGGCCACACCACCCTCCGGCCGCGCGGGACGCCGCCCGTGCGAGAGCAGGGAGCGAGAGGGAGGAAGGAACGAAAGAAAAAAAGAAAGAGAAGAGGGGGAAAGATAATGGTGCTGACGTGGCACCCCGACATGTGGGGTCTACATGGGCTTCACGGTGACTCAGCCGCCACGTGGGACAAAACCGGGGTTAAAACCGCCGAGGGATCTAGTTTGCACTGGTTTTGTAAGTTGAAGGATCCGTTATATCCGGTTTTATGGTTGGGGGACGATTTCGTAACTCCATGACAAGTTGAGGAACTTTCGGTGTACTTTTTCCCAAATTGTGGGACCTGTGAACTTATTCCTTCCATTGTAAACATATGGGCTGGAAGTGAGGCCCACCCAAAGTTCTGAAAGAAGGCCCGAAGAAGCCCACAATATTTACCACAAGTTTCTTTTCAGTCCAGCCCACGTGGCTACGGTCGCCTGGAACTTGGAGGCGGCGGCGGCACCCCCCCCCACCCCCCCCCCACTACCACCGGCGAGGCGGCGACGGCGGCGGCGGCGGCGAGCTCCCCTGCGTATTAGTCATCGGCGCCGTCGCAAGCTCGTCTCGCGGTCCATTTGTTCGTAAGCGGCGGCGGCAGTGCTCCCAGGCAGGCCCCTCTAAAACCCTGGACGCCAAGATGCTGCGCTGCGTGTACACGCAGCGGCGGTGGGCGCACCGGCGGGGAGGCTTCGTCACCGGCGGGACCGGCTGGTCGCAGCGGCGCGCCCCCGCCGCGGCGGCGGCTGTTGGCGCGGGCGCGGGCGCGAAGAAGTCGGAGTGGTGGGCGGTGGACGGCGAGATGCACGAGATCGGGGAGGGCGTGCCGCACCGCGAGCGCTTCGCCATCCCGCGCGACAACCTCCCCAACCGCCGCCGGAAGCAGATGCGGGAGCAGTTCATGCGCCGCACGCGCCTCGTCCTCAAGGACACGGTAAGCTGCCGCCGCCGCGCGCCCGCACCTGTAGTTAGCTGAGCTCTGCTCCTCCCCCAATCCCCCCGCGCTAGGATTGGATTACCCATTCCTTTTGTTGAAACAATGATTGGATTGAGCTCGGCTGCTTGTTTCTGAACAATTTGGTTGAGCCCAAATGGAAACGAACTCTGCAATTTGATTTGTGCAGGCAAGTACTGATGTACTACCACTTATTATGCATTTATTAGTTTTCATTGGGAAGTAGGATAAATCTCCTTGCTAATAAGCTAGCAGAAATTTGGAATCATGGGATAGGAAAAATTGAGAAACATGGAATGAAACTCAAGATGCTATTGTATCTTAATGCAGTCAGTAACAAGCAGCAGAAATCATTGACAAAATGGGGTCTGAATTCAGTTTTTTTTTAGAAGATCTGAATTCGAATATTAAGCCATGTCTTCTCTAAGCGGATGATGCCCCCTTTTCCTAGATCCGAAGCCGCTGCCATTTTGTCCTATTAAAAATCATGGAAGTTCTGCAGCAACTCAACTTTGTACATTAATTTTTTTTTTCCTTTTCATGGTTAGTAAGATTTTTCTGCCTTGCTCTTTAAGACTAATTATGTTTTAGCCAACTTCAATCTGCTATTATCTGCACACTCGCACTTATATCTTTTCTACTTTTAGTTGGTCACACACTGAACATGTAATCTCTCAGATCTCTTCTTTTTGGCAATAGAAAGGGGGCGTATGAGCGTATCGATGTATGGTGCAAACAGAAGAACATGTTGATGCACCTTTGTTGTTAGTGTACGATTCAGGACAAGAAAAGGGCAAACCAAATTCACATTATTTATTCTTCATTTCTGAGAGCCAGTGTAACTGAGGCCATCCTAACCTGATTTTTGTGAGACCTAAGCATGGTTAGCTGTTTTCTTGTGGATTGCACATACTGATTCTTGAAATACATTTTAGGCATGTCGTACACTTTATATAACTATCGGTCCATTATTTCGTTCATTAGTCAGTGCCAAAACTTTGGTCACCAAAGCACTTTTCGCTGGTTTTGACTTTTGAGGTGAAGAGATACAAACTATGTGAATTGTGAAGGCTTTGATATGGAAATAAGATACCATGAAAATTCTGTGTTGCCATAGCTTAGGTTAGGCATTTCTTGGAATAAACCAGACAGGTGCATGTACTGTGTGAGAATTCATGATTTTGGATTCGTGAAAAATCATTATTTCTTACAGCAAGAATTTTGGACTTTGGAAAACAACATCAAGTTCAGGTTTTTGTTGTATTTCATATCTCATGCCTACCTGTCATCAAGGTTTTTATCAAAAGCATTCATGTCAGTTACCTTTTTTAGTCGAACATTCTGTCTCTTCGTTTGTTTATTTGAGTTGCCCATGATGTGCAATTCATGAGGACAAATTGCATTAAATTCTTTTGTTCGAACTTTGAAATGTTCCTTGTGGCCAACTGTAGTTAGGAGCACAATTAACTATTTAATACAGTAAATGGACTGTGCATAATGAACTGAACTGAATGGAAAATTTGCCGATCCTCTATTTATAAAGTGCTATGTTTAATATCATGAGAGAACATATTATTTTATTATTCATGAACTAGTGTGCAAAGGCTCCATGTGCTTTATCGGCTTACAGATATCAGCATGGCCTTTCATATTAGGTGACTGAATACCACAAAATTTACAGGAACATGAAGCTTGGTGTAAAAAATATATGGAACTATACCAAGAACTTAGAGAGAATTGGGAAAGGTTATATTGGGATGAAGGTTATTCCAAAAAGATTGCTGAAGATCATGCTAATTATGATTCTGCTGAAGAAGATGATCTAGACTTCTCACCTTACAGGTAGAAAATTTTGAAGGGATTTATTTTTGTCTTGTTTATTTGCTAGTCAAATTGCTCAGTTTTTGTCAGAATAAACCTGAGTTAATTGTATGTGCAATTCTTTGATAAATGTTTGATATAATTGAAACTGCTTCCTCTTATTTTATTGTTTGTAGTATCTCTCCTTTTCATTATGTGTTATTGCAACTAAGATTGAATTGAATTGTTTTCCTCATATATATATATTTATCTTAGATTTCCAGCCTATAAATGTTTAGCAATATTCTTTAACTAGTTATCCTTCTGAAGGGTCTTGCTCGAAATAGAGTGCCAATAATATTTGTCATCTGTGGAATGATCTCATCTGTTGTTTTCAATTGCAGCAGGAGAAGGCACACCAATGTAGAGCCAAACAAGGTAACCTCATTGTATTTTTGATGGACCTTATATAATATCATTTATTTATGTAGAAACCTGCCTGTAATGTTCCAATCTTGCTATGCTAAGGGTGTCGGCTATCCTTTCATATGGAAACACAAAATTTCTACCTAAGCTAGCTAGACTGAAGGGGAATTCTTACTAATCCATGCATAACCTATGGGTGTTCAAACTGGTTTTGCCAACCCATTTGTAACTGCGCCATGCACACATAGACTGCACCCCTGAAAGTAATATAAACAAATGAATGTTCATTTCTGCATGTCCATTCAGGTTGCCAAGCCCAGTTGACCTGGTATGAACAACCCTAGTGTCAAACTTCAGTGGACATTTTTTTTTCTACTATAATGCATGACATTAACTGTAGTCAAAAGTCTACGACCTCCCATTATTTTCTGGGAAAACTACTGAATACTGACCATGGGCAATCAGATTCAGCACTTGGCAGTATTGGAGATATGCCCTTAAGAGTTAGAGCTCATTAGCGGTACTTTAGTGGTGTAGTTTGTCTTTGCAGCTGCTTTAGTCAAAGGTTTTGGTGGCATTGTCTAAGTAGTATTTAAGCACACATCTTCATGAGTGTGATGACACTACGCAAACTTAGCAGCACAATCCTAAGTTAGCATTGACTTTATTTCAGGACATTGGTTTTACGGCAAGCAAACAAGGTGAAACATGGGAAAGGGTTACTCAAATTCGTGACAAGTTTGAATATGACAGAGAGAGAAGAATGAGGGAACGAGGTAAACATCATGTCTTCATAGTTCATACTGGAATTTTTCTTTTTTGTCTGCCATTGCTATTTGTACCCTCAGATAATGTATAGGTAAATGGTAAAAAATGTTAGGCATTTTCACTAACCCAGGATATAATTCTGTACCAAGTTGCTGATCCTTGGCTCGCCGGGCACTCCATTCCTAAAAAAATGCATTTCCACAACCTCCTGTCCATAAAATTATTGATACTACTGTTTTTATAGTAAACATGTCATGTTAAATGTGTTGCCCAGTAACTGTTTTTACACTGTTAGACATTTTGCACATGAAGTTCTGTTGGTATTACTTTCTTTCAGCCTCTATATGCCATGTTTAATTATGTTCTTTTTGTCTTTCTTTCTCTATGATGCAGCATTTGCTCCCATGAATATGGAGAACAACTTTGGGCAGCATGACTCGAGATTCAGGAACCGACATGATTCAAACTATGCCCCTAGAAACATGGAAAATAAATTTGGTTCAAATGACTCAGATTTTGGAACCCAATCTGGTAGAAGTTTCCGACATGATCCAAGTTTCAGGAACCAGCACGGTTTGAATTTCCAAAATGAATCAAGTTTCAGAAATCACCAGTATCCAAATTTCCAAAACCAACGAGACCCAAGAAACCGCGTGATGTCTTCTGAAGATCAGGAATTGATGTCTTCTGATGATCAGGAATTCTAATAAGCATGATCTTGCCGAGTGCGAGGTGGCCAGTGAAAATTGTACAACTGAAGCGTGCTGATTTTGTAACTCTGTTAAGCATAAACAGAATGAAATGCATTTTACATTGGCAACTGTAGTATAATGTCAATGTGTCCCTTCATCGTTGAGACTTGAGAGAAGGGTTGAGTGTTGTAGGAATCATCACCTGCCTTTTACCCGTCTCTTCATTTGTGATGATTCAGAATACTATATCTAGTATCTACAACAAATAGTTATACACTGACTGTGGCAAAGTACAACGACAACCTCAAAAAATGCTCAGATCCAGCGTGAATTTTGTAAGTGATAGAAAATAATGCCAATCCTAGAGTAGCGAATAGAAAATGAGGGCCATCTTTGGAGTGTTGCTGGAGCTTGTCGCCTTCAAAAGCTCCTTAGTGGGACGGCTAACCTAGGCAACTAAGCTCCCCGAGTTGTCTAGTGTGTGTGGGTCTTGGTAGGAGGGCTCGGGCACTCCTACTTTGTTTTTTCTTTGTGTTGTGTTTTTTGTATTGTTTTTTCTTCCCCTTAATGAAATGAAATGCAGCTCTCCTGCCTTTTTGAGGAAAAAAAAGCGTGAATTTTGTTGGTATTTTCTTTTATGCAGGATCACCATTTCGATAGGGCTCACCCTATCTAAAATTTTCCTTGAAGTTCATATATTACCAAACCCTAAAAAAGGGCAGGAAATTACATTTAAATTGTCGTCCATAGCTATAGCTTGGAGTCGTGAGTTAGTTTCTACTTCCTCTGTTTTATATTATAAGACTTTCTAGCATTACCCATATTCATATATATGTTAATGAATCTAGACATATATAAATCTAGATTCATTAATATTTGTATGAATATGGGTAATGTTAAAAAGTTATATAACCTGAAACGGAGGGAGTACTATCTAACAAGCATACTCGATGCCAATTTTCTAAGCTTTTATGTTTTTACAAAAATTCTCCAAAATAAGATTGTCAACAATTTCTGACATTGTTTTTTTCTAAAAAAAAAAACACACCCACTACAAACGCTGACAATATGCACACACTCACCCGGTCACCTTATGAGCACATCTCAAAAACACGAGCACTCATACTAAATCTATCTATGACTTTAATCGGGATGAGTACGTCTCACCAAAAAGAGCTTAGCTATTCGAACTATGCTGCTTGGCCCTTTGTTTTTTTTTTTAGTGATAGAGAGCGAAATAGGCTCTTTTATCGTTGGCAATCGCTGACTTTTTTTCAGTTTTAGATTTTTTTAAAAAAATATTTACAGAAATAATCTATCGGCCAAAAAAATTACAAAAATAGACCCTGCCGCCCACCTCTGGGGCGGCAAGCTGACGTGGCAAACGGGGGAGGAACGGGCGGTGACGGAGGGAGGGTTTTTTGCAGGAAAACCCTTGCCGCCCTCTGGTGGGGCGGCAAGGGGCCCGAATGCAAAAAAGCCGGTCGGGGCCGGCTATTTTGCAGGCGGCCCCTTGCCGCCCTCTGGCCGGGCGGCAGGCCTCGCTGCCTATAAAAGGCCTGCTGCCCAGCCCCCAGCCCTCATTCTTCTCTCCTCAATTCCAGTGAAAAAAAAAAGAAGAGAGGGGAGGAGAAGAGAAGAAGGGGCGAAGCCCTGCCGGATTCAGACGCCGATTTCAGGTAATATTCATAGATCCTATATGTGACTATTGAGTTAAATAGTGTGTATTCTTTAAAAATTTGTTTGAATAAATGCATTATATTTTTAGGGTTTTAGTTGTACTAATCTAGAAGTGCGTATTGTAGATATCGGTAACTACGTAGATCTGCTAGTTTGGAATCAATACATTACCATTGCATTGGCTTACACAAGAAGATATTACGTTGTAGATGTTTATTGCATGAAAGAGTAATATGATCTAGTTATTTCGTTGACAGATATGTCGAACAAACAAATATTCCAAGTTTACCATGGACCAGGAAACGTCCGTTACGGGCCAACTGGGGTAGATCTGTCAAATTTTATTGTATCAGAAAGGGGAATTGATAGACCGGCTGAGAGGAGTGTACCTTCTATAAAAGGATGGTTAATGAGGGGCTTGAGAGTTGATCCACAGACAAGTGACATAACAATCAATGTTATAGTAAGTCGGGCAACTGAGGGTTTTTATTGGGAACTAATGCCAGTTCAAAACTCTCGAGTGTGGAGATGGTATTTGGAAAATGCATTGCAACGCGGGTGGCCTCTAGCTTTGGTTCCGTTTGTTCACCCGAAGGATCCAGGTGTGCAGATGAACATGGATGATGGCGAGGGACCAAGTGCTGAAGTAAACGAGACTTCTGTGGAGGAGGTCAACGCACGAGACGACGGGGGCATAGTAGCTCCAGTGGGCATTCAACCAGGTGGAGTGGCCGACGAGGGGGAGACTGTCGGTGCCATTGTGGATGAAATGGAGAAGGAGGATTCCGATAACGAGCGTGTAGAGGAAGGTGATTCGTCAGATGATGAGACTGATATTAATCCAGCAGAATGGGCTAGTGAGGATTTTTCTGGGCTGATCGTCTCTGAAGAGGATAGTGTGAGATGGGAGTACAAAGAAAATGAGGTTATTCAGGGAGCGATTTATAGTAGAGCAGAAGATATGAAGGAGGCGGTAAAACATTTTGCAGTGTCACTTCATAGAGAGTTTTGGGTTGCCAAGTCGAACCGGTCGCAATATGAAGTTCGGTGTGTTAAGGAAAAAGATGGTTGTCCCTAGAGAGTGCACGCGTATAAGGGGAAATGGAAGGATTATTGGACAGTGTCAGTCGTTACCAAGCATACATGTTTTCTACCTGGTGTTCAGAAATACCACAGGAACATTACTTGTGCATTTGTTGCATCTGAGATGTATGCGCATGTCATCGATAATCTCACATATGAACCAAGGTCAATAATCCGACACATCGAAGAGACATACAAGTATACTATTAGCTATGCCAAGGCCTGGAGGGCCAAACAGAAAATAATAGAGATGAGATTTGGAACTTACGAAGCCTCGTATGACAATTTGCCACGCCTGCTTGGTGTTATCGAGGAAAGAAACCCTGGGAGCTCTTACGAAGTGAAGAAATTCCCCTCAATTGAACATCCTAGCAAGAGTGTGCTGCAAAGGGCGTTCTTAGCTCTACATGCATGCAAGATGGCATTCGTGAACTGTCGTCCTGTTCTCTGCATTGATGGGACATTCTTGACAGGAAAGTATCGGGGCCAGATACTAACAGCAATAAGGGTAGATGGGAACAATCAGGTATTGCCCTTGGCATTTGCTTTTGTTGAGAGTGAGAATACCGACAGCTGGTACTGGTTCCTGAAATTGGTTAAAACAAAAGTTATTGGTATGAGGCCAAATGTGTGCCTGATACATGATAGGCACGCTGGCATTCTGCGAGCGATAGAAGAGTTGCAGTTTGGAAGTATGGAACGAGGATACCCCGGTGTTTGGGAAGATGTACAGAGTAGGTGGTGCATGCGTCATATGGGAGCTAATTTCTTCAAGCAATTCAAGAACAAGGAGCTCATGAACATGTTCAAGAGGCTGTGCAATCAGAACCAGGAGAAAAAATTCAATGAGCTTTGGAAGAGATTAGATGAGTTGACAGCCAAATGCAGTGATCAGCGTGCAGCGGCTCCATCGACCGCCGTTGCTGACCCTCCTCAAGCTCTTGGACCTCTCCCAACGGATAGTCCAATATTGGTTAGAAGAACTGGATTGGAGATTCGGAAATTTTCTCAGTGGATTCTGCATGAACCAAAAGAGAAATGGGCCAAGGCGTATGACACAGGTGGTGCTAGATATGGAATAATGACAACAAATTTGGCAGAAGTTTACAACTGGGTGATGCGCGGTGTCCGTGGACTGCCACTAGTTGGCATAGTGGAGTTCATTTTACATGGGACATGCAGGTATTTTAGGGATCGGTTCCAGGCAGTTCTTCCCTCTATGCCGAACAACAGCATTTTGTTTGGAGCTTTCATACAGAAAAAGCTAGAGGAGTTGCGTAAAAAGGCCATGAAACATCGAGCTCTAGTGCAAGGTACCCAACAGCACAGGTTTGAGATACTATGTCAAGATAAGGCAGGCAGGGGTATCTACCGCAAGAGAGTGAAGCAGGAGTGTGTTCTCAAAGCCGACGGCACATGTCATTGCTCTTGTGCAAAGCCGAAGCTGCTCCACAGGCCATGCACCCATGTCATTGCTGCCGCAGCGGAGTGTGGCATACCAGATGCAGTATATGTGTCACAGTACTTCAGTAAGCAAGCAATATATCATACATGGAGCGGCCAGATTTATGGGTTCGGCATAGCTGGGGAGTTCACAGAGACTAACGATGAAGTACTCAATATTCCTGACCCATCGAAGCTCCGAGGCAAGGCTGGAAGGAGGAGGACTCGTCGCATCCGCAACGATATGGACGAGTCGGAGGCTGGCATGGTGAAGCGTTGCAGCAAATGTGATGAACATGGGCACACCTACAAGCATTGTCCTAAAGACAAGGAGAAACCAAGTGCGGCGGAGGCAGGACTATCAGGATCAGCAGCAGATGGAGCTCGCCCTATGGGTGAAGGCACTACCTCCACTCGACCACGTCCTAGGCGTCGTCGTGCCACGTCTGGCTACGTGGTGTAGTTCTTATGTTCTATGTCGGCATGTGGATTTGCTTGTAATTCGTTTCGAACTTATCGATGTGTTTATGTTTCGTCGTGTAATGTCAGACTTCGGCATGTCATGTCTTTAGGTCTCGTGATGTAACGTCGGACTAAGGCGCCTAACGTCTTTAGGTATGCTGATGTATGTCGGACTTCGACACGTAATGTTATGTTATATTATTGAACTCTACATATATGTTAAATTGCACGTCATCGTTATGTACCATTAGTAACGTTTGCTATATTTAAATAGCTTGTACTCTTGTTGTACATAATTAATCTCATGATTTTATTACTATTTTATAATTTTGAAAGTTATCTTTTGTTTTACATTACTATTTTTTGAATTGTTCTAACACGAAACACTATATTTTCCAGAGATGGCACGTCAGGATACACCTCAGTTGTTGGACCCGGCGATAGATCACCGACACCGGTCTCACCTTACTGCGGTGCAGGGGGCTCAGCTTGGGACGTTCCGGGCACGGACGTGCGGTGAGCTACTCACGGTTCACGACTCCTTTGTCGAGAGGTACGAACAGTGTTTTACTATAAGTTAGTTGCACTGTAATATTTTTTATAATGACATATTAATTTGTTATTGCAGGCTACGTGAGGCCGGCCTCCTACCGATGTGTCGGCTGGTGGAGGCTGCGGCCGGCGATGCGGACCCGGCCAGACGATGGACTGTGGACAGGTCCCTCCTAGCAGCTTTGGTCGATCGATGGAGGCCAGAGACGCACACTTTTCACTTGCCGTGCGGTGAGGTAGCCCCTACCCTACAGGACGTATCGTACTTGTTGGGGCTACCGCTCGCGGGAGACGCTGTTGGGCCAGTGACCACGGCTGTGGACTGGCAGGACGATCTGACGGCACGTTTCGCACTAGTACAGCGCGCACCGCACCTCCCGCTCGAGCCGTTGGCACACCACCGCAACACCGGACCTACGAAGAGGTGGCTGCTTCAGTTCACCGTGAGTGTTTTTGTACCGAAATGACAATCGTATTACATATTTAGTCCGCAGTTAAGGTGCCTAACATTTTATCGACGGCTTGCAGGTTGAGCAGCTACAGGCGGAGGCCGACGAGTACTCCTACAGCCGATGTTTGGAGGCGTACTTGCTCTGGCTTTTTGGCTGGGTGATGTTCTGTGGCGGTCACGGGCACGCGGTCGACAAGGGACTCGTGCACTACGCCAGGAGCATCGCCGACGCCGCGGTAGGCGAGGTGCCTCAGTGGAGCTGGGGTTCCGCGTTGTTGGCGGCTCTGTACCGTGCACTTTGTGAGTCTTGCACGAAGACGGATCCCAGTGCGACCTTTGGTGGGTGTCCTCTCTTTCTTTCTATCTGGGCAGCTGAGAGGATTGCGATCGGCCGCCCTGAGGTGGACCAGCACGCGTACGAGGAGTCACTGTACGAGGAGCGACCAGAGGTCGACTACCCTACGATGAGTACTCTGTGGTGCCGTCGTCAGGTACGTTGCATCGATCTTATCGTATTGTTAAGTTAATTGCTAAGTTCATTGTACATCACATCGATCGTCTCGTATTGCAGCGCCGATGGGCTCACGTCCAGGTTAGGCGGTCGTATCCTGAGTTTGTTATGGAGTTCGACCGCCTTCTGCCGACTGACGTCGTGTGGGAGCCCTACAGTGCCGCGGCTACCCAGGCTCGTGCGCCGTTGGGTCTGTCCACACTCTGCACCAGGGACCAGGCGTACTGGATGACTACGGTTCCGATGGTGTTCGACATCTGCGTTGAGCCTCACGCCCCTTTCCGCGTAATGCGGCAGTTCGGCTTCCGTCAGCCCTTTCCAGTACCGTTTCCGACCACCGTCCCAGCTGCTGTTCACCGGTAAGATCTTGCACTACGCTTTCCGTTGTTGCATTAAAATCTGCCTGTTCACAATAATTTGTAACATCTGTCGTTTCACACTAATATTACACATTAATTCGCAGGTACTCGCGCAAGGGTCAGCAGTCAGCTGGCGACTGGCCCGCCAAGTTGGCGACTTTTGTTGAGGACTGGTTGCTCGCAACCGAGGAGGTCGTGGACCACGAGGGAGAGCCACACACTGAGGAGTCGTACCAGGCCTACCTACGCTGGTACCAGCCACGCACCCGTACTAGGGTCACCTTCGCTCCCTTGGAGCAGCAGCCCCACGTTGCGAGCACTAGAGACCTCTATGCCAGGCACCACGACCAGGACTTCCCTCGTGCTGTGAGTACCCTGCATCGCATCATTCCTTTATGTTTTCATGTCTTTCTCTTCGTCAAATTTTACGAATATTTACGAACAAATTAACCATGCAGGTCGACGACATCAACCGGGTCGTCGTTGACGGTTCAACGACGATCCAACGTTTAGGCGCGGGGATTCCGGTACCCGTAGAGGAGCACCTGACGACGTACACGCGGATGGTGGAGTCGATGCGCTCGATTCTCCGAGTGCTCACCTGTCATGCAGACGACGTTGCTCGGGCAGACGCAGCTGTACAGCGGCCACCCGTACCGACTGGTCCCCATCCAGCTGCGCACGTTCCTAGGCCGACTCTCCCTCCGCACGGAGGTAAGTATTTTTATTACTATTTCTGTACATGCCTCGCACACATATAAGTGAGCCGTTTCACTTGCCGATTGCTTCAGGGTTTCGTGCACCGTTCAGCACCCCGCCTTCCTCGGCTAGGCCTTCTGTTGTGCCCCCCACAGGTACTTAAAAAAACAACATTACTTCGACAATCAATTTACATACATTTTATGTCTTAGCTTACAAGGGTCCCGTTGTCGATGTGTAGGTTTCGCCCAGTTCGCTATGACGCAGGCCGCCCACTTCTCCCAGGCTGCAGGGTCAGCGTCTCAGGCAGCTGTGTCGACCTCGCACTCAGCGCAGTTCTGGCAGTACACCGGGACTTCGTCACAGGCAGCCGGCACGTCGAGTCAGGGTCCACCACTGGACCATGCTGGGACCTCGTCGGACCGCTTGCTGCCTTCCACCTTGCTCTTCGACATCACTGACTTCGACTTCGCTTCAGGCTCGACAGAGGATGTCATCGGCCCCTCACAGCTGAGAGGCGCACCGCCGGTGCAGACGTAGGACCAGGCGCAGGCCACTCCTCCGCGGGACACTCGTGCTACCCGTGCTATGCCACCGGATCGTTTCACCTACTCCCAGGACCACGTGCGAGCACAGGCCCAGAGGACCAAGCGTGGTCGCGGCGCGGGGCAGGGCCAGTAGAGCAGTCTTCTCTTTGTTTACTTGCTTCACTTTCCAGTACTGTATGCTTGTGTAATGACTACGTTGTTGTTATATGTGCACGATACCTTTCGGCGCATGCACGACTACTTTCTGCCGCACCGATGCAGCCTCCTTTATTCGCGTGTGATACGAGTATTTGCCCGCCATTTGGCGCATACGACCAATGTAACTTTCGGCGCCGATCATGCATGTATCTTTCGGCGCCAATCAGGCGTACCCACCATACCCCACCACGTTCACATGTCAAGGGTATCACTCGATTTTTTGCGCCTATATAAGTCGCCTTAACGAGTGAGTCTCACAATCTTTCAGAACTCAGTCACATTCAGTACTCTCTTCCCCACTTGCTTCATTACAAATCCGACCGGCTTTCGTCAATGGCTAGACGCCGGGGTGTTGAGGATCCAAACTGGCGTAGCGATCCTTGTGTATACCTACTACCACCTTGGTGCCAGCGTCCTCTCTGCCTATGCGGTGATCGATGCCAACTAATGGCTTCGAGGAATCCTGATATTCGAGGAAGGCGCTTTTTTAGGTTCCCTAACTATGACCGTGAGGTATTTTATTATCTGCATATGCTTATTCATTCCGTATGGGCAATCGCTTTATTCTTCGTAACACTACTCTATTCGACAGACCCGCACTACGGCTTGCGCATACATCGAGTGGGTCGATACAGAAAATCCCGTTCTCGACCTAACCACTTGTTTACAAGAAGGTCGCTGGTATTTCGCATCCGAAAGTACTGAGCAATACTTACAGAGAAAAGCGGCTTATGAACGACAATGTCGTGAACAACAGAGCGACTGGCGGGTGCTAACTACGGCACTCCCTCCATGGGAAGCCCGTCCAAGATGCAGGTGTGGTGATCGTTGTCAGGTTCTTCGTTCCATAAATCCTACAACATTGGGTTGAAGGTTCTTTGTTTGTCCAAATATTCTTGACGACGATTTCATGGTAAGAATATTTTGATTACATGAATCCTTATTTTCTCACAACATTTACTAACTTTGCTTGCTTTACATCTATTCTTTCCTCCCAGGAACCACCAAGGAGATGTCAATACAGAGAATGGATAGACACCAGAAGGGTTCTAACTCCACCTAGCCGTGTTGTGCAGCTTGAACTACCAGAGCAATACAAGGTTACTAAAGCGCGGTTTGAGAGAGGAGAGGGATCCTCACGTAGGGGTTAGCTATTATCGGACAACTTGGCATATTGAAATTTTTACTGTCATGTTTCCTTGTCCCATTACTACATCGTCGTTGTGTTCAACTATTGCACTACCTCCCTCCTAGTTCGAATCTAATATCATCTATGTAACCGCAATGCAAATAATTGTATCATGTTCAAATTGTACTACTATTTCTTCATGTTACATAATTCTCCTTGTTTAAGTCCATATAATGTTTCTACGACCCAGACTGCGATAGGCCTATATAAATTATCCGAGTACTAATACGTCGAATAAGGTACAAAATAATACCTCACTTAACATATGAAATTGCGCAACAACCAACTTCAATACATTTTTATAACAATATTAACAAGTTTTACCAATAAATACTTCTTTATAACAATATTAACAAGTTTTGCCCCAATAAGGACGGCAAGGGACCCAGATGAAAAAAGTACGGCCGCAAGTTCTTTATGGGCGGCCAAAATTGCAATTAGCCTATGGGCGGCAAGGGCCTAATCGCAATTTTGGCCGACGGCGGCAGACGGCGCGGTCGACCCACCGTCTGCCACGTCAGCTTGCCGCCCACCATTAGGGCGGCAGGGGCTATTTCTGCAATTTTTTTGGTCGATAGATTATTTCTGTAAATATTAAAAAAAATCTAAAAACGAAAAAACTTCGGCAATCGCTTTCTGTATTCTGTAAAAGAAGCCCAACGAAGCTACGGAGCCCGGCCCACCAAGAAGCAACCCCCCTGGTAAGCCCCAGATGAAGCGACAACCCGATCGGACGGTCCAGATTCACGCGATGCCAATATAAGACAGTCACCACGCCCACGCGCAAAACCCTCGAGACCTAGGGCTTCCTCCTTCCCCTCCGAGCACCGCCGCCGCCGCCGCCACCGCCACCGCAGCCTGACCGCTCGGTCTCCGGCAACCAGGTGCGAGTCCCCCCCCCCCCCTTCCTGACCCCAGCTCAAGCGAGGCATTTCTCGTGTTCGTCAGTTCTATCCATGTGGTTGCGCTCGAGTGTGTTGTTCCTTTCGTCTGATCTGAAGGCCCCCCGTACCTGATTTTGTTTGTGAGCTACGTGCTGTTCTTGAGTCTGCTGGGTTATACTGTAATCATTCCGACCATCCGGGTTAGCTAAGAGTTTTTGGTTGCTAGATGTTGAGAGTGGCATCGCTGGTGGTTGGGTGGATCTCCAGTAACCATGTATTTTTGTTAGTATAGTATTTATCTGCGATTTAGTTGTTGGTCTTGGTGGACAATTTCGAGTCCTTTCGATTTGGGAATGACTCGCAACTAGGATGTTGGTGCTTTTGTACGGTCGATTTGCAATGTAGCGACTAGCGAGCTATCCATTTCAACAGATTATTTTTACTACCTGGGGGTTTCGTGGGGCAGAAATGTGTAGTGTCTTCATGAACACTTAATCTGCTGACTAACTATTGACACAGTGGGAGAAGTTTTGGTTTAAAGGAAATCTGGTTTTCATGTTGCTTTGTTGGCATTTCAAGGTAGCAGCTTCGTATGGGATTTTATTTAGGAATGTGTTCTTTCTGTTAGATTCAGAATGCTAAATGTAGCAGTTAAAAGTGTGACACTGATTTTGTTGGTTTTCTTAATGAAGCAGCTGACGGTTGCAATTTCATTTGCTAGAAACTACGATGTAATGCTTAGGAAGTCCAACAGCCAATTAATTTTAGACCATTGTTCTAAAATGGTATGATGTGGTAGTCTGATGGATCCTTTAGTTGCATGCATTATATACTTGTTCACATGTTACAAATCATGCATTCATCTGTGATAGTTGTCCATACTTATATAATGATGTTTGGCATCCTTGAGGTCATTTTTTCTATAAAAAAGGCTATTTGCTATCTTTTGAAAGTACATTCAAATGTTTGTAGTTGAACTCTGTATTAGTGATATACATTTAGTCATTAAGTTGTCTTATGCTCGGTTTGGACAGATGCCTACCTGTTTCTTTTTTTTTTTGGTAGCTATTGTTTGTGTGTCAATTATTCAGTGTTTACCAGTTGGAGCTATGTTACAAATGTGAAATGGTTTTACTACTGTCTTTATTGAAGCTTGTAGTTTTTTAAGGTGTGTTTGTTGCCAACGGTACTTATCTTTTGCAGACAAAATGGTGAGAGTCAGTGTCCTCAACGATGCTCTGAAAACAATGTACAATGCTGAGAAGCGTGGGAAGCGGCAAGTGATGATCCGACCCTCATCAAAGGTTATCATCAAGTTTCTCATCGTGATGCAGAAGCACGGTAAGCCTTCTCTCTGTGTTTATGCATGCTCACTAGTAATACGAGCTGCAAACCTATAGTTCATTTGTCAGGAGTATTGAGACTGGTGCCTTAACTGGTCATACTGTATATCCTCAATGTAGGCTACATTGGTGAATTTGAGTTTGTTGATGACCACCGCTCTGGCAAAATTGTTGTTGAGCTGAACGGACGCCTCAACAAGTGTGGTGTCATCAGCCCTCGCTTCGATGTTGGTGTCAAGGAAATCGAATCATGGACTGCGAGGCTGCTTCCCTCCAGACAGGTTAGTAAAGAAGCTATAATTTATTTGGGAACATCCATTAGCTTCAGTTCTTTTTTCTGTGAAATGTTACTAATGTTTATTGTTTGTTGCTCTCCAGTTTGGGTACATTGTCCTTACTACTTCAGCTGGCATTATGGACCATGAGGAGGCTCGCAGAAAGAACGTTGGTGGGAAGGTCCTCGGTTTCTTCTACTAGAAAGATATATCTTGTTGACACTCTACGGGGATTTCTTATACAGTAGATGGATTCTCCCAGTAGGTGTTAGTGGAAGAGCATTTTATTAGCAGTTGAGTCAAAAACCTTGTTAAGATGATCCTCGAATGTCTGAATTGCCCCTTAATGTCATATGTTGTCTGTTTAATTTTGCTTGGCGACTTGAGTAAGCTGCTGTATTCTTGCTCCTTGGAGGCCGCATGCTTTTTTTGTTAACTTTTTATAAGTTATTACTGAAAATTCCTGGAAGATATTCTATCATTTTTTTGGTCTAGCCACTTCACTTGATAAACTGCATAACGTATAGTTCAGTAAATCCACTAATCCCTGTTCACTGGACAGGAAGCTTTATTGAAGTTGTAATATACTCCTACAAGCAGATAATAGTTCTAGCTAGCAGCATTTTGCATGTTGCTAGTTACTCTGATGTCTGATCATCGTTCGAAAAAGAGGTGTTGCTTTGATCAGCTTTGCCGCTTGCATCATATATCATGCAAAATACTACTGAGTCGTGATTTGCATCACTGCTACGTGTGCGGTTGCCACCGCCCACCATCAACTTCTTTCCTACGCATTGATATCGAGTCGCACGTTAAGTTACAGTTAGTCATAGGATTGGGATTCGATGACATTGCTCAGGTGACATTCGCTGTGACATTGAATCACTGCCGTGTGGGACCCACGTGGGTCTAGGCACATGTGGGTCCCACATGTCAGTGACTCAATGTCACCGAGAATGTTACGGGGGAATGTCACTGAATCTGTGTCTGTTAGTCATATATTAGTTGTAAAGTTGATCAAGCCGTTAGTCATATATTAGTTGTAAAGTTGATCAAGCCACACGACTCGAAGGCCACTACTCCACCAAGTAGCTCGTCGCATGATTAGTCATGCTTAGTCATAAAGTTGGTCATAGATTAGTCGTGATTAGTTGTAGAAAAACTCCAATTCATCCTGCTAATTGGTTTATTGTGTTTACTACTATACTTACTTCGGTTTTATTTCTTGTTGACTTATTATCTTGCTGGCTACTCCATAATCTATAGTTTTTATAATATATAGCGCTTACTACACTATAACATTAGTAAAGATTATATAGTGTATCCATTGTTTTCACACAACTAAGCTGTGGACTACTCACCAAGTCAGCTCAGGGGATGCCTCGACTCGATTTTATGACTTGACAATGCGGCAAGGAGCTCGAACAATGTCATGAGCGGAGTGATTGGAGGAGGAGCATGAAAGGGAGTAGTGGCAACCGAATGAGACTAGGAGGTTTTGGGCACTTGGTGTGGGGGTATGAAGAGGATGAGGTGGGAGAGGCGAATGGAGCTAAGCTAGGGGAGGAAGCGGGAAAGGTAGGTTGGCAGCATGTAGGAGAGATGGGAGTAGAGTGTGGTCATGAAGAGGAGGTCCTCACTGACAAGTGGTGGGAGGGTGAAGTACGACAACAAAAGCATGAGTAGTAGCGGTGGCATAGCTTCTAGGGTCAAACTGGAGGTGAAGCCTCACGTAGGTATATCTGGAAAGGTATATAAGAAATATGTCCTTACGAGGCATGCATTCCGAAGAGTCCACTATGAGATAAATAAATTACTATGCATACAAGGGCTCCATGTAGGAACTAATGTTGCTACAAGAAATCACTATCGTAGCAAAATCTGCTCTAGGGCTTGTCTGGCAAATGGATGTAGGAAAATATATCCATTCATTCATTCTTCTTACCTCATTTAATTCTAACCATTTATTCATTGAGTATCTAAAGCATATTGTGGAAAATGACCATACCAACTGTTTCGATCGGCGTGTATATGGCTACGATAGTAAAACTGTTCCGTTAACATTATACGTATACATTTATCATTCATGAACATCAAAACTCTATTTTGGTGATTAATTGACCATTTCCCGTTTAATTACCTAGATAGTCATTCACATACTGTGCTCGATTATGATCTAAAGTAGTTTATTTAGACTTTCTTTGTTATAACCTTTTGTTTTACTTATTCAATACAACCAAAACCTATCACTATTTGAGTATTTATTGTAAAAATGTGCTGTGGGAAACTATATATTTAAAAAAGTGAAGTTATGGTTGTTCAATTAAGCAACAACATGAATGTATGATTTATATATTTGTATACACTAGCATATTGCCTGTGCGTTGCAACGAAATTTTAATTGATGAAAATGATCATTAACCTTTGCTATTATCATTATTTTATTATCATCTCTTAAATTCTACATATATTTGTAACTAAACCCTATCACCTCACAATATAATTCTTACTTCCCACAAAAAATAGAGGTGGTGGGGTGGTTGACATGTGGGACCTTATCTTTTCTTCACTCTAAAAGGGTAAGGACTAAGGAGGTGGTGGTGGGGCGCGATCGCTAATCGGTGCGCGCGCCGGCGGCGCGCGTTTCAGGCCCATAGGGCCCAGCACCGGCGCGCGCGCCTCCTTCGACGCTTTTTTTTCGTTTTTCTTTAGCGATTTTTTTTCGTTTTCTTTTCCACTTTTTTCTGATTATTTTTTTTAATCTTTAGCATGTTTTGAGTTTGAAAGTTTTTAAATTTTGAGTTGAAAATTTTTAAATCTGAATTTGAAAGTTTTCAAATCTCGAGTTGAAAGTTTTCAAATATGGACTTGAAAGTTTTCAAATCTCGAGTTGGAAGTTTTCTAATTTTTCAAATCTGGACTTGAAAGTTTTCGAATCTCGAGTTGAAAGTTTTCGTATCTCGAGTTGAAAGTTTTTAAAATTTGACTTTAAAGTTTAAAATTAAAATCGAAAATTTTCAAATCTAACTTAAAAAATTTTCAATCTGTTAGTAAAAAAATCTCCAAAATCTTTCTTAATTACTATCATTAGTGTTAAGTATATATTAACTAATGGAGATAGTTAAGTATATTAACTAATAGTGTTAATAGAGTAGGTTAATAAGGGAGGAGTGCTCGCTAGCTAGTAGAAGCGCGTCGCGTGTCGCATGGGCCGGGCCAACCGCGGGGGGAGGGGGTGGGGGCAACAGCCGCGCGCTAGTTAATTTGCTCGCGCGAGCTAGGACCCTCCGTGGTGGGGTGGCAGATTCACCACCTACCACCACCACTACTCCTTTTCAAAGAAGTATAGGTTTAAATCTCCAAAAGATACATAATATTATAAAATACCTATATATATTTGCGTTATATTTCCATATAATACTGATTAATCTTATGCATTTCGATTAATCTGTAAACGATACTCTTTTCATTCTACAACCGTATTCCCTCTTGTACGGCACTGATGTAAAGTTAGATGATCCTTTTTTACCTTTATACAGTATGTTCAGTCCAAAGTGAAAGTGTTCAGCTGCCCGAAGGCCCAGCCCACGGGAAAAAAGAACACTGCCCAAAGGCCCAGATAACTAGACATCCCGATCAGACGGCCCAGATTCACCAGATCCAGCTATAAAAATCCGGACCACGCCCACCACCCAAAACCCTCCGGCTCATTCTTGCCCACGCCGCGCCGCCGCCTCCTCCTCCTCCTCCTCCTCCTCCTCCTAGGGCTTCTTCTTCTTCCCCTCCTCCGAGCGCCGCCGCCGCCGACGAGATGGTACGATCCGTTCCTTACCTTCACCGCCTCATGACCCTCACCCTCAAGCCGATACGATTCGAGTGCTCTCTCTCCCCTCGCGCCAGCGCCTCTGATCTGACTAATTTTTCTCTTTTCGTTTGGATGTGCGACGCGGTGCGCAGGTGCTATCCAACGACATCGACCTCCTCAACCCTCCCGCGGAGCTCGAGAAGCTCAAGCACAAGAAGAAGCGCCTCGTGCAGTCCCCCAACTCATTCTTCATGGTATGACGTGAATCCCCGCACGCGCACGCATCTCGTACCTGTGTTTCCTTTCGTAGCTGCTGTTCCTCTTTTCTGTGAGAGACTACAGCTAAGTGTTTTTTTTCTTTGTTTTCGCTTGGTCCTGACGTTGTTCTTGGTTTGATCTGTCTCGTGTGTTGCAGGATGTCAAGTGCCAGGGATGCTTCAACATGTAATAACTTTTAACCTCAGTAGTTTATTTTGTTCTGAATAATTGCATCACTATGCTTTGATTGTCCCTAGTCTACCTTAGAGCCTTTATGATTTTTGCAATTTAGGTTAGCACTCTTTAGTTAAGATTGACTGGCAGCTAGACAACATGAAATTTTAGCTGTTGCTGGATACCTTGTTCTTGGTGCAAGCCAATTATGCTATTGTCTGATTTACCACCCATGTGCGGCTCTGTGCGGTTTCCTGTAGTTTCTTTTTTTATGAATATATATGCTAATGCTATGATATGTTGGTAGTGAATATTAACTAGTACTCCTGCTGTCTGAGTAGTTGTCTAAGTGTTGCTACATCCTGCTGCAATGTAAATCCCTCTACTTTCAAGTATTCATAGTTGGCAAATATTGATGAATAAAAGGCCTGCTTGATGCATGTCAATCATTTTAGAATTAGCATTTGAGAAAAGTTGAAACAGCGTTCTTCGTCAGATTTGCCGTGATATGTTAACAATCATGTATACCCCTTTGTGACTTTGTCGTCCAAGGAATCACAATATTGGCCTGAAAGTTGAAACTGGGACAACAAATTTGTACTCTAGTAATTGGCACTGTGATTGCTAGTTACATGTACGGTCTTGATTTAGAAAGTTAGATATCTGTATACTGTTTTATAGCTTGCCGTTCTCACATTCGAAATGCAATGTTCATATTGCAGAACAACCGTGTTCAGCCACTCCCAGACTGTTGTTGTGTGCCCAGGCTGCCAAACGGTGCTCTGCCAGCCCACAGGAGGGAAGGCCAGGCTCACCGAGGGCTGCTCCTTCCGCCGGAAGGGCGACTAGAGTGTGAGTCGTTCATTCAGAAGACGATGTTTTTGTGCCAAGCAAGTGTTCCACCTCCAAGGATGTAGTCTTCGAGTTTTGCTCTAGTTAGCACAGAAATATCTATTTTGCAAGTGTTATGTTATGTATCCCGAGCTACTTCTGAACATTGTCATCATGGAGGTCTAATTAGTTGGGTTTATTTGAGATTGTTCGATGAACTAAATTGGTGGTTGATAGTCTCAGGGGCAAACTGTTTGAATTATAAGCTGGTGTGGAAGATATTTATTGACATCTCGTTTTGTGTTTGACAGTAGAAAGCTTTACCCATTCGTCGGTTTTTACTTCTGAAATGCGTCAGCATGTTAACCATGTTATTGTCATGCTCTGTTACTGATTTCTTCGTAGCATTTCCGAAGCAATGAGGAAACTACTTTAATAGCATGAGCGTGGTTTTTAGACTATTCTGTATAATTTTCCCATGCCATAGTTTAGGTGATGAATGAACTACTCATGCTGTTCTGCTGTCTAAACTTGTGTATAATCGATGATTTTGATTTTCTAGATAATATATAGCCGTCTGTTAAAATTATATGGCATCACGCTGTTAATGTTTTAATTGTGTAATGTACTCATGGCTTTATACTTCAAAGGAAATTTTAAAATGGAACACGCTCTGACTAACGGAATTAACCTAACGTAAATAAAAGAATAAGTGTTATATGTTATTTGTCCCCTCTAGCACATGCTAAAATCGGTGGATAGAGAGAGGATTACGTTGTGACCATTAAAAATTTCAAAAATTTCTATAGATAACCTAATAGCTGTCACCACTATTGTCGAACACAAGACTTCTCTACTACTTGGCTACTCCTCCATCCTTTAAACATATTTGATCGTTCGCCATATTCAAAAAATTTAAGTAATTATTAATTCATTTCCTATCATTTAATTCATTGTTAAATTTAAGTAATTATTAATTCCTGTTCTGCAGGGTTTAATGAGTTTCTCACGGTGGGATGATCATAGAGAAAGGTGGCTGGCCTGTCAGCTAACCAAATCTTTGCTAGTAATTGTTAATTGTGCCTCACAACTCACATGTCCATGACATTGGTCTACACTGCACTCACAAGTACTCCCTTCGTTTTATATTAACTTTGATTTTTTTAAGTTAAACTTCTTTAAGTTTGACCAAGTTTATAGAAAAACATAGTAGTATTTTCAACATAAAACAAACATATTATCAAAATATATTGAACGTTAGATTTAATGAAACTAATTTAATATTTTATATGTTGCTAAAATTTTTCTATAAACTTGGTCAAACTTAACAAAGATTGACTAGGAAAAAAGTTAAACGGCTTATAATATGAAATAGAGGGAGTAACTTATTAATGGAATTCTTTTCTTTTTCATATTTTAAAAAAGGAAAAAGTATGAATTATCCCGAATTATCGCGGTCGACTGAATTATCCTCCCAAAATCGAAAACAAGCCATTGCACACCCTAAACTTGTAAAACCGGACGAATTATCCCATTGCTTCAAACCAGAACGGTTTTGATTCTATGTGGCATATGTGTGACGCTAACGTAGCAATCCAATAAAAAAATAAAAAAATCATGGGCCTCACATGTCAAACGGAGTACTACTAAAATCTCTCCTCTTTCTTTTTTCCCTCTAGTGATAGGGCCATACTCCTCTGCTGCCTGGTAGAGCAAAAGGGGTAGAGCCGCGGTGGAGTAGAGGCGGCGGAGGAGCAACTGGGTGGGGCGACGACGGGGATGGGTGGCAAACTCGTCGGTGTAGCCTGCCGCCTCTAATGCCTTCCTCAGCACCGCCCGTCGCCTGCTCGCCGAGGACTCATCGCTCGCCGCCTGCCTGAGCCGAGAAGGGGGGGGGGGGGGGAGAGAGAGAGAGGAGGCCATGGATCCCTCAACTCCTCATTTGAACCGGAGAAGAGGCTCGGCACTTTTTCCCTCCCCCTACTTTGAGATCCAAGATGACGATGACAACGAGGGCTACCTCACCGCCGTCTCCAGGGAAGGGAGCATTAGCATCGCCGTCGCCTCTGCCTCCGCCTGGAAGGATGACCTCGACGACGCCCACCGCCCCCCTGAGTTGAGGACTTGTCACCTCGTCGTCATAGTCGTGGAGCTTGAGAGGGCTGCAGACTCGTCGCCGTAGCCCACTGCCTCCAACGCTCTCCTCGGCGCCCCTCGCCATGCCCTCTCCGCGTTCCGTCGCTGGCCCCCACGCGCCGACTGCCCGTCCGCCCCGTTGCTGCTGTGCGCACTTTGTGCCCGAGAGGGAGAGGGTAAGAGTGGAAGAGGAGGTATAACAGGTGGGTCCCACCATTTTTTAAAAAGAAAATGCTGACTTGATTACCACGCGTATACTATATAGGACAAAATTGCTTTGGATTGGGTCGAGTGGATTAATTTGTCAGGTATTAAAAGTTTTCGGGTTAAGAGAGGTAATTCGGTTGACCACGATGCGGTAATTTACACTTCTTCCTTTGAAAACAGCACTACAGCAGCCGTGGGTCCGTGCTAGGCAAGGCGGTTTGATAAAGTCGGTTATCCTCCGTGGAATAGGTCGGTTCGCTTTGATATTGCGTTGGACACGTGTGCTAGCCGAATTACATCGACAAAAAGGAGCCGTGGGAATTTTCTTCCCCCAAATCGTTCCCTCCTTCTCCCCGCCTCCAATCTCCCGCCGAACCCTAACCCCCTCGCCCCCTGTCGCTGCCGCGGCCATGGACGACGAGATCGCGCGCGCGCAGGAGCAGCGCCGCAATGTGGAGGACGATGCCTATCCTCCGTGCCCTTCGACGCCGACCTCTACGGCGGCGTCTCCGACCCCGACCGCTTCGCCAGCTACGAGACCTCCATCGCGGCCACCGCCGAGGACGACGACGACGACGACGACGCGACCGAGCCGGTCAACCCCGCCGCCCGCAGCCTCGCCTCCTACTCGGGCCACGCCATCGCCTCCTCCTCCTCGGGCCTCCCCCGCGCGGCGGATGAGGAGGGTGACGGGCTCCGCGCCCGCGAGGGCGAGTACCACCGCCGGCACCCGGTCCGCGGCATGTCGCCGGATCGCCACGACCCTTTTTCTGCCGCGGAGACCACTCCGGACCCATCCACGCGGACCTATGCCGACGCCATGCGCGACAACCAGCCCGCGCCCGCGACGAAGCGGCGGAACAGATGGGACCAATCGCAGGAGGACGAGGGGGATGGCGCCGCCGCTACTGGGGCCAAGAAGGCGAAGACTGCCTCCTCCTCCTCCTCCTCACATTGGGACGCCGCCCCTGATGCTGCAACTCCCGGGATCGGGCGCTGGGACGCCACGCCTGGGCGCGCCGGAGGTGCGACGCCCTCCCTGAAGAGGAATCGTTGGGATGAGACCCCGACTCCAGGGAGGATGGCTGATGCGGATGGAACCCCTGCACCGTCCGTGGCGTGGGATTCTTCTTCCACCCCAACGCCCAAGAAGCAGAGATCAAGGTGGGATGAGACGCCTGCGGGTGTGGGGAGCACGGCACCTCGCGCTACCGATGCTGTTACTCCTGCAGGTTATGCTCCTGGGCCAACCCCGTTCGACGCGGCGGACCTCGCCACGCCGTCACCTGGCCAGATTGCTCGTGGCCCGATGACACCGGAGCAGTACCAGCTCTTGCGGTGGGAGCGGGACATCGAGGGGCGTAACATGCCTCTGACTGATGAGGAACTTGACACCATGCTCCCGCAGGTGGGGTACAAGATTCTTGATCCTCCGGCTTCTTATCAGCCCATACGCACACCCGCAAGGAAGCTTCTCGCGACGCCGACACCGCTGTTTACACCGCTCTATGCCATCCCTGAGGAGAACCGTGGGCAGCAGTTTGATGTGCCCAAGGAGTTGCCTGGTGGGTTGCCACAAATGAAGCCGGAGGATTACCAGTACTTTGGAACATTGCTGAACGAGGGAGAGGAAGAGGAGAAGCTGTCACCAGAGGAGCATAAGGAGAGGAAGATCTTGAAACTCCTGTTCAAGGTGAAGAATGGCACACCACAACAGCGGAAAGCGGCGCTTCGACAGCTCACGGACAAGGCGCAGGAATTTGGTGCTGGCCCGCTGTTCAACAAGATCCTGCCGTTGCTCATGCAGCCAACGCTTGAGGACCAGGAGCGTCATCTTCTGGTGAAGGTCATTGATAGAGTGATATACAAGCTGGATGATCTGGTTCGTCCGTTTGTGCATAAGATTCTTGTGGTTGTTGAGCCACTTCTGATTGATGAGGATTACTATGCTCGTGTTGAGGCCCGGCAGATTATCTCAAATCTTAGCAAAGCAGCTGGACTTGCTACTATGATTGCCACCATGAGACCAGATATTGATAACACTGATGAGTATGTGAGGAATACCACTGCTAGGGCATTCAGTGTGGTTGCTTCTGGTTTGGGGATTCCTGCTCTCTTGCCATTCTTGAAGGCTGTCTGCCAGAGTAAAAAGTCTTGGCAGGCTCGGCACACTGGTATTAAGATTGTTCAGCAGATTGCTATTCTCATGGGCTGTGCTGTTCTGCCACACCTCAGGTCCTTAGTTGATATCATTGAGCATGGTCTGAGTGATGAAAACCAGAAAGTACGGACAATCACCGCACTGTCTCTTGCTGCACTTGCTGAGGCTGCCGCACCCTATGGTATAGAAAGTTTTGATACGGTGTTGAGGCCTTTGTGGAAGGGTACCAAATCTCACCGTGGAAAGGTCCTTGCTGCTTTCTTGAAAGCCGTTGGTTTCATCATCCCTCTTATGGATGTTGAATATGCCAGTTACTACACCAGGGGGGTGATTCCAATCCTGATTAGGGAGTTCCAGTCACCAGATGAAGAGATGAAAAAGATTGTCCTGAAGGTTGTTAAACAATGTGTCAGTACAGAGGGTGTAGAGGCTGACTATATCCGTAATGGCATCCTTCCAGAGTTCTTCCGTCACTTTTGGATAAGGAGAATGGCTCTAGATCGTAGGAACTATAAACAACTTGTGGAAACAACAGTGGAGATTGCAAACAAGGTTGGAGTTGCTGACATCGTTGGGAGGATTGTTGAGGATCTCAAAGATGAAAGTGAACCTTACAGGAGAATGGTGATGGAAACAATTGAGAAGGTGGTGGCTCACCTGGGTGCCTCAGATATTGATCGCCATCAGGAGGAGCTTCTTATTGATGGCATCGTGTATACTTTCCAACAGCAGACAAGTGATGATTCAAATGTCATACTTAATGGGTTTGAAACAGTTGCGAATGCACTTGGCCAGAGGGTTAAGCCTTATGTTCCTCAGATTTGTGGTATCATCAAGTGGATGCTGAACACCTCGAGTGCAAAAGCTAGGCAGCGAGCTGCTGATCTGATGTCAAGGATAGCCATTGTGATGAAGCTGTGCCAAGAGGAGCGGCTGATGTGTCACTTGGGTCATATATTATATGAGTCCTTGGGGGAGGAGTATCCTGATGTGCTGGGTTCAATCCTTGGAGCTTTAAAGGCTATCGTGAATGTTGTTGGTATGACAAAGATGACGCCACCAATCAAAGATCTTCTTCCTCGGTTGACCCCAATCTTAAAGAATAGGCATGAAAAGGTCCAAGAGAACTGTATTGATTTAGTTGGTAGGGTTGCTGATCGTGGAGCAGAGTTTGTGCCAGCCAGGGAATGGATGAGGATTTGCTTCGAGCTGCTTGAAATGTTGAAGGCTCACAAGAAGGGTATTAGACGAGCCACTGCGAACACATTTGGCTATATTGCGAAGGCTATTGGGCCAGAGGATGTGTTGGCCACTCTATTGAACAACTTGAAGGTGCAGGAGCGTCAGAACCGAGTTTGCACTACTGTCGCAATCGCCATTGTTGCTGAAACTTGCTCCCCCTTTACAGTTTTGCCTGCCCTTATGAACGAGTACCGAGTACCAGAGTTCAATGTCCGTAATGGTATTTTGAAGTCTCTGTCATTTCTTTTTGAATACATTGGTGAGATGGGTAAAGATTACATATATGCTGTCACGCCATTGCTTGAAGATGCTCTGATGGATAGAGATCTGGTTCATCGGCAGACTGCTGCCTCTGCTGTTAAGCACATGGCACTAGGTGTTGCTGGCTTGGGTTGTGAGGATGCTCTTGTCCACTTAACCTTGTCTGGCCCAACATATTTGAGACATCTCCCCATGTCATAAATGCTGTCATGGAGGCGATTGATGGCATGAGGGTTGCCCTAGGCTCAGCTGTGATTTTGAATTATTGCCTCCAAGGCCTTTTTCATCCAGCAAGGAAAGTGCGTGAAGTATACTGGAAGACCTACAACTCTCTATATATTGGCGCACAAGATGCACTTGTTGCTGCTTATCCTGCGTTGGACATTGATGGGAACAATATCTACAGCCGCCCAGAGTTAGCTATGTTTGTGTGATCAATGTGAGTATTGCTTATTTTACCCATCAACTTACTTTATGCGTTAATCATCGGAAAATATGCTGCTAGGTTATGAAATAAGTTAATATTCATGTATCTTATAGTTCATATTTACTTGTTTGCGCTCTTTCACTGATATGCAACTGTTGATCTATGTCCTTCGTTGTGCTATTAGAATGAAATGGCTTTGTGTTTCCCTTGATTTAGTGTTCTCCAACAATGCCTGCGTCATCTTTCTGGCTAATGGCTATGCTGTTTGGCCATAAGGAAGTTATTGACATGATGAATTGATGCGTTAGTTTTTTTCTCTCCACAAAAGAAAGGATCTGATGTGCTGGCATTGGCAGGAAGCATGTATGTGCATATCATCAGTTATCACACATGTCGCTTGAACTGGGATGGTATCTTCATTAGAGCTTACATTTAAAATTATGTTATTTGGTGTTCTTGTAACGTATGTCTTTATTGAAGTCATTTTTTTGTTTGCAGGCTTGTTCCTTTTTGAAGGGGGTGCAATCTTTAAGAAATATCTATAAACTTCCTCTTTGATCTGATTGACTAATCTTTTTGGAATGTTTGTTTTTCAGGGTAATTTGATCCAAGTTCGATGCAGAGTTCTGGATTTAAGAACGACCACAAGGACATTTTCGCCACTGAGAATGGATTAGCTTATTCATAATCCTAGTATCACTGTTTTTCCTTTGGCCATAATTAGTAGTAATGAAGGTATTACTAGTAGTTATGAAGGTTGTGTTCATCTCATAGCTTCCTTTTGTCTCCAGTATATTGTTACTAGTATCTGTTATGATGCCTGGAACATGAGCATGTCTTCAACGTTTTTTTAGATCGTGTTCTGATTTCTGGAGATCTGGCCATAAAGCCATCGAATGTTTGAGTACTTGTGTTTGACATGTGGTGTCTAATTAGCTGTGTTCATTTTAAAAACCTTTGTTGAACTGAAATGGTGATTATTTGTTTCAGGGTTGGCCACAGCTTGTCTGTCTCTGGTTCGGAAGATATTGACTTGCATCGTTCGTATTTCGCGTCTAGCCTATGCTGTACTGATTCACCTTTTTTTTTTATATATTTCAGTAATGCAGAAGGTTCTGAGATGAACTGGACTTGGATTTATCTGTTTGGTCAGTGCTCACACACTTCAAATGTTTTACTTCACCACAAGCCAAATGAATAAATAAACAGATATCATACCATCGATATAATTTACAAGTTTGAACTCTGCTCCGTAGCATTTTTGCACGCCTAACAGATGCTTTTCTTTTTCAGTCAGACGATTTTCTTAGAAATTTCCCATCTCTATTTTTATTTTTTGCTTTCTAAAAGCAAAATTTAATAACATATAAAAGTCTAAAATATTGAAATTGCCCATGACAATGCTTAAATTATTTTCGCAATTAACATATTTAAACAATATCAAATGCTCTTTGTAACAGAAAAGAGTCAATGTATGTCTGATGAACAATCCCATTGTTAACTTGCTCTGATTGACATAAGAACATGATCCATTCATTCTTTACTGGTCCGCAGCAAAGCACACGGGGGAATTCATTTACTTCTTCAAAAGAGATCATCCGAGCGCCAAAAGTGGCAACTCGATCAATCGATCCGTGTGTACGCGCGTCAGGCGCCCGCCGCGACGGGGAAGCCGATGCCGCGGCGCGTCGACGGGAACATGGCGAAGAGGAAGCTCCCCGCCGCGCCGGCCGCCATGGGCACCGCCGCGAGCAGTTGCCTCGTCGCCGGCGACTCCACCGGGTAGAAGCACGCCACCACGTTGCGGTCCACCATGGCCACGGCCAGGAACACCGCGAACGACAGCGCGCCGTGAAGCACGTCGCGCGCGCCCAGCCTGTACCTGTCGTCCCTCGGCGGCGGCGGCGGCGGCGAGCCGGAGCCGGAGCCGGAGTCGATGAGGCGGAGGCTGCCGCTGGGCGTGACGAAGCCGTAGCGCACGGAGCCCGTGGCGTCGCGGTAGCTGTCGGTGAAGCAGAGCAGGAAGCAGCAGAGCGCGCAGGCGCCGACGAGGCAGGCGGTGAGCGCGCGGTTGGCGGCCGTGCAGCTGCCGTCCGCGGTGAAGGACGGCGAGAGCACCTCGAACGCGAGCACGGCGCCGGTCGGGAGGTGCTTCGCGAGGTCGGCCGTGCTGTTCAGCGCCTTGCAGACGAGGCTCGCCTGCGTCGCCTGCGTCGTCTGGCCGTCGTCCGAAGACGCGAGCAGCGGCGCCTTCGCCTCCGGGGTCTCCTCGTCGGCGCCGGTTGGACGCGACGCCATGATGAACAAGAACAATGCCTAGCTAGCTACCGTGCCTTAGCTGTTGGATTAGCTTGCTTCTAAGTTCTAACTCGATCGGCATTGCATTGACACGACGTATTTGAACAAAAAACCATGGACGCATGCAAAGCATCTGGATTCTGGAGAATACTTCAACACTAGCTTGCTCATGCTAAATATGTTTGAACACGCAAAGAACATTTGTGATTTTGCAACAAAGCAAAGTATTTGTGATTTTGCAATAACGCAAAGTATCCTAATTCTTACTCCTACCAGAGAAATGAACAATGCATGCAGAAAAGCCAAGCCCATGGAAAGGGGGAAATCAATTATGCTTTGTAATTGGCGTAAGTTCACTTCAGGTCCCTCAATTTGTCACTGAGTCTAAAACTCATCCCTGACCGCACTACCAGATATAACGTGTCCCTCAACTTGCAATACGGTGTACCGATGCCCCAGGGCAGTATATTGTTCGGTTTTGGCTGACGTGGCAAGTGGAACCCATGTAGGCCCCACATATGAGCCGCCAACTCTTCCTCCTCTCTCTCTCCCTCTCCCCTGTCTTTCGCATCTTTCATATTCTCAAGCGTTCGAGCGGCGGCCAACGGGAGGGCAGTGAGCAGTGGTTGATGGGAGTATAGCGAGTGGCAAGGAGAAGCAGCAACCAACGGGAGAGCGAAGACGGGGGGGGGGGGGGGGCGAAGAAGGGTGACCGCTGACATGGAGAGGGGCAGCAACCAACAGTGGGAGCGAACAGCGTGCGACGGGGAGAAGTACTATCGCCTGGAGAGAGGTGAAATCACCAATTGTGGATGGCATCACGGACGAGCCACGAGACCTAGTTCACCGTCACCCTTTCCCACTGGCCGCTCGGGGAGCCATGAGACCTAGGCTCGAGGAGTCATGAGACCCGGCTCACATCGCCTGCCGCCACCTAACTCCTCTCCCGTTGGCCATCGGCCTTCTCTCTATCGGCTACCACGCAGGAGAGATGGGGAACCTAAGTGGCAGCCTGGCAGAAAGCTCAGGAGGTGGTCCACCGTGGAAGCCCGCCACTCGTCACCTTCCAATCCACCACCAGCCGTCCTTCCCACCTGTCGCCGCCTAGCTCCTCTCCCGCCGGCCTTCTCCCCATCGCTCGTCACGATGGAAAGATGGGGAATCGGAGGTGCGACGGGAGTCCGAGGCCCGGTGGTCCACTGCGGAAGCTCGCAGCCCACCACCTTTTTGTTCGGCGGTTGGTCTAGCTCGGTGATGCGTTGCTGCCGCTTCCCTTCTCCCCGTCGTCCACCGCCCACCTGGGGAGAGTTGGTAATGCGAGGTCAAGATGGGGTAGGAGAAGGTGGAAGGAGCAAGTTGGTCGCTGAAAATTTTTGAAAATTCCTCTGTCACACATGATTTTGTGTGCCAATTATATCTTATTTCTGTCGTACAAAATTTATCTTTGTATGAATAAGGTCTTGACTAGGGAGGGGGATTTTTTCTAGAATACTTTTAACTCCTTGACTAATTTTTAAAATTTAAAAACTTTTTCATCCTTTGGTAACATCTTCAACTAATGAAAACCAATGTAAATCTAGGACAAGATTGAAATCCACATGGTTTCAATAATGCGCGCTTGATTTTAAACTTAAGGGCTGCTTTTCAGACAATCATGAAAGTTAAGACTACAAAATATACTTTTTCCTCAAATAAGCAATTGAGTTTTCATTCTGTTGGCCAAGTTGGTCTCTGATATTGGTCTTTGATTGAAAGCAGCAGTATCTTATGTACACCAGTAATACCGTAAAGTTTATCCCCTTTAGCTATTTACCATACCATTCATAATGATACTTCAATAGAATTTTAGTGAGGTTACAGATTTGCTCTTAGCCTCAACTTTTTTGGTGTGTGTTAAGAGTCGTATGTTTGATCATTTATCTTATTAAAAGTTAAGAAATTATCATTTGTTTTATTATAATTTATTTTATTATTAATGTTTTAAATAAAATGAATAGTTAGAAATCAATTGCGTTAAAAACTAAAGACAAGAGAAAGTAATAAAGATATTGTACATTATCTGCAACCCCGTCGTAAGAGATGAGAACTGCTTGAACACATGGCCTACAAAATCTCACATTATACTACGCATGACAATGATGTAGATGGTGTCAAATCCCCAACAAAACACGGCCTACTATGGTGTCAAATCCCCAATAATCCACGGTCTACTCCATAGTACTCCCTCCATCTCATTTTAAGTACAGTTGTGGTTTTTCATCTCCAACGTTTGACCGTCCGTCTTATTTGAAAAATTTAGGTGATTAGTATTTTTATCGCTGTTAGATGATAAAGCATAAATAGTACTTTATATGTAACTTATTTATTTTAATTTTTTAAATAAAATTTTTAAAGAAGACAGATGGCAAATGTTGAACACGGAAAACCACAAGTGAACTTAAAATGGAACAGTAGATGAGAAGCGGGAGAGATCTAAACTGAGATCGAACCGATATGACATGCAATGATCAGGTCCCCTTGAGCAGAAGAGAGCAGATAAGTTGGTGGATAACCCCAGGGCCACTTATGTCTCCCAAATGCCCTCACATCACCTCCATCGTTCTAGCTCTAGATATGGCCACTCCATGGATTCACAGCTCTTGGCAGCAAACACACAAGAGGGCCCAGCATGTCCCCTATCCCAAATGCATTGCCTTTCTTACCAGCTGGATATGGCATGCACAGAAAGACAATCTATCTTTCTGTGCATGCTTAGAGGTCCAAATTTTGGATCAAATATTTTGGGTCCCATGGCGCCTGGCAGAAGAAAGAAATACAAAAATTTTAGATGCTAATGAACTGGTGCGTAATTAATCGAAAACCATCCTTAGACTAAATTGAATAGATCAATTTGTTGACGATGCATACGTTTGGTTGGGGGAGTTTATACGAGGGATGGAAGAGGGGCAAGGTTATTAATTCCGTTGTTTTATTAGTATGGGAAATTTAAATTGGCATATTTTAATCCAGAAAAATTAAGATAGTACAGATGACATGTATATAGTTGAATGATCTAGTGTTGATGTTAAACATGAGCATGCTTTTAACAATATAAGCATAAACATCAACAATATTCACATAGGATGGTGATCCTAAGGATAGCATGGTGATAAACATAAAGATACTTGGAACTAAAACATCTAGCAACATGTTTAAAACGAAGATGAAAGTATTGAAGTACCCAGAGAAAGGTCCAGTATTATATGAGGCATTATTGGTATGGTTGCCTCCGTCGGTGTTGCCGTTCTTGCCTTCTCCAGTGCCGATGCAGGTGTTGATATTGGTGTTGATAGTTGACATAACATTGGAGAGGAAGGAGAATCTGATGAAGAGGATGCAACGTAGTCAAAGCAGAACAGGAGCAGTCGTGCCGAGACACTCACCAAAACCTTGATCGCCGGCCTATCCATGCAAGTACGCAAGCAGACGGAGTTTCGGAGGCCTGCTCATTTCGAGCACCCGTGCCCGCCTATCTGTGCAGGTACATAAGCAAATGAAGTTTCGGAGGTCTGCTCATTCTGAGCACCCGTGCACGCAGGTGATCAAAACCAGGGACTGTAGAAGCTAGCAAAACCTTGATCGCCCACCTATCTGTGCAGATACGCAAGCAGACGGAGTTATGGAGGCTTGCTCATTTCGAGCACCCGTGCACATGGGTGATCAAGCGTAGGACCAGGAACAGAGAACCACTAAGGTAATGGCCTAGCGCAAGAACAGAGAACCACTAAGGTAATGGGCCTGCTCATTCCGAGCACCTAGGTGCGCAGGTGATCAAGCACATGAACAGGAACAGAGAACCACTAAGGTAATGGCCTAGCGCAAGAACAGAGAACCACTAGGGTAATGGCCCGTCCGTTGCAAAATAATGAGAGACTACGCAAGCAGACGGACTCATTCTGAGCACCCGTGCGCGCAGGTGATCAAGCGCAGGAACAGGAACAGAGAACCACTAAGATAATTGCCCGCCCGTTGCAAAATAATGAGAGACTACGCAAGCAAACGGACTCATTCTGAGCACCCATGCGCGCAGGTCATCAAGTGCAGAAACAGGAACAGAGAACTACTAAGGTAATGGCCCGTCTGAGAACAGAGAACCACTAAGGTAATAGCTCGTCCGCTGCAGCAGGTGATCAAGCACAATCGAGAGCAAAAAAACATAATTAATCTGTCGCCCGCCTTGGCCTGGCTCGACGCGCGCGTGTGGCAATCGCGCCACTATCTCAACCGGTCAATAAGTACTCTCTAATAGCTCATTATTTAAGTTCATATCTCTCCACTTAAATTTTTAAGGTGGTATTAATTTCCATAGTATTAATTATAGGTTAATGGAATTTATTGAGAATAAATTAGGCCAAGCCTATTTAATCCAAGAATTAGAGCATTTAGGACTTTTGGTGTGACGGGGAATTCAATTCAGGAGAGAACTTCCTGCTTTTTAACATGTGTCGGGTTAGGAATTGGGATGGAATTCACCTTTACGATGTCTAGACAACTCTGAATAGTCGTCACTTCAAGTCTTAGCCCCTATCGATTCCCATAATTACTCCTATAAAAGGAGGGACTGAAACTAAAAATTAAAATTTTGGGTTAATCTCACCACCAATTTACTCCTCTAAACTTCAAATCCTTTTTCCAAAGTTGCGAATCAATAGTATTTCTCTAGGAGAGTACAATACTGAATGAACAACACGAATCACTCCACAGCACACGCATGACACATGTCCCATACACATGCTGAGGGAGAGATCCGAGGGTCCAGTCCTCTCTAGCACGGAGACACACAAATCCATAGAGAGCCAAACTACATATTTGCAAAAAAAAAATAATTTGTAAATAAATTTTTATATATATGTTATCAGCGATAAAGTGAAAGCTGAAAATAAACTATGATAAAAAACCGCCTAAAATCAGCTCCAAATTTAAGGTGAAAAAACTTTAAATTTAGCTTATAAACATAAATATGGGCGAAAAGATGAGCCGGAAAAAAAAATCCCCACCGAGGCAATCCACCCTACCTGTTCGCTCCACCGAGTACCGCTCTTAGGGCATGTACAAAGATAAAGTCAGATATGAGTTCTACGTTATCTAGAGACTAGCATCCTACAACAGTTAGAGATAATATGGTCTCTAATCATTAATGTATCAAAATACTTTTTCTTACTTTTCTTTCCTTTCTTTCGCCACCATGCAACAAAATTTGCTCTAATAAATGCTAAGAGTCGACTTTGAGCTGTTGTCATGCATAACAACCATACTCCTTTCTCTTTCTTTCATGTCATCAAATTTACTTGCATGGCAATAGAAAGAGACCACTAATAAACACCGTTGTAATAGCCAACTTATCATGATGTCTCTCAAGAAATCTAGGCGTAATATGAGTTCTTTGATGGCTCTTTTATCACAGAAACCAAAAGAACAAAAAATCTTTAACAAATACTCGTTCCGAAACCAAAAGAACAAAAGATCTTTAACAAATACTCGTTCCGTTTTTAAATAACTGATATTATTGACTATCACTATTTTGATTTGGGCTATTAATTACGATGAACAAAAGTATTTATATTTAAGATGTAATATAGTTATATTTAACATGTAATATGATACAATGGTACTCCTTTTAGTATTTATATATTTTTTAAAAAAAAGATGAGTGGGTCAAAGTTTCAAAATAAATTTCAGTCAAAAAATAGTGCTTAGTGTTAGTTATTTTTTTAAAAAAGGAGTAAGTACTAAAAATTTTTGCATTTATGTTACTCGTGTAAGATATGTGTGTCGGGGTCTCTCCCTTAATAAAAACAAGAATGACATGTGACAGTAGTTTTTCTTTTCCTTAAATTAAAGGAAGGCACCTTGGCGTCGAAAATGACTCAATTTGGATGGTGATTGGTGAAGCTATATACATCAAAACCTCCTTTCAAAGCCGTCATGATTTGCAAGTGATCATTTTCCGCCAATAATACTGACAAGATACTGGTTTCATACTACCATTGATGGCCAGCCTACTGAATTCGATCAAAATCTCCTGTCGTTGGTGTGACCTGGCTGAAAATTCACGCATTATTCATTGTATTGATCCTACTTTCCAACAGCATACAAATCATCCTGTTTTTTGTTCGCCAACATTCTTTGCGAGATAAGGTTGCATATGCTTCAGTGGGTCTTAAAAAGAAAAATTTTCAGAGTATATATTTTTTAAAAGGGGGCAAAAGCTTCGCCACTTTTTTATATTGATAGAGCATGAATAAAATCTTAGAGTATTTACAGGGCACGAGACCAATGGGCCCGTAAAATAAGATAGCAAGACACTACTCTCATGCAGTGATTAACTCTGTGATTTTTAACGCCCCAGCTGTGATCTTGGCGATGATGGTGGCAGGAGTGGAGGCAACATGCCTGAAGATTTTGACATTTCGTTCACACCATAATTCCCAGGCGATCAGGATGATCATCGACTTGAGGGCTTTCCTTGAGCAGTTCGTCGTGCGCGAGATTTTGTACCACCATTCTTCAACTGTCGCACATCTGTCCCACCCTTGCAACCAGAGATCGGCTCCTTTCGATCGTTATATTTCAGCCCAGATTCTTCTAGACAGCCTACAATTTGCTAGCAGGTGTAAAGCTATCTCTGTCACTACGCGGCAAAGGGGGCAAAAGATGTTGATTGGCTCACCCTCTCTTTTGTAGCCGATCTGTCATGTTTTAGATGGTGAGCTAGGAGAAGAACTTGCATTTTGGAGGAGCTCAACACTTCCAAATGGTCTGGTTGTAAATCGTTCTTGAAAGAGTATGATGTAGAAAGAGTAGGCTCCTAGAAACCATAGCCTGTACGCCGAACTGAAAGAGTAGGCAGCATTGGCCGTCAGCTTCTAGACGATGGAGTTCTTCTGGTCGGTTAAAGGGCCAACACGTTGAATCGTGGTCCATAGACAAATGTACCGGTGCGGTGGTCCGCCTCTGTGTACTTGGAAGGTCGATATACCGGATCCAGACTTAAGGGCAAGGGCCTCATGCACCGTCCTGGTTTTGTGTTTGGAGGCCGCTTTTCAGAGTACGTAGAGGCAAAAGATATGTATTAGTTATGTACCTTGATTTTTAAGACAATCGATATAAATTCGGCCTCAATATCCAAACGTGGATATACACAACCAAATATTACAAAATATATATATATAAAAAGACAAGACTAAGCTTCAAATCTTCGTTCATGCTTCAAACTTTCTTATGTAAGGACAATCCAGCAGACCTCATTTGAAACTTTGATGTCAGCATCGTATGTCATAATCGGCCTTCTGCTTCCTAAGGAGTGTTGCCGCACAAAAACTGCATTAAGACAATCTTCAGAAGCAGTTCGAACTCTTGCAAGCCCTTGCCGACATCGACCTATCTATACCTTCTATATATATACCTTCTATATATATAGTTGGTACCCGTTACAGCTAAAACTCAACATACAACCATGACACATTATCTATAATAGCATATCAAATCATGTCAATCATCCTCATATTATTTCAAGTTTTTAACATATATATTCATCATTTCTATAATATATGAGCCCCATCTGTTGGCCTAATAAGTCAAGGCAAAAGCCAAAATTTAAATTTTCAAACTTAATTTTAGAGTTGATTTTAAGAATTTTCAACGCAATTTCTTTTTAGCGATGGCTTTTAAGTCGCTACGAATCCTATCTTACTATAAAGTTATAACCCACTAACTCCTAAAGCTTAACATGCAAAGATGCCACATCATCATCCACTAACAATCAATACATTTAATATCATGCAAACATGCTATGTTATCTATAATTTAAAATTTATTTTATTTTAGAGCTTTTTAAATGAAAGTATGTTAAATCATCAGCCCACAATTCACATAATATTTCAATATATATCTTCTTTTTTTATAATATTTTATGTACCTATATAAGTTCATCCTCACTTGGTTAATGTTATTTCTCTCTTCTTTAATTAAGCCATATCACATCAATCACTTGGTTAATGTTATTTCTCTCTTCTTTAATTAAGCCATATCACATCAATTGATTTTAATGCTTATGTAAGTTTATATTGTTTAGCTATTTTACACATTATTTTTAGTTATTGTTATCATACTGAAATCGCATAGCAACGTGCGAGGTTTCACCTAGTAAATATATAAAAGTTTTACCTGTAAATTAATTTCTATTCCCTAATAAGCCGTTTTGGCTTATTAGAGAAGATGGGCAACCGATGAGGCTCTATAGCATGCAATCATTCATGTATTCTGCAGCTAAAACACAATAAATAAATGACAACGCCTATGGGTGAAAATGGTCCCGGAAATTTCCGATCGACTGAGCGCTATTTTCGTATAAGGCGTACTGTTTCCGACCGGACTGTTTTTGGCTATTTTTAAATTTTGTTTTTTTTTAAATTTTTTTCTGCATCGTATTAATATCGATACTAAATAGTTTAAATAATAAATATGGTTAAATACCGGCCAATCGAGTGTCTTTTTCGAAGACATGCTACCGATTCGGACCCTTTTTACCCCCAAGTCGACGCCTACAAGAACACGACCCGGCACACTGCTACCGCCCGTGTAGAAACACAACGATGCCGCCTCCATGAAGGATAATGACACCCAAAAGTGTCGCCGTCGCCTCCACCAATAAAGCTAGGCAGGGTTATCACGGTCACACAACTGCCACAAACCTCCGACCACTGCACCGAGTCAACAAACAAAATCTCGACCATTTGTTATAAAACTAACAAAATATTGATCACGGAAGCCAAACACCAAAGAATACCATGGAAGATCCAAGATCCAAACAGACGATGGATCTAAGACACGATATTTGTTAACGAGATTCAGTCAGGGCACTGATGTATCCGGAGTTAGGGTTTGGTGTAAACTATTGTACACTATCCGGGTACAGAGTTTTGCACTTTATACCCGATGACTGGCAGAATTATCATGAAATTTACACCAAAAGAATGGGCGAAATCTAATTATACTGAGCCACGATAGTGTAACAGAAGGTCCATTGGAGGCAGAAAAACTGTCATCAGGTTACAGCAGTATTGTCAACAAGTTTGCCATGTTGTACCAGAACTACCAGAAAGAACCAAAAAAGATTGTACAATAGACAATTGCTTTGGACTATTGGTCTATACCAGTAAGCTTCACACAGAACCACAAACATGCATCATTACTGAAGTTAAGGAACAGCTTGCTCCCTTTTTTCCAAGAATCAACAGCCTGCTCTAAGAAATATGATGAATCTAACCATATCCCACCAGAGCAGTCCATACCCTCCAAATCTCAAAATTTGAAGGGAACACTCCAAAGTTATTAGACTCCCCAAATCTCAAAATTTGAACATAGTACTACAGAGATGAATGGCCCATCAAACTATGCACATCATTTATGTGCGCAACCTAGAGCAGCAAAGCAACAGAGTTCCTGCATGGATAAGGACATACAATTGAGCAGGTACAAAGAGGACGGTATGTCATCTACTCCATCAAAGTCCTTACCTTTTTCTGTTCATAATCCCAGGACCTGCAAAGAGTCAGAGAAGCTGACACAATTCAAGACATGAGAATAGTCCCTCACACTGCCTAGCCATCCATCCAGCCCACTGGTCCCCCAGCTCAGCTCCAAGTAAATTTCACTGAGCTGATCAGAATCCTGATCAACACAAAACAGATAGGATGTGCAGGCAGGAAAAGATTTTCTAGAAAATCTTTACCAACAGTTGCCGACAAAAATGCAAGCTTCCTGAATTTCATCCTGAGTGTGCCAGGTCCACTTGTCAGAGAGCAGCAAGTAAAGATTTGCATGATGTTTTTTTTTCTCTTCTTTCAATTGTACTGCTACTACCAACAGAAGGACTTGAATGCTATTCACCAATTGAAGCCTCATCAAGCTGTTCAAGAGCTCAGCAATGACAAAGTGGAGGCAAGTGAGACCACACTTTTGACTTGGTCCTGTGCTCCTGGCAGAAAGCAGTGTGGCAGCAAATGCAAGTAAATGCACACCAGTGCTGCAGCATATGCATGCAACTGGGTACTGGAGCTAGATAAGCAGAAGCTGGATACCATTTCATTAGCTATGTAGCTGGACCAACACTTGACTCTCTAGGCATCTAATTAAAGAGGACAGCTAATCAAACACAACTAGATAAACTTGATTCTTTACCACCAAAAGAGATCAATGCCTACTCCCTGTATCGGCACATAATTAGCGAGGATCACTAAACGCAAGAACCAGCCAAGCTACCATCCAAGCTGCTCTATAAGTCTTAGACTCCATTGTTGTCGTTGTTGCTGCTGGTGTTGTTGTCATGCTCCTCGTTAGAGGTGAGATGGTTGGTGCCGTTGCTGTTACCACTAACATCGCATCTGGAGCTGTAGTAGGTATGCTTCTTGGATGAGCCCTTGCACTGGCTTGCTGGGTACTTGCGTGCATTGATCTCCAGCTTGCGTAGAGCAGCGCTGCCAAGATCGACTCCGCACATGTCCGACAGCCTGACGAGGTAGAGGAGCACATCGGCCAGCTCCTCCCCCAAGTGCACCTTCTCCGCCTCGTCCCAGCCGGGGAGCCCCTTGGGCACCTCCCCTTTCCACTGGAATATCTCAGAGAGCTCTCCTACCTCCCCTACCTGCACAGCGCACAAGAACCAGCCACAGATTATACACAAATTACAGAAGATAACTGGATGAGAAAAAGATTGTTGTGCTGGCTGCCAACTTGGCTAGGGTCATGGATTGAGCTAGATGCCGAGCTTATAGTTCCCACAATTGTTCTCTTATGGGCATCTCCTAGGTGTGGGCTGTGGGCAACACTTGGAAAAAAAAGGGATTCTGCTCTAGTAGGCCTTTTGAGATGGCCCCCACCACAATGCAGAAGAGCACATTGTGGACAGGGTGAGGTGACGTGAGTGGGATCCTGCTTAAGTCCAACTCATGCAAACTATTGATATGGATAACCTAACAGTGCAAAGGCCAAAATAGGATACATTGCATTGCAACATGTGTATTTGGCAGTGTTCAATGTGGTCAGGATTAAAGAATTTTTGTTTTTCTTCCACTGTTGTACTACTGCACATATACCTTTGTCAGGAAATGGTTGGTGAGTGGATTATGTTGGTTTGAACGTAGGGGTAAGCATAAGTTGTTCTATGATATTATTTTTATTCCAATTTTACTTAGAACAAAACAAAAGCCCTTGAGTCCTTGACTAGATAGAACATTTAGATAAGAAAATTGCATTCAGAAAATTCTAGATACCACAAACAGCGAGGTAGACAAAAGGTTAATTAAACCCAAACACTGCATATAGTCCCCAAACAGCGAGGCAGACAAAAGGACACAATGCCAATGTTTACTGTCAAGTTAACATCACTTAGACTGTCATGAGACATCTCACAGACAAGGGGATCATAAAGCTCCTTTCTGTTCAGTAAAGCAGAAAAGAGTTTGTTCAAATTAGCCTCTCGAAATCAACATCTAAACTTTAGTGTTATATGATGCCCTCGACATACCTATTTCTAGTTGGCCTTTACCCTGACACAATCGTAGTAAGAATACATTACTCTGATAAACCTTGAGATCTAAAACTAATAACTGTACAATGCCCTTTTCAACACAATATGATGTAGGCAAATGCCATATCCAATTAGAATAGGTGGTTTACATCAAATCATTCAGTAAAGATCACAGCCATATAAGCTTCAAACAATGATATTTTAGAGCAAACATGATTACGCAAGCATAACAGTAAATATGTAGGCAAAGTCCCTTGCCTTAGGCACATTGGTTCAGAGCCAGGCCGATTACGCCAATAGCACTCGCTCATCCATAAACCGGCTGACACAGTATTACAGCGGTACATTTGTAGCATATAAAACGAAGTAATTAATGTAATAATCCGGTACTCCACTATGAACAGATCAAAACTATTACTCGCAACAGAGCGTAATCTACCTTTTACCCGCATATAAACATCCATCCGATCATCAGTTCATCAATTCATCACCCACTGTGTGAGATGACAGTTTTATTATATAAACATATCGCACGATTAAAGACTTCTTGGAACACTGCCTTTTTGTATACAGCCAGTCAGCCACTCTCTATACCTATCTATTTATCCCCATTTCACCCTCGTGCATGTCAAAGTCGAAATACCATAAATCCATGATGGAGTACTACTACTTGTATACAGTTGGTCCCAAAAGAGAAAGGCGCCATCAACCATTCAACCTTTGCAATTCCAGTACAGAAACCAACCTGAAAAGGATGGATGGACTAGTACGTGCAATTCATTCTCTCAAGTTTGGTCTTCTTTTTTTTTCTTTTCTTTTCTTGGACCAAGAAGCCAAGAAACCCTCCGAAAATCGGAGTGAATGTAAAATGAGAAAATCAAATAGAGGAATGAATTTGGGAAAGAAAAATGGGGAGGGTGAGGAGGGGAGAAGACGAACCAGGGCGAGGAGGAGGTTCCTTGGGGAGTGGAACTGCTCCCAATCCCTCTCCCTGGCGAAGTCCGCCATCCTCCTCCGCAGCTCCTCCAGCCCCACCGTCGCCGCCGCCTCGGCGTCGCGGCCGCCGCGGCCCTCTCCCACCACCTCGACGCCGTTCATGATCTGTGCGAGAGAGAGAGAGAGAGAGAGAGGAATAGGGCGGAGGAAGGGATTGGTGGTGAGGACGCTATAAATAAAGAAGAGAAGAATGGGGAGAAGGGAGGAGGAGGAGGAGAGTGGCGGCCGGCGGCGCCATTGTTGGGCCGGCCCAGGTTGATGGCTACTTGTTCTCCTCCGTGCATGGCCCATCATGTGTATATGGTCCGGGAACCTCGAATATTTTGACTTGTTTAGAAACACATTACAAACGCACCTGCTTATAGATTACACGTACACTCTCACCTATATAAACACACACACCATATTCTTATAAGTATCTCTGAAAGAATATTGTTACCATGGACATCTCAGCTATCGACGGGTATGAAGAATTGGTTAGCATATCATGAGATTGAGGAAGTTACGATGGGCTCATTGCTTTCCATGCTTGGCATTTGGTGATCGTGATTGTGAAATAAATTGCTATATCATGCGGTAGAAGAGAGATTTAAGGAGAAAGAAGCGATAAGTTTTGAAAATAAGTTTAGGGCTAATGTTGGAGGCTGATTTTTTTATTTACATAAAAACACAAAATTATGGGATTGACGAAAGTAGTATAGGATATACTCTGAGTTATTATTTACAATCATCATCACGTGATAGCTTAGCTAGGAACATTATACGGATACGAACTCCCCCCAACATAATCGGCGTGTACGTCGGCCCACAAACGTGCTTCAACACAATCAGGATATGCTTCATATCCAGATTACATTCATATTATATTAGATTGTGTCACATCGATGTACGTGCTTAGGGAGTAGTCGCACGCAGGGTAGTTTGTTGATGAGATCAATTCATGCCCCAATCGATGATCGAGGCGCTTCAATTGGACGACTTGGATTCCGTCTTTGACTCTAGCTGCTTCGATTTGTGGACGGTATTATAACCGTTTGCACCAGATCCTCCGCCCGCTGGAAATCTCCGGTCCGCCGGTGTTCATCCTCTAAACCCGAGTCAATCTAGCTAGCTAAAAACCATCATCTTTATAAATAACAATTAAATTCGTCATGTAATGCCGACAAACAAAATTCATTGAAAATCACAATTTTGAAATGTTGCAGGTATTATTTCGCTGGTATACCGCTCTTAAAAGTTTCTTAAATTCATCCTACGTATGGTACATTCCTGCGCGAATGCGTGGGCTACCTTCCTAGTTAGCCGTAAATACTTGAACCTAGGTGGGCTGGTATCAGCACAAGGAACATAACCAGTTGAGTTACGCTCACCTCGCAACCGCCAAATATTTTGGTTGCGAACTCTCCGTGCTTGGTATTTGCTGGAGGGTGGCATTCGGCGATCGTGGTTGTGAAACAAACTCCTATATCATGCGGTGGGAGAGCAATATTTAAGGAGAAAGAACCTGGGATTTTGAAAATAAGTTTAGCGCTAAAGTTGAAGGCTGATGTTATTTAACTTAAAAAAACATGAAATTGTTGGATTGATGAAAGTAATGTGGAACATGCTCTACGAGTTATTATTTACAATCATCATCACATGATAGATTAGCTAAGAACATTATACGGACATGAACTCCCCAACACCATCGGCGTGTATGTCGGCCCACACACATACTTCAACACAATCTTGGTATACTTCATATCCAGATTTATAGTATTATTAGGATGTATCATATCGATGTACGAGGTTGGTTTATTTTCGTACAAGGGAGTAGTCGCATGCAAGGTAGTTTGTTGAACAGATCAATTCACGCGGTGAGATCGATCGATCGAGGCGCTTCAATCGGGCAGCTTGGAATCCGTCTTTGACCGCTGCTTGCTTCAATTCGCGGTCGTGTGCCCGGTATTATAACCATTTGCACTAGATCCTCTGCCCGTCGGAAACCTTCGATCCACCGTGTGCTCATCCTCCAAACCGGAGTCAATCTAGCTAATACCTTCATCTTCCGAGAGTACTTCAACCAAACCAAGTCAAGCCGTTTGAGATTAATTAAGCACGAGTTGGCGGCTGCCATACTAGCGCAGTGGCTGTCGGACATGGCCGGGTTGGTGATGAGCTGTTGCAACCCTATCCCTAACGTCACCAATGACGGCGCTGGAAACCCGGAAGCTCTCGCCGCCCAAACCATATGTAAGCATCCACCAATTAATATTTTGTTAGATCCAAGTAGATTAGATACAAACATGTTGTACTAGATTAGTGGAATTATTGTTTTATTACTTTTGTTTCTTTCTTTTTGCAGACACCGTCAACGAGATTGAAGCCTTGTATGAGCTTTTCAAGAGGATCGATGGTGCCGTCATCGAAGATGGCAAGATCAACATGGTACGCCGCGTTTGTTCATCATGTTTAACTAGGTTATAAATGCATATTGATTAGTAGAATCGTTATTTGGTTTACACATACCTTGAAGCATGCATGCATGCATGCATTTGTTTGCCCTTGATGATGGTACACATCAAACGGAAATTAAACACGTATGAATGAATCATGTCATTGTTTACTCGCTGCATGCGATGGCTCACTAATCCCAATCAATTATGAAGCCTCGGCCGTTCAATGATTATTTCTTCATGTTACCAATGAATAATTAGTCTTTGATTTCTAGCCAAACTGATTACATGGGGCCAAAGTTGAAGCTGCCTAAAGTTTTGAAGAAACACCAAATACATTCCTAGTATTTCTCCATTATTTCGGTCTTTTTACATCACCGTCTTAACTAATAATGTTTCAATTTAATTTGCAGGAAGAGTTCAACTTGAGAGTATTTGGTCCTGAAAAAGGAGGCACCTGTTTGCTGATCAGGTATGTATACACTTGCATGCTTTGATGAGCTTTTTCTTTCTCTCTTAATTCACCTAAATAAAGCAGATGATTTTTGCACTTTCACCCTCTTGTAAATAAACCAGCTCTTTAGTATGCCACATATCCAAATCTAAAATGGTCTAAAGTGCTGATATATCATAGGATTTATTTACAGTTAGTACTTAGGACACACGATTCAGTACTAGTGTTTCAGACGAGATAATTGAAGAAGATTGACAAGATACGTAAAATGAGGTGAACCATTAATGTACGATCAATTAAATATTAATTATTGTAAACTTGAAAAATGGATTAATATGACTTTTTAAAACAACTTTTGGATATATTTTTCTTTGTAAAAAAAATACACCATTAGTGGTATGGAAAGTTTGCACGTGGGAAACGAGGAATCTTTGCCTTCAATCCGCTAAAACGGACACATATGATATTGTCAACATGTATGTAAGGACAAAGCAGCAGACTAGCTGCTTTTTTGTCTTGTATTTTTGCTGTTTTGCTTTGTAGGTATTCGATTTATTTAACGTGAAGCATGAATAAGCTCTTGGATTTAAAGAGTTTGTAGTAGCTTTATCCATCTTCCATCTGATGCTCCCATTGAGGACAAGATTAATTGTAAGTTGATACTTGTTCAAAGTCCATGTCTAATGACTTCAGAAGGAAATGATCAACCTTAACCAAAGAAGATCATCACAATCAGGATATGCTCTACAAGTTATTATTAACAATCATCATCACGTGATAGCTTAGCTAGGAATATTATACGGACACGAACTCCCCAACACAATCGACGCGTATGTCGGCCCACACACTTGCTTCAACACAATTAGGATATGCTTCATATCCATATTGCATTCATAATATTAGACTGTGTTACATCGATGTACGAGCTTGGTTTATTTTGGAACAGATGGAGTAGTCGCACGCATGGTAGTTTGTTGATGAGATCAATTCACGCCCCGATCGACGATCGTGGCGCTTCAATCGGGTGGCTTGGATTCCGTCTTTGACTGCTGCTGCTTCGTTTCACGGCCGGTATTATAACAGTTTGCACCAGATCCTCCGCACGCCGGAAACCTCCAATCCGCCGGTGTTCATCCTCCAAACCGGAGTCAATCTAGCTGGCTAGCTAAAAACCATCATCTTCCGAGAGTACTTTAACCAAACCAAGTCAAGTCGTCTGAGATTGATTAATCGCGAGATGGCGGTGGCGATACTAGCGCAGTGGCTGTCAGATATGGCCGGGTTGGTGATGAGTTGCTGCAACCCTACAAGGTTGGTTTATTTTCGTACACTAGCAAAATGCCCGTGCATTGCAGCGGGTGTTAAATATGGAGCAATTTGATCGATGGCATTGCATATTTACCGTATCGAAAAAAACACCATTAATATTCGTGATACCTACCACGTGACGCCAATGAAAACACACCTTTGCGTGATGTCTTTGAAAATCACACAATTGCAAATTTACCGTATTAAAATAATACCACTATTAAAACCATGGTATTGCCGTCAAATATTTATTCAACCTTCGTCTAATGACATGCTTTCTAATTTTGGGTCTTTTTGAAGGAGGCCAAGCTTAGCCAAGCTAGTAGACATCTACCTCATGGGCGTGTGACGCGTGTCTGGCGACGTCACTAAGCGGGTGTGCGCAGGGAGGTGCAACCCGATGAGGTGGCCATGCTCGCATGGCGACGACATCTTTCTCCTCATCTACAACAACCGGTAGCTCCGTGTGCTTGACATGGCGTCTCCCTCGTCCCCAATGATGAGGACCACCCCACCAACTACTCGTTCACGCTCGGCAGGGCTGCATAGTCGAGAGAACACAATGTGTTGCGCATCAACACGACAACACGTACGCTGCTGTTGCACGAGCCGTAGGACTGCACCGTCCTCACCCTCGGTGGTGGCCACCACTGTGCGTGGTGGAGCTAGGGAGGTAGAGGCACCAAGCCCACCACACACCATCGGGACAGGACATGGGTGCACGTGATCGTCTCTGACGGGGTGACATATTTCTTGTTGCCTCACATACAACATGGACTAGATCACGGCATTCGTCCTCGAGGAGAAGCAATTGTGGCCAGAACTTGTCGATGGCATGCCGCTCGCTGCATGGTGCCTGACAAAGACCGGCCGAACTGCCTCCACCTCCGCATCACACTGGCCGCAAGATGAGAGGCGCCTAGCTTGGTGGTGGCCGATCGACGACAACTACATAGCTGCCACCCCGGACCTGTGTTTCCTCCTTTCTAGCTAACTCCAGCGATGGCATGGCGGGAAATGCACTGGTCGAAGTAGTGCACCAGTCTCTGTCGATGACGACGTGAATGTCAAGGTTCTTCCTTATCGTACCTTTTGACTGGACCATACCACCGCCATCATGGTGTTGGCGGTTGTTAAATGTCGATTTTATACCGCCAACATCTGTATAAAGTTCGGATAATAAAACATCCAACATAGTGATAGGTGCTTAAATCTCACATATTCCACAGTGTTGGTGTATATTTATATGCAGGTGATAAACCCCGATGTTGGGAGGAAATCTAGACTAAAGTGAGGAGAATTCTGTGTCCATACAAGGATGGGTTGTGAACTTCATCAAAACATCAGTAAATCAACCCAAAATGCCAAGAAATGGATAAAGGAGGATTAGGGGAAGAGATGGGCCGAAGACCAGGCCAGATGGGCCCAGCCCAGGTTTGGCCGAACCACAGTCGTTCAGGTTGGGGTTTGGCGTGGACGCTCCAGATCATTCCCTGATGGCGGTTAGAGGGCACTTCGGACATTTTCCCTTCGCCAACCGTCATACCTACCCCTATATAAGGACATCATCTCACTCACTTCAACACACACTTCCAAGCTTGAACTGAATTATAAGAGGCTTTATTGTACTATATTGTATACTAGAATAGGAAGAGAGTAGAGTAGAAGAAGTCGGAAGAATTCCGGAGTTGTCGGTAATTTTCTCCTATTTCTTTTATTCTGTTTATTACTCTGAATTCAATATAATATTCTTCTTGAGTAATTTAGATTTGTCTTGTGAGAATTATCTCTTGGTTAGTTCCTAAGTAGCATATGGGATTATTGTTCACTATAATCAACTAAAATATAGTGATTACTTTGGTGAGTTATAAACACTAAGGTAGATAGTAATTGCTTAGACGTGGTGTTTAGGTAATTGTTATCCAGTAATTGCTGCGTATCCCACAGTACGTTTGAGGTGGGTGTAGAGATGGTGACAGCCCTCAAGATCACTTAAGTCCTCCCTGTCCGGGTACGTAGTAGAGCAACATCTGGTAACAGCGGGTTGCCAGTGCCTGAAGTATTGCATTAGGATTAAAGTTAAGCTTTCCCTAGACACTGTTCCTCACTAGTAAATCCTCTCTATCCTAGCCTATCATTTGCTTGGTGTCCTTGGATGAACCGGAGGAAGATCTGACCACACACGTTCCCTTGGATTCGATACCCTTGGAATACTCCATAGGGGAAGTGCTACATCGGTATATCCGTGCGCTTGCGGATTTTATCTGTGATCATAAAAAATACCAACACATGGCAGCCATTTTTTCCTTGCTGGCACAGCTGGTCCAGAATCAGGATCGGCAGTGATCATCTTCGGTGCTGTGCCACCTACCCGTGCGCCATCGGCGCAGCCACCAATAGCACTACCAAGAGGATCGATGGTCATCAAAGCTGCCAATGGATGCCTTCTCCTATTGCCATGCTAGCTGATCTTGCTCTTTTTTGGCCACGTGCAATTGCAACAAAAGCAATGCAAAGAGATGCATCATAAGTGATATTAGACTAAATATATTGGGGATGTGGTGGAGTTAGATGGAAGAGATTAAGGGTGTGTTTGGTTGAGCTGTGGCTTTTGAAAAAGCTGCTGTGAGCTATGGACTGTGGAAAAGCAGCTGTGGAAAATCAGCTGTGGCTAAAGCAGAAGCCCATTTGGTTAGAACAGCTGTGAAACTGTATGTTGTAGAAGAAATACCTGTAATACCCCTAAAGGTCTGTGGGACCGTTTACATACAAATTACTCGTAAAAACCTAATCTGTTCAATATTTCGTATTTAAAATGCTAATTTTGAAAGAAAAAAATTATAAGTTTTTCATCCATCAAAGGTTTTCATCAAAATATATTAGTTTTTCATCCATCAAAGTGATATGGTCCATATAAACAGAGCAAAAGATAAATGATTCATACAAACCTTATCAAAAAGCTACTACTACAAGCCTCATCATCAAGGATGATTCCAAATGCAAACAATCTTTCTTGCTTTGCTTGCATTCTGGTGAAACTGAGGATGCAAACAGATCAGAGTGATGTGTTACTTCCAAGGCAATCTTCCACTAAACAGGATGCATCATCCAAGGTGAGATGAGAGTATGAGACACCTCACCTCACTGTAGGAGACTCATTGAAGCAGAACAAGGCAAAGGTGAGTCAGGATAATGAGAGCCTGAACACACTGACTGACCAACTCGAAGAAAACTACACTGTACTTTTTTTTTCTTTTTTCTGTTCTTTAGGCACCAAACTGGCGAGAGGCTGCTGCTCGACTTCCAGCGACTTCGCCCAGAAGCTGCTGCTCGACCTCCGGCGCCGCCGCGAGAGGCTCGGCTTCAACTCGCCGGCGCCGCCGCAGAGCACATCGTCGTCCAATGCCGCCGCTCTTCTTCGTTGTCCAACGCTGCCGCGGAAGGGGCGGGCAGCATCGAACACCTTCTCCGATTGCACGCCGCCGCCGCCGAGGCGGCCGTCTCGGCGAGGCTGCTTGAGCTGGCGACCGACGATGACGCGGCGGGCCTCGGGAAGCTCCTTGCGGCGTGCCCCTCCCCCGCCAACGAGCCCGCGCCATGGAGCTTCTGACCCCGCTCAGCCTCGACATCAAGAACGACGCCTAGCCTCTGACCACTACAGCTGTGTGCCGAGCTCGGAGTTCGACCACGCCATCGCTGCCGCTATTGCCGCCGCCGTCTACCACCTCACCTCCATCCGCAAGCAGCCGCACCACCACCCGTGCCTCTCGCCCGAGGCGGCTGCCGCAGCGAGGAGGTGCGTGGAACGGGAGGTCGCCGCGCTCCGCCACATGCATGGCCACCCGCACGTGGTGGGGCTCCTCGACGTCCTCGCCACCCGCTCCACCGTGTACCTCGTCCTCAAGCTCGCCCGCGGCGGCGGCGGCGTCATCGCGACCTCCGTCTCCCCCTTTCCCCTTTCCCCGCAACGGGCGAGGAGGAGGAGGAGGAGGAGCAGCGGCGGCGGCTCGGTGAGGAAGAGGAGCGGCGCACAGTGGAGAAGCGGTTCGGCGAGGAGGAGGAGCGGCGGCGGAGGCTCGGTGAGGAAGAGGAGCTGCGCGCAGTGGAGGAGTGGCTCGGCGAGGAGTGGCGGCGGCGGGGCAGCTCGGCGAGGAGGAGGAGCGGCGGCGGCGGCTCGGTGAGGAGGAGGAGCGGCGCGCGATGGAACAGACAGGTGAAAAAATAGAATGAAGCGAAACGTTTTTTTTTCACTAGTAGCGTTGCTACGGGGAATTTTGTTGATCACGGGGGGTAAATTCTGGCATCGAAAAGACAAATATGGCATCGTAATGAAACAATCTCATGGCGTTTACTAAATTATAAAAAGCAACATAGATAGAAGACATCTATGAAAATTTGATGATGTTATACAAATAAAGCACAAACAAGAAATATAGAACATCCAGTAGATACGGTATTTCTAATGGATGATCACCTCAAATTAAATCACTCCATATTATAGTTAAATAACTACCCTAATGTTGTTCCATATAGTTAAATAACTACCCTAATGTTGTGCATTTTTTATACACTTTAGAAAATCTTGTACGCCGTTAGGGATGTTGCTTTCACACTCATTTTGTTGGTACATCAGTAGATTTAGCAAAAAAAAAGTTTCCTTAGCTCGTCACCATCCTGCACATGTATTTAATAAGTTAAATTTTGGTAAATATATAATAATGTAATATATAAATAATCAATGCCTGTCACGACTTACATTAATTGCCGACAAATGTGGTTCTTTATTATTCCATGTACACATGAAAAGATGAACAAGAAAACCCGATAAACTCCTAAGGAAATTGAAGAGTTAGCTTCCCTTTCTCTACACAGTTAAATTTGTTGGTTTGAACGTGTTTTTAAGAAGATAACTTACCTGTTGTAAACCGGATTATTGACAATTACTTGCCTCCACAAGTTGATGTCTTCATTCCACCTAGAGCCAGGGCATGCCTTTCTCATAGCTTTGTTGAAGTGATCACAAATAGTTATCAGTTTTCTGGTGTATCTCATGTTTGGGTTATTTTTATATTCTGGCATAAGTGGATTTGGGTCTAATACATAGAGCGTTTGACTTTCTTGGTCCACTACGAGCACGATAAAACTTCGAGCATGGCGTACTAGTATAAGAATCTACAAAAGATCAACCATCAAGATAATATATAAAACACGGCCATATACGATGGAATCTTAGCGATCTTATCGCTTTGCACTGTGAAAGTTTGTAATGAATTTCTGACCAACTACCGACGGTCTCTGCAAGATTTATGTTGTCATGGTGGACCAGGTCTTTACCAAAGCCAGTAACCCTCTACATGATTTAAAAAATGGTTCAATTACATAAGCAATAGAGAAATCAATATATTCGATATTGCGATTCTAGGTAATAACATGAGCAATAGAGAATGACATGAGCATTAGAATTTAAAAACTTACCCAAAATTGCAAGTCCAGGCAATGATTCGATATTGCTTCTTTAGTTTTATGAATCATCTCGATTTTTTCATACATGAACTTATGAATAGCCATGTTGAAGCATTCACTTTCCAATGGCTCGTCCTTCTTTAGTATTGTTTGAAGCTGTTTAAGACTCAAGCTAATAAAGTGCGGCATTGAACTTTGTACCCATATTTTCCTGTCAATCAAAGAAAAAATTTAATGCATATATGAATTACGATTGTGTATACAATGCATTGCAGTGGCTTACTCCATGGCTTCAGCACAATTAATCTGTTGGATGTAGTGCAGAAGGCCGCTTATCAACTCTTGTTTACTCATCTTAGATACCACAGAGAGTAGTGAACTATATTTTTTTTACTTCTTTAGTTTCATTAATGTCCCTTGTAGAGCTGAATTTCTGTTGATGACTACCCAATATAACAACATCGTCATCACTATCTTTGGTATCTTCGCTTTGTTCCCCGGTCGTCATGACCGCCTTATTTGTTTTCCAACGTAATAATACACTGGCTAGTTTGGACCTAAAAAGTGTAATATCCTCCTACGCATTAAAAAGTAAATTTGTTTAATTTAAAATAGATAAGATATTTGATCAACTATTTTTTTATTAAGAAACACACCTGTGTAATAGAACGAGAAAGTGATTCACCTGTCCAATTCTCCATAAGTTTGAGCATGAATAGTCCACATGAAGAACTGCATTGTTTTAAAGTATAAGTACAACTATTAAAAACTAAACAACAGTACACCATTTGAAATATATCATTCATCTTATATTAATATTCCATGAAAAATTTATTTGTAGTATACCTGTCTTCCTGAATTCTTTCTTTTAGTTGTTCTATTATTGGCCACTTGATAACATTGAGGTCACCCCATTTGTGGCTAGGCAAGTCCTGTTGCCGTCCAATAATATTAAGATGATATTGTAGTCCTTGTAGCTGCTCAATTATCATATTTGCAGTCAGCAATATACATAAATGAATTACAATCTTAAAAAAAAAGAGAGTTCACATGTCATGTACACTAACCGTATTTGCGAGGTCAACACGATTGAATGTCATACACATGGAATCAAGTACTTGTATCTGTTGTTTTTCTGTGTTGACAACCGGTAAATACCGATGTTTATCTTTCATATTTATTGGAATAAAAATCTAAACAAGACATGGAGTTAGGACATATATTATATTATATATATATATATAAATAATAAACTTAAATACTATCAAATATAGAGATCCAAACAATACCAGTTCATGGTCTAGGTAATTCTTCACTATCTTTGTAATAAAGTTATCTTTATCTTCATTTACTCCATTGACCCCAGCCGCTTTCAGCATGTCAGAAAGAAACGGGTTTTCATATTTGACTTTCTTATCGTTATTTGCTTGCTCCCTCATACAGTGTATGTACGCACTGATGACCTGTTGATTCAATTAAAAATCTGCAATTAATAAAGAATATGTTGGCAATTAAATTGTAACGTTGCTTCATCATAGGTAGTTTTACTTACATCATCGTTCAAAAATTTATCTCCAGAGAAGGCACGTTAGGTGATGTTTCTTGTTATAAAAATCTCCCATGTCCACCAGTGTACAATTTTCAGTCAAATCTTCAATTAAAAATATGGCCATTACATCCTCGTCTGTTAATTCATAATCTGTAAAACAAAAAAAATGAATTCTGATATCACAAAGTTTTATATATAAAGCACAACCACTATTAAACCAAAGACCAAGAGATAATTATGCATGCACCCAATAAAATTAGAGGTCTTGGTGGAGAGTTTAAATAATAATATTTTAGTGGAGAAGAGGTGTTAGTTAATGACATGCATACATATATGCCTTATATTATGAAACAACTTTAAAAAGTAATTTTGCCGTACATTGTGGAATGAAGGGAGTATGTGAAAACCATAATGTACCTTGAGGGAGATACTCGTAGGTCTGGCCAAACATAGATCGTATCAAATTTGATGGTACATTAATATTTGGCATGCTGACTTTGCATACTCCATGCTCCTCGGATTCCGAATTTGTTGCTTTCTTTGAGGGTGGGGTTGTAATGATATCAGCATGAATGGCGTCTTGATTGACCTGAGTACCACATGAAATTAAGCAAGGATATCTATATTGCATATGGAAATTATATATAACACTGGAAAAAAAACACGTCGGCAGGGATGTCAATAACATATTATTGTAGCATTAGTCGGTGCAATGCTTTATTTTGCTCGATCATAGCTATCAATCTTTTTTTCTTGGTGAACCATACCACTCAGAGTATTATATATTATTTGTAAAATAAGCTGAGGGCCAGGTTGATTTTATGTTGAGTTATGTTGTTAGAGTTATTTTATAAAACCATAAAAATATATTTGTTCTAATTGAAAACTATTTAATTAATTATGCGTTAATGAGTCCCTCGGTTTTGCGAGTGCGAGAGATGAGTTCATCATATAAGTAAAGAAGCAACCCTGAGAACTACGCACAAGCTAGTGTAGGAGTATATATTAATGCAATTGACATATTTGTAAGTAATAATTTTTTAATATAATAGTGGATGGCTAGCTAGGTGCTTTAATTAATAATCAAGTAACGTACAGTGTATAGCATTAATCTACAGTACCATGCATTAACATTAGCTAGCTAATGTACTGCCTGCTATAAGTAACCCAAATCGCAATAGAACGCATATATATATATATATATATATATATATATATATATATATATATATATATATATATATATATATATATATATATATATATATATATATATATATATATATATATATATATATATATATATATATATATATATATATATATATATATATATATATAGAGAGAGAGAGAGAGAGAGAGAGGATACTCATATGGTACTCTATGGTGCCCAGGCTCCAAGGTATAAAACACACAAATTCTCTTAAATTTTTAAAAGTTTTCAAATTGTGAGTATATACCTAGGAATATGAATTTGATTCATACTAATACCTAAAAGCAAAATAACTCAAACTAACCTTTATTTCACAATTTATTATTATATACCTAACGAATTATATGTTTGGATGTTATATACCTAGAACCAAAATATAACAAAAAAAAGTTAAAACTCAGTTCAAACTTGTTTGAACTTGTTAGTAAAGAAGTTAATGTTCATACCTAAACATTTAAAAAAATTCATACTCATTCAAATTGGGTATATACTCAATTTGAATATTAGAGCCCATACTCCATATAGCACCAGTTAATTTACCTATATATATATATATGTATGTATGTATGTATGTATCGATAGTCTTCATGGACTAATTAAGCTGGGTGCTTAACTTACCGGATCAATATCTGTGCTGACATTGCTTGGCGCCGAAGAGGACGGCAAGGGCGGCGGAGGAGGAGCCGGTGACGGCAATGGCGGCGGCGGTGGCGACGACGGGACTGGCGGCTGAGCCGGCGACGACGGGACTGGCGGCGGCGGCGGCGTCATCGACAACAGTAGTGGCGGAGGAGTCTGCGGATGTGGCGGAGTCGGCGAGGGCGGATTTGACGGCGATGCATCCATCGTGTGGTGGTCGCGTAGTCTGGTTTCGGTGGATTTTGCGACGGCAGCGGCGCTTGTTTACCAGCCTTGGTATTCGGCGAGTTGTGCGGCGGCGATACGACGAGCAGATCAAACTGAATATCACGACAACGCTTAGCAAGGAAATAGGGCACCAGCTTATCTTATATAGGGCTTAATCTTTATGAGTTGATGGGCCTTATCAACTCGAAAGTGATTCTTGACTGACTAATATTATATAGGCCTTAATCTGGATGAGTTGATGGGCCTTATCACGTGTCCTGGGTACGCAGGAGTCGAGGCGGTTTCACGCTTCTTCCTTCCTTCCTGACTAATATTATATAGGCCTTAATCTGGATGAGTTGATGGGCCTTATCACGTGTCCTGGGTACGCAGGAGTCGAGGCGGTTTCACGCTTCTTCCTTCCTTCCTGACTAATATTTATATAGGCCTTAATCTGGATGAGTTGATGGGCCTTTTCACGTGTCCTGGGTACGCAGGAGTCGAGGCGGTTTCATGCTTCTTCCTTCCTTCGATTATTTTGTCCTTCAATCTTCGGGACACTTCGATTATTTTGTCCTTCAATCTTCGGGACACTGAATAAATCCAATATCATGGTTACGATTAAAATTAGAAGGAAAAAAATTGAGAGAACAAAATTGTTGGACCATGCACGTACGTATATCTCGTTAAAAAAATAAAGGGAATGTATCACAATTAAATTTTTTGGTCGATCCGGTCCGAACAAACCGGATGCAATTAATTAGGACGTAAAATATTTTTTCATAATATTATAGTTTTGGTTTAATTTATGTGTATGAAAATAACACGTGCATTGCAAGGGGGAACATATGCATCATTGGAAAACCATGTGTTTTTTTATCTGGTTCGAACATACCGGACGAAATCCGGACATAACAAATCATCATAATCGAAATAATAGGACAGTTTAATTTATGTTTCTACGACCGAAAAAACAACGTTAATAGACCAGAGCATCCCTACAAATGTTAAACATGTAACCAAAATCATGAATCTAAAAGCAATCTCTTAAGCTTATTAAAAACGGGCGATAGTATTCTCTTGTTGTATCAAAGGCACATCTCGTCTGATGATTCCTTGAGGATCCAATCGGTCTAAAAGGGAAGCAATAGTAATAAATTTCGCTCTCAAGGAAACGACTGCTTGAGTGAACTGTAGAGCATCCTCATGAGAACTAACGAATAAATGACGAATCACGCCCAACTCAGGTGCACTGAGTGAATCTGTAGAGTTGGTCAATTCGGAGTCCACCGTAGTAGTTGATATCTCTGCACGATAAGCAAGTCAGTCTGACAGTGTTCAGTTCTATTACCTCGCAAACAAAATGGTAAAATAGTAATTCATTTTAGGATGATTTGTTACTTACCGGTTAGAATATCTAATTTCTTGAGCCATGTAGCAGACATGCAGCAATACTGTGATACAAGTGCTTGCCACCACACTGTATGTCGAGATGCATATTCACCCCAAATTCGAAGAAAGATTACCTTATATCTGTAGTACTAAAAGTGGATTAGGGACCACTCACAATATGGGAACATGTTATGTAAAAGAAAAACTGAAAATGAACTCACCGACGATTAACCAAGGCAATATCCCTAGTAGGTATACTTTGTCCGTAAAGTTAGTGATGATGTATTTCTCCCACGTATATAAGCACACCAACAACATCTGAACGAATATTTATGCAATGAACATAACTATAGAGTTTAAAAATAGGGCTGAAAATAGTTATTGAAGGTTGTTGCTTTACCTATGAACATATCATCACTTATCGCGTCGGTAAAAATAGCACCGAAGTCTACAAAACGAGGCTTGCGTAGGGCTGTCTTTGGTGTCAGAATCATACAAAACTTAGCTTGCATGGTTAGGTTGGCATAGGTAGGCACATCGGTCGGTTGGAACCCACATTAGTAAAATCATAGACTAAGCCACTCTGTATGGTTCCATTAAAACGATCTGCTTGCTGGTCATACGCTAGTGCTTCCATCCTTGTATCCTACGTTTAAATTGTACATATATAATAAAGGCATAATTTCCATAATTTTTGTGCACAACGCTCAATTATATCTAGCAATTAGGAGGAGAGGGGTGATGCGTGTGACATACCGTTGCATCCTTTAGGATAAACCGAATATATTGAGCACCAAATTTGTTTTGCTGCACGGGAGATTTGAACACCACCTTCGCACTCACCTTCCAGCATGTTCGGAAGACGTGTTCCATCTTAATCTCATCGAACTCTACTGACCTGCAGCCATGCATAAAGTAACGGTAAACATACAAAAGGAGGAACGTACCCTCAACTTACGAAAATTTGATATAAAATTTTACACAAAATGACAAATAAAAGAAGAATAACAAACATGTGAAATATCCTTTCCTGTTAAATGGTTTTATGATTGTTACAGGTTGAGATGCATCAGGCAGCTGTTCTGACGTGGGGGCATGAACCCGGTTGGAGATGTGTGTGCGATAGTTTGCCGACATCATGTTGTTGTAATTGACACTCTATTGGAAGTGAATCATTGAAGTTGCCAAAAAAAATTGTAATATTAGACAAACAGATAACATGGAAATTCAATTTGCAACAAACGAGAGTATACCACAAGAATGTGGTGGTGTTGCTACTGCTCACCTCTTATTTCACATATAGTGCAGTAGAAAGGCACCTCTTCAAAATTCAGTTGCAGTTGAAGATCGATTTGAAGTGTTGCACTTGCGGCGGCAGCGTCGTCGCGGCAGCCGACCGCCGATGAAAGGCGCTTGGATGCGGCGGCGATTGGAATGCAGTGGATGGGATGCCTAGGTGGGAACCGACGAGATAAACGGAAGGTCGGTGCTACACGCGCGGCGGCAATCTCGCGGCGACAAAACGGAAGCAGCTCGTCACGTTTCATTGCTCCGTGATATGGGCCGATCAGGCCCCATAGCTTGTATACATCCTTTCTCAGTTAATAGGACGAGTGCACAGTAGCATGGAAAAAAAATCAAAGCACGTAGCTTTTGAAGTACCAGAAGCAAGCAACGAGCGAACGATTTAGATATAAAACAATTTTCCAGATGATGCGACGACGGCCGAGAGCGTGCGGCGGCGCGACGACGGCGACGAGTTGTGGCGGCGGCCGGGTGCGTGTGGCTGCCGCGGCTGGTCACGGCGGCGGCGGCCGGATGCGTGCTGCGGTGCGACGACGACGACGACGAGTTGCGGTCACCGGTTGCGTACGGGGCAGAAGGCGGGCAGCGATTTTCGTGTTTTAATTTTTTTTCCGAGCAGGCTGTATCATTTGGCCGCGCGGGATAATCAACTATGCAGTGTGGCAGCGGTCGGGTGTGTGCGGCGGCCGCGGTAGCGGCGGCCGGATGCGTGATGCGGTGCGACGACGGCGACAACAAGTTGCGGTGGCCGGATGCGTGCGGGCCAGCGGGCAGGCAGTGATTTTTGCGTTTTAATTTTTTTCCATGCGGGCGGTATGATTTGGCCGCACGGGTTAATCAATTATACAGTGTGGTTGGGCCACCCAACCGTGAAAATATATAGTTTTCTAGACACTCAGGTACATACGGTCAAATCCTCCACTCGGAAAAATCATCTTGATCGCACGTAAAAAATGCTTTTCATATAGATTCGTGGACAACATTTTATATGAGTGGCAACAACTTTTGTATCATATTGAGATTGTAAAATTGTGCTGCTTATTCTGAGTAAGCAACAAAGTTGATGACACTATAAAAACTTGGAAGCGAAAAATCATTATTTGTATGCGAAATAAAGGTAACTATAGTTGCCTTCATTAAAATCTTCTAGTTTTGGCGTTGATAATTATGAAGGTTTCTTCTAGCGATAGACTCTTCAACCTGCTCTTGAACATTAGAAGGTGATACTTCTAACGCCTGGCGCAGAACATTGAATTCATTTGCTGATGCTGAATCAGGATTAAAAATTATGTCAGATTCATAAGTAGTTGATAGTTCATCTGCAAAAGGAAAAGGTCAGTTAGTTTAAAATATGTGATTTATCACGGTGGCAAATATGTTAGAGAAATAGAGGGGGGCTTCCTTACCTGCTCTTCTGTCCACCCTCGTCAGCGTAGCCACAAAACAATCGAAATGTGTCCGTGGTGAGCGCCACCTAGTCAAGTTGCGGGTAAGTTGTTGGTCCCATACACGAACGAAAATTATCTGCAACCTGATTTACAAAAATTGTATGCAACATGAGTGTTGTGTGATCTCAATTAATTAATACATGTAAAGAAATGGAGCATGTCGTACCTAGGATTAACCAGCGCGATTATCCTTGTCCGACGCAAATACAAACTCCTGAACTCAATGTCCACGACATGCACAACTAATCCAATGACATCTGCACAACCCATAGACACATTAGTTTTTCATTTGCTAGCAACTAAACAAAGAATGGTATTTTTGTCAGTACCAAATCAAACAATATACCTACTAAAGAATTGTGCCTTGCCAAAAAAATATCATCATATTCTGGAAAACGCCATGGACAACGTAGCATGTGGACATGACCATGAGGCGTGCGGGTAGTTGTTGCACTATTGAGAATCATGCAGAAGTGAGATCTTATCTTAAATCTTAGATGCACGATCATTTCCGTCGGATCAAACCCGACGTTATAGAAATCATAAACAGATCCACATCTTAAAAGCTGGTTGAAATGCTCAGCTTGACGATGGTAAACAATTGCCTCCATCTTAGTGCCCTACACATGTTATGAGATGTAAGACTATAAGACACTAAAAAAATTATTGTCGTAAAAATCAATCAATCAATAAATATAAAGATTTTAGCTTCGGCGTGATCTGATTGGCTGAGGTGATAAGCAATAGAGTGTTGACATGCACTGAGAGGCTTGCTAGATACAGTGAGTCACAATGGAAATAAACTACATATTAGATCTAAAATTCTGAAAAAGAAGATTGAAAAATCATTTTGACTTACCAATTCATCAATTAGTATTAACCGAATTTGTAGATCGCCGTAATAATTCTCTTGCAGATGTCCTTTCTTGATGACCCTCACACGGACAATCCACCATTTCCAGTGTATGTGATCCATTTGTATCTCGTGGAACCGAACAATTCTACATGGGGAAGACAATATACACAATATGATAGCATTGCACAATCCATCAATAGAAGAAACAATAGAATGAAGGAAGAGTGACCTCCATGGTTGAACGGCTACGCCATTCTCCATCTTGCATGGTAATCAGCCGTTCGGAAGAGACGTCCGGAAGAACGGGTGGAAATGGTGGCGGCTGGCAACAAGAGCTGCTGGCGCCATTTATGTGATGATTGTTAACTAATCACGATTAGCGTTATCTTGCCGTGGCGTCAAAATCGAATCAAATACCAAAAAAATCGCCAGCTGGCTGTTGGCTGGTTCTGGCACGTCGAAATCGAAACAAACACCCAAACAAATCGTTGGCTGTTGGCTGGTTCTGGCATTGGACTTTAACAGTCAGGTCATATGGGTCGATTAGGCCCATAAGGCCCATAGTTTGTTTCCTTTATCAATTAATTGAACATTGAGTCACATAAACAAACAATATATCCGTGCTAACGGTACGGTGCAATTATATAATAACACAAATAATAAAACAATATCAGCTTCGTCTCTCTTATGCTTGAAAGCTAAAATTAAAATTTCAAAACTTAATTTTGAAGTTGAATTTGTTGTATTTTGTTGTAGTTTATTTTACAGTATGCCCTTTTTAATCGGTAAAGACACGCATATGAAAAGTTTTTTCTTCAGTTGCTAATCCACGAGATAGATTAAAGATTAATATAAAGAAAAAGAGAGAAAAGATAAAATTATTTAGCACTAAAATATCACCATATTCTAGTATCATGGAAATGCAATGCAATGCATATTTTCCTGTACTCGTAAAACATCTAATTCCAGATTACTCCATATTCTAGTATCATGGAAATGCAATGCATATTTTCCTGTACTCGTACCAAATATGCAAACACGCTCAAATCTAACTTGTCAAAGCTTGGAAGGCTCAATCCAAGAGAGCTATGATTTTCAATTAGTCACAGGAACTCCAGTATCCAACTTTCTTTTTTTAAAAAAAACAGTATACAGTATCTGCACAATAGCTTCATGCCAACCAATGTAACTTCAAAATGCAACCCTCTCAATCCAACACCAGTATCTAGTATCTACACAATAGCTTTATGCTGACTGCACGCATCTGGAGTCAGTGCTGACAAGCACACAACACACACACAGGCAGGCAAGCAGAGGTAATGCATCAGTTTATAGAAGATCCAGTAATCAGCCATAAGCAAAACAATGGAATTGCTGATGCTTATAAGCATCAGGCTAGTTCTGCTGAAAAGCAGCAGCAACTGCAAAACAATGGCGCCTAAATACACTATTGTCGGAGCATATTTTATTCCTTACAAGTAAAATCATAGGCAATACCACAATATGCTAAGCTTCATAAGTCAAATTTCGTATAGATGAAACGGCGTCTGCGGAGTAGATCGGCGATGTGGGCAGCGGCGACGGTCGGCAGCAGCTACAGAGGAGATCGGCAAGGCGGGTGTTGCTGGCTTCGGTGGTCCTCGAGGTGGATCGGTGGTCTTCGGCTTCAGCGGTTGTCGTTAGGGGCGAGGCGGCGACGGCGTCAGCGTCCCTGATTGACACAATTTAGTTTCTTAGCCCAAACATCTAGGCATTATGTACCAAGCAAAAAAGAAAGATAGTAGGTCAGCAGATCAGAGAACCATAGTTGTAACCCACTGAATTCCTGAAACAAATAAGTAAAATGTACAGAAATTAAATCATCAAGTTTTCTCACAATCTAATTCCAACTGATGATATATCATCATGCAACTACCATCTGATCATGAGTAGCAGCAACATAGGTATGTGCACAGATAAAGAGTACAAAACCACATATGGTCAAATGATCCGCGAAAGATAAGAAAAATGAACTAAAATGCCACTGAATGTCTAAAATCAGTAAACAGAGATCTATAAACAAATACAAGTTCTATTATACATGCAGTTGCAGAGTGTATGTCAAGTCAAACACTGACCAAATAAATATTATTAATATATAATATATGCCATCAGTCCACATTAACTATATAGATGCCCTTATTTGACCAAAAATTTGATCATGCATTCAAAAGGCATAAATGGGTTCACAAACTTGCCATCTGTTAGCTTAAGGGCTTCTTTGGAACATATGACTTTACAAAAATTAGTTCAAATCTGGTAAACTTCCTCCTCTCCAAAGAAGTCCTGTATGGCGATTGAAATGGAATTGTAAGTTAATTTTATACAATTACCTACTGTTAACAATGAATGTTCATCAGGAAGGAAATTTGTGCTAGATGCATCCCTTCACTATTTCTTGCACACGCCTACAATGCTTCCACTGGGTCTATCCATCTTGCATATGAATTGACAAAAGTGCAGAAATGGTCAGAGAAAAAACAAAAAATGAAAGAAATCCACAAATCCTAAATGTTAAAATAATAGTGGTCCCTATAGTCCATCTTGCTTTGTCAACCTGACAATAATAGATCAAGAGCATAATAATGTTTTGCTCCTAATCCAGGCACAGCACCCCATCGCCAAAGATGCAATCCGACATCACTGATTTGACTCTCTTGCTAGAAACATCAAATAGTTTGGCAGAAGTGAGCTTAGCATGAGCAGGGAAAACTCGTACCAAAATAATGTTAGAAACAAAAATTCTATATTTTTTTTTCTTTGATAAAGAACAAAGTTTTATTTGATACAGTAATAGGCTAATAGCATGAGCTCAAATGTTGGCTTTCAGTTCAGATGATCTCCACTCAAGTGGTAATTCAGTACCCCACTGGAAACTGGACTGCCACAACATGATTACAAGAAATGCTAAACTGCAATTGGCTTCTCTCCTCTTAGCAAAGAATAAAAAATAATGAGCAAGGGAAGAGCTGCCAGGGTGGTTCACCCTCGACTGATAGAAAAACATCTTTACCTGATCACCTGCAATTCCTTGGCGAGCAGCCGACTACAACGGTTTTGGTCTCTGAATCAGCCATGATGAGGAGGCGGCGGGAGGGACTGCTCGGGGAAGGAGTGGATGTAGGCATAACAGGAGAAGGGGCAGACCAAGAAAGTAATGTTGATTCCTGTCCAAGAAAAAAACTCACGAAATGTTAGACTTGGAATATAAAATTTACAGTAAGAAGGAATTTAAGCATATTGTGGATGGTTAATTAGTCACATAATATACCTTTTCTAATCTGTGAGGACCTCTCTATACACAATATTTTTTGTGTATGTTGGACCCTGTTTAGACAATTCCTTTCCTTTCTTCTCATTGTCCCTTCACTCCAGTACGCTTAGACTTTTTCTTTTGTTTCTTGTCTTCTACATGCATCGATAGTATTTTTTATGTTTGATCTAGAGGTTGCTCTAGATAGCGCGACATATAGTTGACCATGAGAGAAGACAGGCTCTGGTAAGTAGACGCCTGCATTTGGAATCGTTTGACCCTGCGCCTTATTGATGGTCAATGCAAAGCTCAATCTAACCAGAAATTGCTTCCTCTTGAAGCGAAACGGGAACATCTCATCATCAGAAGGACATAAAGGTATTCGAGGAAGGAAAACTCTCTTTCCAGCATGCTGCCCTACAACAATCTCTGCGTCAATAGCATTTTTTCCGAACTGACGAACCACCAGCCTTGTCCCATTGCAAAGTCCGTTGGCTGGGTCAATGTTCCTCAAAAGCATGATGGGACAGTTTATCTTCAGCTTAAGCACATGCGGAGGTAGCCCATTTGGAGTTAGAGAGTTCAAGAATTCCGGCGGGTAATAGTTATGAGGGTCATCATCTGCTCGGTCAAAACTATGATATGTCATCACATCTCCTCTAAACCGCTCAATCATCTTCATGTTTATTCGATCGACGAACTCATTCCTAGTGGACAATATGGCCCTACATGTGATGTAGTTTGGGTCCGTCAGGTTATCGTTTAGGTTAGGGAACACGGTATCGATGAGCCTTTCTAGGTCCGTTTCATTCCCTTTGCACGACACGCAAATATCCGAAGGAAGGCCTATGAGTCCTTCCTTGTTCACCTCCTCGGTTCCATTCCCAACTCGAAGGAGGTAGTCCGCAAACCATGCATCGCTCTGCGCCCTCATATTGCGAACAAGCTTCAATTGAACCTTACAATCCCAAAGATAGGACCTGCGTAGAGTGGCATCTGTTATCTGAGACCTAGTGCCCTTCCTAATGACCGGGAGCACCTGCCTGAAATCCCCTCCAAACACAATCGTCTTCCCTCCAAACGGAGAACGTGGACAACCCATTATATCTCTAATGCTCATATCGAGGGCCTCAACCGCTTGCCTCTTTGTCATGGAGGCCTCATCCCATATTATAAGCGACGCCATCTGGAGAAGCTTTGCCGTCCCACTTTGTTTGGTGAAGCTGCAATACGACCCTTCCTCAATGTTGAGGGGGATCTTGAACCGCGAATGGCCTCTAGGCATTATAGAAGCTGCAACACCCGACGTCGCGGTTGCCACCGCTATATCACCATTGCCACACACTGTAGCTAGTAGCGCCCTATATAGGAAAGTCTTCCCCGTGCCTCCTGGGCCATCTACGAAGACACGCTCCCCTGAGCACTACCAACCGTGTTCATGATTTTATTGAATGCAGACCTTTGCTCATCATTGAGCTGGTCTAGGAGGTCCATATCATCTCTCTCACAACAATGGAAGACTCCTCAATAATCTCTCTGGGATCTCCTCGAGTACTATCATGTGATTCATCTATTTCAGGGAGCGGGAACGATGAGATTTCCTTACCCATTGATTGTAGCATACCCCGGATTTCTATCAACACCATCTGTTGGACAGCATAAGGGCATGCGTTGTTACGCCTGTAGTCATCTGACATGGAATCTAGATGCTTGTCCCAAAGTGCATGGACATCGGTAGGTTCGCAATACACCAATATGGTAGCGAATAACCTGCGTAGCGACGCTGGCATCTAGTAGACACCGGCTTCCGTAAGGCACTCGTCGAGGGTGTTGTCTGCCTCTATAAGACCCCTTCTTTCAGCTGCAGCACGGAACGACGGCATGAGCACACCATCAACAGTACGTAGGTCTTCAAATGAGGTGGATCCTGCCAAGTGGTTTAGAAGCACCCGAAGATAGTAGCGCTCCCCCTCTGCTGGGTGGGCACATACAATTCTCCCGACCTGGCCACCTCTATCTCTTTTCTTCCAGTACTTACCTGGCGTCTGCCAAGTAAACCACATTGGGAAATCTCTATAAAGGATATCTCGAGCCCAAACATGCTGCCTGTTAGCCTCGAAATACGCCGTAAGCATCGATCTTCCCGCGTCTTCCTTATCCAGAACTTCACGGAGATCCTTGTCTGCATCGAAAGCCAACATGTGCATGTTTGGCAGATGCAATTGCAACTGCCTCACAGACGGCGAGATGTGGCATATGTCAAAACCATATATACGCCACAAGGCTTCTGGAGGGGTAACCCACCTCACATCCCTGTAGCGCTGAATCTCATCAATTTCACCGTTTTTATCTGCCTCGTTTATGGATATCGAGGCCTTGTCATGTCCCTTGTAAAGGTATTTAAAGAGGTACTTTACAGCCTTGATGCTCGAGCAAACCTCGACATTCATGTGACAGTTGTACATCCGTAGAAGATAAGGATTGTATGGGACAACCCACCTATTATCGAGAGGATGTCCTCTAACCACCTTACTCTTACCATCATTACGTCTCCTATACAATGGGTATGAATCCTTGCCTTGCGAGGTTGTGGGGTTGAACTCTCATGGGTAGTTGTTCCTGCACTTTCCATCTCGCATGCATTGGCAACTACCGTTGAGTCGACCACAAGGGCCATGCATCATATGCTTGACAACCATATTGTATAGCTCTGGATATTTTTTCTTGTCCGGTAGCTCAGCTGAGACGATGCGGTCATATTGCTCCGCAGACGTTAGCTTGTATCGACCACTCATGATCAGCAAAAAGTGTGCGTGCGGCAGACCCCTCTTCTGGAACTCAACAACATATACGTGTGCAATGACTTTGCCAAGGATGTGCTTCTCGAACAGCTGCTTCTTTAGGTCCTCTAACTTGGCTCGAAAGACACGGACCACGAGATCAGGACGATCTTGTGGTGTCTGGCCAGGATCAAGCTCACGAGTAATCTCATCCCACTTGGGGTTGCTAGTCATTGTAAGGAATACATTTGGCTTCCCGTACTTCTGTACTAAGGCCATGGCATCCATGTATCGACGCTTCATATTTCGGCCACCACCGATGAACGACGCTGGCAACACAGTTCTTTTGCCGACCGCGCTTGCTCGACTCTCCCCAGCTTGGATGCTATCCATCAACCCTTGATACAGGTCCGCCCTTATCTCCTTCTGGTTGTTCCTCACATAGTCTAGACGAGAGCTCTCAACCTTGATGTACATGTCAACGGCAAACTGCTGGAACAGGCGTCCGCCGTGAAGTATAGGATTGAAAATTCCACGACGCATCTGGAATTTATAGCAGTAGTAGTCCCTTATAGAGACTTGTATCCTGCTGTTACAATCTACACGTGACAAACATCTAGGTTAGTACAGTCATGTAACACATAATGATCAATTCTCTAAGGCAACATAGTACGAAGATAAACTTACCAGGATCATCGCCATTCCGCGCGTTTGCATCCTCCATGGTTATTTTGTCCTTTGGAAGGCCTTGATGCCAACCACTCTCTCCTCTAGGGAAGAACAGAGGGTACGAGAGGGGATCATAACATCCGTAGAAAGGCTGGATAGATTTCCGTGTACGGTCGTTCCCGTATATTGTCACGCTAGGCTTGTCACGCCCGGAATTTCTATCCAAAATTCCAAACGCTTCCATGTGTGTGAACCCTCGTCCAGGAATCAGCCGAGGCATACAATAACAAATTGATAATAGAGTACAATTATTACTATAATTAATAAGCGAATAAAATGTCATTACAGAGGTAGATAGTTCCTCTCAATCAATAAAGATCTAAGCAGCAGAAAATAAGATAAATGGCGCAGACGACTCCACTCCACAGGCAGCTTGACCAAGGCTACACCTAATCCTCCACACCATCAGCATCACTGTAGAACTCCTCCTCTGATGAATGATTGCAAGGTGAGTATATGACATACTCAGCAAGTCACGCAGCAAATATGCAAGTGCACAGGATAACAAAGGATGGCATAATATGGTTTCATTTGCATAAATAGCATTTAATAAACATTTCAGAATTTCATAAAACAGTAAAGTATTTAATTAAACAGTATTAATCCAACGCTATACAACATACCCTGTTGCATAGGCCCAACCATTCTGAACAACCAATCCCGGCTGCACAGTTCTATCTCCAAACCAGGAATATACCATTCCAAACCAGGAGCTAAACAAGTTATTACCAGTTATAGCAACTTTTATTATGATGAGAAGTGTGAGACTAATCACGAAAGACATTGTTAGACCCACCCATAACCGCGGGCACGGCTATTCGAATAGTTTTACTCTGGCCAGAGGTGTACCACTGTACCCACAAGACACAGCCCCACAACATGTCACCATGCGCCTCAATACCACCACGGTACCTCAGAAAGGAGCTGTGACAGTACCCCTCGCACAACACAATCCACCACAGTGCACCGTTCCTGGATCATAATCACCCCCTTATAAAACAAGGCATGGACTCCCCAGCGACCCCCGTGGGCTTATCTCCGCCACTTCTCAGTCTGGTGCTCCGCAATGAACCATGCTATACAAAAGGTAAAGCCGTTGCCCACGCTGGCTTGTGGTTGGCACGGTTAATGTTTCACAACCGAAACTCGTGAACCGGTCCTTAATTGTCATGAGCACGACTCTCAAAACCATGTGCTCACAACCCACCTTTATCAAGTTTTAGTTGGCAATTTAATTAATTAACTAATCACGATTGACCATCGTGAGCTATCATTAAGCCATCATTAAATAATAGTGAATCACAAATTATCCCAATAGTGTGCTTATGTTTCTAAGCATGGCTAAGCAATCATATCTAATATCTAGCTGAACCAATATATAAAGCTCAACTAGTCAAGTTATAATAACCCAAGGTATCAAGGAATAAAGTAATCAAGAACAAAAGGGCTATATCAAACAATAGGTTAATTCCACCCAATGACATTCGAAAATAAATGCAATAGTTGAATAGAAACAATAGCTTTAAATAGGATCAACATGCTCAAAGGGTTGTTTGGGATCTGTGTGACTTGCCTTGCTGGCTTTGGAACTCTTCAAATTCTTCTCCTGCGAAAACGGACTCTCCAGAAACGTCGGAATCTAAACAGAAAAGAGCAAAATCACCAAAACAGAACATAAACAAGCATGAACAGTACATGTGGATATTTTTAACATGTAGATCTCAATTTTAGAAAAATTTAGAGACTTGAACCAACTAAATCCGAGCTAAGATGAATTAGTTATGAATTTTTAAAGATTAAATCGGATTAAAACACTTATATGGATTTTAATTGAATTATGACGCAATAATGAATTATTTTTGAAAAGAAAAAGGGGATTATTGCGTCATCGGCTAGGGTTCGCGGTGGACCGGGTGCACGGCGGCGGCTCACGGAAACGAACGGCCGAGATCGATCCATCCAAAACGAACGGCCGAGATCTATCGGTCCACGACCGATCTACGGCAGACGGCAACGATGACGTCGGCGATGACGTCACCACCGGCGGCGGCTCGGGCGCGCAAGCTCGCCGATGAACGACGACACGAACGGAGGGCACCAGTGCGTAGATGGCGACGCGGCGAACTCACCGGCGACCAAAACAGCGGCGGAAGATGAACGGACAGCGACGGCGACGAGGAAGAAGCGGCGACGACCTTCGGCTTGACGACGACGACGGCGCTCCGACGGTCTACAGCAACGATGGAGGGGCGGACGAGAACGGCGACGGCTTGGCGAACCCGGCGGTGGCCTTCCCGAGCGACGACGACGACCGGAGCGACGGCGGCGCACAGCTGGACAAACGGCGGCGACGTTTCAGCGATCTTCGGCGAAGAAAAACCGATGGCCGGGCTTCACCTTGCTCCTGCGAACCCAATGGAGTCGACGGCGACCGAGGGCGACGACGGACGACGACGAACGGCGCGACTGAAGATGGAACAGATTGGCTTCACGGTGACGACGGTGCTCCGATGGCTTGCGTCTTCGCCGAGGTGGCTGCCGGGCTTCTCCTCACTGCTGCGATGCCGACAGTGGATACGGCGAGGTCCGGCGACCACGGAGTCGACGGCAAAGCTTTGCCGGAGATCAAAACATGGCAACGGTTCGGCCTTCACGGTGACGGCGACTTCCGGCGGGGTTCGGCGCAAAAGAACGGGTGGCCGGGGTAGAGCTCTTCACTGCGAAGCCGAGGAAGGTGGCGGCGCTGACCGGCGACGGCCGGGGCGACGGCGAATGGCGGCTGGAGCGGCGGCCGGAGGTGGAGAGAGGGAGAGCGCGGGGAGAGCGATTCCGGCGACGGCGGAAGATGGGACTTGAGGGGATAGGTAGAGGACGACTAGGGACTCCTTTATATAGGCACGGGAGCTCGGGATCAAGCCCACAACGACGGGAAAAACTCGGGAAAGTCTAGGGTTCTCGCCGGAAAAAGGAAGGATTTGATCCGCGAAATTGTTAAGAATTTCCATAGAAAATTTTGGGGATTTCTTGGGGAAAAGGAAGAGGAGATTGAGGGGATTCCATTCCCGCAACTAATTTGGAAAGAGGAGCAACGGGGAGGTCAGATTGGTGGGAGGAGGCGGCGGCACTGTGCACGAGCACGGCTGGCTCGGCTCTGTCTGGAGGAGGAAGATGGAGTACTGTAGCACCAGGGAGTTAAATCATACTTTTCTGCCGGCTGAGAGGAGAGGAGGGAATAGGAGGGAATGGGCTGAATTCGGCCCAAGCTGAGGAGGAGAATTTTTATTACTTTTTCAAATAAATTAACCAATGAGATGATCTTTCAATTGTTAAAAATACTTTCAATGCTCAAATAATTCCAAGAAAAATCTTGAACATACTTGGAAACTCAAAGTATTTAAAAATATTAAAACCAGACCATTTAATGATTAATTTATTAATTAAATAATTACTGAAATATTCTTTGTATTATTAAAATTAGGAATTGAGCTCTGAAAAATCCGAGAAAATTTCAGAGAGTATAATTAATCATAGAGAACTTAATAAAAATTAAATCCAACCATGCTTTATATTTAGGAAATTTTATTTCCCACATTTAACTTCACTTGTAAATTAATGAACATTTAATATAAATTCTTTTAATAATTTATTAAATTATTTATAAATCCTGAAACGAAAATCAGGCTGTGACAAGGCTCGAACTTCCTTCTCTCATTTCCCTCAACCTAGACAGCAGCGACCTCAATTGCCACCGGCACATTGTAACGCCTTTGGTCCAACCTATGGTCCAGATTTAGTGTCACGCGATAATTCGCGAGGTCTTCAGCCTGCCCTAGACTTCTAAATGTCTCCGAGTACGGGTTGTTCCGAAGGACGTCTGCAACAGTCCTAATCACATCCTGGTCAAGGCTAGGGGAATGTTGGAATCTATGACTCAATGTTGGATCGTCATCGTAGAAATACAGCTCAAGATGCTCTGGACCAGAATCTCTAGGACTGAAAGAATGTATATTATGACATATCTGACCATGAGCCCGAAAAGTGTACACGCCCGAACTCATGTTTGCAAAGGCCTTGTCAAGGCTTACACCAAGGGTAGTGAATGAGAAGTGGCCGTTGAAGTATCTAATGTTATCCCGGAAATGCTTGGCGTCTGGATCCGAGCTTGTCCAAAGCCTCATCAGTTCAGGCGGTGTTTCATTTTGTACAAGATTGATCTTGCCATCCCGACAACAGAAGCTCGGCGGTTCGTACTGGAACCTCTTGGCACCACAGTGTTTACAGTCAGGTTCAGGCTTCAGAACATTTGTGCTTTGTGGAATGTTGCTATAGACATAGTCGAACGGATCAGGAACAGAAGAGGTCGGCGATTGCGTGTCATCGTCATCAGATTGTACCATGTCGTCATCCTCATCGTCTCCTAGTATGGTTTAGCGCAAACGATTTATAGGCCGCAAAAAATATACATGTGAAAGAGAGACATTAAGATATCACGACGACGATACCTAGCCCAACAAACATGTAGTATTCATCGTCGGAGTCATCATCCATGAAGGAATCCATATCATCTATAATTGAATGAAAAGTTAGTATGCGGAAGGGTTAAAAATGTGTATACGAATTAAAACATTGATCATGTACCATCATCGAAGGTGCATGATCGTGTACGATGATATGTAGAATGCTCAGTTTGCAGGCTCGATGTAGATGGCACATCACCGGTTGCTTCCAAGCAAGGCTTTGGATTTAGCAACGACGGGCTAGATCCCTCAGGGCACTCTAGTGCAATCGATTCAGCACATGGTTTGTCACGCCTAGCTGCATAGAGTGCGTTATGTCGTGCCAGATGAGCAGATCTTTCTCCAGGAGTAACATTTTGTCGACTTGGTCTACGACGAGCATTCATATCATGGATTTCCACATCTGGCATAGATTGCCTTACAACCCTACGACTGTCATTCAACTCTAGTCTCTGTTCATTTGTTAGTGATTGACGTCGTGTTCTCTATCGGTCCACCTTAGCTTGTTTTTGCTCCGGTGTAAGAGTTGCAGGCTTCTCCCTAGCTCGAGCTAGCTTTGACTGCAGTCGTTGTTTTGTCTGATTGGTTGGCGCACGCACCAATTCATTCTCTAGTGATGTGCCAACATCATCATGAGTGCATTTATGGGCTTTTTTTCTCACTTCAATTCAAAAATTTTAAAAGTATGAATAGATAATAACAACTAACTTAACGCACATCTCATATGTAAGCAAAGAGGTTTTATGTTGACAAGTGGATATTAAAAAACATATAATGAAGTTAAATTAGTGTTACCTAGAGAGATGTCGTCATCATGGTCGCACTCATTTCGATCGTTGCCTTGAAAAATACCGGATTCATGCATTGGGCTATGGGTATTTTGGTTCCCACTTGTTACGATTGGATCATAATGATTTTCACATCCTGTTGTAACATAGAGTCAGTAATATATATTTAACACAAAAATTTACAAACGGTAACATCATTGTAGTCCCATTCATAAAAAGATGTTAGCGTACCTGAATTATGAACAGTGAAGTCAGCACTATTCATGTTTAGGGTTGTTAATTGAGTGACGCGACTCATTGGAACTTCGTTGGGACCATAGTGAGCTACATTGTTGATGATTGTAAATGGGAGACGTCTGGGTGTGATATTGAGATGGGAAGCTTCTCTTTCTATTAAAACATAGAACCATCAATTTCCACTCAGTCGAATAATATATTGTTCAACCAAAGTGTACAAACAATAAAGACATTACTTCCTTGATGCAGTGTGGAAGAATCATTATCTTCCAAGTGGCACTTCATTATATCAACAACACTTATATTTGAAATATCGCCAAGTGGGGCTGTTCACACGGTGAGAAAATATAAGATTGTTTCGCATAATTTTTAGGACATATTTTAATTTTTACAGATACATATTACAGATATACCTGAAGCTTGAGTTTCCTCTTGAGTTTCCTCCTTCTTTCGTTTCCTTCTTTCACGTGCCTTCTTGTTCCTATCATCCTTTTGCTGTGGGGTCAATGCTGCGTAGCGGTCTCGAGCACGCTTTCTTTTTAGTTCAGCCACAGTAAGGTCACTAACATCTTCATGCGAACCTGTGCACATATGCACATTGCTGGGTGTATTGAAGGATGCACCGCGGTTTTCTGCACATGGATGACTATTAGGCGTCACCACAGGATGCACAACTTCATGGCCAGCATCACAAGTATATAATCATCACATTGGTGTTGGTGGATACAGATTGAGATTTAATTAAAATAGGAAACAAGCAATATGGTAAAATACCATTTGAAGAAGTTGGACTGGCACTTAACGACTTGTTTCCACCCCTGCCCCGTCTATTTGTCAAACCGGAACCACTTATATTTGTTATATCAGCAAGAGGGCCTAAGAAAGGAACACACGAGTGAAATTAGCATGCAAAGAATTAATATGCACAGCACATTTTCCCGGTTTGAACATGAATGTATTTGTGTCAGGTTGCTGCTAAGAAAAACACTACATACAAACCAATTAATTTATGAAAGAATGGATCAAATGAGGATATTTTTATGTAACATAAGGGACGAGAGGTTCTCTTCCTTTTTTATTTATTTCTTTTTTTGTGAAGCTGAGAGAGGCCCCCGGCCCCAGCTCCCTCGAGTTCATCATTCGAGTCAATAACATGCACAAAACTAACCTGTTTTTGTACATGATTGTGTAGAGCCCCCAAGAATGTTATCCATTTCTGAAAAAAAAAATAGAGATGATAGATCAAAAATTATGAAGGAACCGGCATATCAAACAGGTAGATATTGGGAATTTTGATTAGGCTATTTGTCTATAGCTCCAAATAATTTAATTGATCAAGATTTCCTTCTTTGTTTTTGTGTGCAGATTTGGAGAACCACTGAATAATTTATTAATGTATTTCTGCTTTTCGTGACGGATCAGTGTCGCCCAATGAAGGTAAGCGGCTGACACAAAAATTATTTTGTAGTAAATACAAAGTTATCCCACAGAAATCATGTGTCTTTTATTTAAGCAAACATTATATGTATCGGCAGCAAACTACCTGCGATACATAGATTCTTTTTTTTTTGTCCATTAGTTGTGTTGTCGAGGAACTTGGCTGCAACTACTGATGTTCAGAGCATCATAGAAGATCAAACAGTGTTAGAGTGCGACTGTCTGTTGGCTGTTTCCCCTGTTTTTAGTTTGTGATTGTTAGTACTGATTTTAGCCATGTTTATAGAATTCAAGGAGTGAACTTTTTAGACAATGTCAGCACGAATTTTGTACACAATCATAATCTTGGTCCCCTCAACTAACTGAACTATCGTTTACCCAAGTTTTTTGCATCTCCACTATTGTTTGCTGTACTAAATTAATCTGCAGAGTTTCATCCGATTATTACATGTCCATCATGCAGATGATTGCCTCTTGAAGCATATTTAAGTAATTCAACACCTAATATTATTTTGATGCAAAGAAAAAACATGGAGGATTCATATTTCAGAATGATGTTTAACCCAGTGTACCCAATTGATCAAGATTTTAAATATAACAGTAGCTGATTTTGTGAAGATGTGACTATAATATTAAACCAGATTTACCAAAACTACCTTCAATTTATGCATATATTATCAGGACTGTCAAAATACTAAGAAATTCTAGCAACTTTTAACTAAATAATCATATCCAGCAAAATGAAGTTTTTATCCCTAAAGGGTGCCATAAAGCATAAATGTCAGTACCTCAATAACACGGCCAACTATGATATCACCAACCTCCGGCTTATACCTGAAAAGGTCAGAGAGAAAATGGAGTAAGAATTGATACGCTCATTCAGATGAAGCTCCCCTCGCTTCCTCTCCACCAACAGAAATCACACGAGCAATTCTTACATTCAGATGGTCCAGACAATAAAAACCAGAAACCAAATAGTTTTAAATAAAAGTAGCTAGGACATTGTATTTTGGTAGCATAACTCATTACGAACTTGTAAATAATTCAAAGTATGTCTCTTGCATGGTAGCAAACTTTTAATGAATTCATAAAGAAGTTGTAATGGTCTGTACCAATCATTTCGACAGCCAAAATAGATGAAATCTATGGTTTGATTTGGTGCAAATTACAGGCTCAGAACAAATCCAGCTGCAGCACAGTATATCACAAGTTGTTAGCACTTAGCACTGCCAGAGTGCTTGGAATTTGAGTCCATAATCCCCATTCTACATATACTCCCTCAGTCCATCAACATCCACCCCACAAAATCTACTACTGGACTCGTTACAATAACATAAACCCCGCTCTCATCTTGAGATAAACCTAACTTTTACCTTTGTGGAGCGCGATGCGTGGGGGCACGGCGAAGAGGAGGACGGCGAAGAGGAGGGGGGCGCGGCGAAGAGGACGGAGCGGTGATGGGGGCGCCGGCGGTGGAGGCGCGGCGGGGCACGGTGAAGATGGGGGCGCCGGCGGTGGAGGCGCGGCGTGGCGCGGCGAAGAGGTGGGAGGCGCGGCGGCGAAGAGGACGGCGCGGTGATGGGGGCGCCGGCGGTGGAGGCGCGGCGGGGCGCGGTGAAGATGGGGGTGCCGGCGGTGGAGGCGAGTCGGTGTGCGGCGAAGAGGCGATGGGGGCGACGGCGGTGGAGGCGCGTCGGCGGTGCGCGGCGAAGAGGCGATGGGGGCGACGGCGATGGAGGCGCGGCGAAGAGGTGGGAGGCGCGGAGGCGAAGAGGACGGCGCGGCGGGGCGCAGCGAAGATGGGGGCTCCGGCGGTGGAGGCGAGACGGTGTGCGGCGAAGAGGCGGTGGGGGCGACGGCGGTGGAGGTGGGAGGCGCGGCGGAGGAAGATGCGCGAGGCGTCGGCGGAGCGCGATAGTTGCTAGGAAGGAAATCGTTTCGCGGTGGAGGAAAGCCAGAAAAAGCGGATCGCACGCGTGCGAAGCGATATATCATAACCGTCCGATGTTCCGATCCAACGGGTTATAGGACGCGAGTCTGCCAGGTTTGGCTTCACCACCACAGTACAGAATTTTTAAGTAGTAAAGATAATAGCTGAGGTGGGTAATTTTTCCCCAAAAGCATGTGAAAGCAGGAGGTAGAGGTGGTTTTGATTTGTACCACACCAAAAGCTAGCTTTGGGCAAAAGCAGCTATGGCTTTTGGGCCCTTTGGTTGGCTTCTAGCTTTTGCAAAAGCAAAAGCAGGTTGAAAAGCCCAACCAAACACACTCTAACTAGTGATTGTTGATCTCTACTAGCCAATTAAGCAATTATGCAGTCACTGAGGTTGGGTTGCTGTGGACGGAGATGGCCGTGACCGCCCGGCGTGTGTGGCATGCTTGATAGCAGCAGTCGTGGCCAAGTCCTCTGAGAGATCCTCGACCATGCCAGTGTCCACGATGTAGTCCATGCCTTAGTGAAGGTACCCAGAAGAGGAGGCATGCAGCACGGCAACCAGAGATGGGGCGGTGGGTGGGAAACTAAGAACAGATCACCTTCAGAGGCGTCCAAGCGGTCGGCAAGAAGGGATCACCAACAGAGACAACGAATCGATCAGCAAGAAGGGCAAGAATCGATTAGCAAGCGATAATCGGCACGGGCCGTTTTGCCACTATTGATGTGGCTGTGGTGGCTGCGAGAGACCGAAAAAAGGATGGCGGGCCACTTCAACATGTGTTGCAAATAGAATCGGAACGGGGCAAATAGAATAAAAAAGCATCTGGGATCATGGCTAGCGACATGCAGTCGCATGCAAACGGCAAAAGCGGATTAATGCGGATAACACTACCTAGGTGACGCACGATAGTTATATAAGAAGGGACTAGTCGCATGCATGGTAGTTTGTTGAAGAGATCAATTCACACGGCAAGATAGATCGATCGAGGCGCTTCAATAGGGTGGCTTGGATTCCGTCTTTGACTGTTGCTGCTTCAATTCGCGACCGTGCACCCAGTATTATAACCGTTTGCACCGGATCCTCCGCCTGCCAAAAATCTCCGATCCGTCGTGTGTTCAATCCTCCAAACCGGAGTCATTCTAGCTAGCTAATAAAAGCCTTCATCTTCGAATACTTCAGCCAAGTCAAGTCTGAGATTGATCAATCGCGAGATGGCGGCGGCGATACTAGCACATTGGCTATCGGACATGGCCGGGTTGGTGATGAGCTGCTGCAAACCGTGATGAGTTGCTGCAACCCTATACTTAGCTACAGCAATGATGGCCCCCAAAACCCGGAAGCTCTAACCATCCAAACCATATGTAAGCATCCAACCAATTTTTATTTTATTTTTAGATCCAAGTAGATTAGATACAAACATGTTGTACTAGATTAGTAGAATTATTGTTTTATTACGTTTTCTTCTTTCTTTTTGTAGTTGTCGCCAATGAGATCGAAGCCTTGTATGAGCTTTTCAAGAGGATCGATGGTGCCATAATCGAAGATGGCAAGATCAACAAGGTACGCACGCGTGTACATGGTGTTTAACTAGGTTACAAATGCATGTTGATTAATTAGTAGAATTATTGTTTGGTTTACACATACCTTGAAGCATGCGTACATGCATGCATGCATTTGTTCGCCCTTGATGATGGTACATATCAATCAGAAATTATACATGCATGAATAAATCATATCTATGTTTACTCACTGCATGCTATGGCTCACTAATCCCAGTCGATTATGAAGCCTCCGTCGTTCAATGATTATTTCTTAATGTTACCAATGAATAATTAGTCTTTGATATCTTGCCAAATTAATTACATTGTCCAAAATTGAAGATTGCCTAATGTTTTCTTCATCGATCTTTGCCTGATCACTCTGTTAGTTTTGAAGAAACACCAAACACGTGCCTTGCATTTTCTTTGTCATATCGGTACATATTTTGCATCATTGTCTTTCAACTTGAGAGTATTTGGTCCCGAAAAGGGAGGCACCCTATTTGTTGATCTGGTAGTATACACTTGCATGCTTTGATGAGCTTTTTCATTCTCCCTTAATTCGCCTAGAATGAACCAGAGGATTTTTGCACTTTGGTCTTCATGTAAATAAACCAGCTCTTCAGTATGCCACATGTCATAATCTAAAATGTCCTAAAATGCAGATATCTCATGACTCAAATAGGATTTATTTAGAGTTCGGACTTAAGGACACATATGATTCAATACTAGTGTTTGAGAGGAGATGATCGACGAATGTTGACAAGATACGTAAAATGAGGTGAACCATTAACGTACGATTAATTAAAAATTAATTATTGTAAATATGAAAAATTGATTAATATGACTTTTTAAAATAACTTTAGGACAGAATATTTTTTTTAAAAAAATGCACCATTTAGCGGTTTGGAAAGTGTGCACATGGGAAACAAGGGATCTTTCCCTTCAATCTGTTAAAACAAACAAAGATGAAGTTGTCAATATGTGTGTATGGACAAAGGAGTGGACTGGCTGCTTTTCTCACTATGGTATTTTTGCCATTTTGCTTTGTAGGTATTCGATTTGTTTGACATGAAGCATGAACAAGCTCTCGGATTTGAAGAGCTTGCAGTAGCTTTATCCATCTTCCATCCTGACGCTCCCATTCATGACAAGATTAATTGTAAGTTGATGCCAGTTACATAGTTTATGTCTAATGACTTCAAAAGGAAATGAACAACCTTAAGCAAAGACTATTATGTCCATTCTCAACTGATTGGCACTACTGAATTTGACTACTCAGACTTCCAGTGCTAACAATTGTTGACATGGTAACACAAAGATGAAACTGCTGAATTTGAAAAAAAAATTAACATCATGAGAAAATAGTATCTTGATTTTATGATGTCATTCTTAGTTTCTTGTAGTCAAGAGGTTCATGTATCCTATTTGAGTATATACATGGACACTCCAATTTGTAATATTGTCCACATTTTAAACATGTCATTTTATTACTTGATTTTTTCCAGTAATTATCCAGTTCTATAGATGCTATAGTTTGTCAATGAGTCGAGCTTTAATAATTATACCATTTTGCAATTTCTTTCATGTTGTACAACATCAAGAATCAAGGTTTTATTGAAAGACACATGAGGTACTTTCTTGACCAAGTTAACACACAACTTACTAGTTCATAGAAGAGCTAGAGCTCTGTTAGTAGTTGGCTACTTCAATGTTTTGAATTTTTCAACCATCAGCTCAAACGATCGGAAGTTTGAGAGTGAATTGAACTAGTGTTGTCAATAATCACACAATTTACATGTGTGTAATCTTAGCTGAAGCAAATGATGGTTGCCATACTGGCTGAATCAGATCTGAACCATACAGACCTGGTCATAGAAACCATCATTGACAAGGTGTGGATTCCATGGCTATTTGTCCTTAAATTATTTTAGTTCCTTTGCAATGTTTGAACTGATGCAATTTTGAGACATGACACTTACTGAATTCTCTCAAATTAAATGTTAACTGCAAATATTTTTCCACTATCATCTTAAGACATTTGAGGAGGCAAATACGAACAAAGAAAGGAAAATTGATTTTGAGGAGTGGCAAGCACTTGTCAACGCCCATCCATGTTTACCGAAGAACATGACTCTGACCTACCTCAGTTAGTAAGACTCTCCTACGTTGGACCCTTTCTTTTGTTCTCCTTTCAAGTACACTATCTTCTTTTGACAACTTTGCTCGAGTGAGTGATAATTTGATCGACTCTTTTGGTAGTGTATTTTGGTGGCGTTAGCTTTTACTTCATGCTAATTGCAAAGGTGTCGCATGATTTGCTTGAGCAGAGATATCACCATGACATTTCCCAAGTTCGCCTTCCACTTTCAAATCCTAAGAGTCCAGCTGGTCAAGCAAGCAATGTTCTGAAGGGATCGTATGGTCGGCGTGTTACTCTTCTTAGCTTTTCCTCTTTTGTAATAATAATACTTTAGCACAAGTGTACAACAACAGGGATCATCTCTTGGGTGTTCATAGATAGTTAATGTGTGGCCTTAAATACCAACCTGACATGACCGAAAAATAGAAGCAGCAAGTGATGTGACCATGGCTATCATTGATACAACCGTTGCTCACATCAAGATCAAGTTGCCCAAGTGTTGGAATCCAATTCGGCCACCTACTACAGTGTTAACTTCAAACGGACGCTACATGTGCATACGAGCTCCGTTTTGGGTCCATGAGTACTTGGTGGAAAGCTCTTGGAGTCCTCTTTCCAACGATTCCAGACTCATTGCTCAATTCCATCTCATAGTCCATGTGTAATGACTTCAGAAGGAAATTAACAACCTTAAGCAAAGACTATTGTGTCCATTCTCAACTGATTGACACTGTTGAATTTTACTATTCAGATTTCCAGTACTAACAATTGTTGACTTGGTAACACGAAGATGATACTACTGAATTCGAAAAAAAAAACTTTTACAGCATGAGAAAATAGTAACTTGATTTTACGATGTCTTTCTTAGTTTCTTGTAGTCAAGAGGTTCATATATCCTATTTGAGTATACACAAAGACACTCCAATTTGTATTGTTGTCCACATTTTAAGCATGTCATTTTATTACTTGAAAATTATTTTTAACTAATTCTTCAGTTCTATAGATTCTATAGTTTGTCAATGAGTTGAGCTTAAATAATTATACCATTTTTGCAGTTTCTTTCCAGATGTATGATATCAAGAATCAAGGTTTTATTGAAAGAGAAGCGGTACTTTTCTTGACTAAGTTATCACACAACTTACTAGTTCATATAAGAGGTAGAGCTCTGTTAGTACTTGGCTACTTCAATGTTTTGAATTTTTCAACCATCAGCTCGAACAATCGGAAGTTTGAGAGTGAATTGAACTGGTTTTGTCACTGACTCACATTTTACTTGTGTGTAATCTTAGCTGAAGCAAATGATGGTTGCCACGCTGGCAGAATAAGATCTAAACCTTACAGACCAGGTTATAGAAACCATCATTGACAAGGTGCGGATTCCATGGCTATTTGTCCTTAATTCTGAGTTTAGTTCCTTTGTAATGTTAGAACTAATGCAGTTTGGAGACATGACGCTTACTGAAATCTCTCATATGAAATGTTAACTGCAATTTTTTCCATTGTCGTCTGAAAACATTTGAGGAGGTAGATACGAAGAAAGACAGGAAAATTGATTTTGAGGAGTGGCAAGCACTTGTCAATGCCCATCCGTGTTTGCTGAAGAATATGACTCTGACCTACCTCCGGTAGTAAGACTCTCCTACGTTGACCCTTTCTTTTGTTATCCTTTCAAGTACACTCTATTCTTTTCAAAACTTTGCTCGAGTGAGTGATAATTTGATAGACTCTTTTCGTTGTGTATTTTGGTGGCGTTAGCTTTTACTTCATGCTAATTGCAAAGATGTTGCATGATTTGTTTGAGTAGAGATATCACCATTGCATTTCCCGAGTTCTTCCACTCTCAAGTGAAGGACTAATCCTGAGAGTCCAGCTGGTCAAGCAAGTAATGTTCTGAAGGGATAGTATTGTCAGCGTATTACTCTTCTTAGCCACTTTAGCACAAGTGTACAACAACAGAGATCATCTCTTGGCTGTTCATCCCTCCTCCCTAGCACAAGTAATTAATATAGCAATAGAGCGTAATCTACCTTTTACCCACATATAAACATCCATCCGATCATCAGTTGATCAGCCACTTTGTGAGATGACAGTTTTATAATAATCACATCGCGCGATTAAAGAATTATTGGAACACTGTCTTTTTTTATACAGGCACTCTCTCAACTCTATCTATCTATCTATCCCCATTTCACCGTCGTGCATGTCAAAATCGAAATACCAATAGGCTGAGATATTTCCCCAACTTTCTCAGCTCATCTCTCTCCTTTTCCATGCGCACACTTTTCAAACTGCTAAACGGTGTATTTTTGTAAATGTTTTGTATACAAAAGTTGCTTTAAAAAATAATATTTATTTATTTTTGAAAAAAAGCTAATACTTAATTAATCCTGCGTTAATGAGTCGTTCCGTTTTACGTACGCGAGGTATTGGTTCCCAATAGGGATGAAACTGGTTCGGATAGTTTCCAGCCGTCCGGACCAATTTTCGGATTCGGAAAAATTCGGTCGGAACTATCCGGAATTTCTCGAATTCAGAAACGAATTCGGATTTTTTTTCTCGGATACAAAAACGAATAAAGTAAGGGTGATATCCGACGGAATCGGAAAACGGTCGGAAACTATCCGGGATTTTTCATCGGATATCCGAAGATATTTTTCAGCAAAAAAAACAAAAAAAAAACCAGAAACCCTAACCGGCTAGCCGGCCACGCCAGCTGCCCGCTGCCGCCGCCCGTCGCCGCGCGAGCCCGCCTGCTGCCGCCGCCACCCGTCGCCGCCTGCCCCGCCTCGCGAGCCCGCGCGCCGCTCTCGGCCGGTCGCCGCCTGCCCCGCCCCGCGCTGCTCTTGGCCGGCCGCCGCCGCCCTGCGCCTGTGGATGAGAGGAAGTGAGAGAGAGAGAGAGGAGAGGAAGAGTCAAGAGGATAAGGTTGGGGGTGAAAAAAATGGTGGATTTTTTTTCAATGTAAAAATCAATTTTTATTTTATACGTGGCTCTTTAAAATGAATTTAAAGGCACTAAATCAACTCATATGAAAAAGTTATTAAAAACAAAGTTGTATAATGTCACACCCTGAAGTTCTTTCCCAAGCCTAAATTGAAGTTCTAAATGGTCTCAAGAAAATACCGGTGTAAAGCAAGAGAAAACCCTAATAAATTAATGTAAATAATAATCGGATTTGGCATGTGGAATTTTTCTTGTGTTCTACATGTCGAAATACGCTAACAAGATTTTTAGTGGAATTTTCAGAGCTCTAGAAATAATTTTAACCAATTAAAATTGAGCACAAGCAATATTTAATCCCAGGAAAATCCATTTTTCTTCTTTTTCCTTTTTCTTTTCTCTTTTTCCTTCAATTGGGCCGCCGGCCCATTCCCTCTTTTTCCCCCCTTTCTTCCTGCTGGGCCGACCGACAGGCCGAGGCCCAGCCGAACCGGCCGCCTCCCTCCTCTCCACCGGGGTCGCCGACAGGTGGGGCCCACCTGTCGGGCCCGTCCCCTTCCTCCAGCCGGCGCCGCCGCGCCCACGTTCCCGCCTCCTCCGGGCCACGTCGGCCACGCCCGCGCATGCGCCGCGTCACCCGCACTCACTCCCCTTCCCTCTCGCTCGCGCCCGCGCCCGAGATCCCACCTCTCTCTCCTCCCCCACTCCCCCACGTCGGCCGGCGATTCCCGCCTCTACCGGCCACGTCCGAGCTCCCCCTCCTCTATTTAAGCACCACCGCCACCCCCTCTCTCTTTTTCCCCATCTCGCCGAGCCCTCTCGTGCCCTTTAACGCCCTAGCGTCGTCGCCCCCCTCTTCGCCGCCACCGCCACCGGTCCGGTCACCGCTAGCCACCTCTAGTCGCCGCGCCGACGACGCCGCCGCGATCGCCGTCGTGCGGGCCACCCCGTCCACCCCTCCTCCGTTGGATTCCGCCGCCGGAACCCACTCCATGTCGTTCGCCGGTGAGCACCGCCATGGCCGCCGCCTTCGGCCGGCGTCCTCGCCCTCTCCCATTTTCCTCTCTCCCTCTAACCCCTCTCATCTTGTTCGCTAGGTGGTTCCGGAGCTCGTCCCGCCGTCGCCATCGCCCTTCGTCGCTCGCCGTCGTCAATCGTTGTCGGTGAGGTCCCCCTCCCTTCAATCTCTCTCTCTCTCCCGCGCCGCTAGTTGCCGCCATGCCGCTGCCTAGCCGCTTAGCCGCCCCTGTCGCCGCCCGCGTCGCCGTGACGCCGCCGCCCTCCGCCGCCGGCCGGTTGCCGCCGGTCGCCGCCTCGCATCGCCGCTGCGTGCGAGCCGCGCCGTGGCGCGCCATGGCCGCCAGGCCGGCTTGAGCCGTGCCCGCGCGAGCCGGCCGCGAGCCGCATCCGCCGTCCGATCTACCGGGCAGTAGATCGGAGCCATCCGTTCGGCCGCCCACGTGGCTGCCGCATGGCCGCCGCGTCGGCGCCACGTCCGCGCCACGTGGTGCGCCGCCCCTTTTTCCGGTCCGTGGACCCAGTCCACCGCGGACCGCCACCCGTGCCACTTCCATGTGGGGCCCACATGTCAGCGCCGCCCTCTCTCTCCCCGAGATTTATTTATTGCGCAATAAATCAATTAAGGATTTTTCTGTTTATAGTAAAAATACAGTGAATCTTCTAAAATTCATATCTAATTCATCCGAGCTCCGTTTAAGCCCATTCAAGTCTCAGTAAATCAAGAAAAATGTGTACAATCCATTAAAAATGGTTTTGTTCTCTGTTTCAGTAGTCTTATAGCTTGTTTGTACTGTTTGCTTTGTTTGTCGCTTAGATTCCGGCCCTCCCGACGCTCCGGTGTACCTTGAAATAGTCACCGAAGTTCCTCCAGCTGCAGAGCAAGACATGTCATGCTTGTCACTTGAACATGTTGATCCTATATTGCAAATGCTCCATTGTTTTCCTTCAAATACTGTATTGTTTTATAATATTACCATGGGATGTTTACCTACTGTTATAGCCATGCTATTTTGTACCATGTTCCTTTGTTAGCTTGGGATATGACATGACTAGACATTGGACTAGGGATTGCTTAGCCATGCTTAGTTCAACTAGCACACAATGGGGAAAATTATATTAATGTCTAGACTTCAGGTTCTAGTGTTGACATTGGATTAGAGCCACCGTCCTGGTGTCGCTTCATTAAAATATGTTACATGGTGGGCTGTGGGTGCATGGTTTTGCTAGTCGCACCCATGGCAATTAAGGACCGGTTCGCGGGAAACCCTGGAAGAATTCCTCGTACTTACCACAAGCCAGCGTGGGCAACGGCTGGGCTTGTAGTGTAGCTTTCCTCTAGCTGACGCATCCAGGCAAGGGTGGGCGTGATGGGGTTTGGATGGGCCCTGCGACGGCCTATGCGGCTTCCGGATTCACCTAGGCACGAGAGGGGACTGCCCACTGCCTTGCGAGGAGTGGGGGTGAAACCTGAGGTGTGGTGTGCTTGGTTAGAGGGGGTTATGCGAAGGGTCCTGTCACGACCTCTATCCGGTATGTCGTGGTGGCATGTCGGCGCACGGAAACGTGTTGTGGGGCTGTCTTGTGGGTACAGTTGTACACCTCTGATCAGAGTAAAACTATTCGAATAGCCGTGCCCGCGGTTATGGGCAGTCAACCAGATTCACCGTGATTAGACTCACCCTAGACTAGTCTAATGGAATTGAATAGTATAGGTGGATGGTTGGGTCTGTTGCAACGTGGTATAGCGTTGGACAGTGGATGATTAATATTGATTAATTATTACAACTGTTTACTGCTTTTAACTTCTGTTTATAAATGCCCGCTTTATGCAAATGAACCAATATAGCTATCCCTTGATAATTCCCTGCATCATACCCCTATTCCGGTATGACTTGCTGAGTATAGTGGGTAGTACTCAGTCTTGCTCTATTTTTCCAAACCCTAGAGTTTGAGTATGCGTCAGATGGTGGTTTTTCCGAGGAGTAGGCTTCGTCCGTGCCGTCGAAGATGCCTGTGGAGTGGTATTCCCGCTGCGGTCCAAGTCAAGGCTTAGCTCCAGTTATCTTTTAATTTTCCGCTGTATTTATGTAAGACTTTTTATAATGTTTGTAAGACGTGGATCTGTATGTCAACTTTGTCGTTTGTGTACCCCGGCCGGTCCTGGACGGGAATTTTAATGCACATTCTGCTTGGAATTCTATTCGAGAATTTCTGGGCGTGACATATAACTTATTGAGATCTATTATTTTTATTTTGGTCATTTCTCCATCCGAGTTTGATTAAACTATATAAAATTTAAACTTAAAAATATAAGAAATTCAAATAATTTTTTGGGTAGTAAATGATTTCAAATGAAAAAATTTTCAACAACAAAGTTGTATAACACATCAACATCTACAACTTTTGTTTTGGTCATTTTTCTATATGACTTTGTTTGAACCATTTGAATTTGAATTTCAAAATATGATAACTTCTAACAATAATTTGAAATACTAAATGATTTCAACTGAAAAAGTCATCAACAACAAAGTTGTATAACTCATCAAGATCTATAACTTTTATTTTGGTCATTTCTTCATCCGACAAAGTGATAATAACATTGTTCACAAAATTTGCATCTATCTCATATGTAAACTTTGTGAACAATATTATTATCAATTTATTAGATGAAGAAATGACTAAAATAAAAGTTGTATGTCTTGATGAGCTCTGCAACTTTCATGTTCATGACTTTTTCAGCTGAAATTAATTACAGCTTCAAAATATTATTTGAAGTTTTGAAATTCAAATTTTTAATTGATAAAACAAAGTCACAAGAAAAAATGGCCAAAATAATAGCAGCAAGAACACAATAACATGATAGAGCATGATTTTAGAAACATTTAGGAAAAAGAATCATCCAATTTGGAGTTCATATGAGTGAGATAAATTAGTTTCAAATTTCCAAATTTTATTTTTGCATACGGCTTCCTAAGTCACCCGTATGGAAAAATTGATTTTTTTCATGCGGGTCCTTAAATGGTCCACATACAAATAAATGAAAAAAATTCAATTCTGAAAAATAACCACTCAAATGTTTAAAAACTTTCAATTGAAATGTTCAACCCAAAATTTAAAATATTCAACCAATTTTCAAAAATTTCAATGTGCCTACGAAAATTTCAGTGATACACATTAATTTATTTGTTTCATGATAACATAAATTTGTATGGAAAGTAAACATAACATTTTCTATCTCCCCTTGCCCTTATAAATAGAGATAAAATTTGAAAATACTGATGTTTTGTTTTTGAAAACTAATGGCTACATCTCTTCCTCGTTTTAAGAAGCTTATTTTGAGGGGTCTCGATATTTTGATAATTATTCGTTACCGTATTCGTTTCGATTCGTATTCGCTCCGTATCTGTATTCGATAATATTCGATTCCGTTTTCGTATCCGGGTTTCCGATTCCGATTTCGATTCCGAGAAAAAATATGAAAACGAATATGATAGAGCTAGTTTCCGACCTTATTCGATCCGTTTTCATCCCTAGTTCCCAACATGAAAGAACGAACACTAAACCCATGATGGATTATCACTACTTTTACACTTGGTCCCAAAAGAGAAAAGGTGCCATTAACCATTTAACCTTGCCATTCCAGTACAGAAACCAACCTGAAAAGGATGATGGACTAGTACTTGCAATTCATTCTCAAGTTTGTTGTGGGAGAGCAAGATTCAAGAATCACAAGAAATTACGTATGATCTCTCCGAAAAAAATTTGTTTTGAAGTTTCCTAAACTTGGAAATAGGTAGTCAAAAAATTGATCTCTCTAAAAGAAAACCTAAATTTTATTCCTAAAACTAAAAGTGGGCATTTATGTTAAACTAACAACAAATTTTCCTGTTTTCCTTCATGTCGTGCACGCTGCTGGTGCTCCCCCGCAGAGTGTGGCGCTCCCGTGAGAAAAATCTCGCGCGAATAAGAGAATGGGGACGGCATATGCGCCTAAAATAAAGAGAGCACAGGATGCGGGGAAGGGGCTTCCAAAAAATTAGCATCCGGGTAGGAGATCTGTTGGAGCCATTTTTTTCACCAAAATCCCAAAAAAAAAGATTGGGAATGAAATAAGGGGACTGTTGGTGATGAGCGAGGATTTTGTAACTAAGTTTAGGACTAATGTTGCAAGCTGATTTTTTTATGTAACTTAAAAACACGAAATTGTGGGATTGATGAAAGTAGTATAGGACATATTAGTACGAGTTATTTACAATCATCATCACGTGATAGCTTAGCTAGGAACATTATACAGACACGAACTTGCAACACAATCGATATCGGCGCGTACTTCGGCCCACACACGTATACGTAGTTTGTTGATGGGAAAAAGTGCATCGAAGATCCCTCATCTTGTTATTGGATTACAAAATCATCCCCCAACCACAAAACCAGATATATGTCATCCCTCATCTTACAAAACCGGGCCACTTTAGGTCCTTAGGCGGTTTTAGCCTCGGTTTTATCCTACGTGGTAGCTGAGTCAGCGTAGGACACATGTGGGCCCCACACGTCAGGGTGACCACGTCATCATAATCTCTCCCCTCCTCTCCCTTTCTCCTATCTCTCTTTCTCTGGCACGATGACGACGTGGGAAAAGGGGTGATGCGGCGGCGGTGGCGGAGGCGGGGCCAAGCGCCGCGGGTGGGCGTCATAATCTCCATCCTCTTCTCTCCCTTCCTCCTCTCTCTCTCTCTTTCTCTGGCGCAGCAACGAGCCAGGCGCATGGGCGTCATAATCTCCATCCTCTTCTCTCCCTTCCTCCTCTCTCTCTCTCACTTTCTCTGGCGCGGCAACGAGCCAGGCGCAGGCGGGCACCGCAGTGGTGGGCGTGGAGGCAAAGGCGGGCCAGGCGCCATGGCGGTGGACACAAAGGTGGAGGCAGGTGTCGGGGCGGTTGGCATGGAGGCATTGATGAAAAAAATTATTGGATAGTTAGATATTTTTATGCTTTGAAATGAATGTAAAAGTTAACTTTTTAAGATTATGTAGCATGACACAAGTAAATCAGTTAGTTAATAAAATTATTATCGACGAAGCCATGAATTTTCCCTCCGTTTTCAGTTTGCTTTATTTTCTCTACAATTTTCAAGATTTTCTAACATTTTTTAAATTTCAATTATCCTGCAAAATGGATATGTGGACAGAAATATAGACCATTTCCCTTTGTAAGGCTGTAGAAGTTCCCGTGCGTCCAAGAAAAAAAAACACGGGAAGATTCCTCTGCACAGTTGGCCCCACAGCCAGCTAGGCGCGCAGCTAGGCACGTGAAAACGGAGTTAACGGGAGGTCTCTAGTGAACAGTACGTTACCGGGTGCGCCAAATGAAACACGGTATATTTATGTGTTACCGTGTGTGCCACTGCAGCGCACGATATGATCCTATGTTACCGTGTGTCAGAACGAACACCCGGTATCATTTGGGACGTTACCGAGTGTGATCACATACGCACGGTAACATTAGTTAGCACACGGGAGCTTCCCGTCTCCAGTAGTGAGTAGAGCCCGATACTAGGACAAAAACATATGGATTTTCACTTCTCTGTCTCTACTATTATAAAAATTCTATTATTATAAAAATTGAAGATATTTTTGTTAGAATTTTGATACGTCATCCGTTTTTGAGTTGGTTTTAATCTTTATATATCTATTTTAGGAAATGAAATCTGCTTCCAATGAGATTTTTGGTTCGTCCTGCATCTTTCGCTACTGATCGATAGGCCTGAGCGCGCCCGACAAGAGTTGGAATCACGCTCATACACAGAATCTATACTCTATATAATGTGGTAAATTGTGCCTGTTTAGCCTACGCGAACGCGATCACAATCATGATCAAGAGATCTCCTACAATCACGAAGGGTTAACGACTTCGTGCGACTAACACCGGCGTACGTAGCACCGATGATCGATCTAGCGATGCCAATCATGCATCAAGTAGCAGCAGGCAAGCAGCGTTGTGCGTGAAATTATGTGGCTTCTCTACAGCATCAGCATGGCGACCAAGAACCACTGCTCCAACCTTTGTATCTCTACTATTATAAAAACTAGAGGATGCCCCACGCGTTACTGCGAGACTTGGTTAACATCAATTTGTTAGATAGGAGGTACAATCTCAAGAAAAAACAGAAGAGACAAATAGCTTTCTTGGAAAAAAATTTTTTAGCAGCCCTATCCAAAACTTTCCACTAGAGATTGAAATAACTTTTGCATGAAGAATGAAAACTTTATATTAAATAAATTCACTATCTTAATAAATGCAAATTTATACATGAATTAGAAAACATTCTACTCAAAACTTTCTACGAAAATCATAAACTTATTACCCTGAAACTTTCTACATGAAAACGTTGAAATAACATCACTATCTAACTAATATAAATTTATATGTGAATTATAGAACTTTCGTACTCAAAACTTCTATGGGAATAAGAAACTTACTACTCTGAAATTTCCACAGGAACTTTATGTTGAAATAACATCACTATCTAAGTAATTACTCCAAAACTTTCTACATGATTAAAAAACTTTATGATTAGAAACTTTACACAAACGTTACGTACAAACTTTCTTCTGATACAACAAAAACAAAAGTTTCTACTAGGAACCACACCTATACTTTCTATACTTTAGAAAAACTCCTCTTTCCAATTTTGAAAAAGAAAACTTTCTATTATAAAATTTGGAAGACATGCTCATTGTTGCTCCTTGGGGAAATATCTTGACCATTTTTATGGAACTTCAAAAAAAAACATTGCTTCTCTGTGCAACAATAAATAAGAGACCAAATAAATTATTTATTTCTTAAAAAAATAAGTAATTATTTATTACTTATAGAAAAATAAGTAAGAGGAAAGATTCACAAGAGCAAGAAACACCAAGATGGCTGATGAGCGAACGATTGCCCAAAGCGAACACCCCTGTTGCCCTACGTCAGAGGGACGTCCTACCACGTTGCTTTGTTCGATCGGCATCGGACAGGAGCGATCGAACACAGGGACGAACAAGCTAGCTGTCGCAGCCCACGCAAGAAAAATCGGCCCACGAAGAGGCTCGACCGCTGTCTCCACTCTGACACATCCGGAGCGCCCGCCGGCGAGGATGGACATGCTAGAGCGGCGCCTACCGCCGGCAAAAATCAGCCCGGTCGATTCCATTCGGGAACATACGTCTAAAAGAAGCGTGTGAATACTCTCGTTCTTGCTTTTGCTGCAGAAGCCACGAGCTTGCCGTTAAACAAAAATCATTCATGACCAAACTAATTAAAAAGGAACACTAGCATTGTCAACTGGTTATGGATGCTTTTCACCGTCGATTTGCTCATTAACACAGTAATACCCTAAAAAAGAGATGCACAGATACATATACGAGTCCTTTCCTTGCTTGGAACTGGAGATGACAACATTGCCGCCGCCGACGGCGCCGGCGGCGGGAGTGCCACGGAGGGAGCGCCTTCGTGAGCCTTGCCATGGAGCACACCTGCATCTCCAGCGCCGCAATATAATCCGAGGCCTCCGCCAGCAGCGTCGAGAACACAAGCTTTCAGAAACTTCGCCTTGGTCACCACCACGAGAAAATTGACATTGTGCCATTCTCAAAAGTGGGTTTCGTCCAAATACCACGCTGGGAGTGGGCTTTATTAAAATGTCACTTTCAATCGAAGACTACACGCTATAATGCCCGAACAGACAAAAATACCCCTGTTACTACCTTCTTCCACCTCTGACAAGGGATGCCTCGCCGGCTCGCCTCTGCCACGCCCACCTCATCCGCCTCCACCTCCGCTCCCCTTCCTCCCCGACAACCCCCGCCTCGTCCGCCTCCACCTCCGCACCCCTTCCTCCCCACCTCGACCGACCCCAACCGACGACCCCGTGGTCACACTCCACGCCATCTGCGCCACCAACGCCGACGTCGGCGGTCTCCGTCTTTCGTGCCAACCCGCCGTCCTAGCCACTCCCGTTCTTCCAGGCGGCGGAGGCGCACCCGCACGGCGGAGTCGTTGGTGGGCATGGCCATGGCGAAGGCGCGGCGCAGTGGTCATCGGAGGTGCAGGCGACGGCGGCGGTGGCCGGGACGGGTGCGGGGGCTCGCGGAGGGCGGGGCTGGGATGGGGGCGGATGGGAGGGGGCACGGGGAGGGGAGCCATGGGAGGGGTCCCCGCAGGGGCCTGTGGCCTGTGGTTCTCCATGGAGGAGAGCTCGCGCGAAGGCAGATGGTGGCCGCCGGCGAGAGCTGATGGTGATGGAGGGAGGAAGAAGATGAGAGGAGGGTAATTTGGTCCGAGATAGTATTTTAACGTGTAACCATGTGTTGAAAGTGGCATTTTAACGAAGCCCACTCCTAGCATGGCATTTGAGCGAAACCCACTTTTTAAGGATGGCACAATGTCAATTTTCTCGGTCACGACACATGCGGCCGTGCGCGCGAGCTCTGCCGGGGAGCGCAGGGAAGATCCGGACAAAGCCAAGGCCACTTCAACCCGGGACTCCTGCGACCTCCTGACACCGGAGCTTGACTGGCAGCGCTTGCCTTCTCTTCCCCTTCCAACGGAGCTCCGGCTGTGTCGAGAGTGGAGACGGGCGGACGGCAGTCAAGCCTCTTCGTGGGCCGATTTTTCTTGCGTGGGCCGCGACAGCTTAGCTTGTTCGTCCCTGTGTTCGATCGCTCCCGTCCGATGCCGATTGAACGAATCAGCGTGGTCAGACGTCCCTCTAACGTAGAAGGACATGACTACACAGCTAGTGCAGCTACCACTCCATATATGATATAGCTACCACTCCATATATGATAGATACTATCCACCTATACTTCAAATACAATTTTCTCTAAAACTGCTCATCCGATATACGATCCGATTACACCGTTGTGTTCGTAACAGTTAAATCTTTATAACAAGATCTCACATGATTATATTTTGATAAAAAAATATAAATTACTTTTATAATATATCTAAATTACTTTTAGATTTCACTAAGTTACTTCTTAGACATATAAAAGTAATTCAATAAAACCTAAAAGTAATTTGCATATACTATAGAAGTAATTTATAACAAAAAGAAAGTAACTTCTATAATATATGTTAATTACTTTAAAACTTTATTGAATTTACTTTTATATGTTTAAGAAGTAACTTAGTGAAATATAAAAGTAATTTAGATATATTATAAAAGTAATTTGTGATTTTTTATCAAAATATAATCATGTGAGATCTTGTTGTAAAGATTTAATTGTTACGAACACAACGGTGTAATCGGATCGTAGATCAGATGAGTAGTTTAAGAGAAAATTATATTTGAAGTATAGATGGTAGGAATATTTTTTCTACTTGATCAATTAGTACTATAGTAAAGAACGATTCTTCAAGACACATATCTGGACAATGGCTGATCGTATCTGGACAATGGCTAGCGTCGCTTGTTATGTCTAAATCAAGAGCACTCTCGATTTAGATTTTGCGGACGTAGAAGCCATTACGTCTATCAGAACGGATCCGATTCCATTCTGACTGGGACACAGATTCAGATTCAAATGTTTATATATAGAATGTTTTTTTACATCAGTATAAAGTTTATAAGTGTATAGTTTATATGTATAAAGTTTGCGTTTAAAATATATTTGTGAATGGTAAGTTCTAAAATTATGTAGATGGACTTATGTGAATTGAAAGACCAAAATCGAACTAAAAAATAGTTTCCAATTAGAGACTTTTTTCCATAAAGTTTGATAAATACTTGTATAAATCTGGTGTACATGTGGTCTGGCCGTTCGCTGCGCGTGCGCGGTCATGCGTCAGACCTTCCCATAGAAATGAAATGGCATTCAACAAACAAAGAAAAAAGATACGCATATGGTAGTAACATGAAATTGCTAATGCAACATTTCTGATCAAAACCAATTATTAAGCAAAACCTAAAACACAAACTTCGGATGCATAATTTTGTAGCAAGAGCAGGAGGGGCACATCAAGTCAATGTAGAAAGTTTCTACAGCATTACCATGTACTTCAGGGTAATCCTGCTTGGTTAGAGTGGTGTATGGTATGTAAGCACTTTTTCAGGAAATATTCAATATATCTTATCATCTATTTTTAGTTGCATTGTACTGATAGTAGTAGTGACGTTCTATAATAGTTATCATGTCAGTAAGTGATCCAGCTTTGAAACTTACGGATGAATTAACTTATCCACAATCATTTATTTTCCAAGCATTCTATCAGCACCTACCCCAATCAGAACCTATTTCAAGCAGTATCATGTCATAAACAAATGAAATGAACTGACAAAAAAAGGCATGGAATGAATTTAGTTACAGCTAACCTCTGTTTATTGACGTGATGTCAACAAATATATGTGTGCTCCTAAGAACAGAACGGGGGACAACTAAAAGCACTCATAAATTTGAAAAATACACAGTTAACTGTAAGGTTCACCAAATCGCTGGGTTCATCAAGCTTGCTGCGGGATAAAGCTCGATGTGGCAGGAAATACATGCGACCAAGATGACGAATCAAACAAAAATCACAACCGAATGCGCAACTAATGTAATAATCCAGGAGAGGAAAACCAAATCATGGTAGCAAGTTCACCGTAGGAGGGAGCTAGACGTTGAGGAAAATACCGGCGACAAAGGAACACGATGATGAGCCGTTGCCGCAAAACCCCTAGACCTGTCCGTCTAACTTCACCATCCTCGCCTTCCGCCTTCACGTCTCCGAGAGGATGGTCAACGACGGCGATGGAGGGTCGTCGACGCTCCCGAAGACCTCACCATCTATCCCCCCTCCGCTGGAGTGATAGGAAGAGAGGGCAACGAGAAAGGGAGAAGGGGAATAAGGGGAATCGGACCTGTTAACCACTAGAGGAAAGAACAGATTGCGAAAGAGCGCGACGCGAGCGTTCGGTAGTTGGAGATTTCGGCTTCGGAATCGGGCGGCTACTGGACTCCCTCTTTGGCTGCTGCTTCAATTCCGCGGCCGTATTATAACTGCTGCACCGGATCCTCTGGCCGGCAGAAACCTCCCATAAATCCGTCCTCCGATCCGTTCCGCCGGTGATAATTTGTCTAGTCGACTCAAGCTAGCCATAAAATTCTTCATCTTCCGAGAGTAATTCCACCGACCAATTCAAGTCTGAGATTGATTAATTGGTGTGCGAGCGAGATGGCGGCGGCGGCGGCGATAGCGCAGTGGCTGTCTGATATGGCCGGGTTGGTGATGAGGTGCTGTAACCCTATCCCTAGCTACACCAACGAGGACGGCCCCAAAAACCCGGAAGCTCTTACCACCCAAACCATATGTAAGCATCCACGTTAATTTTTATTTTTTTAATTAGATCTTGTCCCATCGAGGTGCGTTTATACTTAGGCCCTATTTGATTCAGCTTAGGATCCTTATAATCTGGATTATTAGGAATAAGCTAAAATAAACAGATAGCTTATTAGGGCGTTTACAACACACCGAGGTGGCGTTCAGCCTCGCACCCAAGAACCGAATATTCGGTGCCACATCGGCAATTCGCGTGGAATCCTCAAGAACGTGGAGCAAGTTTTGGCTACGAGTTCCTCGTCTTAGCCGGTAGGACCCACACGTGCCAGAGGAGAAAGGGAGAGAAGAGCGAGGAGGGGAGGGCGGGGCCGACCAGGAGAAAGGAGCGGCGGCTCCGGCCGCGCCGCCCCCCGATCGGCGCCGGCCAGGGCTCGCCAGCTGCGCCACCCCTCGATCTGCGCCGGCTGGGGCTCGCCGACGCGCCGCCGCTCCGCCCGGCTCCACGCGAGGACGACCGCGCCGCCGCTCTGGCGCTCCGCTCGGCTCCGTGCGAGGACGAGCTCACCGCCGCCCCGGCGCTCCGCTCGCTCGCTGCTTGGGCCGCCCAGCCGTCGCTCCGGTCGCCGCCTTGCTGATTCCGTCGGTGGGGAGGAGTTCATGGTTCAGTGACTTTCTTTGGTGGGAACGAAGACTAGAGGACAGAGAGAGGGTAGATGAAAAGTAAAAGGGAATAAAGATTGGTGGGCCCCACTTAAAAAAAATGCACTGTGGAGTATTGTTCTTGGGCGTTCTCCTGCATAGGTGGCATGCGAGGCTCCTCAAATTTTGACGACGCTGCATAGGTGGCATGCGAGGCTCCTCAAATTTTGACGACGCACTGCTACTGCCCTTACGATAGAATATTATAATCTATAAGTCAGATTACTATAATCAGTAATCCACTTTAAAGGTGCTTTTTTAGATTATTGGGTAGCTAACAACTAACAAACAGCTTATAATCTAGGAAAACAAACAGCTCGCAGCTTATTATATGTCGGCTTATTATAATTCAGTTTATAGGATTCTAGTTCAATAATCTAGATTATAATAATTTTAAACTGAAACAAACAGGGCCTTATTAAATAAGTAGATTAGATACAAACATGTTGTACTAGATTACTAGAATTATTGTTTTTTCTTTTCTTCTTTCTTTTTAGTTACCGTCAACGAGATTGAAGCCTTATATGAGCTTTTCAAAAGGATTGATGGTGCCATCATCGAATATGGCAAGATCAACAAGGTACGCGCGCGTGTGTATCATGTTTAACTAGATTACAAATGCATGTTGATTAGTAGAATTATTAATTATTTGGTTTACACATATCTTGAAGCATGCATGCATATGCATTTGTTCGCCCTCGATGGTACACATCAAACGGAAATTAAATACACATGAATGAATAATGTCTATGTCTACTCGCTGCATGCGATGGCTCACTAATCTCAATCGATTACGAAGCCTCGGCCGTTCAATGATTATTTCTTAATGTTACCAATGAATAGTTAGTATTTGATTTCTTGCCAAACCAATTAGAGAAAATTCCTTATATGCCACTCAAAATTACTCATTTCCCTTATATATTATTGAAAATGCTACGTTTCCTTTTATGCCACTGAGTTTTAGTTTTCATCCCTTTGATGCCACCACCGTCAAGTCAGTTGACCCTAGCTCCCGTTAAGTGAGTTAACATGTTAGATTTTTCTTCCTATACCTGTATTACCCTCACTCTTCAATCCATGCTATCACTAATTAATGATCTGAAATGTGCCTAGCACTCTCTTCATCCTTGGTCACCCAGCGAATCAAGATGATTAGTTAAATGACTGCAAGCTAAAATCAAGAATAATTAAATGTGTGCCGATAGTTAATTCATGTTCTAGTATATATGTGCCCTTGATGCAAATTAAATGTGTGCCAATGGTTACATCAAATGACTGCAAGCTTGCAATCAAGGATAATTAAATGTGTGCCTACGGTTAATTACGGAAGCTTGTTTAGCAGAGCTTGTGGAGGTGGTTCACCGATATTAGCAACTTCTCTGGTATGCATGGAGAGGAGCAAACGCGATGTCACACAGTAGTGGAAGTGTGGGACTACAGGAGCTAGCTCAGTTAGTCAGTGTCTCGGTGATGGAATATGCACAATGGTGAAAAAAACATAAACGAGAGGGAGAGGAACCTGAGAAAAAAAAACAGAGGGAACAAGGGCACTAGTGTCTTTTCATGGCCTACTTAACACCAACTTAACAGTAGTCTAATGGTAGTGGCACTAAAGGGATAAAAATTGAAACCCAACGGCATAGAAGGAAATGTAACTTTTTCAGTAGGATATAAGGAAGCTAGGTAATTTTGACTGACATATAAGAGATTCTCTGTCACGCCCGGAAATTCACTAGTAATTTCCGAACTTATTTGTGCATGAAATCCTCGTCTAGGAATCAGCCGAGGTACACAAATTGACAATTTAATATACAGATTTATCAAATTAACTAAAACGATAAATACTTACTTAAGAGGCACTTAGTCCTCACCACGAAGAAAAACTGCAGCGGAAAATAAAATCTAGCGAAGCTCCGGCTCCACTCCCACAGGCAGCTCAACTGGGGTATAAGCCAAACGTCTTCTCCTTCTGGATTCTTTTTCTTCAACTGAGGTTGATTGATTATTGCAAGGTGAGCATATGACATACTCAGCAAGCCACACAGCAAATATGCAAGTGCACAAGGATACCAAAGGATGGCATAATATAGGCTCATTTGCAAAAGCAGCATTTAGCAAAACATTTAAGAGAAGTAAAACAGTGGAGTAATTAATCAGAAATTTTAATCAACACTGAACAGCACACCCATGCTGCACAGGCCCAACCATCCTGAACAACCATACACGGCTGTACAGATCTAACTCCAAACCAGGAGCTAAGCAAATTATTACCAGGTATAACATCCATAATTATTGTGAGAGGTGTGAGACTAATCACGAAAAACATTGCTCAACCCGCCCATAACCGCGGGCACGGCTATTCGAATAGTTTTACTCTGGCCAGAGGTGTACCACTGTACCCACAAGACACAGCCCCACACCATGTCACCATGTGCCTCAGTACCACCACGGTACCTCGGTAAGGAGCTGTGACATTACCCCTCGCACAACACAATCCACCACAGTGCACCATTCCTGGATCATAATCACCCCCTCAAAAACCAGAGGCATGGACTCCCCAGCGACCCCCGTGGGCTTATCTCCGCCACTTCTCAGTCTGGTGCTCCGCAATGAACTATGTTATACAAAAGGTAAAGCCGTTGCCCATGCTGGCTTGTGGTTGGCACGGTTAATGTTTCACAACAGTAGCTCGCGAACCGGTCCTTAATTGCCATGAGCACGACTCTCAAAACCATGTGCTCACAACCCACCTTTATCATATTTTAGTTGGCAAGTAATTATTTAACCAATCACGATTGACCATCGTGAACTATCATTAAGCCACCATTAAATAATAGTGAGTCATAAGTTATCCCAATAGTGTGCTAATGTTTCTAAGCATGGCTAAGCAATTATATCTAATATTTAGCTGAACCAATATATAAAGCTCAACTAGTCAAGTTATAATAACCCAAGGTATCAAGGAATAAAGTAATCAATGCAAATTGGCCATAACAAAGGAATAAGTTCACACCACCCGGTGACATTCTAAAATAAATGCACAGTTGAAATAAATAGAGAATTTTAAATATAGGATCAACATGCTCAAAGGATTGTGTTTAGGATCTGTGTGACTTGCCTTGCAATAATCGGTCTTCAATTAATCTTCTTGAATACTTCCGGCGCACTCGCGAACCTTCGCAACGACGAAAACGACAAGCTAACACGTAAAACGAAGAAAAACACTAATGAAAACCAAATAAACAGTACATAAAAAGTAAACAGTACATGAATTATGAGACTTGAACGGCCTCATTCTGACTTCGTATGAATTTATTATGAATTTTACAAGATTAAATCTAATTAAAGCCCATTTAAAAAGAATTAAATAAATTTAATTCAATTTATGGACAATTTTATTATGTAGATCTTTATTTTATACAATTTTTGCAACTTGAACCACATTAAACTGAGTTACAAAGAATTAGTTATGAATTTTTAAAGATTAAATCGGATTAACACACTTATATAGATTTTAATTGAATTATGACGTAATAATGAATTATTTTTGAAAAGGAAAAGAGAATTATTGCGTCAGCGGGTCGGGTTTACGGTGGACCCGGTGCACGGCAGCGGTTCACGGGAACGGACGGCCGAGATCGATCCTATCCACAACGAACGGCCGAGATCGATCGGATCCACCGCGGCTCACGGACGGACGACGACGATGACGTCAGCGGTGACGTCACCACCGGCGGCGGCTCGGAAGCGCAAGCTCGCCGGCGAACGACGGCGCGACGACGCAAACGGAGGACACCAACGGGTAGAGGGCGACGCGGCGAACTCACCGGTGACCAAAGAAGCGGCGGAGGAGCAACGGATGGCGCCGGCGACGAGGAAGAAGCGGCGGCGAAGATCGGGTCGACGGCAGCGACGGTGCTCCAGCGGTCTTCGGCGACGGCGAAGGGGTGGACGGGGACGGCGGCGACTTGGCGACCACGATGACGACCTCCCCGAGCGACGACGACGACCGGAACGGCGGCGGCGCACGGCTGGAGCGGCGGCGACGACGGCGGCGCTAGGTCACACGGCGCTAGGGCGCTTCCGACGGCGAGAGACGAAGACGAGGGAGGCGGCGGGTAGAGGAGAGCTCGGGGGTCCTTTTAAAGGGGTTGGAAGGCGGCGGCAAAGGCCCACGGCGACCGGCGGCGGGATGGAAAGCTCGGGGTTCGGAGGAAAGAAACCGATCCGATTCGACCTCGAATTCACGAACTTCCAAAGCGATTGAGACGATGATTCCAAAAGAGAAAAGGAAGAGGAGATCGAGAAGATCATTTCCCCTCTAAAGATTTCACCGGATCAGGAAAGGATCGATCGGATTTGGAAGGAGACGGCGGCGGCTCGGACGCGGCTCGGCTAGGGTTTCGGGCGGCGGCGGCGGCGCGAGGAAGACGAACCTGACAGGTGGGGCCCACCTGTCAGCGACAGCGAGAGAGAGAGGAGAGCGGCGGCTCGGACTGGGCCGACTGGGCCGGGGAGAGAGAGAGGGTTTTTGGGCCGACTTTCGGCCCAAAGCCAAAAGAAGACTTTTAAAAACCTTTTTCAATTTAAATTATTCATGAAATGCAATTCCATTTATTAAAAATACTTCCTTAGCTCAAATAAATCCCAGAAAAATCTAGGAATTATAGAATTAAGCAAAGTATTTAACAAAATTTTATCTAGCCCAATTTTATATTGAGATTTAGCAAATTAAAATTAGATCTTCTCTTTTAAGCTTTTAAGATCATTTCTAATAATTCCTTTTAAACAACAATTTATAGTTTAAGGATTTTTAAACAAGAAAAGCTCTTAACAAATATAATTAGATCATTATTGATCAAATAATTACTGAACTATTCTTTGTATCATTTAGGAATTGAGCTCTGAAAAATCCGAGAAAATCTCAGAGAGTTGACTTAATCATGGAGAATTTAATAAAAATTAAATCCATCCGTGCTTTATATTTAGAAAATTTTATTTCCCACATTTAACTTCACTTGTAAATTAAAGAACATTTAAGATAAATTTTATTATTAATTTATTAAATAATTTATAAATCCTGAAACGAAAATCAGGATGTGACAGATCTACCCCCCTTATAAAGAATCTCGTCCCGAGATTCGGAACGGCTAGAAAGAAAAGGGCATAGGTAAACTGCAGTCTATCTTATTCCATAACTCCGATAATTATTCTAAGGCTTTAAAGAAAACTACTGCCGCTTTGAAACTGGTGGCTGAGCTGTAACACTTGAAGACGCAACTCTTGAAGACGCAACTGGCACTGCATTTGCTCCTGTGACGACAACGTTGTTGACTTGACCTTGCGACTGCGGATGCTTCGGCTTCGGACACTCTCTTGCAAAGTGGCCTGGCTTGTAACAGTTGAAACATACCTGCTGCTCCCTTCCACTACTGTTATTCTCCTGAGACTGATCCTGCTGAACTGGCACCGACTGATTAGCTTGCTCGATGTTAACTTCATTGCTTTCATTAGTCTCTGATTTGATCTCACCACCGATGTTCAACTGTTGCGATTGTCCTTGACCAGCGGAAGAAGATTCACCAATTTGGAGTGGCTTGATACGCTGCCTCTGGCTACTACCTTGTGCCTCCTGGAATACAATCATTTTCCTTTTACGGTTATCCATCCTGTTCTTCTTGTCTTCAAGTCGAATTGCTTTGTCAACTAGCTGCTGAAAATCAACATAGTCATGAGAGATCAACGTAACTGACAGTTCATCCTTCAGACCTTCCAAGAACTTCTCCTGCCTTTCCTCGTCAGTACGCACATCTTCTGGAGCATAACGTGCCAGACGATTGAACTCATGAAGATACTCTGCCACGGTACGATCCTTTTGCTTCAAAGCCCTAAACTCACGCTTCTTTAAAGCAACAACTCCTACAGGTATGTGTGTCTTCTTGAATCCTTCGGTAAACTCTTCCCAAGTGATTGGTTGTCCTTCTGCTCTGTTCATCCGGAAATGATCCCACCATTCTGAAGCAGGTCCTTGCAACTGATGTGAAGCGAACATGACTTTCTCCTGATCTGTACACTGGAGCAATTCCAACTTCTTCTCAACAGCGTGCAGCCAATCACCTGCTTCCACTGGGTTGGTAGTGCTAGAAAAGGTAGGTGGCCTCACACGAAGAAAATCAGTTAACTTGTTCTGCGGCGGTGGAGCATTGTTGTTCCCTTGGTTGAGCTGGTTCTGCATCTGCTGTATCATCATGTTCATTAACTGAATCTGTTGAGCCAGAACTTGAGCAAGAGTTGGGTTCCCTTCATTGTTATCGTTTCCACTTCCACTGGCACGAGTGTTCACCATCTGTTGCTTATTAGAGAAGATGGGAGGAGAGGGGTTACACTAAAGACAAGACCTTAACCAGGTTAACACTGATCTGATGTGTGTAGACCATTATATTGTTCAAGTTGATTAAGCAAGCAACCTAGTATAGTTACACGCTCATCAATGAACTACTCCAATGATGGGAATGCAACCATACCTACACACAAGCAAGCAACAAACGTTCTATCCTACTAACTATTCCTCAAAGACACTTTGGCGGCATAGGTTCTAAGGTAGGATCCAAACTTCATTCCATCTTGACCACTTGGCACTTCGGTCCTTCCTTGATCCACTTGACTGATCTCCATAAGTAGACCTCATTAGCGTCTTCAAGTTTCAATGTCTTAGAACTACTCAAGTTGAAAGCAGGAGGGGAGAGGATGATAAAATGATTTATAGAGAATTCTAGAGAAGGAAGAAAGGAAAATTTTCACAAATCATGTTTTCGGAAAATTTGTCCTTAAGGTTTGACCATTTGGCTTATCCTACAGTCGAGATGGCTCTGATACCAACTTGTCACGCCCGGAAATTCACTAGTAATTTCCGAACTTATTTGTGCATGAAATCCTCGTCCAGGAATCATCCGAGGTACACAAATTGACAATTTAATATACAGATTCATCAAATTAACTAAAACGATAAATACTTACTTAAGAGGCACTTAGTCCTCACCATGAAGAAAACTGCAGCGGAAAATAAAATCTAGCGAAGCTCCGGCTCCACTCCCACAGGCAGCTCAACTGGGGTATAAGCCAAACGTCTTCTCCTTCTGGATTCTTTTTCTTCAACTGAGGTTGATTGATTATTGCAAGGTGAGCATATGACATACTCAGCAAGCCACACAGCAAATATGCAAGTGCACAAGGATACCAAAGGCTGGCATAATATAGGCTCATTTGCAAAAGCAGCATTTAGCAAAACATTTAAGAGAAGTAAAACAGTGGAGTAATTAATCAGAAATTTTAATCAACACTGAACAGCACACCCATGCTGCACAGGCCCAACCATCCTGAACAACCATACCCGGCTGTACAGATCTAACTCCAAACCAGGAGCTAAGCAAATTATTACCAGGTATAACATCCATAATTATTGTGAGAGGTGTGAGACTAATCACGAAAAACATTGCTCAACCCGCCCATAACCGCGGGCACGGCTATTCGAATAGTTTTACTCTGGCCAGAGGTGTACCACTGTACCCACAAGACACAGCCCCACATCATGTCACCATGTGCCTCAGTACCACCACGGTACCTCGGTAAGGAGCTGTGACATTACCCCTCGCACAACACAATCCACCACAGTGCACCATTCCTGGATCATAATCACCCCCTCAAAAACCAGAGGCATGGACTCCCCAACGACCCCCGTGGGCTTATCTCCGCCACTTCTCAGTCTGGTGCTCCGCAATGAACTATGTTATACAAAAGGTAAAGCCGTTGCCCATGCTGGCTTGTGGTTGGCACGGTTAATGTTTCACAACAGTAGCTCACGAACCGGTCCTTAATTACCATGAGCACGACTCTCAAAACCATGTGCTCACAACCCACCTTTATCATATTTTAGTTGGCAAGTAATTATTTAACCAATCACGATTGACCATCGTGAACTATCATTAAGCCACCATTAAATAATAGTGAGTCATAAGTTATCCCAATAGTGTGCTAATGTTTCTAAGCATGGCTAAGCAATTATATCTAATATCTAGCTGAACCAATATATAAAGCTCAACTAGTCAAGTTATAATAACCCAAGGTATCAAGGAATAAAGTAATCAATGCAAATTGGCCATAACAAAGGAATAAGTTCACACCACTCGGTGACATTCTAAAATAAATGCACAGTTAAAATAAATAGAGAATTTTAAATATAGGATCAACATGCTCAAAGGATTGTGTTTAGGATCTGTGTGACTTGCCTTGCAATAATCGGTCTTCAATTAATCTTCTTGAATACTTCCGGCGCACTCGCGAACCTTCGCAACGACGAAAACGACAAGTTAACACGCAAAACGAAGAAAAACACTAATAAAAACCAAATAAACAGTATAAAAAGTAAACAGTACATGAATTATGAGACTTGAACGGCCTCATTCTGACTTCATATGAATTTATTATGAATTTTACAAGATTAAATCTAATTAAAGCCCATTTAAAAAGAATTAAATAAATTTAATTCAATTTATGGACAATTTTATTATGTAGATCTTTATTTTATACAATTTTTGCAACTTGAACCACATTAAACTTAGTTACAAAGAATTAGTTATGAATTTTTAAAGATTAAATCGGATTAAAACACTTATATAGATTTTAATTGAATTATGACGCAATAATGAATTATTTTTGAAAAGGAAAAGAGAATTATTGCGTCAGCGGGTCGGGTTTACGGTGGACCGGGTGCATGGCAGCGGTTCACGGGAACGGACGGCCGAGATCGATCCTATCCACAACGAACGGCCGAGATCGATCGGATCCACCGCGGCTCACGGACGGACGACGACGATGACGTCAGCGGTGACGTCACCACCGGCGGCGGCTCGGGAGCGCAAGCTCGCCGGCGAACGACGGCGCGACGACGCAAACGGAGGACACCAACGGGTAGAGGGCGACGCGGCGAACTCACCGGTGACCAAAGAAGCGGCGGAGGAGCAACGGATGGCGCCGGCGACGAGGAAGAAACGGCGGCGAAGATCGGGTCGACGGCGGCGACGGTGCTCCGGCGGTCTTCGGCGACGGCGAAGGGGTGGACGGGGACAGCGGCGACTTGGCGACCACGATGACGACCTCCCCGAGCGACGACGACGACCGGAACGGCGGCGGCGCACGGCTGGAGCGGCGGCGACGACGGCGGCGCTAGGTCACACGGCGCTAGGGCGCTTCCGACGGCGAGAGACGAAGACGAGGGAGGCGGCGGGTAGAGGAGAGCTCGGGGGTCCTTTTAAAGGGGTTGGAAGGCGGCGGCAAAGGCCCACGGCGATCGGCGGCGGGATGGAAAGCTCGGGGTTCGGAGGAAAGAAACCGATCCGATTCGACCTCGAATCCACGAACTTCCAAAGCGATTGAGACGATGATTCCAAAAGAGAAAAGGAAGAGGAGATCGAGAAGATCATTTCGCCTTTAAAGATTTCACCGGATCGGGAAAGGATCGATCGGATTTGGAAGGAGACGGCGGCGGCTCGGACGCGGCTCGGCTAGGGTTTCGGGCGGCGGCGGCGGCGCGAGGAAGACGAACCTGACAGGTGGGGCCCACCTGTCAGCGACAGCGAGAGAGAGAGGAGAGCGGCGGCTCGGACTAGGCCGACTGGGCCGGGGAGAGAGAGAGGGTTTTTGGGCCGACTTTCGGCCCAAAGCCAAAAGAAGACTTTTAAAAACCTTTTTCAATTTAAATTATTTATGAAATGCAATTCCATTTATTAAAAATACTTCCTTAGCTCAAATAAATCCCAGAGAAATCTAGGAATTATAGAATTAAGCAAAGTATTTAACAAAATTTTATCTAGCCCAATTTTATATTGAGATTTAGCAAATTAAAATTAGATCTTCTCTTTTAAGCTTTTAAGATCATTTCTAATAATTCCTTTTAAACAACAATTTATAATTTAAGGATTTTTAAACAAGAAAAGCTCTTAACAAATATAATTAGATCATTATTGATCAAATAATTACTGAACTATTCTTTGTATTATTTAGGAATTGAGCTCTGAAAAATCCAAGAAAATCTCAGAGAGTTGACTTAATCATGGAGAATTTAATAAAAATTAAATCCATCCATGCTTTATATTTAGAAAATTTTATTTCCCACATTTAACTTCACTTGTAAATTAAAGAACATTTAAGATAAATTTTATTATTAATTTATTAAATAATTTATAAATCCTGAAACGAAAATCAGGATGTGACATTCTCTCAACTAATTATATAGGTCCAAAATTGAAGCTGCCTAATATTTTCTTCATCTATAGTTTTGAAGAAACACCAAACATGTGTCTTGCATTTTCTTCGTCATATCGGTATTTAATTGCATCACTGTCTAACTAATAGTGTTTTAATTTGATTTGCAGGAAGAGTTCAACTTGAGAGTATTTGGTCCTGAAAAGGGAGGCACCATGTTTACTGATCAGGTACGTATACACTTGTATGCTTTGATGAGCTTTTTCTTTCTTCCTTAATTCACCTAGAATAAACTGGAGGATTTTTGTACTTTGGTCCTCGTGTAAATAAATAAGCTCTTTAGTATGCCACATGTGTCATAATCTAAAATGTTCTAAAGTGTAGATATCTCATACTCCCTCCGTTTCATATTATAAGACATTCTGCCCACATTCATATAAATATTAATGAATCTAGACATATATGTGTATATATTCATTAATATCTATATGAATGTGGTCAATGCTAGAATATCTTATAATATGAAACGGATGAAGTAGTATTTATTTACAGGTAGGACTTAGGACACGTAGGAATCAGTACTAGTATTTCAAAGGAGATGGTTGAAGAAGATTGAGAAGATTTATAAAATGAGGTGAACCATTAGCATATGATTAATTAAATGTTAATTATTGTAAACTTAAAAAATGATTAATGTGACTTTTTAAAACAACTTTCGGATTTTTTTTAACAAAAATGCACCGTTTACCGTTTAGAGGTCTTTCTCTTCAATCGGCTAAAACGAACACAGATGATGTTATCAATATGTATGTATGGACAAAGGAGTGGATTGGCTGTTTTTCTAACTTTGATATTTTTGCCATTTTGCTTTGTAGGTATTTGATTTATTTGATTTGAAGCTTGAACAAGCTCTCGGATTTGAAGAGTTTGCAGTAGCTTTATCCATCTTCCATCCTGACACTCCCATGGAGGACAAGATCGATTGTAAGTTGATACCAGTTCCATAGTCCATGTCTAGTGACTTTAGAAGGAAATGAACAACCTTAAGCAAAGACTATTGTGTCCATTCTCAACTGATTGACACTGTTGAATTTGACTACTTAGACTTTCAGTGCTAACAATTGTTGACTTGGTAACACGAATATGATACTACTGAATTCCAAAAGAAAAACTTTTACAGCATGAGAAAATAGTAACTTGATTTTACGATGTCATTCTTAGTTTCTTGTAGTCAAGAGGTTCATGTTTCCTATTTGAGTATTTACATAGACACTCCAATTTGTATTGTTGTCCAATTTGTCATTTTATTACTTGATGCTATAGTTTGTCAATGAGTCAAGCTTAAATAATTATACCATTTTGCAGTTTCTTTCCAGTTGTACGATATCAAGAATCAAGGTTTTATTGAAAGAGCAGAGGTACTTTTCTTGACCAAGTTATCACACACCATATGTTACTACTTACTAGCTCATAGAAGAGCTAGAGCTCTGTTAGTACTTGGCCACTTTAATGTTTTGAAAGTTTGAGAGTGGATTGAACTAGTTTTGTCACTAATCAGACATTTTACTTGTGTGTAATCTTAGCTAAAGCAAATGATGGTTGCCACACTGGCTGAATCAGATCTGAACCTTACAGACCAGGTCATAGAAACCATCATTGACAAGATGCAGATTTCATGGCTCTTTATCCTTAATTCTGAGTTTAGTTACTTTGGGATGTTAGAACTGATGCAGTTTTGAGACATGACACTTACTGAATTATCTCAAATGAAATGTTAACTGCAAATTTTTTTTTCCACTGTCATCTGAAGACATTTGAGGAGGCAGATACGAACAAAGATGGGAAAATTGATTTCGAGGAGTGGCAAGCACTTGTCAACGCCCATCCATGTTTACTGAAGAACATGACTCTGGCCTACCTCGGGTAGTAAGACTCTCCTACGTTGATCCTTTCTTTTGTTTTCCTTTCTAGTACACTATGTTCTTTTGAAAACTTTGCTCGAGTGAATGATAATTTGATCGACTCTTTTGGTTGTGTATTTTGATGGTGTTAGCTTTACTTCATGCTAATTGCAAAGATGTTGCATGATTTGTTTGAGCAGAGATATCACCATGACATTTCCTGAGTTTGTCTTCCACTCTCAAGTGAAGGACTAATCCTGACAGTCCAGCTGGTCAAGTAAGCAATGCTCCGAAGGGATCGTATTGTCGTCGTGTTACTCTTCTTAGCCTTTACTCTTTTGTAATGATACTTCAGCACAAGTGTACAACAACAGGGATCATCTCTTGGATGTTCATCCCTCTCCTCCCTAGCTTAGTTTTAGCTAGATAAGTTAATTTGTGGCCTTACCAACCTGACATGATCGAAAAATAGAAGCAGCAAGTGGCAGCAGTTGTACATTCCCATCAGATAACCAGATATTTATGTGGTCATGTATAACCATGCTCATGTTAATGTTTAATAAGCAAATAAATTCACTAACACCTAGATAGTACATCCATACAAGTCAGAGACCGTACGTGTAATTTATGCTAGCTTCAAAATTGAGCATGCCGATCTGATAGCTCGGCAGCAGGTGGATGTATCAAAGTATGACAACTTAAGTATGTCGATGCAACAACATGGATATGCAAAAGTGCTTTCTTGGTCAAAGAAGAGGAAGGTGCCATTATGCGTGATTTTTTTTAAGAAACACATCATCAGGGCACACATTGATAAAGGAACCACCTCAGCCGCTTGGAACTTCCATGCAATTTTGTTGCAAAATTACGTGAATTTGATATTCTTTCCTCTTTTTCTGAAAGACGGAAGTAGGAATTAATGTGGGCCATTTATTTGCAAGAGTTACACATTTACTATTTAACACAGACATACATGGAAGGAAAGATTTAAAAAAATACTAAAAGTTTCAAAACACTTACGTTTATGAAAAGGAAAATGAGCATTTGGAACGAGTCCAGAGAATGCAAGGATTATTTTGGGTGGGCACAAGAATTTAAGGGCTTATTCGGATCATAGGATTGTAAAAACGTAGGAATAGAAAAATCATAGGAATATGATAGAAATGCATGTGTAAAACAGAGGATTGAAAAACACAGGATTTCTGTAGATAGGATTGGTAAATGTGTTCGGATAGACAGAGGAAAAACAAAGGAAACGGAAAAAATGAGGTAGGAGTGGATGTTCGAGACTCCTAATGGGCGATCAATCGCTGGGCGACAGGAGCAGCGATCGATTTCCCTTTCCGCCACTTGCCGCCACCACTTGCCTTTTCTGGTTTTTCTTAGCCTCTTTTCTATTGGGCTTGGCCCACGAGAGCCCATCCACAGCACGCGATATCTCTAATGTGCGATCAGTCGCTGGAATCTCGGCGCGTCAACCAGCTTTCATTCGTTTTTTTTTTTTTTTTGCCAGGCTCGTGCACTTGCTCTCGTCTTTTCCACTGCTTTTTTTTTTGTTTCCTCACGTGGTTTTCGTTTTGGCACCGTATTACTTTCCTATTTTATTAAATTTTTTCACCTAAAGTTTGTACATATTAAATTTACACATCTAAAGTTTACACATCTAAAGTTTATACACCTAGAGTTTATAGATCCAAAGTTTATAAGTTAAAAGTTTATATACTCGATTCAAATTTGAATTTAAATTTAAATATTTTTTATATATAGTACACGTAAAGTTTACACATCTAAAGCTTACACATCTAAAGTTTATAAGTCAAAAGTTTACATATCCGATTCAAATTTGAATTATGTATAAACTTTAGATGTATAGAAATACTATATATATAAAATATTTGAATTCAAACTCAAATTCAAATTTGAATCGGATATAATTCAAATTCAAATTTGAAACGAGTATATAAACTTTTGACTTATAAACTTTAGGTCTATAAACTTTAGGTGTATAGAAATACTATATATAGAAAATATTTTGAATTCAAATTCAAATTCAAATTCAAATTTGAATAAGATATAATTCAAATTCAAATTTGAAACGGGTATATAAACTTTAGGTCTATAAACTTTAGGTGTATAAACTTTAGATGTATAGAAATACTATATATAAAAAAATATTTGAATTCAAATTTAAATTTGAATCGGATATATAAAATTTTGACTTATAAACTTTTAGTCTCTAAACTTTAGATGTGTAAACTTGAGGTGTATAAACTTTAGGTGTATAAATTTATTAAAATAGGAAAGTAATGCGGTGCCAAAAAAAGGAAACCAGGTGGAGGGAGGGAGGGGGGAGGGGGTAGCGAATCTGATCGCTACCCCCATTGCCAGGGCGATCGATCGCCCATTAGGGCTGCCCGTGGATGTTAATTTTCCTTTGTTTCTCTATTGATTGCACAGGAAAGGAATGTTTCCTCTGATTTTCCTTTGAATTGATTCATTGAACCGAACGAAAGGAAAGGAAATATTTCCTATCTACATTATTCCTCTGAAAATCCTCTAAAAATCTCTCACTCCGAAGAGGCCCTAAAAGGGCAGGAAAATAAGAGAAAGAAGATAGAATGCACCATCTACCTTCAATTTGCACCAAACCAGCACCACTCTTCCTCCCTAGGTTTTCTCCAGTCATTTTCCTCTGGCAAAAGTAGCGCCACACTGCATGCTTTGTTATGCAAATCAACAATCAGGCAAAAAGGTAATTTGTGATCTTACCGCCCCCGTCAATCCATCACCATTCGTGGTTAAGCACACCAGTATGAAAACTTGGGCTGTTGGTCACAAAAGGTACCAGCAAAATAACGTTGTATTGATCGTTTGAACTGAAACGAATGTTCCATACGATTTCAATCAACTGATGCGATTTAGATATAGCCTAAGTCGCGGGCATTTGGTGAGAGCTGAGGATGTAAACTTACAGCCCAATCGTTTTGACAGCAGCTGATTATAAACCTTCAAAGCTAATGCTAGAGAAATAAACTAAAATAAGAAAACATCAAAATCAACTCTGAAATTAAGTTCTAAAATTCAAATTTTTGCCGTGGCCAATAGGTTAAGTTTCAAAATTCAAATTTTAGTTGTGGCCAATTATCTGAAGAATAAACATCAGCACCAGATTTCTGAAACGTGTACTCATAAAAGGAGTAACGATCAAGAAGTAACAAGTGCCCGCCACGGCAAGCGAAGCCATCCGCTCACGAAAGGTGATGTAAACAGAAAATATAAAGGCTATCGTTCCCATCCAAATCTTTTGCCAGACAAATAAATAAAACACGAATTTTACAAAAAGAGAACGGTCACACACGTTTATGAATACCGACCATTTCAAGGGTCACAAACGACCAGCGATTTTAATTTACAACACCACGTCTGTGAAACAAATAATAATAAATCCCAGTTAACCTGCTTCAGACTTGAGCACAGGTTGTGCAACAATGGCGTGCTCCGGCCTGGCAACACGCAGTTGGTGTTTTGAGATTTGAGATTATATGGCCACACTTCTTTTCATCCCAACAGCGGTCTGGTCTGGTTAGCATCCCTTTGACGGGTATAGCTGCAACTTTCAAACATGGCAGCGGTTCAAAATTTTCTACCTAGAAGTTTCTCCCTCTGTATTGTTGCATCTCCTGGGGAAAAAGAAGAAGAAAGAATGTTAAACAGAAACAGGGGGCATTAGGTACAAAGCTTTGATGATTATACAGATACATTGGCTTACAGGTGCATAATAATAAACAGGACGAGTCTGCCCCATCATCATCTGCTGCCCATACTGCAACTTGAAAAAACATGTATAAGCCCAGCGATAAGTGAAATCAATATTTTGCATTGTTTATTTGACAACTAAGACCACAGATGCACACCATGCGAACTGATCAGATAAAACTTCCTCGTAGGTCAGTAGCGTGTAAAGAATGAAACAATAGTTGAAAGAAGCATTAAAAAAGGTCAAATTTTTAAACAATGCACCGCATATAATCACAAGAGGTTGAACAAGAACTTCTTAAGCATGGTAAAAAGGGGGGGGGGACAAGAGCAGTAATCATAACAGTACATCGGATGAAACATTAGTGAACACATGGCATCAGAGATATAAAGAAACTGAAATTGAAATCATAGCAACAAGATTCCTTACCTGTGGCCCAGCAGGATGCATGTAACCTTGGGGCGAAGGTCCAGGCTGAGCATTGTACACCATAGGCTGTCCACCATAGGCCGGTGGAAACTGCAGTTTCATTCATATAAATGCAGTAAGGAAACCATATACATACAATTTATAAGTTTAAAAACATAGCCCATGTAATGAAATATGTAAAGTGGAACTGGAACCACAGCCTTCTTAAGAGAATAAGAACATTATAGTATGTAGATGTTATCACACAAGTACACAACAGTATAAATGTGCCATCCATTAGATCCACAAACAAAAAAAAGAAACAGAAATATTAGCTATAAATCATTTCAGGGAACTATATGATCACATTCAGTGGAATCAGAGCATACTTCGAAGTATCTGAAACAATTGTTTCCCTTAAACCCACAAATCACTCATGTAGGCTTCTGGACCAAAACTCAATGATTATACTTAAGGCCACAAAATCTTAGTCAGCAAGAACAGTTCACGCGCTTCTTAAAATTAATGATGAGAAATGGTTGTTGCATCAAGAAAAGGAAATGAATCCAGTAAGGATTATTGCATCAAGAAATGGGTGGACTTGGTAACCAAACGAAGGCCAAATTAAATGCTTAAATGATGCATTCTGTCAACAAACCAGTGCCACAATGCCTTGAGAAAATAGACCATATATGCAATTACATCCATAATTTAAGTATTAAACCACTATTTGAATGTCTGAATACTGTTTTCAGTTCTTAAAAAGATAAAAAAAAAGTAAGAACTCACCATTGGAGGTCCAAGAGGTGCTGTAGGCATGTTATTAGCATAGTAGTATGGTCCATCAGATGCTGGAGGTTGTGGAGGCCTCACAGAAGTTGATGGAGTGAAACTCTTAGCATTAGGGTTCAGCTTGAATTCCTGGTTTAGAAATAACAGTTGTCAGTGACCTTGCGACACAAATGATCAGAGGAATAGATGCCTATCAATATCCATGCACAAAAGCAGCCAGATGTAGTATACGATAGACCTTAGCATTCGGGTTCAAAGATGATTTTTCTGAGCTAAGAGAACCCATTGAAGAGCTCGGGGACAAGCCTGGAGCACATGCAACTGAGCTTGCAGCAATGCGCTCAGATGTTGATGATGTAGAACTACCAGGTCCTTGGGAGGAATTCACATATTCCCCCGAAGAAGGAACTTTTCTAGACAAAGAAGAATCTGCAGGTAGACTTTCTGAGGATTTCTTTGCTTGACCAGATGATGAAGGCTCAGAAGCGTGCGAGCTTGAAGATGGCACTTCCAAGTCTGACAAGAGTAGGACAGTACCATAACATCAGTTGAAGAACTTGTGTTAAAAATCATCAAGTGTAAGCAGATAACACAACTGAAATTAATAAGAACACTGATTCATCTGTAAACTAAAGATCTTAACCATAAATCATTTTACAACACTAGATAGCACCTTTACATAAAGCAAACTTTTACTAAATTTTACAACATAGCTTTGAAAGGATTAGTGTTCAAAAAATTTTACAGGGCTAAATTGTTCAATTCAGTGACACCTCATTTGGTTCGAACTTCAAAGGTAACTAAATAATCATGAAACCTCTCATTCAGAAACATAGCAATCATCCAATTCCGTAAACTAGGGATGGATACCTAGTGAAGGAATTATTCTACTAAATCAAAGTGTTACTAGCTAAACACACATACGGATAACATTTGACTTCATAACAACTGCACTGTAACCAAGTATAAGCACTCAGTTTGGCTTTACATTCAAACTATACATAGAACTCATAGAAGGAATACACTACCACAAAAGGACACAAATCAGGATAATCAACAAAAAAAATGTCTCTAGCTAATGACACATGATCACAGTAAATGCCATAAAGACAAATTGATGCATAGATCTATAACCAACCTTCAGAAATCGATGACCTGCCACCTTCAGATATCTGTAGAAAAGAAAAAGGTTTAAGTTGGATGTGAAAAAAGATGGTGTATGAATCATGTTAATAAGATAACACAGAAGGCAGCTTACAATATTCTCAGTTTGCAAATTGCTTGTGTCCCTATTACCACTGCTATCTTTGGTCAGTTTGTCATCCAACCTGTGGTTCACAATAGTGTGTCAAAAGTCTACCAATGATATTTCCATCACCATCACAATATCATCCTATTGCAATTAACACAAACTAAATAGAGAAGCTAGGAATAATGCATAATGGCCTCTTTTGGGGGGAAACAAGTACCAAATTTTAACCTAAACACAGAGGTTCAATTGTAAGAAACTACTACTGTTGTCCTAAAATATAGCTACCTCTCCACTTACTCCCTCATCTCAACCAACCACAACAGTCTCATTTAATTTCTCCACCTTCATCTCAACCAATCACAACCATCTTATTTAATTTCTCCACCTACTTCCTCGTTACCAATTACAACCATTGTTCATTTAAATTTCACATCAACCTTAATCCCTCAAGGCCTCAAAGACAGTCCAAAGGTAGCTATATCCACACACGTGGCAGGCCAGGAACTGGGAAACAGAACAGCGTGCACAAAAAAAAAATGCTTCCGAAGTGCCAATTAACATTTGCTCCTAGATCATGCCAAAACATGCATCCTGATGGAACTACTTGAGGTTGATCATGGAACTGAGGATTGTAATGGCTTGCTAAAATTATAGATTAAGTAGTAAGGGTTATCATAAGGAATAAGAAAACTTCTTCAGTTTAAGATCGCGATGTCCAATCTCTCAATAAAAAATGTGCTACTTAGTGCTAATCAGCTAGTAATTGTGATGGATAGTTTACAAACTACACTTTCTAGTGAGTTACTTAAAAGTTTGCGACAATAGGTTTTAGCAGATGGGCTCAATTTGAGCTCTAGCCTGTTGAGTCCGTGCTTTTCTTTTCTTTTTCTGTAACCCTAGATGGAGTAAAGAACAGAGAAAAAGCACAACCACACCTGGAAAAAGATTAATGATACAACACAACTTCCGAGTGATTCAGCATTAAAAAGTACACAAAACTCATATGTCCAGCGAATAGCACGATTTTATGTTAGAACCATATCGCAGCTTGCAATGTATAAAGCAGATGTAACATGCAAATTTATGTGTATGGATTAGATAGATGAAATTTGCAGCAAATGTGGAGAGAAGTATATATACCTGCTTTCATCAATGGGCAAAAGTTTATTCAGCTGGGACTGAGATACTAACTGGCTAACATTGTTAGTGACAGGCAAATCAGTGCCAAATAAATGGGAAGATGATTCTTCATCCTGCGTGCCAAGAAGATTAGCAAAGTTTTAAACAAGATTTCATGCTTAAAAATATTGCATATAGTAGTAAGAAAATATATTTGTTAATAGAAAGAAAAGCTGAGATACTCCCTCCGTCCCAAAAAAACCAAACCAAGAATTGGATGTGACGTAACCTAGTACAATGAATCTGGACAAGTCCAGATTCATTATACTAGGTTATGTCACAACCAATGATTTGTGTTTTTTTTTGGACGGAGTGGTAAGTAATTCTACTAAATATTGCTCTCAAAACTAATGGTATAACTCATATATTGGGGACGACCAACAGCTCAAGCAGCACCTATTTAGAGATGGAGAATAGTACAGATAAGGCCACTCCGCTCTCTTACCGCAGTTGATAACAAAGCCTTGGGATTAGTGTTGCCTGCCCTGGTGAGTGAATCAACTTGATTTGTATTGCTCAAGACATTTGTAGATGACTTAAATTTGGTATTGTCTGTATCTCTGCGCACCGCTGAATATTTTATCTCTTCATCATGGTCAAAGTCATCATCCAAATATAAACCCCTCTCCTGCAAATATAATCTCATATTTTTATATATACTACGAAGATAACTGTTGCACATGTGTTTCTATTTTAATATTTATGCAGTCGCTAAAACTTTCTACACCCTCCACTAGTTCCACACACGCACACACACACAGAGAGAAGCAATAAATTATAAGAATGAGCACAGAGTGAAACATTTATTTACTTTTTAGCGAGAAGGTGTTTGTATCCGAAAACATGCATATTTTTACTAAACTGAAGGACCAGAAAGCCCAGTGACTAGAGGCTTACCTCAGCAAGATGCATATCTTTTGTATCTTCTCCCTCTATTTCTCTAGCTATTCTTGAAGCATGCTTTTCAAGCTCTCTCATGTGAGGACCTCTCTCTAGCTTTGTGGTATAAAGTTCTTCATTGAAAGTACTCTTTACCCCAAACAAAGCTGCATTTGTTTCAAACTGGTCCCAGCTCCTAGCACCATATTAATTATTAATAGTCATGCTAACATGTATAATATATGAACATTATCCCCAGAGGAGCTAGTACTTTACAAGCAAAAATTTCCAAGGATCTAATAGAGAAATGAATCAGCAGAAAACTTCCAACATAATTTCAATCTTAGTTCACAGTTCCTTGCAAGTTACCAGAAAGTTCAAACATGTTCTGGCAGAGTTCCCATTCAAACAGATGCAAGAGGATTATAGGACATTAACTTGACAAAAAGTGCTTACCATTGACAATCATATATTGACTCCCCATGTATAACCTTTTAAGTAGATTGACATCACATTTAGTGTTCACTATATCAATGTTTTCAAAGTGGAAACTCAAGTCTAGTCGCCTCAGTACCGATTAGGGCGACTTTCCGATTAATCGCGGTTAGAACCAAGTCGCCTTAGTACTGACTAGGACAACTAACCACGACTAATCAGGATTTGTCGGACAACTTGAAAACATTATTATGGCCCTTGTGAAACCAGCTACACATAGCATAAGTATGAAACAAGTAGTCGAAGCTGATGTTATTGCTAATGATCACTAAGTCATCAAACAATCTCTAAATGTGATTGATTATTTCACAACCACCTTGATTTAAATCCAACTTTCACTGATGTGACTTGTAAATCTTAACTTTGTAGCCATACCTGTTCCCCTTTCTGTCATATTTTTCCAATTCGATGCACTCTGAATCCCCTTCATCCGGTGCCCAGCGCTCAAGCTCCCTCTCCTCAGGATAATGAGAGCGAGAAATCGCAGAGTCTATCATTAAGTCCTTCCTTTTTTCTTGAGAAGGACCTTTTGGCAGCTCATCTCCACCAAGTGCTACATCCTGAAAGTTCATGACAAATAGTCACAACATAAGAAAGCATAAACTGGACAATGGATCATGAGAAATCGGATAGCAATCAAAAGGAACATATTTGCTACTCACAAAAACCAGTGATCAAACAAACTAAGTATCAATAATGGCAGTTATATAAATTTTTGGGTGAGAACATAAACAGAAAAGCAAGACAACGGTGGGGGATAATACCTTGGCAAGAATTTGGACAAGCTCCCTTCCTGGTATTATCATAGTCTCAGGCTTCTTTACAACATCAGCTGCACTTTTCTGTCCCCTGGCAGAACCATCCTTTATCACCTGTGCCATTTTCATGATAACTCCTACAAAAACACTCTCAAGAGTTATGACCAAAAAAAATATCACACTTGCTCCCTCTAATCAGTATAGTACCAGGATATGCCAAAAGAAAATAAAAGGATTCAAAAGTAATGCCAGATAACATATGGAAGCGAGATTTGTTACCTAAGTCTTTGTCAGAGTTTGTTGCATGTAGGATTCCGGAGATAATAGAGCCATTTTTCACATGCACATCCACATGTTGTCCAATAAGTTGTGTCAAAACATATATTAGTCGATCCCTTGAAGGGCTTCCATGTCCTAGTTTGCCTCCATTTTCTAAACACAAATGAAAACGTCATCCATGCAGCATAATAACAAATACAAAACAAATAAAGTAAGACATGAGGTTTACCTGCACCACTAAAACCACCAGATGAAGATCTCAGCAACTGTGTTTTATTGTCATGCCTTCCACTACCCTCCCTGTCAAGCTTCCGATGGGGAAATCCATTGGCAGAAGCCCTAGGAGGCATAGTTTGCTGTGGGTGATTCATAGCTCCTGCATGAACCACCACAAAAGTTTAAATTTACATAAGGATCAAAAGAAATTCAAGATTGAGTTGAATGCAAAATGAACATGTGTAGATAGCACGCACAAACATTATATTGGTAACTAATTACTTATCACAAATTGATCCAGCATGCTTAAAATGTTGATGTCCTATCTTCATGTTAACTCTAAAAGCACAGTAGTAGTTAGTACTCTAGTATTACATCTAATCATCTAGAGATCATAATGAGCAATTTTCTAGAGGTTCCTTCCATTTTTAAGTGCCTCTGGGTCAAATGTTAACATAATTCCAATCAAACTAACAAGATATGTAGCAGACAGGCCATGGCAAAGGGTACAAAATTCTAACTAAAATGAAATTGCCCATAACTCATTTGGCATCCCAAGAGTGAACGTACAGGAACAGGGTGAGCTAAAAAATCAATAGGGCCCAACAATAAGAAATTCATAAAATGATTGCAAATCCTACTCAATAACATGTGAAAAGTAGCTTCCTCTCCCAAACTTATTATTGTGAGATTCTGTTATGAATCCATATGATTGTGCTAGGTGAACGAATAATGAAGCGACGAGTACAAATAGACCACCAAATCAGTAGTAGCCACAGGAAAGCTGGTTTCACCTCAAGAATGTATGACCACAGCTATTGCATACCGTAACAGAACAACATGCCAGTAAATGAATTGCAACGCACACTCTTGGGAAACACAAATATATACTGGAGCTCCATTATTTGGATTGGATAGAAGCTAACATCATAACAAGATATTTACGAACACAAATCAAATATGTACTAGTAGCAACGCTTCTACCACGCTACACTTTGGCCGCTAGCTGCAGCCCGGAAACCAGAACCGCTTGCACGCAGCCGAAACAACCCGCGGAGCTACAACAGCACGTTGCCCCCCCCCCCCCCCCGGGGGTGATAATACAGGTACCAAATGCATCAGATGCGGACAAAAACAGCTCGCGGCAGGCGGAAACAGGCGGAACCCGACCGAAGCAACGGCATTCCCGCGAGCCCCGGGGCGGATCGCGCCTCAGATCTACGCGCCTAGGGTCCAACGCGGGAACGAGGCGAGGCGAGGCGCCCGCCCCCCATCCCCGATCCAACCGAACGAGCAGAGAGAGAGGGAGAGAGGGAGGAGGGCGGGAGAAGAGACGGTGGCTGTTACCTGCGCCGCGGAGAAACCCTAGGGTTTCGGGGGGGTCACCGCCGGATCGGTGCGCGTGGGGAACCGGAAGCGGCGCGCGAGCGGGCGAGCGGGAAGGCGGGCGGGCGGGCGGGCGGCGGCGACGGAGGGAGCGCAGGCTCGGGCGGTGGAAACCCTAGCTTAAGCTCCGGGCGGCGGGAGGGGGGGGAGAGGAGAGGGGGTGGGTGGTGCTCGCCGCCGCAGCCGCCGCGGTGAGGGAGGCAAAGGCAAAAGGGAGGAGGAGGCGAAAGACCGAGCGAATCGATGGTCCGCGCGAGGCGAGGAGTTTTTTTTTTTCTTCTGGTGTTTGGCTCCGCGGGCGCGAGCTGAGCTGACTCGTCGCGTCGCCTGGCTTGGTGGGGGGGTGGGTCGCGTTGCGTTGTTGCGTGCTAGGTCAGGTCGCGGTGGGTCGTCGGGCTACGCGGCTCGTGTCGTTCGGCTGTGGGGTGTGTGGGCGGCACGTGCCGGGCGCCTGGAAGATTCACACGCCGATCGCAGCAGCTTCTCTGTTTCCATTTCCCCTTTTCTTTTTTGGTTTCTTTTTCTTTTTCTTCTGGAAGTGTATTCGGGCTCGTTCTGAAGTGGAATCTCTTGCGCTGACGATTCCGACACGTTTTAACCTGTACGCTAGCCGTGTCATTGCACGTGATAAAAATACGAAATATATACTGTATTCTCTTTTTTTCTTTTGAAAATTTGAGAAAACTACCCATAGCTCACTAAAATACTCATCCGTTTTCAGCAAAACCACTACTTCTATCATGTCAAATTCAACACCAAATAAACTATGCCTCAGGGAATTGGACTAGTTGGGCATATTTATTAAACAAAAACAGTACAAACATAAATGTTCACATAAACTCGTGCACTTATCCCTATAAACACATACCGTACCCCTTATAAGCACCTCTAAAAAGACATATCTTAAATTTGACTAAGTCACCACGAGCGGCTCGCTATTGATAAATATATCGTCTACCACTAATAGAATTATCAAGCATGCTAATACAAATATAATCTAAAATAGACTGAGCCATCCCATGGCTTACTCATGGATGGATCCACCTTGGTTTTGACTAGTGGTACATTCGCGATCAACTTTGGTTCATAGTGTACCATGTTATTTCGTATGGCAGTATTCTTTCTTACCGTTTAATATTTTTGTCTTGAATGTTTTTGCTCCCTTTTGCATGTTGAGCTAAGTTGCCTCCCTTGAATTCGATTTTTAGGGAAAATTCAGGGGTTTCATTCATCATTTGTGGTGCCTTCTTCTAATTTGATTGCTAATAAGACAAGTAAAAATCCTCAAGTTTTAAAAATTAAAAAATGGATTTGGCTTATAATTTAAAGTTGAAACAAGTAGGCCATTTTGTCACCTTTGTGTGCTCATCCTCTGTATCTCACCACACAAATTTTCGCTGATGTCCATCTCTCTTGTGTTTGTGGCATACTGTTTTGATGAAAAGAAGAAGATGGCACTTGTTTTCTCAGAGCTCTAAAATTCACATAATATTATCCAACCTTCAATTTTCATAATGGTATATGGCATATCCCCAACTATTGTGATGAATTAATCCAATGTGTCTTCTTTTCAAGGAAATCAACCAAATATGTTAGTTGCGAGACAAGGTACTCCCTCCGTTCCATATTACAGATGTCTTGGGTCTATCCTAGGTAAGACCAAGTTTATAGAAAAATGTAGCAAATATTTTCAACACTAAAAAATATACTATAAAATATATTCAATGGTGGTTTAATATAATTAATTTGATATTATAGATGATACTATGTGTTTCTACAAACTTGCCCCAAACCAAAAGACATATAAATATGAAATGTAGGAATACAACACAAGCCTCAATTTGGTGAGCATAGATGGATGAGCCCCTTAACAACATGTTGGTTTCTTTAGACATGTTTGGCAGTACTTTAACTCCTTAATCTAACTCCATAAGCGGAGTCTAGAGTGGAGTTGTTAATCGCTCTGAACCCCAGCCTCACCCCTCTAGTTCATTTTTTCATAATACTCTAGCCCACTCCACTCTTTATTTCTTTTGTGTGTGTGTGTGTGTGTTGCTAGAGGAACTATACATCGCACTGACACCCCCCCCTCTAGTTCATTTTTTTCAAATCACTCCAATCGGGAATGGGAATCCCCAGCCCTCCGGGGTCTTCGGGGCAACTGAGGTAGTGTATTACTTCAAGAGACCTACAAAATATATATCTTCGAGAGACCTACAAGATCTACATCTCTAAGGTACCGAAAAGAGGGTGGAGACCTATAAGATTTATATCTTCAAGGTGTTGAGGAGGCAGCTAGCAGCTTGGTGCATTTTCCACAGAGATGATCATTAAGAACTTGTTCATCAACGACATCTTCGAAAAGCTTGTCCAAAGTAACAAGAAAACCTGTGAATTAGCGAGGGGAGAGGTCTCAAGTGCCCTGGGACAACTTGGGGCCTCAGGCGCGCAGCATGCCCAGGGTGTGCGGCTGCCCTGAGGTGTAAGGGCTACCCTCGGAGCACAATACAGGTGACTAGAGCTGCCCTCGAGGTTCTCTGCTCCTCTGAGTGGGCCTGAAGGTTTGACTTCAACCAAACATCATGATTTCTGTTGCATGAAATAACCATTTGGAGAATAGCTCATCCGCATATGTCTAAGGACGTGGCGCCACATGTAGCCTCATGTGCGCCCACGTCAACCAAATGAATGGGAGGGGCGTGACATGTCGCGCCCGCATCAACTCCCGCATGGTCCCACCTCGCCACCTCTCAAGGGTTGACTGGTGGACCCCATAACCAGACAGAGATTTCCTTGCCTCCACCACCACTTATTAAGCTAATAGGAGGGGCAATCACTTCCGGTCAGCTTGCTAGGAGAGACATTGACAAGTCTAAGCATATCAAACTCTTTGGAGTAGGTCCTGTTCTTACATTCATGTATTGGCACCGTGGACTCCTCTTTGCCTATAAAAGGAGGATCCATGCCAACGGATAGAGGGCTGGATTTCATAGTAATTAGAGCCCACACAAGTCCCATATCTCATTTGTAACACTTGTTCCTCATCGATAATCCACATACACATAGAAGTAGGTAATGCATCCGTACGCCCCAAACCTGTATTCTTCTTTGTGTTCATCTGTTCCCTGTGGGTGACTCAGGCTTGACTAGCCCCTTGGCCAAATCTTCGAGAAGGAGACGGGGGGGGGGGGGTACTCGCTTCTCCGTTGGAGGAATTCCGTACTCCAACTGTTTGGTTAGCATCCAAGCAGAGGTGGAGCTAAAGCTAGAGTCCTACCAAATAATCCCTCCAAGTTGTAGATATTGGTCTCCAACAATTTAATCTTAATATTTACTAGTTCTTTGGTTTCTTTTAAATCCCCAATTGTTGGGATTTGGTTTGTAAATGCAATCAATCTAGCTTCATCATGTTAGTAGATATGGGTGGCAATTTCCTCGTTGGAGATAGGGGCCCACCCCTACGAGGCTAGGGGCAAGGGAGAATTCTGATCCTCGGGTAAGCAGGGTAGGGGCGTAGGGCCCACTAATTTTCGAGGATGGGGACAAGGATAAAAAGAAACCCATGGTGGCCAGCAAGGCGGGTATAAGCTACTTCTCTAAGAGTAGCCAATTTCCAAAAATATAGGCCCAGTTGGCCCATTCCAAGTGGCCCATATATAAGGCTAACCCTAATCCCCATCTACCCTCACCTAGCCCCCTCTCCGCAGCCACCACTCCTAGGATGCCTCGTCGCTGGCCATTGTGCTACGCCCCATCACGACGCCCCCTCTCGTCGCTTGTCATCTCTTCGCGGCGCCCCCTTGTCACCAGCCATCTTATGCATCATTGCAGGGCCCCGAAGGAGCTAAGGACAGGGACTGATTGCACCCCGTTCATCCCTCCTGGGCCAAGGGTAGGGATATCCGCGGGTGAGCCGAAGCAGGGGTGTTCCAGCCCAACCCATCCCCACCATACCCCGTGGTCACCCCGATAAATAGTAGAGGATGCAATAAGTGGGGTGCATATAAACTAGGAATAGCATTGTGCAATGTGGCACGAGAATGCCCTTATAGCCCCACAACAGTTGGTTAAAAAGACTAGAAAAGACGGTTGGTTAAAAAACCAAAAGTAAGATCCAATCCCAGTTTATAGGCCCATGCAGCTTATCATTGTATAGGCCCGTTACAATACATGAGTATAGTACTAGTCTTCTCTACTATTATAAAATTGAAGATGTTTTTACCGGTGCTTCAGTACGTCATTCGTGCATGAGTCAGTTTTTAAGTTCGTTCGCTTATGTTTTTACCGGTGCTTCAGTACGTCATTCGTATATGAGTCAGTTTTTAAATTCGTTCGTTTTTGGGAATTCAAATCTGTATTTGAGTCAGATTTTAAGTTTGTTTGCTTTTAGAAATACAAGAGGAGTCGTATAAGAAATATCTTTTAAAAAAACTTACATGTTAACTTGAGATGATCGAACTCCTAATTGTAGTTCATGATTTTCTAGAAAATAATATATCCAAGCGAATTCTCACAGTGAAATTTCACCTTAACTAAACCGTATAACGATAATAAAATTAAAATAGACTTCACCCGTTGCAACATATGGGACATTTTTTCTAGTATTAATAAAATCCTTCTCCCATAATCCCGTAAAAGAACATAGGTAGTTCGACAAAATCAATGTGCATTTTTTTAAATTGCGTTTTTTTCCATGCGATTACCAAAATCTTTAGATCGGACTGCTCTTGCAACAATTAACTTGAACAATGCTGCAACAGAGTTTTCACAACAGCAGCAGAAACCTAGTTGCAGGTTAACACTTCCAGTTTCGACTGAAATGGCATGCATAGATTCTTTCAAGCAGAACAGATTAACAGTTAAGTATTAGAGAGTACATGTGCCGATCAATGATCCCAACAGTTTAACACCAGCCCAAAAGTTCAGGTGTTACCAGTGGACATCAGTCTGAATGTCCAGCCCCTTGTAAACATATGACAGAAACAAAGATGAATTAGAAGACTACAACTACATGCCATTGTCACTAGTTTCCAAGTGCATTATGGAAATGAAAAGAAAAGGATATCAAACACCTTGGCAAATTTAATCATCATCGATCAACCAAAAGGAACCCATCCATTCTACAGTGGCGCTCTGTTCATCTGGCAACAGCCATCTAAAACACTTTCAGCAGTGAAGACAAGCAAGACATCCACAGTTTCAGCTTAAGCAGTGACTGGCGTTTCTACTTTGGGGGTATCTTGTAACTTCTTCTGCGATTCTTTTATATACTTCCACCCACGCTTGTTTACCCCACTGATTTTTGTTGGCGCTTCAGCAGCTTGAACACCTGGATGAGAATCATATTAGAGAACAGATAATAGAAATATTGGGATACCAGCATTTACGGTACATCAACCATGTATATTCTAACTTAGTTTGAGATCCAAGTATGCCTATTGACATTGTTAGCTGCGGCAGGTTTCAATATCTTGCTTCAAATCCAAAAAGCCTTTGCATGGGGCCAGACAACAGTAACTAGGTTGTGGCCTGTCACAACAGAACATAAAAAAGAGAAACATGGCAGAAAAAACAGTAAAATGTCGCCTGGTTTCCATCATGGTATCAACTACTTAGGGAAAATAAATGCTAGGGAAACTAAAGCAGCATATAAGCACGGAAGCAGAGAACAGTGTTATTGGTGAGAAATCATCTATTGATCTAATGTACCAAAAGCTACCTACTACAATTTTCATATCATTGAAAAATAGAAACTAACACATAAAAGCTCTCTTTGAAGAATTGATTGGGAGTGAAAAAGAAACATTATGATGTTGTAGGAATTATATTATTCAAGGATTCAAATACTATGGATGCATTCAAAAAAGATTAACACATTACCCGTCTTTACTCAATTGTCACAGATAGGGCACGGAATTTGAATCAAGTAACAACCAAATCAAAGGAGATTTAAGGGTACAGTTCTACGGGACTCCTCTACTTGTACACAACTAACAATGCCTGAAGAGATATAAAAATCACACATAGATATAACTGAAAGCATCAGAAAATTACCAACTTTCATTTTTACAACCAATAGAACTTGATCAACTGCACTTTTATCGACTCAATAACCCTTTTCCATTGCCATGTTTTTCTTTTGTGATTGTTGTTTGTTACAACCTCAGTGTGGCCACAGAAAATGCATCACACCTTCCAGTTGCTAGGAGTATTCGTTTATAGTTTTGCAAAAGCCTACACCTGGATATTTAATTTTTAAGTTGGCATGATTACTTGAAGCAGCAGGTTTATCTTTTTTCAATGTTCATACCCCTACAGAAACTTAGGTGAACTCATATCATATCAGAACATCAGCCCAAGCTTGGTCCATGAGACGCTGAATTATATGCAATAACCATTTGGGGGAAGAGCTTATTCTCAAATTAAGGGAACTAAAATTGAAAACAAGTATTTTGGAAAAACTCTGTTAGATATAGAAGGATTGTGGATCTTTTATCAGTTTCTAGAAACCATGGATCCAGCCCTGTATGACACAATGTATGAAAAAAAGCAAAACATTAAACCAAGTAAGCACAGGTTGTTATTCCCATTGTTCTAAAAGGCAGCCTAGTCCTGTGTTAAGCGTTTGTCTCCTGCCTGACTAGCACCTAGCGCCTTGGTGAAATTCATGAGCATAATCAAATTATTTCCAGGATACAAACAGCAAACAGAATTAGAGACTATCATGTGCAACTTCACAGATTGATGTCAAGCATGATTATCAGCAGGCATGTGAAGCATGATTCATTTATGCCCTCTGCTGCACACTCGTGCTATACCAAACTGCTGATACAAAAGCAAATCGCATATAATACACACAAATCTACTGGCAAACAACAGCCATCGTATAATTACACATTTTAAGCAGGGTATCACCAAATTTGGAAGAGAACAGGAAAGGGGCAAAGACTAACCGGCCTTGTAGCGAATCCCCCACGCCTTCCCATGACGACCATCCTGCATTCCAAAGATCACGAAATCACAAGAGGCAACAGAAATGATTCGAAATGTGTCCGAGAAAGGGGGGGCGCTAACCTTGTAGAGGTTGATCTTGGTGATCTGGTAGGAGACGTCGCGCCAGGTGGTCTTGGCGACCTTGTAGCCCACGCCCCACGACGGCAGGAACTGCACCACGTCGAACAGGTTCTTCTTCTTCTTCCTCCCCTTCGACTCCTTCGCCACCTCCGCCGCCGCCGCCGCCGCCGCTCCCCCCTCCGCGGACGCCGCGGGGCTGGTGCTGCTCAGGGCTCTCTGCGTGGACAGGGGCCCGAGCCCGAGGGATCGCCGGAGCAGGCCCAATCCCCTCTGCGCCATAGCCATCGGGAGCCGAAGAAGATCGAACCAACGCGTTACTGAGAGAAGATTAGGAGGAGGAGGCGAGCTCCGGCGAGCGGAGGGGAGAGGCGGCGGCGGGCTAGGGTTTTTGGGTGGAGTGCACGCGGAGAGGCTGGCCGCTCAGGTGGGTTCGGGAAGATCTGGGCCGCTCACACTGATCGATCGGACGGTGGCAGCAAAACCTCTTGTACACTTCTCGCCGTTTTTATATACAAATCTTAATTGATGAATGGAGAAACCTAAACGAAACGTAAATGAGCCACGTCATCCAATAAATATTAGCCATTGGATTCATAAAAAATAAAAGAGGGTGAATGAATCTTAACCGTTGGATTAGATGGATGATAAAAAAAATCATTCAATAGGCTTTCAGAAGCTACTGGAAGAGGAAAGAGAGCCCAGAAAGAAATAAGTAGAGGAAAGATATAAGATTACATATATATTTTTACGATTTACACTTATAGCAAATTATTTTTTAAATGAGCCCTCATATTTTAGGTAAGATTCATTCTAGGGATTGATCTATTAAGAGCATATTCAAAATGTATACTCATATGATAAATTTTGTTTCTAGAAGTTAACTGTTAATATGTTTGAGAAAAATGCTACTAGGACATACATATTCATTCCAATGAGAGGTCATGATCTCCCAAATATAGATTTAATGATTTTCACACTGATTTAAAACAAACAAAATCAAGAGGGGATGATAGAGGGGTCATGCAACGATGAAAACAACTATAGGATGAGATGTAAAGTTTATAATAAATAGCAAGTTATTTATTATATCACCATAACATCACTCATCCTAACCTATATTCTTTTACGAGCAACAAAAACTCAAGAGAAATGGCTTACCACTCTCATGTACCACGTAACAGGATTTTAGAGTCGCGCGAATGCACGACATGATGTGCTAGTGTGAGTTGAAAATTCGCTCCCTCTAGTGCTTTAGGAGTTTCTAAAAATCCAAAAGAACTGCTCCAAATCAATTGAATTTGTAAACCTAAGTTTGAATTTCCTAGATGAAACCGGCCGGTTTCTTGCGGTAAATCGATTAGGTTTGATTGAGATTGGGTTGATCTATACTGCAAACTTATTACAACCATAAGGAAAATTGACCAGTTTGAATGGAAAACCAATAATTAAAAAGTGCAATGTTTACTAATGGTACAAATTGAAGGGTGAGAGCGTAAAACATGTTCTCCAAGGAATTTCGACGGTAACATCAACATATTGTCTCATAGGATTATTTTTTTTATTCTCACAGTTCCAATTTGAATTTTCTGAGTTTAGGTCAGTTTCGATCTTACATTCATAATGCGGACCATAGTAAATCAGGAAAAAAACTGTTTTTTTTTTTCAAAATTCATTGCATTTGTAAACTCATTTTAACCGATATATCTAAGAGTACAACCATTTAACGTATATCTAACCCAACCATAGATTACAATCTAAACGAGTTACTTCTCTCCTACTAAATTATTTTTAGGTTGAAACACCAAGCTAACTACTAACAATTCATATAATGGCTTTGCAAACCTCATTGATGACAATTTCGACATAGGAAATTCTGAGTAACTTTGCAAAAGGTTTTCATTTTAGTTTGGATGATTTGGAAAGCTAGAAATGACTTTTATTTCAAAAAGAAAGTCTGGGGACCCATTCAAGTCAATATTGCTGCACAAATCATGTCTTCTAATTTCGTTTGTGATCTTAATGCTCAAAATGAAGATCATGATTCTCAGATTCATCAGGTTAACAATTGTTCAGCTCTTAATTTTGCTTCAGTGATTCGTTGCTATATTGATGCTTCTTGGAAAGATGGCAGTACTGGAATTGGTCTCTTCATACATAACTCTGCTACTCATAAAGCTCTTTTTTTTTTCAAGCTTCATCTGAATTCTTCTCTTCATCTTTACCAGCAGAGCTAGCTGCAATTATCACAACCATATCTATTTATCAAAAGCTTAAAATCACTGATGTTACTCTCTTATCGGATAATCAAGAACTAGTTAACCTTTTACAGGTTCAAGACAATGATAGTCAGCCTCATCATTGGAGCTTAAATCCTTTACTTCCAAAGCTAATCTTTCATGCAGGAACGCAGGCTCTTAACATCAAATGGATTTCAAGACAAGTTAATAAAATAGCTGAGTTCCTTGCCATGAAAGCTAGAGGAAAAATTGGTCAATCACAAAATCAAATAGTTTGTCAGGACATTTCCACTTACATTCTCATTCCAACTGTCCTACTAAGGATGCTTTAGAATCCTCTCCTCTTATGGAGAATGTATAGTTGGTTGATGTAATGTGCTCCTAAAGTTAATAAAGTTAATTCTAAAAAAAAAGAAATTCTGAGTGGTTCACACTATAGATACATCTTTACACATGTTTTTCTTTCCTAATTTCAGTTCCGATTTTGCTATATCTTTGTCGGGTGATTTTCTGTATAATATTTGACCGTTTTTTTTGGTTTGATATTGCACTACAATAGCGGGATGAGGATGAGGGCCTGTGTTTGGACATGCCTCGTGGCAGTCAACGTGACTCGATCTCCGTGCGAAATTTTCGATTTTGCGCGCCGTGTGTGTAGAGTGACTTTTTTTCTATTGTATTTGACGTTTCCTAAGCCATAGGATCATGCGCTAAGATTAGTGCAGAAAATTACAATCCTATATAACTAAAATTACATTCGTAAATTCAGTTGATACGATATGTAAATGCACTGTAATTTTGGTAAAAATATTGTGTAAGTAAATATGTATTTCCTTTAAAATATAAAATTACAATCCTATATAACTAAAATTACATTTGTAAGTTCAGTTGATACGATATGTAAGTGCACTGTAATTACACTATAGTTACAGTGTAACTATAGTAAAATTACACTGTAACTTTTAGTAGATGGGTTGGTGATATTTTTTTTGCAATGTAAAGATCTAAAATAAAATATATGCAATATATATAATTAATATATGTTGATACATGTATAGACCCTTCTAATCAAGTGATCAAATGAGCCTAATCCAAGTGTCTAAAATCTGTGTGATTTGGACCAAAAATCTGTCGTGTGATGGACTTTCACCTCTGCTCTACCTTCCTCCTCTCTCTCTTGTATTAGGAGGAGAGCGGCACGACCAGTGGAAGCATGAGGTGGCAGCTCGTCGCGGCAGCGCTCCGGCAGGATTCACGCCGCAGCTCGCGCTCGTGCCGCCGCAAGAACCCTGAGCTGCTGCTGGAGCCCCGGCGCTTTTTGTCACGGCATGGAGTGCCGGAGTGATGCCACCATCGACGACCTGGGCCACGCCTCGCCCCGTCGGACGAGCTTCCGGCTGATGCTTGTCCCAATGGCCGATGTTAACTCTATATATGTGTGAACTGACATGTCTCGTTCCAAACCAAGAGCAGCAGCATGAGCTTACCAACTCTTCGCTCTCACTGCTATACGCTTGATCGTCATTTGCCACAAGTTAAAATTATCAATACAAAGCTAGCTGCAGTGTCCAGTTCTTCGATATCCACCTAAGCTCTAGCTAGTTGCAGCATAATTCAGAGCTAGCGGCCGTAGCTCGTAGTACTAGCTCGATCCATGGCTGCGGCGGCATCGCGGGCGACAGACCCGGAGTGGCAAGTGACGGTGCCGGAGCTCCGGAGGGTGCGACGGTGAGGGTGGAGCACAAGGCCGGCTTCCGGGCCACTGTGACGGCACTACTGGAGAAACCATCTTTGCTAGGTTGGCCGAAAACAATATTAGTCCCGGTTGCAATAGAAACCAGGACTAAATATTACTTTTTGTCCCGGTTGAAAAGCCAACGCTATTTTTATGATCTTTAGTCCATTTTTACTCCTGGTTCAAAAAGCGTCTAGCCCCTTACTATCGCTTCGTATATAATTCCTTGCACTTATCCTCTCCTCCTCGATCGCAAACACTTCCTCCTCCTCCCTTTCCTCCTCTCTCCACTCTCTCTTTCCTCTTTCTTATCCTCTGCTTTTCTTTTTCTTGCAGCAGCAGAGGGAGCGGCCGCCTGCGCACGGGAGCGAGCGGCGGGGGGCGGCAGCCCCCCGCGCGGGAGCGAGTAGCGGCGGCCACGGGCGTGGCGGGCGGCGGTGCGAGGCGACGGCGGCGGCGCAGTGGTGAAGGCAGGCAGCGCGAGAAGACGGGGATGAGTCCCGGTTGATTTAGTTGTTAGATTTTGCTGATTTATCTGTGAATTTGTTGATTTGTGATGTCTTTGGTTGTAAATTTGTGATGTGAATTGTGACTGTGGATGTGGATGATTTTGTGATGTTTATGTGAATGTTGATGATTTTATTGTTGAGTTTGGTTAGAAATCAATATTCAAACAACAAAAAACAATGAATATAAGAAAAATAAGGGACTAAAGATGGTTTGTCCGGATTAGTCCCTGTTATTTCAACCGGGACTAAAGATGGGGATCTTAAGTCCTGGATTTGCGGTCTCGGTTACGTACCTGGGATTAAAGGGGTTACGAATCGGGAGTACAGGTTAAAGGGGTTACGAATCGGGAGTACAGGTTTATTCTCCAGCAGTGCGGGTCTGGAAGATCGGCGCCGACGACCCCCGAAGGGTGGTGCACGGTGTCAAGGTCGGCCTCGCGCTCTCCCTCATCGCCATGTTCTACTAGACCAAGCCCCTCTAGGATGGCATTAACGCCGCCGCCATGTGATAATTCTGTGTGTTGTTGTTGTTGTCTTCGAGTATACCATTGGTAAATCTGTGACCGATCGATGACTGTCAGCGTCATGCACTTGAAGCTGCATGCAGCACTGCCGCAGAGAATTCTTTTTCCTTCTCTATTTGCTAAAATTCAACCCCTGCCTTCTTTAAAGACCGCCATTCTACGTACAGCCTATCCAAGTAATGAGCTATCTCCCTCTACACATTAACACGTCTATATATAGCTCAAACTCACTCTGCTTGCAATTGGCTACTCGATGGCTTAACGTTCGCTGAACAACTCTTGCATGCTTCCATCATAAGCAAGTACAGTACAATGCAATACTGCATGTAGCTAGGGAGATCGACGTACATGCATGTGCATATGATTTGCCCGCTGACTCACTGAATACATATCATGATCTTCCTTTTTTTTTTTGTTGGCTCCTTGTTGCTGTCCTAGTCATAGTTGGTTCGGCATGGGAAGTGTCTGGATTCGTAGGGATGTGGATCCTCTTACTTAACTACACATGTAGTTGAGTCACTAACATGTAGGTCCCACTTTGCTATGGCTCACATGTCAGTGGCTCAACTGCACAACAGTTAAGTCAGAGGATCCCAGTTAAGTCAGAGGATCCCTTTTCGATTCTGTCATTCCCTAGGAGTCGGTTTGAAAGATGGTGTTTGTGGATGAGTCCGTCATTTCCCAGCAACTCTACTGGTTCTACCATCTATTCAACGGAGATTGAAATCTATGGCGGGATGGTGGCTCGGTGAAGGGGGAGAAAGATAGAGGAGGTTAGCCATGCGCTAGAGGATTTTTCACAACTTTTTTTTGCTGGTTAGTATGGAAGGATACGCGTTCTCTTCGACATAAATGATTGTTTTGGCTGATCAGCTGCACATAAATGAGAAACATGATCAACATATGATTAATTAAGCATTAATTATTGAAAACTAAAAAATAGATTGATTTGATTTTTTTTCAAAGCATCTTCTATATATAAAGTTTTCGCTCGAAACACACCATTAAACATTTTGAAAAGCTTAACTCTTTCAAGCCTCTTTCAATGAGCTCTTTCGAGACATACCGTTTTAACAAATAATGAAAAACGAGAATTAGCTAAGCTAATTTAGCTCTTTCGAAAGAGCCCACATGTCGGTGGATTAGTTGAGGAAAGTATATACGGCCATGTGTTAAAACGGGTTTGTTCCAAAGAGCTGTGAGCAATTAGCATTGGGATGTGATGTGAACTAAGTTAGTTGTTTTTTTTTTTTTTTTGCAAGGAACTAAGTTAGTTGTTGAAGCACTTGTTCCACATTTGCTTCTGGTGGTGAAATTTTACCAATTTGTGTGTTGATTAAAGATTAACTGCAGCACATGTCATCTGGTTTTCAGCATTCACTCCAGGGTTGATAGCTGGACTTGCCTATTTATTCCCAGTCTACTTTTTTTCTGTAGTGAATTTATTCCTATTCTTTTGCTCTCTTGTACTATGCATCCCTCTTCAGAGTTCAGATAAGTCTGACTCTTTCAACCTCTTATAATGCACAAGACTATCACTTCTTCAATTTCTTCCTTGAACCACTGTGAATTGTCCATGTCTACAATGTTATTGCTGAATCTCTCCCCTTCCCATGATAATAAAAACTGCATTTAAATGTGTGGTTTAGCCTAGCTTCCTTTTGCTAATTAAGTTCATTGGCCTGATGAATAAGTTCGGAATGGGAGGTATTGGGTCATGCAAAGATTTACCACTGGAAGTAGCATGATATCCTGAATCTGCGAGCCCAACTGAAGTAAAAACTTTTCCTTCCAGAACGAGGCACCGCGGTGATTACCCTGTTCCAACAGAGAAACAAGAAGAAGGATAGTAACTATATGAGACTTCCAACTGTGGCACATGTTTTGGACTTTGGATCTTCATCACTCTATTGACAAGTTTAAGAAACATAAACAGTTGTGCATAGTAGCAATATTGCTGGGGAACAGTTCTCCTCCGTGATGTACACATCTTGTCTGAATTTTGAACTGTCATAACTCTAAATCTATTCTCTAATCAAGATTACACCAGAGATAATCAGACAATCAAAGGAACAAGATTGTCTGATCAGAGAATAAGGAGGACATAAACAATCAATCAAATGAACATATTAGCAGTGGGTTTATCTTATTAACCATAGCCGTGATTATTCACATTTCATAATCATAGCTGTGATTCATTTGTTTCATCACACAACTAGATATCTACATATGCCAAATGCTGAACCGAGCCATGCATTACATTGCCGTAAGAGCCATGTATTACATTGTCGTAAGAGCCAAATTAACCGAGCCCCTTCTCTTCACTCTCCTCTGCTCTCGATCATAATATCTCTACTCCCATCATTTTAAGCCTGAAACACCCAGCTACGCAGTCACCACTCCCAGCCATATTTAGTTTACACACAACTCATTATATACTACATACACCCCTTTCGTATATCCATTAATTGAGTCGATCATGCCCTACTACTTTAGTTTGGGCATGGGAGGTACTAGGAGATGCCAAGGCACATAGTTGTACTAGGAGCTTGCAGTAATATGATTAAGGTTGGGAGCTTAAAAGATTTCGAAAGAGCAGTGGCATAGAATGGTTACTTTGTAGTGAGTTGCGTCTATAGTCAAACATTTTCACGCAAGGAAGAGCTAACAATTTGGCATGCATGATTAATTTGCTACGATATGTGGATTTAATTCAACAGTATTTACTAAAACTTATTCTGTAAAAACAACAATTAATTAATTAGCACATTTGTGCCTTGCTAATCCTATGTATACGAATGTATAATCATGCACATTGCATATATGATACTAGCCCACAGAGTCTTAATTTGTCATTTGCTAATACTACGTGCATATATAGTATAATGTGCTGAGCTGTTCATTGGAGCTTATTAGTTCCTGCATCACGTCTCTTTAATCTTTCCAACTTGTATTCTTTGTTTATAAGAGGTCTTGAGAATGTCCCGGATCAGTCAACCGATCGATCGGGCTGCTGATCGGTCCCAGTGTAATACTCTCCCACTTTTGCTCTAACAATACATACATATAGCAATCTTTAAAATAATTTTTTTCTCATAAACTATTTATCCGACCTACGGTACGATTATACCATTGTATTTATTATAACTAAATCTTTATAACAATATGTCACACGATTATATTATGATGAAAGAAAAACATATGTTTCAATCCGTTAACACTTTTTGTTTTATATGTGATAGTGATATGTTTCAATGTGTGTCTTCAGTGTGTTTCACGAAATTCCTGAAACTACCTACCACTACTCCCTCTTCTCTCTCTCCACCTCATCCGTGCATGCATGCATGCATTTTAGCGAGTTTCAAAATGATTTTTCTCCTAAACTAATTATCCAATCTACGATCTAATCATACCTTGTATTCGTTGTAGTTAAATCTTTACAACAAGATATCGCATGATTATATTTTGTTAAAAGAAAAACATATGTTTCAATATGTTAATATTAGTTGTTTAATATGTGACAGAGACATGTTTCAATGTGTATCTTCACCATGTTTCATAAAATTTTAATTTTTAAATGTTTCAGTTGTTGGTTTTTTCGTTTCACCATATATAACTTGATGTTTCACTCTTGATCAACTGAAACATTTGACCGACCGACATTTTTTTTGGCATCGGACGCCCGACGGGAAGATTCCCATTGATTTCTAAAGAACAATTTAGGAATAAAAAATAATGCTAACAAGGGCTTAGTAATTCATCAATCCTCAATTTATCTGCTGGCAAGCAACATCCTCCTATAGTATGTGATCGTTAATCCGCTCCATCTGTGTCTAACCCTAAGAGAGATGGAGCAAGGAGTAGGGGCAGCCGAGCACGGGCGTGCACAGCGGTGGCGACCGGCGAACACGTACCACGGCTGATCTGATTGTTGCTGAGTGCTGTGTGGTGCAGATGCTGCTGATGGATGCTGGCTGCTGGATGGTTGCAGAATATCATTGATTCATTTTTGTGAAGCATTGATTAGCTTGAAAGCTGTTAAATTGAAAAGTTTGGAGTAACAGAAAAACTAGCCAACGGAATCCCATAGGAACGGAATAAGTGAAACGACATCCAAACTTATTTATTCCCCTTCTATCTCTCTCTCCAGAGCCTTGCTTGGTCGTCCTCCTCCTTCGCCTCTCCTCCTCTGTGCCTCTCTCCCTCTCTAACTCCTCTCTTCATTCCTAATGGGGCTGGGGCAAGTATCCATAGCAAGCCCTTCAACACGGCCAAAGTGCAAGTATCCACAGCAAGCCCTTCGACAAGGCCAAAGTGGTGTTAGCTCTCACTGTGCTAGACATCACGTCGTTGATGGTGGTCATGGGGGCTCTCGTGTACCAGGTGCTTAGGAAGAGCTTCAACGAGTTCGAGCTAGGAGGTGAGATTGAGGTGTCCGTCCTACTGTTGCAGGCGATGCTCGCAACCATCACGGTCGCATGCGTGTTGAGGATCTAGCAGTGGCGCTCCGAATCAAGGATGGCAACAAGAAGGAATGGTGTCCTTCCACCTCTAAGGAAGATAGCCATATCATCTTTGTGCTTGCCTTGTCTCTTTTCCCTTGTCCTCATGGCTCTTATCGGCATGAGGGCCTAGTATCCATGAAACATGCTTGATACCCACAATGTACCTAATGCTTAGGTATCAGTTCCTAATACATAGGTATCGTGTAATTGGTACCCAGATTGTTCCGACTGATATCATAGGTATCAGGCCTGATACCTGGGGTAGCAAGGTACCTGGTACATAGATCAGCATTAATCTCATAGGTATTAGGCCTGATACCTGGGGTAGCTACTAGCTAGGTACCTGGTACCTAGATCGGCATGAATCACATAGGTACAAGATCTGGTACTAGGCATTGGATACCTGGGTATCACATACATGGTACCTAGACCAGCCTAAAACCTAAAGGTACCATACATATAGCGCTGTCTATGAGCCGAGCTCGAGCGAGCTCGCCTACCTAGTCTCGAGCTCGATACAAGCTCAAGTTGAGCCTATAAAATGTTCGAGCTTTCAGACAAGCTCGATTGAGCTCGAGCTCGACTGATAAGCTTGATTTTTAAGCAGAACAATGTATTTCAAGGATAATCTTTTAAAACATAATTAATTTCTAGTTCATCATATTAATAGAAGAGGAAAAATAATAAAATAAATATATGATGCCAATACAAGGCTTACAAATAACATATTTGATATCCTAATGTATTAAATAATAACAAAAATAATATATTAGCTCGTTGGAAGCTCGAGCTCGGCTCAACAAAGCTCGCGAGCTTTGGGAGAGGCTCGGGCTTGGCTCATTTGAAGCTTGAATAGAGTTCAAATCGAGCCTAGGACGAGTCAAGCCCGAGCAGCTCACGAGCCTCGAGCTTTTTTGACATCCCTACATATGTAGTACTAGGTATCAGGGTGCATGGGGTATTAGGTACCTGGTACCACCTAAGTATCGTGTATCGGGTACCTGGTACCTAAATTGATGCTAACATCAGCATAAGCAAGTGTGTTGTGTCTCTAGTGAAAGACAACCATGGCCCTGTAGACTCTCGTGCGAGGACGTGAACGTGCGCTGACTTGTGGACCCTCGTATGGAATTGCATGAAGTTGATAGATTGACAAAAGTGGTTGGTTGGTCAAACAATCATCCTCATTAAGTTATCCAGTTAGGACGGGAGTCTGTGGTGTAGCAGTCCTCGTTGGAATAATTGATTTCTTGAGAAATTGATGCGCTTAATTTCTAGCATGACCAAAGAATATATTCCGTTTGTTAATCGCTCAACATTTAATTAAGCATATCATGCACAATGATGATAAACTAGTTAAGCACCATACCGATGCATGTTACTCCTAATTTGCATCAACTGTATCGGCTTTGATACTTTGGATAAAATTATCTGAAATTTGATCCAAATCTATCGGGGATTTCTCCGATAAAAGATGATTGTACGTATTTTTGTTAACTGCACAAATAAGTCATAAAAGTCAATTACTATTTTAACCCTCCACCCTTTTTTACTTGGCCCACCCTTTAAGTACCTTCTCCCTGGTATCTTTTATCATAATACGTTAGATTATATTATAGGCCATCAACAGTCGTAATCAATTTCAAGCACAAAAGAAGCTTTCCATAAACAATCTTTACATCCTCTTTACAGTTCACCTACCATTCCCTCTACTTGTCTCTCTTTACAAGTCTCACCTTTTCTTCTCTTCCCTCCACTGCTAGGCTACGTACTGTTTAGTTGTAAATCCATTTGTTTAATTTGGGGATGAATCTGAATCTGGTGTTGAATGAAGTAATGATTTCACTATCTTTGAGAAGGTCCCATATTTTCAATTTGGTAGCTTTTAGTTTCTTGGTTACTAAGTGTAGCCTGGAGGTACCAAAATCACCAAACAAATTTTTTAAGTAGATGTATCTATTTCGGATTGGGGTGATTGACACTATGAGATGAGGATATCAATTGCAAGTTCACAGCTCTCTTCTCACGTTATTTTATTCGTCGACCTAAATGCTTAACTTTTTGCTAAGTTGCTCAACATGGGAGGTACACTGGTGGAGAAACCATCTTTGCTCGGTTAGCCAAAATCCACAATAGTCCCGGTTACAATAAAAACCGGGATTAAAGATTATCTTTAGTCCCGGTTCAAAAGTTTAGAGCTGCTTTTTAATCTTTAGTCCCGGTTGGTAACACCAACCGGTCCCGGTTGGTATTCGAACAAAAGATTGTGGCGGAGAGTACGAGGCATCTGCCATCTGCGAGATCGAGGAGGAGGAGACGGGAAGCCTTATCTCTTCACCTCTTCCTCCACTGACCTTATCTCTTCATCCCATCTCTTCCTCTTCCTCCTCCTCCTCTCCTTCCCTCCCCCATCATCCCTTCCTCTTCCTCCTCTCTAACTTCTCCTCTAACTCCTCTCCTTCCCTCCCCATCATCCCATCGGGCGGCCGGCGGCCTCGCGGCGGCGCGGTGGGGTGGAGGCCCGGGCGGTGGCCTTGCAGCAGTCGGTGGCGCTGCGGTGGGCGGCGCGGCGGCGGACCGCGGGGCCTCGCGGCGGGCGGCGGCCGGCGGCCGGCGCAGCAGCGGCCGACAGCCTGTGTTTTTTTTCTTTTTTTTAAGAATTTGTGATTCGGATCTGTGTATTTGATTTGTGTGTGATGTCTGTGAATATGTGATGTATTTGTGATGAATTTTATAGAAGTTGTGATGTAATTTTGTTTTAAGATTTTGTGATCTATTTGAATATGGCCGATTTGGGGATTTGAAGATTGGGGATAATTTATTTGGGATTTTGGGATGGGGATAGAGTAAAATCAATATATTAAAAACACAATGAAGAAAAGAAAATAATAATAGAGCAACCGGATCTAGCTAGCTAGGCTAGCTCTATCTTTAGTTACCAACCGGGACTAAAAAGGCTCTATTAAAGATTGGTAGTCCCGGTTTGAAAACCGGAACTATAGGGGGTTATGAACCGGGAGTAAAGCCCCTTTCTCCACCAGTGACTGGGACATGCAAAGGTGCTTGTTCTTTGGTTTCCCTAAGTGCATAGTGAAGTTCTAGGGCTTCGATCATGTCTGCTACCATATGCAGCACTACTGATGCAGTGATGGGTCACCGTTCGTTGAGACTCTTTCAGAATTGTTTCAGGAGATTAGCACCTTTAGGCAGCCTTGCACAAATCAATATCTCCCTGTCTCTCGTGCCCAACGGTGAATGCTTTTGAAGTACCCGCAGCTTGCAGGAAGACATGGATACCAAAGCGCTTGTGGGTAACGTGCTTTTGAGCTCTTAACCTCTTAGAAATATTCAATCTAATGGTAAATTTTTCACAGGTAATATAATATGTATACTACATAAAATTCATCTGTGTACCACAACCATGTTTTTTATTGAAGTGATTTTATGGTCTTTGAGAAGGTATCAGAGACACCACCACATTCTCTGTCGTAAAATTTGATACTTATTAATACCTCTGGTATTAGGAAATACCAAATTTTGCACAAAAGAAATTGTGATACTTCTTAATACCTCTTAAGGATGGTGAAAATTTTGGTACCGATATCCTTCTGAGACAAACTAGAAAAGAAATATGAATCCTCTAGAAAGACATGCAACACAGCTGGACTAAAGTTTCAAGTAAACTTTTTTTAAAAAAACTTTCATGTAAAATCATCCATGATACTCCTGCACCCCTAATACTACCATTGTCCTACATTTTTTGGTGTGTCTCCAATGCTTTCACTATACCCACCTGCCACTTTGAACTTGAACTACCATCATGTACGTACAGATTGATAGCAAAAGTGCTAAATTATTCTCAGCTGCTTAAGATACCTGCATTTGAACTATCTCATCTTCACTCACCACTCTTTCCTCTTTCACATGTAGTCTTTCTTGGCATCCTTGCTATCATACCATATATATGCAGCTCTGAATGCATATCAACCTCGTTGGGTAGATAAATGTGCAATAAGCATGCAGGTTGTTGCCATGTCTTGGATCCTTCCTTCACCTCCAACTCTTCATCTTTTTTCCATTGCTAACATCGACCAGTCTAGACTTCGTTCGGCATGGGAGACATCGGAAGAAACTAGGGTGCGGCATTTAGTGTATGAAGGAGATTCAAGAAAGAGATAATCAATTGTTTGATATATGTAGTCACATGGAAGGATCTGTATTGTATCAAAAGGAAGACATCCTTTTGGTTTGACAATTGGACAGGCATACATGCTTGCATGGTGTTAAATGAGTCGTTATTTGTTCCTCATCTAAATGCGCAACCTAAAATGCAACATGGAGAACTTCATACAATAATCTTGCAGAATCTATCCTTGAACGAAGAACAAGGCATAGCTCTACGACAGATAAAAAATAGGAATACTCCGCTCTGCGATCTATGACATGAAGATGAACAACAACAAAGTAAATAAAAAATGAAAAGTGATTTGGCACAACTCTGCCCTCCCTGCATTCAAGTTGCATGTACAAACTTCATGTATATTGAGATTTATTGGAGATCAAAAAGAAGAGAATGATCATGGTCATGATCAAAAGGAAAAAATCAATTGGGAGAAGTTTCGAGTGTTGTCAGAGGATTTTCTTTTGTGATATACAAAACTTGTCTAAAATGTGGGTTGCTAGAAAATTATATAATTTTATTCATTGATCAGGTGATGGCGGAGAGAATGACCTAAAAAGCATAAGTAACATAGGCATACATAGGTACGTGCCAAATGGAGTAGTACATATATCACCACATCAGTACATGCCAAATGCATCACTTGTCTTCACTCCCGTCTGCTCCCTCTCATCATCTTTGATTTGCTGCCATCGCTTTAAACCACAACCACCAAGCCCGCCAACCATTTAACTTACATAAATATTCTTCCCTATTGTACTCTTCTTCTTACTACTCTTCTTTGGCAAGCTCATCAGCTCTGGTTTGGCATGGGAGGTGTTAGGAGATATAGATGCACATAGATTGTGCATCCAACTGGGAAGTAGACCAATCTTAGCCATGATTTGTTTCCTTTCTATTGGAGGGCACTCAAACAAGGTAGTAACACCACCATTGCCTCAGGCTTTTGAAGACAAAAATGCACAATACTGTCACTGCAAGAAGATAGAATTAAGTTCATGATTGTGGCTGGTGGACTGTTCGCTTACTCCGATAAACAAATACGTGGTGTTGATAAAAAAATCGGTTTCTGAGGTTTATGTGGTGTTGATCATATTGCATAATGAAGCTAGAGGAAATGGTCGTGTGTAGAATCCATTTCTTGTATGTGCTTGGCCTTTTTTCTGGTACACCGTCAGACTGCTTAACCATATCGCCAACCGTACTATTAAATAATTTAGCCATATAAGTCTAATACATGTGTAAGTCATATGCCATGATAATTGTATGTGATATTAATTTCCGCCCTATGCTTTTACTAGTCACTCCCAACTTTACTTAAATCATTTAAGCTTGCACTACTGTTGTGTACAGCTAGTAAAAGTATTCTCAGCTGCCTGCCTTGCAAGTTGCTATCTTCATTTGCGCTACCTACTCATGTCACTCACCCCTTTATTTACACCACAGGCCTTCCTTGCCATCCTACCGTATATATGCAGCTTAGAATGCATATCTGTTGGAATTAATAGATGGGCTAAGGTCCATTCGAAGATTAATTCTTTGGAAAATCACAAAAGCCCACCTCATGGGATGGCATGCATGTGGAGTTTAGACCTTGCTTATTCTAAGAGAGGGGGAACACACGCGCGCGCTCGCTCGCCTCGCCTGGCCTCGCCTGGCCTGGCCTGCCAGGGCAGGCCAGGGCAGGGCAGGGTAGGCGGCGCGCGTGCACGACGTACGCGTCGAATGGTCCGCAAAATTGGCTCCTCACCCTTGCGCAGATGCAGCCTCCTTTTGCAGTTTTGTTTTGCTGCGGGAAATTCGGATTTGTTTTGTTTTGAAAACATTCCGAAAAATCCGATGCGTGGAAACGGCGTGGAGTCCGGATAAGTTACGCGCGACTTATCTGGTTTGGTTACGCGGAGTGGAGATCGTGCGGGCGCCCTGATCAAGCGACCTATCTCTATATAAACCGAGCCGCCGCCTTCACGCAACTCACGCGAAATCAATCTAGGGTTTGCCTCCTACTCTGTGCTGTGCCGTCGCTCGTAGACTACTCCATCCCGCTCGCCGGCGTGCACCAGCGATCGGGAGAGCAGGTCTCCGGAACCTCTGCCTTCGACGTCCTGCACCGGGAGAAGGCGACAATAAGGTTTTTGGGAAGCGCTTCACGCGACTGCTCCCTGTTCGACCGCGATGGCTCGCCTTCCTCTCCGCTCGCGTGCTTCGCGCCTTCGTCGACGCTCGCAACCGCGAGTAGTTCCTGCCGAGCAACCGGTCTTTCCGCCACCTCGGTACGTGTTCGACATGTTGCGCATATTTGATCTGTTCATGTTTTACTGCCTAGTTTACATGTGTAGATCTAATGATGCGTTCAATCTAGTTTACATCTGCAATGTCATGATTTATTTATGGAATAAATTAAATCATTATGTGCTTATAATTTCAACGATATCAACGTCGTAGGTAGATCAGAAATGTGCATGCGAGTTGCATTACCATGTCTTATTCTTCCTTCACTTCTGATTCTTCTTCGTGATGTTGTTCCTCTGTTAACTTGTCGACCAGTCTAGCCTTAGTTTGGCATGGGAGACATAGGGAGATACGAGGTCATGATGTTTGGTTTATGAAGGAGAGTCTTGAAAGGCATTGGCCATAGGATTTGAATTGTACGTGAGTTGTTTGATATATTCTGGACATGGATTCAACTGAAGCAGTTGGGTGAAATCATAAAGTTCGGGGCCGGCTTTACATAATTTATACATAGCAGGAGCAGCGTTCAAGCATTATTTGAATTGCATACACAACTTTAGGGATATAATGAGATGTATTGAAGATTAGTAGAAGAGAATTAATTACCATCACTTGTTCGTAACTAAAAGGAAAAATCGACCGCTAAAGTATCAACTATATTGCCAGATAATTTTGTTGTGTGGTGTATAAAACTTGTCTGAAATTCGGACTACTAGAAAAACATACATTAATATGGAAGCTACTGGTGACAAGAGAATTAATTAGTCTATCAAGGAACTAACAAAAGGCATGACTAACTAAGGCATCCATGGACAACCGACTAATCTCAACCTCAGGCAGCGAGCTCAGCTCGACATGCATGCATAATTAATTAATTAGGAGAGTTTTAGCCCTCTGCACCTGGTCCTGCAAGTTATAGTTGGCCATGTGAGCCGCCCGGCACGGCACCGCTAGGCCCGGCCGTGCCTGGGCTGAGGCTTGTTGGGCCGGCACGGCCCAGCCGACGCACCGGGCTATGCTGGTGCCCGCCCACGTGCCGCACTCACGGCCCAGGCACGGCCCAACACGACTCGGGCCGACCTAAAGGCACGACGGCCTATTGTGCTTTTCCTCATAATAAGTCTACTTTTCCTCCCTCCTATTGAGCTGTGACATATATATAGCTTAAAAAAGTCTATTTTACCTCCCTCTTCTTTGGGCTGTGATATATAAATAGCTAAAAAAGTCTATTTAAGGTCCCTATTCTTTAGACAGTGACATTTATATGTCTAGTTTTAGTCCCTATACTTTGTGTGCTGGGCCTGGCCTATCAGCCCATCGTGTCGGGCTGGCCCGACCGTGCCGGGCCATCCTGACCGTGCCGGGCCACCCCAGCGTGCCGGTGGGGAGGCCCAGGCACGGCCCGGCGGTCGGGCCGGGCCCGACCCCATGCTTGGGCCAGGCCAAAATGCCGTGCCGTGGGCCAGGCCTTCGGGCCTCGGGCTTTATGGCCATCTATACTGCTGCAAGTGTAGTGCAAATTGGTACGTACCAAAAGCATTCTTCACTCCTAGCTATCTGCTCTCTCATCTTTAATTTGCCCAAGTCACTTTAAACCTGAACCACCAAGCCACCAATGACTTTACATACATGCATTCCTCCTCTCCCACCATGCGTCAGTATAGGAGAATACTATCACACATCCATGCCTTTTCTTCCTCTTCCTCTTATTTTTTTCCTTGGCTAGCTAGCTAGGTGAGATTAGCCAATACTCAATGGTTTGGCATGGGAGGTGTCCTGAGATAAAGATGTACTACAATGTTACCCCAAAGGAGGAAGGGGAACAAACATAGCTATGATTTGTTTGCTTTCTCTCGAAGTTAATCCAGTAGGGAAGTATGCATACGATTGTTCGAGGCTGCGGGGAAGACAAATCTACGGATGTGAAGCCATCAAGATAGTGCCTTGATCTCCTAGAGGCAACTCAAATAGCCTCCATGGTATTGCAATAATCCACGGAAGACATGGAAGTTCATTCAAGTGGTAAGTGACCTTCGAGTTGTCTCAAGGGTCTTCAGATCATCATATCAATGTCTAAAATTTAAAATACGAAGAAAAATTTACCTGATTAAAATTTCAAGCTCTACACCTGGCCCTATTTATTTCATTATGTGTTCCAAGCTCAACAGTCTCTAATGGGCTAGAGCTGTGTGTCCTTGGAGATTATTTGGTTGGCATTCACGTGCGGAATTGGTTCAGGGGCATTTTGGGCCTGAGCCCTAGTCGTGGAAAAAATTCTAAAGGACTAGTACCTACATGTTTTCCGAACTTTTTCAACATCCCCTGGCTCAGCCCTACTCTTCTAACCCAGCTCACGCACATCCTTTCCTATCCATAGGTGGCCAGGTTCCCCAACCCAATAGATAACCCATCACAGCCCAATAGACAACCCAAGTACTATCCTCACTCCTCATGCTACACGCACACGACTCAAGTGCTGCATCTTGCATCCGGCCATTAGCGCCTGTTCGATGCTCCTCACCTCATAGTTGGGCTTACCCAATACCCCACCAAGGTGCTCCCAAGGGCCACTTGTGCCGGATCAAGAACCGACACTAATGAGAAGGGTCATCAGCATCGAAAGTTTATGTCCGTTCATGAATCGACGCAGATGCCAATTACGAGTCAACATTGATGTAGTTTTCTGTATGTATTTACTAGTAACTTTGTACAAGAGAAGTGTACATAGCATTCTCTTTACTCCCTTATGATCTCCCTTATCTTTCGCCTAACTTCTTAAGCCTGGATTAGTCAGTTAGCTGCACACCCATATATGTCTTTACAATTTAAACAACCTCCTCTTCTTAAGCTAGGCTCGCCTATCTGATTAGATTCTTCCTTCCTTTGCTATCCTTTATTGCTGAGAGGATGCATGGTTAACATAGGCATACTCGACAACACAAATATAAACACATGTTATAATTGAATCGAGGTCATGAAATGTAAGTAACAGATATTAGAGTTTTTTTAATATGTATACAAAGTTAGTTACAAATTAGCACTTAGAGTTGAAATATGTATTATAACAGAAGTAGAGTTGACTCTTATCCTAAGCTCACTTAAATAGAGAGATACCATCGGTTGTAACCACATGACAACTGCTGCATATATGAGGTAACGACCAGCCAGCGGCCTAGCCGGTTGTTGACGCAAAATCTGACACAACACACGAAGGCCTGGGAGATTTGCTTAGCTCTAGTGCAGATCCTAAATTTTGGATTCAGAGTGTGCCAGCTAGTTTGATCCTATAACTAACAAGATGTAAAAGTTAAATTGCAAGGTTGATCAACCAAAGGGCCAATATGAGATCGTAGCCAAGCCGATGCTGATGGAATTCGGATCAACGGGTATGTAACCAATGGAATTTGGATATATAATACAAAGCAAACTATACAATCATTAGCTGAAACTAAGTATAATATAATTGTTAAGAAACTTTTCCTTATTAAAGATAATCTTGATAGATCGGACCAAACCACGAGACATTACAAGATTGAAACTAACAAAGATAAGAAATAAACAATTATATGACCTTGAATATTAGCCGAAGTAATGATTCAGTTAATAATAAATAGATAACTCATAGGCCGAAACTCCGATGAAACTTTGAACAAGATCTATCAAATTGAACAAATCTATCTAACAGATCAAAACCCAGTAGATTGGACCAACCGAGATAGTATGATATTAATGACAAGTTTGATAGATCTAAACAAGCCAATAAACTCTATGCAAAGTGATTGATATATTGAATCTAAACAAGATAACAAAACGATCTATGAAAGGGGCAGTATATCAGATAAACAACGCAAATAAGAGCTTAATTAGAATATCGGACTTAATCGAGAATGTACTAATTACGCTGATACAAGTGAAGTTGATGGAACTTGCTTCTCGCCAGAGATCGAACTAATGCAGCCCAACTAGAAACTAAGAACTCGCTGAAAGCTAAACCTAGGGCGGCGATATATATGCCGTAAGTTGTATATTGACTTGGTGATAATTTACAAAGACCACCGGTGTATATATTTATACCCTTGGGTTACACTGAGTCCAACTCAAACACGACTCGATCGGCTTAGGACTCTATCTACATAAAAAATGAAACTAACAAACTTGCCTTAGGAAAACTAAAACAAAAAAGAACTCTAAAACAAAACTCTATCTAATACACTTCCAACTATACCTACTAGAATTATGGTGTCAATCTCTTTCCAACGACCTGCCATGACTAATGGCATTTGCCAAATTTCACCATTAACACTGGCCGAGGGTCGTTGCTACCCTGATACATTGTAATTTTGTTGGATAATGGAGGAGTGCACTAATCAGTGTCCCGAGGATATAGGCTTTGGTTATTCGGTTAATAAGTATCGTTCCTCAATGTTGTCTGCAAAATTGGATCTCTTATGGTGTTCTTCCACTTTTGCTAATGACATCTACATTGCTGACGGTTTTATAACATCAAATCTTTAGAATCCAAGGACAATGTCCAAAGTTCTAAACTAGACTTAGCCTTTAAACTGAAAAATTATCACTACTGACCAGGCATCACTAGCCTCAACTTTCATCTACATGGTTGCAGCCTGAAGAAGAGCAACTGCCTACACCTAGGCTTATCCATGCTCTCTGTACCAAACACATCGATTTTATTTTACTCGAGAATTTTGAGTACTGGGATTTTAAGAATCCACCCTCCCCTTATTTACACAGCCTGATCGTCTCGTTTTGCCTCTTTATTGGCCGTTCTTCCTTGCCATCCTACCATCCATCGTTGCTAGGACTCATTCAGTCACAAGAGAAATGTGCAGAGTTGTTCTGTCTCTCCTTCTTCCTCCTCTTTTCTTTTCACTGCTCGATTGCCGAACTTAATTAATTGTTTGGCTTAATGACATGGGAGGTATCAGGAGACAGGAAAGCCTAAAACGCTTGCCCCCAAGCAGCTTGAAATACTACAGTGGCCGAAGCGTACAGGGAGGGAGGTAGTGGTCTGGCTGAAGACGTGTACTTTGAAGCTTTGATATTGTGGCCTTGTGGGTGTTCCAGTTTAAAGGTTTGGGTGCGTTTTGATTTCATGACCTCAACAGCAATCGAGTTGCTCAGCAGCATAAATTGCTTGAGATACACAAGCACGGCTGGATGACGATTCCGAATTATGATGTATCAACTGCATAAATTGCAGCCAAGTTGTTTAATTTGTCGTCCAAAAGACATGGGGGGCTGGGAAATCTTGAAATGGAAAAATTCACAAATAACCGCAGTTGTGAGTTTCAGTGCCTAATTTTAACCATCCGTCTTATTTAAAATATTTTTATGATTAGTATTTTTATTATTATTAGATGATAAAATATGAATAATACTTTATGCGTGACTTGACTTTTCAAATTTTTTCATAAATTTTTCAAATAAGACGGACGGTTAAACGTTGGGCATGGAAAATTATGGCTGCACTTATAATGGAACGGAGGAAACGGAGGAAGTATCAACTGCATGTGCAGCTAAGCCAGCTTTGTAGGTAGTAGCATGTAATCAATCCAATCATTCAGCTAGTTAGCTTGTGCATCAAGAACTGAACACATGAGAAAATTATGTGCGAATACACAAACAACGAAAATGGTTACATGAAGGAAAAAGTACAAATTACCCTCCGAACTTTCACGGTCATCTGAATTACCCCCTCGAACCACAAAATAGGATATTCTTCACCCCCAACTATGCATACTGGACGAAATACCCCCCTCGACCCAATCCGCGGTGGTTTTGGTCTACGTGGCGTACACGTGGCAGTCCAGTCAGCATTCTATTTTAAAAAATTTGTGGGACCCGCATGTCATACACTACTCTCTCTCACTTCTAACTCTCACTCTTCCTCTCTCTCTATCACCGTCTCATGGCGAGCGAGGCAGGGGGCGAGCGAGACGGAGGCGGCGCGCGGGGGCGGGCGGTGGGCGGCGGTGGGTGGTGAGCGGCGACGCGAGACGAGGCGGATGAGGCGCGCGGAGGCGGGCGGTGGGCGGCAGCGCGAGATGAGGAGGCTGCCGTGCGGGGCAAGGCGGAGGCGGCGCGCGGGGCGGGCGGCGCGCGGGGGATGGGTGGGCAGCGCGCGGGGAGGGCGGGCGATGGGTGGGCGACGCGTGGGGGAGGGCGGGCGGCGCAAGATGAAGAGGCGGCGGCGCGAGACGAGGGGGATGCGTACCGGTGGACCAGCACGACAGCGTCGACGACGAGCGCGACGCGTACACCGCCGCCGACGCTCCGTGTCCCCCCTGCCTCTGCGCCGCCCTGCCCCGCCGGAGAGGGAGGCCGACGCCGACGCCGACGAGCTCCGCGCGCGCGCCAGGCGGCTCCGGCGCTGCAACCGCCGGAGAGGGAGGCCGATGCCGACGCCGACGAGCTCCGCGCGCGCGCCACGCGGCTCCGGCGCTGCAACTGCACGCTCGCGGCGCGCGGGCACGCCGCCCGCGGCCGCGCGCGCCTCGTCCGCCTCACCAACGCACACCTCCGCGCCGACGCCGCCGCCCCGCGTCACCGTCCGGCGCTGCCGTCGTCGTCCTCCCGCTGCAGTGCACAGGCGTGGGTGTCGTCGTTGGCGGCGATGTTGGCGCGCACGAGGCAGCCGAGCTCCATCTTGGCGCCGGGCCGGAGTGCCGGGTCGTGGGTGACCAGCACGGCGGCACCGCAGCTCCGCGCCGAGGCCGCCGCCCTCAGTCGCCGCCCCCGCGTCATCGTCCCCCGCCTGCCGCTGACCATAGTGAGAGAGAGAAGAGAGAGAGAGGAAGAGTGAGAGAGAGAGCAAGAGTGGAGGAGGAGTATGACATGCGGGTCCCACAATTTTTTTAAATAGAATGCTGACTGGACTGCCATGTGTACGCCACGTAGGCCAAAACCACCGCGGATTGTATTGAGGGGGGGGTATTTCGTCCGGTATACATAGTTGGAGGTGAAAAATATCCGGTTTTGTAGATCGGGGATAATTCAGATGACCGCAAAAGTTTAGGGGGGTAATTCGTACTTTTTTTCCTTACATGAACGATCAACCCAAGCCGGGGTGGGGGTGTTCGGTCTAGACCACCAATGTTCGCGAGGAGGGAACCTCATAAACCAACAGCCTTCCATCCTTTTTCAAGCCTAGTTATTGGCTTAATTACGTGCCTAATCAGGATTAGCATTTAACTTTCGTTAAAAACCAAATCCACGCATGCTTTATATTTTATATTTTTTTGTTACGAGGTTTGCAACGTTTGTTCAAATATTAGATTCTATTTTTTTTTTCCAAAAACATAGGCATTATATATTAAACTAAACTTTCTAAATTTGAATATGATCAGCATTTTTTATTTATATACATAAAGTATGTCTATATAAGTATATATAGAAAGTTTCCAAGAAATAATTCATACAAAAAAGTTTCTACAGATAAAATTTAATATATAATTTATATATGCAATTAGAAAGTTTAGTGTATAAATTTCACAATCCAGGAGACTGTCACAACCCTACTGTTGGTATAATTAGGTTTACTTGTCTGTGTCTCTGTTTGTAGGTTGTATATTTAATATATTTGCATGAGCTTCTTCATACAAATAAAAATCGGAACAAAATATAATCCTAATCGGTAAAATAGAACAATATTTCTAAATGTGCATAAAGTAGAATAGAAAGGAGAGGTTTCATAATTTATTCAAATACTAGATTATTTATCATAATAATATATTTTCCAGAATTTATGCGATAAGGTTTGAACCGTTAAAAATTAAAACAAGTTTCAGCCTCAGTCCTTGTCTTTAAATTTATGGGAGCAAAATGTTTCATATTTTGAAATGCAATCCATTAAAATGGAATCTAGGTGTACTGGACTACCTACTCACAATCATAAAATGTCGGAAAAATTCCTGAAAAATCTGAACTCTGTGCTCTGAGATTGGCCCTGATCCAGCAAGTGTAGTACAAATTGGTACTACCGACCAAAAGTTAGCATTCTTCACTCCTATTTGCTCCCTCTCATCTTTATTTTGCTCCCATCACTTAAAACCTGAACCTCCAAGCCACCAACGTTTTCTCCTACCCTCCGTCACTAGGAGAATGCTATCAGACATACATGTCTTTTTCTTCCTGATCCTCTTTTTTCTTGGCTAGCTAGCTAGGTGATCGGCCAAAACTCACTGGTTAGGCATGTAAGGTGTCATGAGATACAGATGAACTAGAATATCACCGCAAAGGAGGAAGGGGAACAAACATTGCTATGATTTGTTTGCTTTCTCTGATAAGCCACTCTAGTAGGGAATTATGCCTACGATTGCTCGCGGCTGCAAGGAAGACAAATCCACGGGAATGCAGCCATCAAGATAGAAATGGCTTCATTGCTATGATTTGTTCGCTTTCTCCTAGAGGCCGCTCCAATACTGTCAAGGCTATTGGAAGCCACTGAAGATATGGAGGTTTCATCTTCGTGGTAAATACCTTTGAATTGTCCCAAGGATCTTATCATCGTATTAGTGTCGAGAATTCCAACTATGAAGAAAACTTTGTTGGATTAAAATTTCTTTCGCGTCATCTGGAGTGAGTCCACTTATTCCCTAATCAAGGCGCTGCTCGATTTATCACTTATTAGACATAAATTGCGAAACGGCCCATGAAAGTCAAGAACGGGACGCGTAGAAAACTCTGGGGCTGGCCCTATTTATTAGTACATGACGTGTTCCATGTCCAACCGTCTCCAATGGGCTTGAGCCGTATCTCCTTGGAGATGAATAGTCTGATTAGAACATGTGGAACATGACATTAATTTGACATAAAAGCCCTGCGTTAGCATAATAAAATTAAGATATATAGCACCAGCATGTGGTAGATATGGGTGATAACTTTGTGCTTAATTTGCTCTGTGCTTCCTACTACTCTGTTCTCTATTCCTCTTTGCACCATTGCTGTTGATTCTGAGCTTCCCTCAGGCTCCAAATTTATTATTCCATCTTGTCTTCTTGCTATCAGTGGCATCTAAAATTACCATCTACATCCAATCTCTATGCCAATTGGAAGTGTTGTAAACCAACTTGATCTTCAATGTAAATGGAGGGGTTCCACAACATATATATATAATTGCATAAGTATGGATTCCAAGCTTACTTGGAGCTGGAGGTTGTTGGCTCCTCCTCCCCTCTTCATTTTTGCCATATGTAAGTAAAGCATAATTGCAAATATGTTGGTTTCACACATGACGGGATATCCATCACCAATAAGAGAAGAACACAACTGTTTTCTTTTGTCAGTTCACTTATGTCCGCATCCTTAGTTGGTTCAAAGCCTGCAAGTTATACTACCTTTGTCCAAACACTGACGGACCTAATGATTAACTAGTTTGGGATGGGATGCACCAAGACATGTAAATATGCTAGCGAGCTGATTTTACCAAGCCTCACTGGAAGGAAAAGTTTTTCATTTGGATTTTTTAGGGTCAGTTGTAGGAAAAAAGAAGTAGCTAGAGGCATAATTGCTAACCCCCTCATAGGTTATGTTCTCTTCATGTCGGTGGCGAAAGATTTGTGATTGCAACAACGAAATAAGGGGAATATGGTTTGTCACTTTGGTATAGGCATGTGCAAATTATAAGTAGTTGCCGCAACATTTTGTTTTCTCATCATTTCAAGCCTTAACTAGCTGCATGTACACTCTGAAGTATGATCTCTCCACCTACCCTTCATCACATAACAACCTCGCCTCAACATTATTTAAACTTGCACATGACTTGAGTAAGATGTGCAATAGGATGCTGGGTCTTCTTTGGCCTCCTCAACTTCTCCGTCTTCTCCTTCACAGCTTCATTTTGGTTCATTGCTCTAGGTCTCAAGGTCATTAGTTTGGCATGGGAGGTATTGGGAGTTATCAAGGCACAAACATCAAATCTGATGGAAGATGCGAGGACATACCGAGTTCGTGGTTCTTCAATATGGGCATTCAGCAAATCTGCTAGAGCAGAGGGATGAAACTTAAACGGTCCGTAGGATCGTCAGCCACAGAACCATTTTAGGTGCACATGCAGATACAAATACATAAAGACATATACATGGTATGAATTAGAATATGGTTGGTGGCTAGTATGGATTAGAATATATGTTTGTTTGTTTTACGCTGCATGCCCTTATAAATCTCAACTGTAATCTACATGAATGATGCATGCTCTCTGCAGTTATGCAACTTGGAAAGTTGTATACTAGTAACTTCAATTACTACATCTAATCTTGCCAGAGGAATACGATAACGTACATACCATTCTCTTTACTCCCCTATGATGTCCATTCTTAGTTCTTACTCCTACCATTTCAATTAAACTTGAATCAGTCACTTAGCTGCCCGCACATTAAGTATGTGTTTAGTTGGATGGTTTTCCTACGTTGGGTTTTTTTTTTCGAGAACCTCCTAGGTTGGGTTGGTTTGGGTCGAACCCCTTACCTTAAATGTTTGGTTATAGCACTAGGTGGGATGGGTTGGTTCCAAAAACAAATATTCCATTGATATTTGGGTTGGTTTGGCCCATGAAGAAGAAAGGTCTCTCATGTCAGCTACTCATCCTTGAAGAAATTAACAAGGTCGACGACAGTAGATGGATGAGATAGGTTATGCACATGTATTATGCTCTTTGTGGAAACATATTTTCATAAGTTTGTGTTACCTTTGCATTATATGCACAATTTAGTTTTTTTTTGTTTTCTTGTGACGAGCTCACAAGTATGAAGGATATTGAGAATTGTAGAAATAGGCCTTGGTAAGTCAACTGAATCATGTATAGAATTGTATGAGTACATTTGGTCTTGAGGAGTAGTTTGTTGGGCAATTTCAGTGTGTATTGTCAAAATTGCACATCTGTACTTGCATATTTCAATATGTCATTTATATCTTTATTTGTAGAACTAGCAGAGTTTCTCACCTTCATTCCTCCATACAAACATGTGATAGGACCATTCCATCCTCTTCTATCCCACAACCCCCCCCCCCTCCCCGCCCCCCAAAAAAAAAGCTCACTCCATCCCTCCAACCTAATAGAAATAGGACCATCCTATCCCAAAATCAGGGATGGATACAACCCATCCCACCGTGTTCCTAAACCAAACACATGCTAATATATTTGCAATTCAAACAACCTCATCTTCTCCTCTTCTTAAGCTAGGCTCGTCTATCTATTTAGGGTATTCCTTCCTTCTCTATGCTTCATTGCCAGGAGGATGCATGGTTGCATGCCCACTTCTTTTTTTTCCTCTTTGGATAGCTCATTGATTTAGGGCATTTAATTCGGCATGAGATGCATTGGAGGTATTGAGAGACCTGAATGAACTATCTTATCATCAACATAGAGACTATAATGGATTAATGGTTCATTTGCTGTGGTCTATGAGCTCTCTATAAGACAATTAGGTGGAAGAAGTACATGTAAGTCTAGCAGAAGCTTGGAAGCTCAAAATATTTGAAGATCATACAAGAGAAGTGATAGTCAAATTGTGTATGATACTAGAGAATCAAATATCTTGAGATACATAGAGGTATACATCAAGCGAATCATTCGAATAAGTTACACGAGTTTCCACGTGATTGAAATAGTTTTTTTCCCTTTCCCCTTTCCTCCCCGACACATAATTTCTCTCTTTCTCTGTTCTGTTTTCTTCTCTCCCAACTTTTTACCTGTTGGTGACTTGCTCTTTTCTCATTTATAAAAAGCCAGCACAAGTTTTCCCATTAAAATATATATATTTTTTCACTAGTTCAATAAAAAAAGTTATTTAAACTTGGTAGGATGAGGACTTAGTGTTGAAATTATAAGCACATAATGATTTAATTTATTCCATAAATAAATCATGACATTACATATGTAAACTAGATTGAATGCATAATTAGATCTACACATGTAAACTAAGCAGTAAAACATGAACAGATCAAATATGCGCAACATGTCGAATACGTACCGAGGTGGCGGAAAGACCGGTTGCTCGGCAGGAACTACTTGCGGTTGCGGGCATCAACGAAGGCGCGCAGCACGCGAGCAGAGAGGAAGGCAAGCCGTCGCGGACGAACAGGGAGCAGTCGCGCGAAGCGCTTCCCAAAAACCTTATTGCTGCCTTCTCCCGGTGTAGAACGTCGAAGGCAGAGGTTCCGGAGACCTGCTCTCCCGATCGCAGGTGCACACTGGTGAGCGGGATGGAGTAGTCTACGAGCGACGACGCAGCACAAAGGAGGAGGCAAACCCTAGATTGATTTCGTGTGTGTAGCGTGAAGGCGGTGGCTCGGTTTATATAGAGATAGGTCGCTTGATCAGGGCGCTCGCATGATCTCCACTCCGCGTAACCGAACCGGATAAGTCGTGCGTAACTTATCCGGACTCCATGCCGTTTTCACGCACCAGATTTTTTGGAATGTTTCAAAAACAAAACAAATCCGAATTTTCCTGCGGCTCTGCGCAAGGGTGAGGAGCCAATTTTGCGGACCATTCGACGCGTACGTCGTGCACGTGCGCCGCCTACCCTGCCCTGCCCTGCCCTGCCAGGCCAGGCCAGGCGAGGCGAGGCGAGCGAGCGCGCGCCTGTTCCTCATCTTCTCTCCACCACACATGCTTCAAGTGGCTAGGAGGGCATCCTCCCTTTTAAGGAGGTCCCCCTCTCCTAGAATAAGCACGGTGGTACTAAACTCCACATGCATGCCATCCCATGAGGTGGGCTTTTGTGATTTTCCAAAGAATTAATCTTCGAATGGGCCTTAGCCCATCTATTAATTCCAACAATCCCCACCAAATCTCAAAATCCCACTGAGATTTGCCTTTTCCAATGTACTGTTTATATACCAGCGGTTCGATAGAGACCGATTAAGGTTGAACATCCACCTAGAACTCCAAGCTACACTTACTCTCTCCTTCGATGCATTGTCTATCACATTTCGTGATAGTCCCTTCGTGAAGGGATCTGCTAGGTTTCTAGCTGTTTGGATGTAATCCAACGTTATAACTCCGGAGTTTCTCAATTTCCTGACAGACTTCAATCGTCTTTTCACATGTCTAGACGATTTCATATTATCCTTAGAACTATTTACTTTGATGTCACGCCCAGAAATTCTCGAAACAGAATTTCTAAGCTGAATGTGCATTAAATCCCTGTCCAGGACCAGCCAGGGTACACAAACGACAATTGTTGACATACAGACCCACGTCTTACAAAAATATAAAAGATTACAAATGCAGCGGAAAAGATTAAAGCGAGCTAAACCGGGAAACTTGACTTCAGCAGCGGGCGACTCCACTCCACAGGCAAACCTTGACGGCAGCAACGAAACCAACCTCCCTGAGACGGCTCCAACTGAGAAGAACTTCAACTCTGGTGTGGGGGAAAAGAGAGCAAGACTGAGTACTACCCACTGTACTCAGCAAGTCATACCGGAAGAGGAGGTATGATGCAGGATATAACCAAAGGAAGCTAGGGGTTCTTTTGCATAAAGCAGGCATTTCAAAGCAGTAGTTGAAAGCAGTAAAACAGCTGTAGTAATTAATCAATATTAACCAATCACTGTCCAACGCTACACCACGTTGCACATGGCCGGAGCAGCGACGTGGCCGGCGCTCGCGGGAAGGTGAGGAAAGAAGGGGGAGGGAGGACTCACCGGCGACACGGCGGCCGGAGCGGAAAACGAAGGCGGCGACGACGACCCGACAAGAGGAGGGGCGGACGAGCGGTGGCGACACCTAGAGGAGGGGAGGAGAGGAGTTAGGGATGGAGAAGGCGACCGCGACGACCAAAATGGCTGGCCGGAGACGGAGGGGAATGGATAGCTCACCGGCTCGCGAGGGAGATAGGGTTCCGGTGGGGTTCCGGCGACGCGAGGCGGTGACCGAGATGGCCCACACGGCGGCGGAGCTAGCGGCAGCGGCCCTAGTGGCGACGGCACGCGGCCGGAGATGGGCGGCGGCGGCGGCGCTAGTGGCGAGCGGCGCGCGACCGGTAGGAGGCACGGGAGAGTGCGGCGAAAAGGGGAAAAGGGAGAGGGAGATGCGGGGAAGCTTTATAGGGGCTCGAAAGGGGCGGACATGGCCGGGAAACCCCCCGATTTGGCCGGCGACGTGGGGGAAAAGAGAGAGAAAGTGGGGGGGGGGAATTCAAATCGAATCCCGCCCATTTACGGGCGCGCGTGCGGGCCGGGAGATGCGGGGGGGAGAGGGCGGCGACGTGGGCGCGAGGTGCGGGCGCGGAGTGGAGGCGCAACGTGGAGAAGGCGGCGGCGCGGGCGGTTTCGGCGGCGGTTGCCGTCGTGGGGCGGGCAGCTAGAGGAAGGGGACGACCTGACAGGTGGGCCCCACCTGTCAGCGTCCCGGAGAGAGGGGAAGGGGATCGGGCCGGCCCAAAGGAAGGAGGCCGAGCGCGGGAGGGAGTGGGCCGACGGCCCAATAGAGAAAAAAAAGAAGGAAAAGAAAAAGAAAAAGAAGAAAGGATTTTTCCTGGGATTAAAAATTGCACTTTGGTGATTTTTAATTGGTTAAAATTATTTCCAAGGCTCTGAAAATTCCACTAAAAATCTTGTTAATGCATTGGAGCATGGGGAACTCAAGAAAAATTCCACCACGCTATTTCTGATTATTAAGTGCATTTATTAACTAGGGATTTAGCTCTAGGTTAATTAAGATAATTTCTTCGGGCAATTTATTTAACCAATTTTTAAAGCAAGAAAAGGGGGAAACTTCTGGGCGTGACAAACCTACCCCCCTTAAACGGAATCTCGACCCCGAGATTCGGAAGAGCTGGCGAAGAGGTGCGGGTGGGCGGCCTTCAACTCATCTTCTCTTTCCCAAGTGGCCTCTTCCTCTGAGTGGTGGCTCCACTGAACCTTGCAGAATCTTATTACTTTGTTTCTGATCCTTCTCTCGCTGGTTTCGAGGATACGAGTCGGCTTCTCCACATACGTCAGATCTCCCTAAATTTCGATGTGATCCGGACTTGCCTGTTCCTCAGGAACTCTCAAACATTTCTTCAACTGAGAGACGTGGAACACGTTGTGGATGCCAAGCATGTTGGAGGGAAGCTCAAGCTGGTAAGCAACTTCACCTCTACGTTCCAAGATCCTGTATGGTCCCACAAAGCGTGGTGCCAACTTTCCTTTGGTTTGGAAGCGATGTACTCCCCTGAGCGGAGTGACACGGAGATACACATAATCCCCTGTTTCGAAAGCGAGCTCTCTTCGGCGGTTGTCTGCATAGCTTTTCTGCCGAGATTGCGCGATTCTCAATCTTTCCCTGACAGCTCTGACTTTCTCTTCTGCCTCATTTAAAACTTCTGTACCAAACAATTGGCGTTCCCCTGTCTGATCCCAAAAGAGCGGAGTACGACACCTTCGTCCATACAGTGCTTCAAACGGTGCCATCTGCAGACTAGCTTGGTAACTGTTGTTGTAAGAGAACTCAGCATACGGCAAGCTTTTGTCCCATGCTCCACCAAAGTCAAGCGCACAGGCTCTCAACATATCCTCTAGTATTTGATTGACTCGCTCGGTCTGGCCATCTGTTTGTGGATGGTAAGCAGTGCTGAAATTCAACCGGGTTCCCAATTCTTCTTGTAATTTCTGCCAGAACTTTGAAGTGAATTGGCTTCCTCGATCAGACACGATCTTCTTAGGTACACCATGTAAACACATAATTCTTGCCAGATAGAGTTCTGCTAATTTCTTCCCTGAGTAGGTAGTGTGCACCGGAATGAAGTGAGCCACTTTGGTGAGTCGGTCAACGACTACCCAAATAGAATCATGCCCCGATGACGTCCTGGGCAAACCGGTGATGAAATCCATTCCGATTTCTTCCCACTTCCATTCTGGAATTTGAAGTGGCTGTAGCAAACCTGCTGGCCTTTGGTGTTCTGCCTTTACTCGTTGACAGACGTCACAGAGTGCTACGAATTCAGCTATTTCCCTTCTCATGCTGACCCACCAGAACTTCTCTTTGAGGTCTTGGTACATCTTAGTACTACCGGGATGAATGGAATACTAAGTTTGATGAGCCTCGGTTAGTATCAGGTCTTTTAATTCCTTGTTTTCGGGTACACACAATCTTTCTCCCCTCCAGATTGTTCCTTGTTCATCCTCAACAAAACCTCGGGCTTTTCCAACTCTCATGTTCTTTTTGAGCTCTGCTATTTCAGGATCACTTGCTTGAGCTATGCGAACCTGCTCCACCAGTGTGGGCTGTGCCTCTAGGGCAACCACGAATCCGTGCTCAACTATACCAAGGTTCAGATGTTCCAAATCGCGTTGAACCTCACAACATAGTTGCTCTACCCATGCAACATTGCAGTAGCTCTTCCTGCTCAAGGCATCTGCAACCACATTAGCCTTGCCGGGATGATAATGTATTCCCATATCATAATCCTTGATCAGCTCCAACCATCTTCGCTGTCTGAGATTCAAATCAGGTTGAGTGAAGATGTACTTTAGACTTTTGTGATCTATATATACCTCACAACGGTTACCGATGAGATAGTGCCGCCAAATCTTTAAAGCATGAACAATTGCGGCCAATTCCAGATCATGCGTTGGGTAGTTGCCTTCATGAGGACGCAACTGCCGTGAAGCATAAGAAACCACTTTGCCATCCTGCATCAACACACATCCTAGCCCCTGGCGAGATGCATCACAATAGACCTGGAAATCTTTCGTCTGATCAGGCAGGATTAAGACTGGTGCAGACACCAACCGTCGTTTGAGTTCTTCAAAACTCCTATTGCATTCGGCAGACCAGATAAACTTTTCTTCCTTCTTCAATAGCTGTGTCATTGGCTTAGCAATTTTAGAGAAGTTCTCAATGAACCGGCGGTAATAGCCCGCAAGTCCTAAGAAACTCCGAACCTGAGTGACTGTCCTTGGTGGGGTCCATTTGGTAACTGACTCCACATTTGCTGGATCCACAGCTACTCCTTGAGCATTCACGATGTGACCGAGAAACTGAACTTCCTTAAGCCAGAAGACGCACTTGCTGAACTTGGCATATAGTTGGTGCGCTTTTAACTTTTCATGTACCAGCCGGAGATGCTGCTCATGTTCTTCCTCGGACTTGGAGTAGATAAGTATGTCATCGATGAAAACCACGACAAACTTGTCTAGAAATTCCATAAACACCTTGTTCATCAAATTCATGAAGAAGGCAGGTGCATTAGTGAGTCCGAAAGACATAACTGTGCATTCGAACAACCCGTACCGAGTGATGAATGCTGTCTTTGGAATATCCTCTTCGCGGATCCTCAACTGGTGATAGCCTGATCGCAGGTCTATCTTAGAGAACACAGTAGCTCCTTTCAACTGATCAAACAGATCATCAATCCTTGGCAAAGGATACTTGTTCTTGATGGTGACCTCATTGAGTGCGCGGTAGTCAACGCACATCCTCTTGGTTTTGTCTTTCTTCTCCACAAAGATAACCGGAGCACCCCAAGGCGACGTGCTCGGGCGGATGTATCCCTTCTGTAACTGTTCATCGACTTGCTTCTTGACTTCCACCAACTCGTTGGCTCCCATTCTGTAAGGCCTCTTGTGGATCGGTGCAGTTCCAGGTACCAAGTCAATCCGGAACTCGATGTCCCTTTTTGGTGGCATTGTTGTCAGATCGTCCGGAAAAACCTCTGGATACTCTCTGACTATGGGAATATCCTCCAGCTTCTTAGTGGTTTTCTCCACTGCTACCTCTTGTTCTTCACCAGCAGCCTGGTTTAAACTGATCCCTGGCTTCTGCGGCACTGGAGACTGGAAGATTACCACCTCTCCTTTTGCATTGGTCAACTTGATGGTGCGGCTGGCGCAATCAATCACTCCTCTGTGCCTTGTCAACCAATCCATTCCAAGTATGACATCTAGGTCCTTGGATTCGAGAAGAATGAGGTTGGCTGGAAAAATCAACCCTTGAATTTCAACTGTCACAGATGGGCAGTAGTGAGTTGTGGTCATGCCACCTCCAGGAGTATGAACTCGCATTGGTATCTTAAGCTTCACTAAAGATAACCCATGTGCACCAGCAAAACGCTTGGAAACGAAGGAATGGGTTGCACCAGAATCAAACAATATTACTGCCGGTGTCGAGTTGACGGGGAATGTGCCCAATATAACCTCTGGTGCTGATTGCGCCTCCTCTGCAGATGTATGATTAACACGGGCCTGAACGAACTTGGGTCCAGCACGTCTTGGCTTCGGGCACTTTCCAACCGTGTGTCCGGGTTTGTTACAATTGAAGCAGAGTTCGGGTTTTTCTCCCAACCTCTTGGGCTGTTCTGGCAGAGCTGGCTGAACTGATTGAGCTGGAATCTTTAGTGAACTCGGAGTAGGGTTGAGGCTGTGCTGCTCACTGTTGTTGTGACTATCACTATGGTGGTTCTTGTTGAAGCTACCCGGGTGGTAGGGACGGTGCTGCCGGATAATCATGGTGGAAGGTCCACCGTGACGTCCCATCGTGAAACGAGGCTTCTGACTCTTCCCCTGGGGAGTCCTGAACTGAGCTGCCTTCCTCTTACGGTTCATTTTGTTACACTGCTCCTCTTGACGAATAGCCTTGTCCACAAGCTTCTCAAAGTCCTCATAATCTCTAGAGATCAACTGGTTAGTCAATTCATCATCAAGACCAGACAGAAACTTCTCCTGCCTCCCGTCATCGGTACGCACGTCCTCAGGGGCGTAGCGTGCGAGGCGGTTGAACTCATGCAAATACTCTATAACTGTTCTGGTTCCTTGTTGCAGGGAACGGAACTCTCTCTTCTTTTGTGCCACAATTCCCTCGGGAATCTGTGCTTTATTGAAACTATGACGAAACTCTGTCCAAGTAACTTCTGCCCCAGTTGGACAGGTCACCATGTAGTTGTCCCACCAAATAGAAGCGGGACCTTGTAGCTGGTGTGTAGCAAAAGCAACCTTCTCCTGCTCGTTGCATTGCAAAAGATTCAGCTTCTTCTCAATGGCATGAAGCCAGTCGTGGGCCTCGATTGGGTTGGTGGTGCTTGAGAAAGTGGGCGGCTTGACACGAAGAAATTCTAACAGTTTGGACTGAGGAGGTGGAGGACCAAACTGCAGGTTCTGCTGCTGCTGCTGTGCTTGCTGCTGCACCTGTTGCAACACCTGATGGTACTGTTGCTGCATCTGTTGCATCATCATTGTCATCATCTGAGTCTGATTGTCCAACACCTGAGCAATTGTTGGGTTCTTGGGCGGTGGGGACGGACTGTTGTCAGATGCACCGTTGGCACGTGCTCCATTGATCGGCTCTTCGCTGCCACTGGCGTTGTTGGAGTCGCGTGAACCATTCCTTGTCTCCATCTGAGGGGATAGGTAGAAATATGAGAAAAGGAAGAAAACAGGGGCTCAGAAACTAATCTTGCTTATGAATTTAAGTGCAATTATCTTAATCTTGATTAAAACACTGAAAAAGAGGCACGCAACTCCTAATTGAGGCAGTCATACCACTGACACATGATATCGACCGCCGACTAACCCACAAGCAACAAACCTAAACACGAAAACTAGCAAGCAAACAGACTAAGAAGGCGATAAAGCTAAGGGCGGCGACTCTGAAGCTCGGGCGGCGCTTGAAACGAGGGATAGGACTGACATCTAAAGTAGACAAGGGATAGGAACCAATTCATGCTCAAATCCAAATTAAACAAAGCAAAAGAAGACTCAAATAAATAACCAAGCATGATGATTTTATGCATAGAACATTTTTCATGAACTCAAATGAGGATACTGATGCAACTGGCTAATCAATAAATTAATGCATAAAATAAATGCATAGCTATAATGATACGCATGAAATTGCCCCCATCAACCTAGACACGACTTAGTGCATATCACCTGATAAATTCCCGACTGACTGTCGAATAAACCCCAAAAAAATTTTTTTTTAAACCCTAGACTGAGCTAAATTTAAAAGATCCGATCTGAATGAACGACCAAGATTTTCCCCACCAACCAAAGAGGCAAAACCCCACATTTTCCCGAAACAAATCCAAGTGAAAAGGGCATATGCATATGAAAAGGGGTTCAGAGGGCTCTTAGGTTTTCCAGTTGGCTTGTCCTACGGTCAAGGTCGGCTCTGATACCAACTTGTCACGCCTAGAAATTCTCGAAACAGAATTTCTAAGCTGAATGTGCATTAAATCCCTGTCCAGGACCAGCCAGGGTACACAAACGACAATTGTTGACATACAGACCCACGTCTTACAAAAATATAAAAGATTACAAATGCAGCGGAAAAGATTAAAGCGAGCTAAACCGGGAAACTTGACTTCAGCAGCGGGCGACTCCACTCCACAGGCAAACCTTGACGGCAGCAACGAAACCAACCTCTCTGAGACGGCTCCAACTGAGAAGAACTTCAACTCTGGTGTGGGGGAAAAGAGAGCAAGACTGAGTACTACCCACTGTACTCAGCAAGTCATACCGGAAGAGGAGGTATGATGCAGGATATAACCAAAGGAAGCTAGGGGTTCTTTTGCATAAAGCAGGCATTTCAAAGCAGTAGTTGAAAGCAGTAAAACAGCTGTAGTAATTAATCAATATTAACCAATCACTGTCCAACGCTACACCACGTTGCAACAGGCCCAACCAACCACCTGAACTACACCAGTTCATTAAGCTAAACTAGGGGTGAGACTAATCACGGTGAATCTGGTTGATCGCCCATAACCGCGGGCACGGCTATTCGAATAGTTTTACTCTGGCCAGAGGTGTACAACTGTACCCACAAGACACGATTCCACACATGTCGCCATGCCCCGAAGTATCACCATGATACTGCAAAGGGGGAAATCGTGACAAGACCCTCCACATAACCCTCCCCTAACCATCCACACCACGCTAAGGTTTCACCCCCACCCCTCAAAAGGCAGTGGGCGGTCCCCTCTTGCGCCGCGGTGAATCCGGCAGCTGGACAACCGAACACCTCGGCCGACCCAACTCCATCACGCCCACCCTCGCCACCGGTGCCTAGGAAAGGGTCGAGCTATACTTCAGATCAAGCAGTTACCCACTCCCGCTTGTGGTAAGCACGGTAAGTCTCCCAGGGTTTCCCGTGAACCGGTCCTTAACTGCTATGGGTGCGACCAGCAAAACCATGCACTCACAGCCCGCCATTCTGAATATTTTAATTAACTGACACCCTTGCGGTGGCACCAGTCCAAAGCTATGCTAATAGTCAGAGTCTATGTAATAATGTGATCCCTTTTTGTGTGCTAGTTGAGCTAAGCATGGCTAAGCATTTTCTAAACCAACATCTAATCATTTTGATACCCAGGTTATCAATGGCATATGGTAAACAATAAATGGCTGAGTAATAGGACCCATCCCACATGACATTGTAAAAGAATGCAACATTTAATAGAAATGCAGGGTGTTTGTAAATTGGGTACAATATGATCAAATGTAAAGCATGACTTGCCTTGCTCTCGAACTGATGAGACCTCAGCAACGTCTTCGAGAAACCGCGGATCGACGAAACGGCCAAAACCTACGCGACAAGCAAAGCACACAAGCAAAACATGCTATAAGACTACTGAAACAGGAAACAAAACCATTTTTAATGGATTCTTTGCATTTTTCTTGATTTACTGAGACTTGAATGGACTTAAACGGAGCTCGGATGAATTACTTATGAATTTTAGAAGATAAACTGTGTTTGTACTAATAAAGAAAAAGTCCTTAATTAATTATTGCGCAATAATACCCAGGGCTGACGTCATCCAAGGGGGGGGCGCCGACAGGTGGGGCCCATGAGTCAGCGGCTCCAAAGGGAGGGAGGTGGCGCCTGGCAGGTGGGCCCCACCAGGCGGTGGCTCAAAGGGGAGGCGAGGGAGGCGCCGGCCGGGCTCGGCTCGGCCTCAAGGCCGACCGGCCGACCAAGGCGAGGCGGCGGCGAGGCACAGCCACCGACGGCGGTGACCGGCGGTGCGGGAAGCGGCGGCGATGGCCGAAAGGCGGCGGCGCATGGCCGGAGCAGCGACGTGGCCGGCGCTCGCGGGAAGGTGAGGAAAGGAGGGGGAGGGAGGACTCACCGGCGACACGGCGGCCGGAGCGGAAAACGAAGGCGGCGACGATGACCCGACGAGAGGAGGGGCGGACGAGCGGTAGCGACACCTAGAGGAGGGGAGGAGAGGAGTTAGGGATGGAGAAGGCGACCGCGACGACCAAAATGGCTGGCCGGAGACGGAGGGGAATGGATAGCTCACCGGCTCGCGAGGGAGATAGGGTTCCGGTGGGGTTCCAGCGACGCGAGGCGGTGACCGAGATGGCCCACACGGCGGCGGAGCTAGCGGCGGTGGCGGCTTGGCGCGGCGGCGGCCCTAGTGGCGACGGCACGCGGCCGGAGATGGGCGGCGGCGGCGGTGCTAGTGGCGAGCGGCGCGCGACCGGTAGGAGGCACGGGAGAGCGCGGCGAAATGGGGAAAAGGGAGAGGGAGATGCGGGGAAGCTTTATAGGGGCTCGAAAGGGGCGGACATGGCCGGGAAACCCCCCGATTTGGCCGGCGACGTGGGGGAAAAGAGAGAGAAAGTGGGAGGGGAATTCAAATCGAATCCCGCCCATTTGCGGGCGCGCGTGCGGGCCGGGAGATGCGGGGGGGAGGGCGGCGACGTGGGCGTGAGGTGCGGGCGCGGAGTGGAGGCGCGACGTGGAGAATGCGGCGGCGCGGGCGGTTTCGGCGGCGGTTGCCGTCGTGGGGCGGGCGGCTGGAGGAAGGGGACGACCTGACAGGTGGGCCCCACCTGTCAGCGTCCCGGAGAGAGGGGAAGGGGAACGGGCCGGCCCAAAGGAAGGAGGCCGAGCGCGGGAGGGAGTGGGCCGACGGCCCAATAGAGAAAAAAAAGAAGGAAAAGAAAAAGAAAAAGAAGAAAGGATTTTTCCTGGGATTAAAAATTGCATTTTGGTGATTTTTAATTGGTTAAAATTATTTCCAAGGCTCTGAAAATTCCACTAAAAATCTTGTTAATGCATTGGAGCATGGGGAACTCAAGAAAAATTCCACCACGCTATTTCCGATTATTAAGTGCATTTATTAACTAGGGATTTAGCTCTAGGTTAATTAAGATAATTTCTTCGGGCAATTTATTTAACCAATTTTTAAAGCAAGAAAAGGGGGAAACTTCTGGGCGTGACATTTGACAATTACCGTTTGATTATCACAGTTCATAAGGATAGCCGGCACCGGTTTTTCAACAATAGGGAGATCCATTAATAGATCACGTAGCCATTATGCCTCAACAGTAGCAGTATCCAGTGCTGTCAACTCTGCTTCCATGGTTGACCTCGTCAAAATGGTCTGTTTGCAAGACCTCGACGAAACAGCACCACCACGTAGTGTGAAGACATATCCACTAGTGGCTTTGATCTCATCCACATCAGAGATCCAGTTAGAATCATTATATCCTTCCAGTACCGCAGGATACCCAGAATAGTGAAGCCCAAATTCCATAGTACCTTTCGGATAGCGCATTACTCGCTCAAGCGCACGCCAGTGATCATCTTCCGGATTAGAGGTAAACCGGCTCAACTTGCTCACAGCAAAGGAGATATCAGGCCTAGTTGCACTAGCCAAGTATATCAGCGAGCCAATGATTTGGGAGTATTCCAGTTGATTCCTAGCAATTCTCTTGTTCTTGCGAAGCAACAAGCTAGGATCATAAGGTGTTGGAGAAGGCTTACTATCAATGTAGCCAAAGTGATTCAAGATCTTCTCCACATAATGGGACTGCAAGAGTGTAATCCCATTCTCACCTCTAATTAGCTTAATGTTTAGGATAACATCAGCTACTCCCAAATCCTTCATATCAAATTTTTGAGCAAGAATGATTTAACCTCATTTATCACCTCAAGGTTTGTCCCAAATATCAGTATGTCATCAACATAAAAGCACAGAATAACTCCCTCACCCCCACCATGGCGATAGTATACACATTTAACTGCCTCATTGACTGCAAAGCTTACAGATGTCAATGTTCTATCAAGTTTCTCGTGCCATTGCTTAGGAGCTTGTTTCAGACCATACAAAGACTTCAACAATTTGCACGCCTTGTCTTCTTGACCTTCAACTACAAACCCATCAGGCTGATCTATATAGATCACCTCATCCAGCTCTCCATTAAGAAAAGTTGTCTTAACATCCATTTGATGGACGAGAAGACCATGTGAGGCTGCTAGGGAAAGTAGCACACGAATTGTGGTCAATCTAGCAACAGGTGAGTAAGTGTCAAAGAAATCTTCGCCTTCTTTCTGAGTATAGCCCTTAGCAACAAGCCGAGCCTTGTACTTTTCAATGGTACCATCAGGCCTCAGCTTCTTTTTGAACACCCACTTGCACCCCACAGGTTTACACCCATAGGGTCGCTCTGTCACCTCCCAAGTTCCGTTAGCGATAATGGAATCCATTTCACTACGGACAGCCTCCTTCCAGTAGTCTGCATCAGGAGATGCATATGCTTCTGAAATTGACTTAGGAGTGTCGTCCATGAGGTACACAGTGAAATCATCACCAAAAGACTTAGCCGTCCTTTGTCTTTTACTCCTTCGAGGAGCTTCACTGTCATCCTCCTCAGTGACATGTTCATGCGTATGTTTAGTTTGTTCTGGTGGTGTGATTGAGTTGGGAATTATTTCAGAGGTTTGGCTAGAACTACTATGTGTATCCTTCATTGGGAAAAAGCTGATCTCAAAGAAGTTAGCATCACGAGACTCCATGATTGTACCAACATGCATGTCAGGTACCTCAGATTTAACTATTAAAAATCTATAGGCAATGCTGTGATGAGCATATCTTAGAAAGACAGTCTACAGTCTTAGGTCCAAGTTTGCACTTCTTCGTTATTGGTACATTGACTTTCGCCAAGCACCCCCATATGCGCAAGTAAGAAAGTGATGGTTTTCTCCCAATCCATATCTCATATAGTGTTTTGTCCTTATTTATGTTAGGAACTCTCTTTAGCACATGATTCGAGGTCAACAATGCCTCCCCCACCAAGCCTTAGGTAGTCCCGCGGTGTCCAACATGGCATTCACCAAGTCAGTCAGTGTGCGATTCTTCCTTTCAGCAATCCCATTAGACTCGGGAGAATAGGGAGGCGTCCTCTCATGTATGATGCCATGTTCCTCACAGAATAAGTCAAACTCGTTTGAGAAAAACTCTCCACCACGATCAGACCTAAGCCTTTTTATCTTCCTGTCAAGTTGATTTTCAACTTCTGCCTTATAAATTTTAAAATAGTCTAGAGCCTCGTCTTTCGTTTTCAACAAGTACACATAGCAAAATCTAGTAGCATCATCAATCAACATCACGAAATATCGTTTTCCACCCTTCGTCAACACCCCATTCATTTCACAAAGATCAGAATGTAGGAGTTCTAGTGGTGCCAAGTTTCTCTCCTCGGCAACCTTGTGAGGCTTGCGAGGTTGCTTCGATTGCACACAACTATAGCACTTAGAACCTTTGACAATGGATAACTTAGGAATTAAACACATGCTGGAAAGCCGAGACATCAAGCCAAAATTAATATGACATAAACGTGAGTGCCAAACATAAGCCTTATCATCCACACTACCACAAATATGGTTCACAGACTTATTGTAGAAATCAGAAAGGGAAAAGCGGAACAGGCCTCCGCACTCATAACCTTTACCAATAAAATATCCATGTTTAGACACGACTACTTTATTAGACTCAAAAACCAACTTAAATCCGTCTCTAGTCAGACGGGAGCCACTAACAAGATTCCTGTCGATAGAAGGGACATGCTGCACGTTCTTCAGTTGCACGATCTATCCCGAAGTAAACTTCAGATCTACCGTGCCAACACCATGAACAGAAGCATGTGACCCATTCCCCATTAGGACGGTGGAACCCGTGCGACCTGATAAGAAGAAAACAATGAGATGTCAGCACAAACATGTACATTGGCCCCAGTATCAACCCACCAATTAGTAGACTAATTAACTGAAAAAACAGTTGCTAAATTACCATACTGCTTCCATCTCCAGTGTTGCCAATGGTCACATTAGCAAACTTAGAGGTCTGCCCTACAGGTGCCTTCATCCCCTTGCGTTGTGGACACTTCCTGGCCAGATGGCCAGGTTGACCACACACAAAGCAAGTCCTCTCATCCTGATTAGGATTGTTGTTGTTCTTCTTCTTAAAGTTGGTGGTCTGCTGAGCTTTGTATTTCCCCTTGCTCTTGTTCTGGGCCTTGTGCACAACATTGGCAGTGGACTGGCCACCATCGCCCTTAGACGCGACATCTTTTTCCCGAGCTTTCTCCTCAACATCAAGAGACGCTATCAACCCCTCAACGGAGTATTCCTGTCTCTTGTATTTGAGTGCAGTACTGAAACCTCTCCAAGATGGAGGTTGTTTCGCGATAATGCACCCGGCCACAAATTTGTCGGGTAAGACACACTTAAGGAGTTCGAGTTCCTTAGCCATGGTTTGTATCTCATGAGCCTGTTCGACTATAGAACAGTTGTCAGCCATCTTGTAGTCATGAAACTGCTCCATGATATAGAGATCATTGCTAGCATCAATAGCACCGAATTTAGTATTCAGTGCATCCCACAACTCCTTAGCGTTGGTCATATGCATATACACCTCGACCAGACGATCGTCAAGCACGCTAAGAATGCATCCCACAAAGAGAGTAGTGGCCTCATCGAATTTTTTCTGCTGATCAGCATTAAGAATGCCCATAGGCTTGCCAGTACTCACCCAGAAGCATTTCATAGTTGTCAGCCACAGAGTGACCCTGATCTACCATCTCTTGAAGTACACACCGGTGAATTTATCCGGCCTCAGTGTATCGGCAAAACTAGCCATAGTAAAATCACAGTGCCTACAATAAGATTTTTGGATTGTTGAAATTATAAGCACATAATGATTTAATTTATTCCATAAATAAATCATGACATTACATATGTAAACTAGATTGAACGCATCATTAGATCTACACATGTAAACTAAGCAGAAAAGCTGAAAGCTTTTCTGTGCTTAGATGGCTGGTTGATCTATGTGCCAAAGCCAATTAGTTCGGCATGGGAGGTATCATGAGTATGTGCTTATATCAATTTCACGGAGGATATGCGACCATCAGAATTGTTGTGTGTTGTTAGCTTCACGTAGACACAACTTCCGCCATAGAAAGAGATCAAAGCTTTAAACATCGAAGTGGTTTGGGTTGTCAGATAATCAATTTTAGTTGTACACACAACTTCAAATGTATTGAGCATTTGAGCTACATATCCTGATGGCTGATGACATGAGTGTGTTGGCTAGCATATCCTGGAGCAACATTTAAATTTTCTGTCTTTTTGTCTGTAACTTGCTCTTCTACTTGGCCCATTCAAAATATATAGTGAAATAAAATTAGTCACTAGTACAACGAGAAAAATACTAAACAATGTTGGGGAAGAACGTTTTCTTGTGTGATGAATGACACTTTTTCTTGAAGGAATTATCCCTTCCAAGAAGATTTGTGAATTAGGACAGTGGCATACACGAGAAACATTAGCGAAAATTGAACCGGGGGTTATGAAATGTAAGAAACTAATCTGAAGGGGGTCCCAGGAACTTAACCAAATTCCTAAACTGGAACTCAGCCTTGTAAAGTGGAAAATTATCAACGCTGACTCAGGCTTCACTAGCCTGAACTTTCATCTGTAACTTGCTCTGACTCTTAATTTGTACGAAATGCATCGATTTTAATTTCTTTTACTCTAGAATTTGAGTACTGGGATTTTAAGAATCCACCCACCCTTATTTACACAGCCTTTATCGATCGTCTCGTTTCACCTCTTTATTTACAGTTCTTCCGCATCCTTTCCATCCGTCCCTGGGAGGATTCATGTGATTAGAGCAATGTGCAGATCTGTTGTGCCTCTTCTGCTTCCTCTTTCCTTTTCGCTGCTCGACGGCCAACCGAGTCATGGACTACCTCCGTTTCAGGTTATAAGACTTTCTAGCATTGCCCACAATCATATAGATGTTAATGAATCCAGGCACACATATATGTCTAGATTCATTAACATATATATGAATGTGGGCAATGCTAGAAAGTCTTATAATATGAAACGGAGGAAGTAGCTTACTGACATGGGAGGTACCAGGAGATAGGAAAGCCCAGAAAAGTCGCCCCTAAGCAGCTTGAAATGCTACTGAAGCCGTCAAGTACAAGGTGGTAGCTTTGAGACTTTGATGTTCTGGGTGTTCCTCTTCGACCTTTGGGCGTGTTTTGATTCCACAGCCTCCACAGCACCGGGTTTCTCGATCAGCTTAAATTGCTCCAGAATTCGTTCCCCTGTCTCAGCTTGGACATCATCAAGGTTATGATGTTGGTTGAAGCATCCGGAAGATGAAAATCCCAATCTTGCACAGCTCCAATTCTGTTGACCTCAGTTTTGTCAATTCTAATTTAGAGAGCATTTTGACAAGCCTGTGAGGCCTGCATGAATCCATGGGCCTTCTGATTTGCCCTCATGCCATTCTTTAATCTTATCCGCAATTAAATTCCAGATGAACAAATAGAGAAGATAAAATGCTGCTGACCTCAAAGTATTGCACCTCTGAATCCCTTGCTTTTCCAGCTGCCCACCTCTCCAGGTCATCAATGTCAGGTTGTTCCACTAGGAAGATATCACTCTTAACAATTGATCTAGGTCTTAATATTTTTCTTAGATAATGAATTTTTCATTAATCAGGTCTCTATATGTACAAAGAATATACAAAGAGGAATAAAAAAAATTAAAAAAAGACTTCATCGACAACTTATTCTTTTCATCGCAGCGTGAGAGGATGGAAGAGGAGAAACAGAACTAGTCCATGCTACCCGTCGCCACACCATCTCCGCCCCTACGAATCACAACCACCATTTGCTGCCAATTGTTACGTTCGCTATCCGTCCTTGCCCTCCAAATCCCCTTACACTGCCGCTGCATTGCGAATGCCCCTAGCGCGCCGTGAAGTTGCTCTGTCGCACCACCACCATCTTCCGCAAAACATCAAACTCCCCGCCACTCCTAAAGCGACACGGAGCCGTCTAGCACGACATGCACCTGCCTTTACAGATGTGATGATCTCACCGGAGATACTCAACTGCACCGTCCACACCTATCCGTAGCTAGGCCTTGCCATCGACGCTCTATTTGCAGCTGCCGCCTCTAGGATCACTACAAGAATCTATTTAATCTATGACAAAAAAAATTCGTCATGGATCACTGAAAATTCGTCATAGAATTTGTCTATGACGATTTTACTTATCGTCATCTATTGAGCGTCACAGAATAAATATGTCGACGTTTTCCCTAAAATCGTCACGGATCAGCACAATCTATGACGTTTCTTAACCGTCATGAAACGCTTTTGGGCTCACGTAGTCCAGCCAAGGCCCAACCTTCGTGACGAAATTTAATGTCACAGATGGCTACCACGTGGCGGCCAACATGGCAGGTGACGTGGTCGTTGACACGTGTGTGATGACGTGGCACTAACGACGTCAGCAAACTTTTTTATACGGCCCATTATTTTTTTAACAGCCTATTATTTTTTTGACGGCCCATTAATTTTAAAATAGCGGCCAATTAATTTTTTATATTGGTCCATTAATTATTTAATGAGGCCCGTTATTTTTTTTAGAACTGGCTCATGTTAAAGTAGACTCATTTCAGAACTAGGCTCATTTCAAACCAGACCCATTTCATCAACCAACCATCATATCAAAGCCCACCAAACAGGCCCATTACATATTAGTGCCCACAAAATTCAATAAAAAAATAAAAAACTAAAAAAAGCTGAAACCCTAGCCGGCCGCCGCCCGCGCCGATTCCGCGCCACCGCAGCCGGCAGCCGGACGCGCCACATCCACCCGTTACGGTGCCCGACGCCAGATCCGCCATCGAGGCCCGCGCTGCTGTCGCCCCGTCGTCGCCAGCTCGCCCCCGACGCCAGATCCGCCGCCGCCACCGCTTTGCCGCTCCCGAGCAGTCGCCGCCGTTCCCGCCATCACCGTCGCCCGCCCCGACCGGATCCGTGAAGTCCCGGCCTCTCCCGAGCCAGCCGCCGCCGCTCCCGCCGTCGACGTCGGCGTGGTCGCCCGCGGCGAATAGAGAGGAGGCATGGACACCCACGGTGGCGAGGGAGGAGCCGTGGACACCCACAGCTGCGAAGGCGGGGGCGAGGACGCCCGCGGCGGCGACGTTGTCCCGGCGCCCGCTCCAGCTCCCGGAGGCCATGGCGGCGGCGCCGCCCGCTCCCAGCCTGATCCGCGAGTCCCGACCTCTCCCGAGCCAGCCGGCGCCGCTCTCGCTGTCGCCATCGCCCGCCACGGCCGAATCTACGAGCCCCGGCCTCTCCCGAGCCAGCTGCCGCCGCTCCCATCGTCATCGTCGCCGTCGACATCGGTGTGGTCACCCGTGGCGACGAGGGAGGAGGCGTGGACACTTGCAGTGGCGAGGGAGGAGGTGTGGACGCCCACGGCTGCGAAGGCAGCGCCGAGGACGCTCGCGGCGTCGTCCGCGGCGGCGAGGTTGTCCCCGCGCCCGTTCCCGCTCCCAGAGGCCATGGCGGTGGCGGTGCCCGCTCACGGCCGGATCCGAGTGTCCCAGTCTCTCCCGAGCCAGCCACTGCCGCTCCCGCCGTCAACGTCGCCGTCGACGTCGGCATGGTCGCCTGCGGCGGCGAGGGAGGAGGCGTGGACACCCGCGGCTGCGAAGGCGGTGGCGAGGTCGTCCCGGCGCCCACTCCCGCTCCCAGAGGCCGTGGCGGCGGCGGCGCCCACTCCCAGCCCCTCTTCGTCGGCCGCGCCACCTGCATGGCGAGAGAGAGAGGGAGAGGAGAGAAGGGAGAGAGATAGAGTTGAATAGGGGAAAATATCTGTGGTGGGAGAGAGAAGATAGGAGAAGTTTGAAAAATTTTGAAATGGTGAGGAGGGAAAAACCACTAAATAAATTTTGAATCAAAATTTATGATATTAAATAAACTCATATGAAAAAGTTATCAAAAACGAAGTTTTAGAACTCATTGATATCTACCAATTTGCTTTTGGTCATTTCTCCATCCGAGTTAGTTTGAACTACGTAAAATTTGAAATTTAAAATATAAGCAATTCAAATTATTTTTCAGGTACTAAATGACTTCAAATGGGAAAGTTGTCAACAACAAAGTTGTATAACTTAACAAGATCTACAACTTTTGTTTTGGTCATTTTTCTATATGACTTTGTTTGAACAGTATGAATTTGAATTTCAAATTATGACAACTTCAAAACAACATTTACATGTACTATATGATTTGAACTGAAATGGTTATCAATAACAAAGTCGTATAATTCATCAAGATCTATAACTTTTATTTGGATCATTTTTTCATCCGATAATATGATTTGTAACATTGTTCACAAAATGTACATATCTCTTATATAGTTTATAAACTATAAGAGAGAGATGTAAATTTTGTGAACAATGTTAATATCACTTTACCCAATAAAGAAATGACCTAAATAAAAGTTATAGACATTGATGAGTTATACAATTTTTGTTGTTGATAACTTTTTCAGTTGAAATCATTTATTATTTGAAAATGTTGTTTGAAGTTGTCATAATTTGAAATTCAAATTCAAATTATTGAAACAAAGTCATATAGCAAAATGACCAAAACAAAATATGTAGATATTGATGAGTTATACAACTTTACTGTTGATGACTTTTTCAGTTGAAATACTTTAGTATTTAAAAATGTTATTTGAAGTTGTTATAATTTGAAATTCAAATTTTATATAGGTCAATCAAAATCAGATGGAGAAATAACCAAAATAAGATAGGTAGATCTCAATAAGTTATACAACTTTGTTTTTGATAACTTTTTCACATAAGTTCATTTAGTATGATAAAATTCGATTCGAAGGTTTAATATTTTCAAATTGATTGAAAGGAGGGAGGTAAAATGGACTTCTCGGTGAGGAGGAGCAAAAGGCCCGTTACGGGCCAGTGTTTTTGCTCATCCCTCGCCGAGAAGTCCATTTTGCCTCCCTCTTTTCAATTAATTTCAAAATATTAAACCTACGAATCGAATATTATCATACTAAATGAACTTATATAGAAAAATTGTCAAAAACAAAGTTGTATAACTTATTAACATATACCTATCTTATTTTGGTTATTTCTCCATCTGAGTTTGATTGTCCTATATAAAATTTGAATTTCAAATTATGACAAGTTCAAACAATATTTTCAAATACTAAACGATTTCAACTAAAAAAGTCATGAACAACAAAATTGTATAAATCATTAATATCTACGACTTTTGTTTTGGTCATTTTTCTATATGACTCTGTTTCAATAATTTGAATTTGAATTTCAAATTATGACAAATTCAAATAATATTTTTAAATATAAAATGATTTCAACTGAAAAAGTCATCAACAACAAAGTTGTGTAACTCATCAATATCTACAACTTTTGTTTTGGTCATTTTGCTATATGACTTTGTTTCAATAATTTGAATTTGAATTTCAAATTATGACAACTTTAAACAACATTTTCAAACATTAAATGATTTCAACAGAAAAAGTCATCAACAACAAAGTTATATAAACCATCAATATATACAACTTTTGTTTTGTTCATTTTGCTATATGACTCTGTTGCAATAATTTGAATTTGCATTTCAAATTATGACAACTTCGAACAACATTTTCAGGTACTAAATGGTTTCAACTGAAAAAGTCATCAGCAACAAAGTTGTATAAATCATCAATATCTACAAGTTTTATTTTGTTCATTTTGGTATATGACTTTGTTTCAATAATTTGAATTTGAATTTCAAATTATGACAAGTTCAAACAATATTTTCAAATAATAAATGATTTCAGCTGAAAAAATCATCAACATCAAAGTTTTATAACTCATCAATATCTATAACTTTTATTTTGGTCATTTCTTCATCCAATAAAGTGATAGTAAATTGTTCACAAAATTTACATATCTCTTATATGATTTTGAAGTATTTAAATCGCGACAAAATTACTATAACGTCACAGGTTTTGGGCCGGTTTATGACGAAATCGATAAACGATCATGGTATTATGGGCCTTGTATCCATAGTTGCATATCCGTGATGATCTCTAAAAACATCACGAAAATTTCATCAAATTTCGTCACAGATTAAATAGATTCTTGTAGTGGATGCCGCTGTTGTTTTCATCTACGTTTTCGTCTTCCTACACATCAACTGACATGCCGTCGCAGGGAAAGGGCTAGCCCCCACCACGCTATCGGACCGTCGACAGTGACAGAGGAAGGACGGAGGAATAGCGCCATCTCCACTCAATGCTGACAACACCGACTAGAGCCCCGCCCATCCAAAACCCTCGCCGTCCGTTGGCACCGCTGCCGCCACCTCCATCGACGGTAAGGATGGCAACGGGTCGGGTTGGGCACGGGTAGAGCGATTCCATGCCCGACCCGAGACCCACGTGCCCGTGCCCGACCCATGCCCGCAAGGTCTATCGGGCAAAATCCTATGCCCGTGCGCATGCCCGTCGGGCACGGGCATGCTCGATGGGTACCTATCAGGCCTGCCTACGCCGTGCGCCACCACCGCCGTCGTGCGATGCCGCCACCGTCGTGCGTCGCCGCCAACGCCGTCGTGCGTCACCGCCTGAGCCGTGCGCCGTGCGATGCCGCCTGCTCCTGTGCGCCGCCGCCAGCCGTGCAGACGCCACAGACGCCAGCCGCTAGCCCGCGCCGCCACCGCCACCAGCCGTCGTGGAGATTGGGGGTAGGAGAAGGGGGTGGGGATTAGGTTAGGGTTTGGTGAGAGTATATATATGTCCCTGGTTAGTGGGCCAAATGGGCTAAAAGAAAAGGGTATGAGGAATAAGAGATGGGCCAAAATTAGCAAATACATATGTACGGGTCGGACATGGGTTATCCGTGGGCAAAAAACAATACCCGGCTGCTACCCGCTATGTTCTCGGGTCTCAGGCGGGCATGCCCACGGGTAAAATATTACACCCATGCCCACCCATGCCCATCGGGCCGGATATCCGCGGATATCCGGACCTGTGGGTAAAATTGCCATCCCTAATCGACGGTCGATCAGAGATGATATATTTAGTGAATACTAGCTGCGTTACATTGGAGTCATCCAATCAAACCAACATCAATATATACTAATCAATACTCCACATCTAGTACATTCATATATTTAGGCATGTCTAGATCTCACCTAAAAATTTTACATCATATTACATCGAACGTTTAAACATTTGCATGAAGTATTAAATATAAGCTAAAAAAATAACTAATTGTATAGATTGTAACTACTTTGCGAGATGAATCTTTTAAGCCTAATTGCTCCATAATTTGACAATGTGGTGCTCCAGTAAACATGTCCTAATGACGGATTAATTAGGCTTAATAAATTCGTCTCGCGGTTTACTGACAAATACTGTAATTAGTTTTTTTATTAGCGCCCGAATACCCCATGCAACACTCTATATAATACCCGATGTGACACGCCAAAACTTTACACCCCTAGATGTAAACACCCTTAGCTAGGCATATATGCATATATTTTCTTAAATTAGTCGTTGATTGATCAACGCGTTTAAGCAAGCATTCGTATGAACACGAATAATTAAGGACGACAGGTTTGTTGCCGCTAGTGTGAAAATCAAAGTAATTTCGTCCTAGTTTACTTTATTTTTGTATTTTTATACTCTACAAACCAACATCTCTTGCATGAGTCGGGAGTGCTAGTGACAACGACGATCGACCATATATGCATCAATCAGAAAATTCAGAATAGTCCTCATCATGTCATTCAGAATGGTCGTCATCATGTCAACTAACAAGTTTGATGTTGCTGGTGTACACATGTGTGATACTAAATTCTTCTAGAAACTGGAAATTAGGCATCAACCGAACAACTCCTTAGTTCCACGTACACATACATGCATGAATTATGGATGGACAAATCAAATTCCCAGCATACGTAAAGGAACAGCAGTCCCATGCGACTTCGCATAATTAATTTAATTACTCTCCAATATTAATTCTTAACGACTAAGAAACACATGTATGAACAACTAATTCAATTAGCCATCCTGACGAACAAGTTTCCAAGCACATTGGTGTCGATTCGCGTTGAATAAACTACGTATATACTAGCACGTAAGCAAGATGAAACATACATATACAGTATGATCATAAGCCGGTATGATGCCTAATTGCAATCATCATCACCTGAAAGATCATACAGATTATGAATCATGTGCATGATGATAGACTAATTACCTGTACAGTCAATCACTGGGTTCACTAGTAACCCATTAACCTTTGGGAGTAAATTAGTGGCGCCACCACAGTAATCTGGGTTTCCAATCCACCGTTAACGTGTGGTGTAAAATTGGGCGAGTTCACACGCTACGACATTACACGTCCTAGGACAATAGGAAACCTTAGCATCAATAAAGAATTACAAATGAAGATGAAACTGGCTTGTCTGACAGAGATCAAAGACTGTACTTAACAGCGCCATCTTAAGCAAAGATGAATCGCTAATATTAACCTATTCTATACACTGCCAAATGTGGCACTATGCTATGGACTACCTATATATACATGGTGCACTAACCTCTTTTCTGTGGTCTACACTAGAGCCTTGTTCCAGGCATTCCTCAGTCATACAGGTGCATATATGGGCTAACTATACGCTATTATTGTAAGTTATAAATAGGTGAAAAGAAAACGATGAAGTAGTCATGGCTTCCGGAGAGCTGACGCAGCTCCCATTATTACAGCCATTACAACCCCGAGTCCGGCACCAAGTGATGCACCTACGGCAGCAGCTGTAACAGAGCCATCTCTCTTCTGGGGCTTCCGCTTCCCTTGCAGAGATGCTGCTTTCTCTCTCTCCAGCTCCAGCGACAATCTCTCACGAGAAAGCTCCTATGCAAGCATGCAGTATCCAGTCAGCTATGTGACAATTGTTTTTTTTTTTTTTTGCGGGGAGCTATGTGACAATTGTTGAAAGGGCATACATTGGATAGTTTGTCAAAAGGTATGCTATGGCAAGCTGACATTCTTTTGGATTTTAACCTAAAACTATTGTCTCATGAGGTACATAATCAAACATGAAAATTTATGTAAGGCCTCTACAAATACATGGATTTATGCTTCCTTTGCCTTCTGAAAATTAAGAGTAAAGTCCATCACCGGTCCCTAATCTTGTACCGTTGTGTCATCCCGGTCCCTAAACTCGCAAATCGACCGTTCAAGTCCTCAAACTTGTTCGACTGTGTCATCCCGGTCCCTAAACTTACAGATTACTCGTTTAGGTCCTCCAACTTGTTCAGTTGTATCACCTCGATCCCTAAACAGGACGGTCTAAAAACTTTATATCAAAAAATAATTCATAACTTTTTCATGTGAACTCTAATGAAGACAAACTTTATATCAAACTTGTAGCCCTCGACGCGATCTACAACTTTGTAGTTGAAAAGTTTATGAATTAAAACTGTTTAGGGTCCCAAAATATTGTTGCATGTTTATAGATTTTGAAATTTTAATATTAAAATTACATTTTGGGACAAAAAATGATTTTAAATAAAAAAAATTCAACTACAAAGTTGTAGTTCGCGTCGAGGGCTACAATTTTGATATAAAGTTTGTCTTCATTAGAGTTCACATGGAAAAGTTATGAATTATTTTTTGATATAAAGTTTTTAGACCGTCCTGTTTAGGGACCGAGGTGATACAACTCAACAAGTTGGAGGAGCTAAACGAGTGATCTGCAAGTTTAGAGACCGGGATGACACAGTCAAACAAGTTTGAGGACCTGAACGGTCGATTTGCGAGTTTAGGGACAGGGATGACACAACGGTACAAGTTTAGGGACCGGTGATGGACTGTACTTGAAACTTAATGTAGAAGGAAAGAGAGAAGTACCTCAAATGCTGGCTCTTCATTGCTGTGAATTACTTGATGTACAAGTTGACGAAGGGCAGTGACACCCTCAACATGCATAACAATGTCCTTCCTCTGAAATGGTGAGAGTGAAAAGTTTACTGGATAAAAAGCAGCTCTGCCTGAAGGATTCTCGTTCCTCAGACTGCCACTAGCTGAACTGATGGGGCGCAAACTATTTGTGGCACTTGGCATTAGAAATGGGGAAGAGTTAACAACTTTAGTCATGTCAGGAGAGGCTTGATAAGCTTCCATTGCTGAAGTGATCAATGCGTTCTGTTCATGTGCACTGACGGAGAATTTATTAGTTATTGCAAGGATCCATGGAATGCCAAGAGCCTTGGCTTCATCCAAGAGAAGTGAAAGCGCTGGCTGTGGTTGAGAAGTGTTGGACTGGTGATACTGAGGAATTCGATGAGCAAGGTTATGCACAACAATAACTAAGTCAGTCTTCCTGCTGAGATCATGTATCCCTAACTGCAATTCTTCTTTGAACTGCCTAACTTCTAAAGGTAGTTCCTGTTAGAACAAAAACATACTATGAGCATTTTCGGGGTTGAATAATCAGGGAAGGAACCACATTGCTATATATGCCCTGTAAAAATGAATAGGTAAATTTTTGGTCCAGGAATTATGGTTGGGGAGACCAATTTTCACCCTGAAAAAAAAAAGAAGCTGCTTTTCACCCCCTACATCTAAATCTTGGCAATCAACACACCCCATACTCAATTTCACAATGTTTTTGGATGGCATGGTGGTTTTCACAGACATGAACTTCCATTAGGCAAGTTCAGTTGAGTTGGCTGACATTTTGATGATTCCACTTACACCTCAAAAAAACTTTCTGAATAGAAAATGTCAGCAAAAATATACTCGTTTCTAAAATAATTTATTGGATAAAAACTACGAACTAATTGTTTCAGATAACTGCTAGGGTGATATATCTATAAACATATATAAGCTTGTACAGTCATTAAGTAACTGATATACAATCATTAGGCCTACTGAAGTACCATATTTGTTATTGGATATAATGGAAAAGGGCAACATTTTTTTTCTATATAGTTTGAAAACTGTCAATGGAGTTAATTTCATGGTAAAAAAATGTACCTGCAAGTTCACTGTTGCCGAATCTACGTAGCACAAACCATTTGAAACTCCTTTTCCATGCAAATCTACATGTATGCACTCAAGAACTGCTTTGCTTCTTTCTTTAAATTGTCCTAACAATGCTTTTAGCAAGGAAGTTTTACCTGCTCCCTACACGAAATAAATACATACCCAATTTAGTATTCCCGTGGAAAAAAAAAGAAAAATATTCAAGATATGGGGGTACCTCTAGTCCAAGCAATCGCACCCTCCTGGTCCTCACATAGACCTCTTTACATATAGTTACAAAATCACTTGTACCGTATATAAGAAATTCATTCAAACCCTTGCAACAACCTTTATCTTCAAACAATGAGTCAAATCCATAATCTGGATTTGACCCTGTACCCGTGGCCACAGAAACCATAAAATCTTCACTGATATAATTTGGAGGCTGCTTTAGTGGCTGACCAACTAGAATGCGCATTTTTTGCAATGTAGGCTGCACTTCCTGATCTGATGAATATGACACCATTGGTAGAGTTTCAATGACTGTTGAATACCTGCACATGTTGAATTGTAAGATGGAATACTAGCAAATAAAATGGAGGGAACTTTGCTAGCCATAAGTAAAAACAAAAGAGCAATATTCATCAAATACAACATGCAAACATGGAACATGTTTTTTAAGAATATATTATTCTAGCTGGAGTTCTCCAAGATAAATCCAGTTCATGTTCCGGGTGTACTTATATGGGTTCAAAAATCAAAATTCACAGACTCTCAAATATCAACACTACATCCATACCAAACATGTTCAAATATAACAGATCTTTCGTCTATTGTGTATATGTGGATGCTAAGGCATACCCAAATGAAAAGAATACGAAAGGTACCCTCATATCTTGACCTATTTTGTGGTTAATGCATCATGCCAACAAGATAAGTTACTCGTATATGATAATTGATATACATATTTTTTTGAATGGCATATCTTGTGAAGTTGTGATATTATTGGCATGAGTGTTTTTTTTTTTTTGGGGGGGGGATTTGAGGTTACTTTTGGATGATATATATCTTGTGAGTTTGCCGCAAATTCATAGTGAGTATAGTGTTAGATTGATAGAAACTGCAACGTTTCATAGGTTGTAGTAGAGTGGAATTATGTAGACTCCCTGAACCCTTACATGTAGGTACTGTAAATCCGTAACAGCAACCTGGCCCATCAGACACCATATGAGGGATATTAAAATCAATAAAGGAAGAGCCTTCTTTATTCTTTACTTGGTGCCTGATGAAACAATTGCCTTGGAATATGGTGGCTAGCTAATCAACTAACCAAAACTCCAAAAGATAAACAACAGACTGATTTAAGGTAGCCTAATAAGTGAAGTCAGATCCAGCTGCCTAATCTGTTGCAGCTGTTGCTCCTTGTGCTGGTTGTGTCTTGTCGTAGGTGATCCCCAAAATAACATATATTCCTTTTACTGTTTGGTGCTAGGAAAAACTGTTTTGTTCTTGTCCTACAGCTGGTTTAATAGGTATAAAATGTGGCTCATTGTGTTCACAAGGGTTCCTGTTTATCAGGAAAAGCCTCAAGAGAAAAATGTGACACATAGTGTTAATTTGTATTCTTACCATTCCTTCTTTTTTTTCACATGCATCACATAAATTTTGCACATTAGCATAGTAGTACCTCATTCTAGTACCAGTTTCCTAAAATTTGCGCCTACAGAATTATGAACATGGTATTCTTGCCGAGATGAAGATTGGTGCCTCAAAGGGCAAGATCAAATATTTCAAAAAAAAAAAAGAAAAAAGGTGTCAAGAAAAGCTTATAGTGCAAACTAAAGCATAGGCCTACAATAGATTATGTCAAATTTGGTGAGCTTTCCTTCTGTAGTGTAGGACTCAAAACTTGTTTACAAGAGCTAAAGCATACCAGTTTCCATTTATCTGAGCCTGGAAAAGAGTGCACATATGCAGGTCATGTCCAATTATATCAACTTTCAGGGGTTCAGCACTTTTATCACCAGGGTAGCCATTCCATCCAAGAGGAAGAATAGAAGTGGCAGTTCGAATAGTAGGAGGCTCCACAATATGGCCAAGTTCAACAGAATCAGCAGCTGTTAGACCGAGTAGTTCTTGTAGATGTGAAAATTGTGGCAATTGTTCAATGCCTGTAAAAAGCTGGGCATTTGCAGACATGCAGATGTCATATATTCTGCACAAATAGGACAAAAACATTCAATGGTAATAAGTCCTTTTCCCCCAAAAAAAAACATGTGCAATTTAAACTGGATAAATTAATCTAATGCAACAGAGTTATATTGTGTATGCCAAGCGTCATGTCGGTTTAGTATGCCTTTCTTGTTTCAATTTAATGAACTAACAAGAGACATGTATGCACAATATGCACATTCACAGTTCCATATAGAAGATCACTTCTCAATATTGTGCTATGCAGAAAAAGTTCATTGTTCTCAGAGCTTCTGCACTATTAAAATAAGTTAATGAACTATTTATAAAAGCCATGTTATATAGGCAGACATGGATAGGTGCACTAGGAACAAAAGGTCCAATAGGCATACACTTCTAACAATTATACTTCTACACTGAGCAGAACCATGGATACTTAATATAACCCTATATGGCAAACTAATGTTCGGAGAAAGCATTTACCACAGCAAACAATCCATATTTCCTTTGTTTTTGTTCATCATACTTAGGTTTGATGCATGAGCCACACAAGGTTTAAAGTTGGCTGACTAGTTAGAAAAGAACATTATTTATTAATAGCCATGTGTAACTAAAGGTGAAAGTTGATCTTACTTCTGGAAGCGAGCCCTATAAGATTTCATTGAGTGTGATTGCAAACGCTCTCTTAATTCCGTTATAACTGACTGCACCTGCAAATGCCTTTGCCAGAACACAGCAAGATAATGAGTATATCCAATATTATTAAACAGTCAAAACAAAAGAAAACAAATCATGTTCCTAAATAGTTCAGATTTTTTTAACAAATACAAGAGGATTAGGAATGAACTAAAAAGCTCACCGATGTCATCTTGGAGTACTCTGAATCTGAAAGTGTATTGACTGATGAATCTCCCAACAGGTATAGCTGGTAAGCATGAAAACTTTTCTTAGTGTTAACAGATGGAACTCCACTCCATTTATTAAAAAGAATAGATTGTTTAATACATCGCTAATGATTTTCTCTAATCTTATTATTGCTTGCTTTCTCAAGGTAGTATGATATATCATACACATCAGGTAAATGACAGACAATAGCAGCATAAAAATTATGGAACAGCTATGTTACTGCAGAAGTCATATTTAAAGTAGCAAGATCATAAACTGGAACAAACATACACAGAATACAAGTAATATTCTTGTAACCAAGTCTACACAAAATACAGGAAATATGACTTCAAGCATCGAAAAGTTTTCATGCAAAAGATGACTTGTCCACATGTATAGATATGCTCCACACAAATGGGGATATGCATTATGCAAATACTAATTGGTAGAGTTTGAAACATAAAGGCTTAAAGGGTTAGAAGATATGATACCAAAAAGGAACTAAAAATAGGTGCCAACAAATGGAGTAAATAATAAATAAATAATTACTAACCTCACCAAATGGAACATATGAAGGCAAAGAAGGTACTCTGTTCCACCGTTTTGAACCCCCAACTTCAGAAACATTAGTTTTATCAGTCTTGTTATTTTCTTCAGTGAGCCCTCCATCTTTATCAGATAAAGGGGTAAGAGCAATTCCTTCTGAACCTTCTTGAATCTCAAGAGATTGCAGCCCCTCTTCTGATTCATCAACCTTTGATTGCAAGAAATTATCCAACTGTGATGGTGCCTTTCCAAAACTATTTGTTTGTTTCTGAAGCACACTTAAACTTTTTCGCACTCCTTCCAAAGGAACAAGCTTTGAAAGTCTCCAGAGTGACTTTTGAACAGGACCAACACCTAGAACAAGTTGCTCCCCATTGTTCTCTTTTGAACATACAGATTTTGTGTCCTTTTCTTCATCAGATTTTGCGTTAGTGTTATCAGGTGTTTGGGCATTATAGTGGTGAAAGTATGCCGGCGATAAAATACGTGGCACCAAGTCCTCTGGAATACAGTAGGATTTGAAATAATCTTGCCATCCTCTTCGATGAACGTAGCTAGTAAAAGGAAAAAGGGAAAAGATAAAGAAGTGTTTCCAATTTTATCAACTCTCTAACACATATCTGAAGAAATATACAATTATATTAATTTAATTAAAAATTAATTGAAATTACAACAAACCACGCAGGGTATTAGGCATATTTGAAATTACAAGAAGCCATATGGAGTCTTCAGACAAACTTACTCTCTCAGTGCAGCATTCCCAACTGGTGGCTGAGAAAACGTGATACACTTCACCTGAAGCCTGTCAGGCTCTTTAGATGGAGATGAGGATGCAAGTACTCTTAATATTGCAAGGGTAGCCAAAGCAGCTACCTGTAGCATAATTTGAGGTGTATAAGCAAATAGAAAGGGTGAGATGCTATGCTGCAAGTTACACATGCCTACATACCGCTCCACCAAGCGAATGTCCGCACAGAACAAGTTTCCTGTTCTTTTTCTGAGCAAGTTTGTATAGCTCCAGAGCAGGAATTCCATTGGCACGTGCTAAGAAACCCTACATGTTATACTGACTTAGGTAGATCCAAGCAATGATAAATCAATTCTAAGAAACTAATAAGTAATAACAGTGAGCCAATGTTCAACAAATAGTTGCATTTATTGCGTACCCGGTGTGCAGCAGGTTTTGATTTTCTCAACTGTTTTGATTTCTCTCGATAAGATGTCCCGAGGTTTTCTTCACCCTTCTGGTCATCATTTTGCACACACTCAACAGCATCAGCCAAATCCTGTGCGGTATCCTCATGAAATACGGTTCCTTGGAGTATATTCACATCAGCAATAATATCTCTATAAAGGAGAGCATAAGAAAACTTAATGAAATTGCAAATATGATAAACATTTCATACTTTAGGATCGCAAGAAATTCTTACTTGTATTGTTTTGTACCGATAAATGTAGCAAATAATGTATCACCAGCCTCTGCTAACACATACCTACAGGATTTCACCAATAAAAAAAGACAATATAATGAGGAGATTTTCAATACTTAACCATGAAAGCATAGTCTGAACAGTGCACTTTTTCGTGAATTTCACATAATTATGACTTTACTGCCAAAACTACAAAAACCTGAAACTTTTTGTTTCACATTTCACGACACTACAGCTTTTTGAAAGATATTTATCAAAACCTACAACTCTGTTCAACTGTTGCTTCTGGGTTATCTGACAGGTAAGGTCCCACCTGTGCCCTGTCAACTTCACAGCAGCTAATGGGAGGGAAGGATGTGAGGATGATGAGTGGGTCTACCAATCAGCTAATGGGGGAGACAACATAATTACATGTTTTTTATAATTATTCCTCTTAAAGTTGTAGTTTTATGAAATGGGATAATAAAGCTGTAGTTTTATTAAATTTACTCTTTTTTATAGTTTTTATTTAAAGAAAAATCTTAGGCTTATCTCCATGGTAATGGCTGGGTGGGATGGATAATATTCCCTAGTGAATGCACCAGTTCATGCTGTTGAACCATTTATGCAGGTCATCATCAATTCTTATGTATCTTTTTTAATAGGTGAAATTCTTGTTGGAACTTGGAAGTTGATACAGAGATGGACATGAGGGTGGATGGCATGGGAGGTGATGTTGGACAAGAAACTACATGGCCAAAGCTTGTGTGACTTGCCGATAGAGCATGAGAAAAGGAATTAGTTGATACTGTTACAGCATTTGTGAGAAAATATCAGCAAGAGAATACATATATTATAAATATGTCTGTGTTCTAGAATGAATATGCTTAAACCTTACCTATGTCCTACATGATCCAAGGATGGCTGAACACGCTCAAGAGACACAATGTGTCCACCAAAATCAGATTTGAACTTATTAATATATCTCATCATCTCAGAAACAGGCCTCTGGCACAAAAAAAAAAAGGAGACTAAGTAAAAATAAAATAAACAGGCCTCTTGCAGAGAGAATAAGTAAAAATATTCTAGATAGTAATTTTCTGATTTATAGGGGAAGAGGTGAAGGTAGTCAAAACACATTAAAAAGCATGGAAGAGTAGGTTAACTGAATCTAAACGGTTACATGAAAATTGGAACAACGAAAATGCACTTATTATGAAAAATCACAGTAGTTTCTCTTAGGTTGGTCATTCCTTTTCATGGTTCCAACGTAATGTCATATGAATAGAATAACACAAATAGAGATATAGTTCGATTGAACGTACATGAATGAATAAATGATTATACAATAGAAGGTGCTTGCAGATTAACTACATCAAGCAGGCACCACAGAGACGTTGCTGTTTTTATTCTACTTAGAATGCCACAATAACATTATAACGGCACATGGTTGTCCCCAGTCTGAGGGGCTTACATTTGCTAGAAGTTTTTCGTGATCGTTTAGACATTTCCCAGGTCGATTCAACATCACTAGAGACTGCCAATTTTTACATGAAACTACTGGACAGAACGTTCCAGTTTTTTACTCCTACGGCAACATAAGAGCTACTATATGATCGATCCCTTTGGCCATCAATCAGAGTTCACCACAGCCGCGCATGTCCAGGTCTCTACCTATAAGCCAACGGAACCGGATCGACCAGAATCGCGAAAGGCGGGGGGGCGGCATGGGCGGAAGGGGGTTCGGATTAGGTCACCTTGTAGACGCACTCGGCGAGGACGACGGCGCAGAGCAGCTCCTGGAGCTCGGCGACGGTGTCGACGCGGACGGCGCGGCAGAGCTCGCGGAGCTGGCGGCGGCGGCGCTCGAACTCCTCCCGGAACGCGCGCTCCCGCTGGCGCCTCCGGTCGCCCGGCCACGCGGGCGCCCGGGGCGGCGGGGGCCAGGACCAGGACCAGGGCCAGGGCCAGGGCCACCGCGGCACCGCCGCCGCTGCGGCGGAGGGCGGCCTCGGCCGCGCCCACGCGGGCAGCCGCGCCGCCTGGTCCCGCGCCCACGACTCGACGCGGCTCGCCAGCGCCGTCGCCATTGTCGTGGCGGGGCGGGGCGAGGAGGAGGAGAGCGCGATCTGGTGGCGGAGGGAGGGAGAGGGGGGAGGAGGAAGGGGAAGTGTGTAGGATTGGTATATTATTATGCCGCCGCGGCGGGTAGATCCGTTCGTTTTCGTTGCGTCTCGTCTCGTCTCGTCTGCGGGCTGATTGGAACATGAGAGTTATGATGATGATTTTATGAAAGTAGAAACGATATCTTTTCCGAATATAACTGTATTCCGACCATCCTATTCTTCCTAAAAGAATCAACCTAGCTAGTTTAATGCATATGAACACAAAGAGGTGTCCACATACATTATTCTAGAAGGGGTCACATTCTTAATTCTTTTTGGGACAAAAAGAGTATTTCAGTTTATAGAATTTTAAATGTCCTTGTTAAAATAAAATATAGTTGTAATGTAAATATAATCAAAATCACGCAGCATCTAGTTTCGCGTGCTTACAATAGCCGGGTCGCGAGTACAGCCACACACAAATAAATTTTAAAAGCATTCATATTTTATATGGTCAAAGTTACATAAACCCATATATATATTGACTTGTGATATACTCCATTATAGGTTTTGTTGCCTAAATGTTTGATAAAACCTCACTTTTATTTAAATTTTAATTAATTTTAGCATATGTGAAACAATATTTTTTAAAGTAGTGGGAATTAAACTATCATTTGAGAACTCAGTAATTAAAAAGATCATATACACTGTATCGTTTAAAATTTAAAGTAAATTTATGCTCAACATGTATAGGGAAGGGGTTTTGTGAAACTTTAGAAATATAATATACCTAGGGTTATATGTTACGAGTCAAAATACTAGGGTTTTATAATAATTTAATCATAAACAATTAGTGTTTTGTGAAGTTTATTTACAAAAATTCTCCCCTGCCAACACAAATTTTAAAGCGCATCCGATGGCAAAAAAAAAAAACGAAAGTTGCCCTCACCAATTTTTTTTCCCAAGAAATCTAGCAAATCCGTTTATGAACTTAGGAATTTTATGAAAACTTTGTGGAAATTGCGCCTAATCCATTTTACTATAACTATTGACCTGTTTGGTGAAGTTTAAGATTCTGATAAGTAACTATTTGGTAACCAATTTTTGAGAATCGGGAAAAACTAAGTGTCCCAGCTTCTGGCTTCTAATTCATTTTCTTGATTCTATAACTACAGCTTCTCAGCATCTAGACCAAAAGCTGGTCTGTTTGGGGGAGCTTCTGATTTTGGAAAAACCTGCAGCAGCTAGGAGCTTCCCCAAACAAGCCCTATAATGCCACCACATTGAGCCATGCGATTATGCCATCACCAATTTGTTACCGGTTGGATTTTATCTGGACGTTCGATGGTTCATTTCAAGTTCTCAGAATTCATTCGTTTGCTGCCCATATTTACTCCAAAATTTTCTTGAAAATAAGCACAACTCTTCAGGATGTTCCCATTCTCCAGTACTGATAATTATTTGTTGTCTTTGACATAAGAAATTATGCAACATAATTTCCATTAAAAAACATCTATTTTAGAGTATTATTTAGGAGTTCTTGGATCAATGCACAGCACGGGGGTATCATCTAGCATGTGAAATTTCCATATAAAGTATAGGTTCTAGAGAAGCCATATATTATTTCAAACAATCAACTGTTGGTTTTCATTTTGAATGAAAATCATCTTAAATCCACTTCAGGTTCTATGTGTGGACAAGCTAGCCTAGTCATTAACGCTTTTCAGCTTAAGGTATGTTGGCTTCAATTCTTTCTTTTCTCATCAGCATGCTTTTCAAACTGTTAAAAAGATGTATTTATTGTAAACATTTTCTATAGGAAATTTGCTTTTTAAAATAATATTAATTTATTTTTTAAATATATTAGGTAATGCTTAATTAATCATGTGCTAATGAGTCGCTCTATTTTATATGTGTAGTAAAGAAGATCAAACTTCAATAGCAACACAGCCTTAATTTTATTTGTATGCTCACCAAGATGGATTTTCCTTTTTCTTTAAAAAAATAAGACGGATTTTTCTCATGTCACTGCAAATGTCTCATAAAATAGAAAAGAAAAGAGTGAAATACAGTAAAGTGAGTATTCCATGGGCGGTGGCCCCATAGGTTGCTTATTGGAGTGCACATGCATCTAGCACTTTTCTTTTCTATATTTTCGTTTGAATTTACATCAGTTATATTTCTACTCGAGACATGCTCTTGTTTTGCTAAACAATATGCTGAAAAATATACTACGATTATGGGTCAAGAATGATTTTAAAAAAAGGAAAAACTTGAAGGACAGATAAAATGTAAAAGTACTAAATTAGCATCCTATTAAAAGTATTGTGGTCTCTCCTGGTATTATATGGGCACAAACGCATAGTCCACCTTTTCTCCTCTTTCCTTCTCTTTCCCTACGTCGAACTTCCTAATCTGGCCGAGTTGGCCCAAGCTAGCACAGGCCGGCCCGGCCCAGCAACGCTCCGCCTCTCCATCGAGCGAGGCACAACGCAGCTGCTTCTCCCGGCCAGAGCCAGTTAGCCACAGGCCAGCAGAGCCAACACGCCAAGCTAGCCACTGCCGACGCCATCACTACGGCCTACTCCTTCCGTACGACTAAAACGAACGTACGACTGAATGTTACATATTTAAACATATATATCCAAATTTATAATCTAGAATATGTCATATATAATATTAGATTGGTTTTTTATAGAACAGACAGAGTACACCTCATCCCTCTCTCCCGGCCTCCTCTCGGCTCTAAACCAACAGCAAACGAAATGCCACAACCTCAATCCGCTCGATGCTGGCCAAAGCCGCACCAATAGCCGTCGCCAGTGTTAATTGGCCAGAGATAAGGAGGTTTTGGCCACCGGTAAGAAACTCCGAAATTTGCCACACTTGACCATCCTTGTCCAAAATTGAAGCCACGCTCGTTTTCTAATGTCTTTGTGCTACTAGTTGATAACTTGAAATATACACACGGATAATAAAAAAATAAATACAAATTGACCATTGGATTTTTGTTTCTTTCCTGATATAGATTAAGCCAGCTGGCCGATTGCATGGGAGGACTTCATCACTCCCAGCGTCCAAGTGCGGACCCTATTGCTGTACATTTTCCTGAGTTGTATAGCATAGCGAGGAACAAGAATGAGTCAGTAGCAGGTGTTATGAGTACAAGACCTTTAAATGTTTACTTTCGGAGGGCTATAGTGGGAAAGTATCTAAAAGATTGGTTAAAGGTAGTTGCAGAGGTTATTTTAGTAAGTTTAACAAATCAGAACGATAGCTTCGTGTGGGAGGCACAGAAAAATGGGATCTTTTCTGTTAACTCGATGTATAAATCTATCATGTATAGGGACGTCATTCCAAAAAATGATATGATCTGGAAACTCAAGGTACCGCTAAAAATTAAAATTTTTTTGTGGTACTTAAGAAGTGGAGTGATCCTAACAAAAGACAATTTGGTCAAGAGAAAATGGAAAGGTAGTGTTAAATGCTATTTTTGTGATTCTAATGAATCAATACAACATCTTTTCTTTGATTGTCCTCTTGCACGATTTATGTGGAATGTTGTCTTCATTTCTTTTGGAATTCATCCGCCTAGGAATGTTGCTAGCTTATTAGGTAATTGGCTAAGGGGGGTTCAACCTAAACTAAAAACTCAAGTCTTTGGAGGGGTCGCAGCGTTGTGTTGGGCGGTATGGTTGTGCAGAAATAATGTAGTCTTTAATGGCTCCAACACTAATTTCTTGTTGCAGGTGATTTTCAGGGGGACTTTTTGGGCAAGACAATGGTCTTCGCTGCTTAAGGAGGAAGATGGCCAAAGAGTAAAAGATGGTTGCATGATATTGGAGAAGAGAGTTTCTAGTTTCTTTGCAATGAAAGGGTAGAACTTAAGAAGAAGATTAGAAGTTTAATGCTCTCTCTTCTTTGCACTATGGGGTTTTTGTTGTCTTAAGTACTATTTTGGCTAATTTCTGTCATTGTCTAAGTGTCTATTTGTAGTCACTCAAATTTGTGTTAAACCTTTTGTAAGGGTGTGAGCCTAAGTGCTCGTGTAAGAGACTTTTAGGCTGTGTACATCCTTTGGGTGTAGAGGCCGGTTTAATCCATTATCTAAAAAAAAAACCCTATTGCTCCCAGCGTCTTTCCTATTTCGGTAATTATTGTTTTGCATTTACTATTAATTTTACTTTGAGGTTATTAATAAAAAAATCGGTTTAGTGGAGTAACTTTATGATATGCTTTTCTGAAATCGGTCCCAAATTAAATAAAATAAATCACCGCATCATTGCTTTTCTTTCCTCCAATTCATGGATTGTACTACCCATTTCATATTATAAGTCATTTGACTTTTTTCTAGTCAAAGTTATTTATATTTAATTAAGTTTGTAGGAAAATATAGTAATATTTCCAATACAAAACAAACATTGTATCAAAATATATTCAAGGTTAAATTTAATGAAATTAATTTTATGTTATAGATGTTGCTAATTTTTTCTTTAAACTTAGTCAAATCTAAAAAAAACTTTAACTACGAAAAAAGTCAAAATATTTATAATATAAAACAGAGGGAGTATTATAAAAGAGCAGCACAGCGTCCATACTCTACAGTGAACCTAAAGTAGTACTCCCTCCGTCCCAGAACATAGAGAGTTTTAGAGTTGGACATGGTTATTAAGAAAGTATGTAGAATTAAATAGAAAGGGGTTGTAATTGGTTTAGAGGTGGAGGTAGATAAGAAAAATGAATGGTGGAGGGTTATAATTGGTTGAGAATGGAAAGTTGGTGAAGAAGATGTTAAATTTTGGAATAAATTCTAAGTGCTAAAAGTTGTTATATTTTCGAACGGAGGGAGCACCTTTTATATATGAAAAGCGATCTGAATGGAATCAATAGCTTTGTCAAAAGTCTCTCATATTCCTAATCACCAAAACTTTCCTGTCGGTCATCAATCTCATCAGCTACATCCCAAAGGGGAATCAAGTGAAATGCAGGTAGCTAGCTAGCCCGAAGTTATCATCAAACTGATATCTCCTCATCCGATCCTCTTCTTGCTTCACCTGCTGCCCTCTGCTCCGGTCGATCGCTTGCATATTGCATATTTGCATGCAGAGCTGCCATGGGAATACCTTCTTTCTACAGGTGGCTCGTGAACAGATACCCAAGCATCGTCTCCCCGGCAAAGGAGAGCCGCCCTGCAGATGGCATCGTCGTCTACGACAACCTCTACCTCGACATGAATCAAATCATCCATTATTCCTTCCACCCGCAGGACCAGATGAACGCCGGCACAGATGTATGTATAGCTTAATTAGCTAGCTACTGCAAATTTCTAATTAATCTGCATATGAATCTGGCCGGTATTGATATGAGCCACTTGGTCAGGTGTGCGCTCCGACGACGGTCAGCGAGGTTTTCGAGTCCATGTTCGACTACCTGGACCGCTTGTTTCGCATCGTCAGGCCGAGAAGGCTCCTCTACTTGGCAGTGGGTTCGTCGTAGATGTACAGCAGATGGATCGTTGGATCGATTCTCTCGTCAAATTACTTAGTACCATATTGTCGTTTCAAGAATTAATCATGGATTTGTTTTTGTTGGTTGGCTTGGCTTCAATTATTTCTGCAGTTTATGTACTTCTTTTATTATTCTCTCTCACTGCACGCTCTCTTTTTTTTAAAAAAAAATGGTTTAATTCCATGTGCAGATGGGGTTGCTCCGTGCGCCAAAATGAACGGAATGCGAAGAGGACGACGTTTCGCCTGGGTAGCCAGAGTCAATCCTTTGCATTTATTTATTTTCTTGCATGTCGATCAGCTAGCTAGCTGCTGAAGCAATTGATCGGTCGAGAAAAAGGCATCCATGCTTTGGTTCAATTTTACAGGCGAGTGAAGAGGAGGAAATGCAGAAGATATCAGAAGGGGTCTCTGACCCCAATGTCATCACGCCAGGGACTGAATTCATGGAGAAGATATCGCAAGCGCTCACGTACTACATCCGTGCCAGATTGAATAGCAGTGATCCAGGGTGGAAACACATCATGGTTAATTAATTTTCTCTTGCACTTCTTCAGTATAAATGTACCTCGTATTCTTTCTTAATTTCCCGTTTTTTTTATCCAAGGAGAGTCCATGCATGTTCACTCAATTTCAACGGTTTCGCATATAGATGGCCATAAGGCCTGCCCGGCACGGCCCGGCCCAGGCACGGCCCACTAGCCATCGGGCCGGCATGGCCCGGTTGGCACTTCGTGCTGGGCCATGCTGGCCCATGGGCTGCACCTCCTGCCCAGGCACAGCCCACCAGCAGTCGGGCCGTGCTGTGCCGGCTCAAAGGCACGGGCGGCCCATCGTGTCTTTTTTTAAAATAAGTCTATTTTCTGTCCCTTCTCTTTGGGCTGTTATATATGTATAGCTAAAATAAGTCTATTTTACGTCCCTATTATTTCGACCATGGCATATAATATGTCTATTTTTACTCCCTATTCTTTGTGTGTCGGGCCTGGCTGCTGGCCCATCTTGCCGGGCCGGCCCAATGTGCCGGTGGGGGGGAGGCACGGCCTGGCGGTCCGTCGGGCCGGGCCGTGTCGTGCTTGGGCTGGGCCAAAATGCCATGCCGTGGGCTGGGCCGTCGGGCCTTATGACCATCTATATTCTATAGTTTCGCATATAATTGCTGGGAGTTTAATGGGCCTCTATCCTCCCTTGCTCTAGGAGTTTTCATCGTTTTTTTCCTTGTCCTGGAAATGGCACTTTAGCCAATTTGCGTTGTTTAACTAAAGTATTTGATGTGCAATTATTTCTGTGTGTTCGCGAAAAAAAAAGATGTATGTAGTCGCAAGATCTACATGTATAGTATTGACAAATTAACTGTTAATTTACATGCATGCTTTTGGTTACCACAAAGTACGATCTTATTATGCTTTCCAATTTGATGCAATACGTCTATTCCGAAGGTAATACTCTCTGATGCAAATGTTCCTGGAGAAGGAGAGCACAAGATCATGTCTTTCATCCGTGCACAGCGCAGCATGGAAGGCTATGACCCCAACACACGACACTGCTTGTTTGGGCATGTAGGGAAATTAATATAAATCCGTTTTATGATAATCTCATTATTTCAAATTAATCCTAGCTCTGTAGCTCAGATTCAGTTCACACCCCTGCCTATTTATTTTTGTAATGGAAGCTAACTGTGAACGGTTTATTGCAGGATGCGGATTTGATCATGCTTGCTTTGGCATCTCACGAAGTCCACTTCTCTATTTTGCGTGAGGTCTGATGATCTCTTGTTAACGTTAAATTCGTACTTAAATAGATAAAGTGAAGTATTAAGCATGTGACCTTATTTTTATTATATCATCATGTAACCTACTCCCTCGTTCCAAAAGACTGTTATTTTAAATGTCAAAGGCATATCAAGAAAGAGACCAAAAAGACTACCATGTCCTCCATTAACGCAGAGAGAAAATGAGAAGGAGCTAGAAGGGAGTACTATTAGTTGGATGGCCAAACTAAGAAGAGTTAAAGTGGTATCAAAAGGTCTAGTGGACCTCACAGCTTAAATAAAAACTCTTTTTAGATAAATCCTAAAACTAAAATTATGTTTTTTTAAGGACGTACGAATTGGAGTAAGTATGTAAAGTCTTAACAGTCGAAGTAACTAGTTCAGCATTTAAAATGGTGCAGTTAATAATACTCTTATGTTAACTTCAACAGGATAATTCCCAGCTAACAGAAGCGGATCCAGAGAAACAATATCTGGTCGTCCTCAATCCCAGCCCCAGATAATAATGCCAGTAATTAATCGTTTTGGTTATGTGAATAACACCATCTTCTTTCAGTTTTTGAACATATGGGTTCTGAGAGAGTACTTGGAGATTGAATTAAAGATACTGGACCCAGTTTGTGAGCCTGATATTGAGAGGCTGATTGATGACTTCATCTTCATTTGTTTCTTGATGGGAAACGATTTCATCCCCCACATTCCGTCGCTTGAGATGAAGGAGGTATGTGTTTTAGAGTATACTCCACTATGGATTAGGTTCGTATAGTATCCGGTTTATTACTTCAGATAGATAGGATTAGTTTCCATATATATCTCTAGGCTTACTTGAGATCTCAGTCTTGTACTCCTATATATATATATACATATATATATGTATATATACATACATATATATATACATATACATACATATATGTATATATACATATACATACATATATACATATACATACATATATATATACATATACATATATACATATACATATACATATACATATATATATATACATATACATATACATACATATATATATACATATACATATACATATACATATATATATAGGACACCCATATGGGACTACATGGTGCCCGGGCTACAAGGTATAAAACACACAAATTCTCTCAAATTTAATTTTTTTTTCAAATTGTGAGTATATACCTAGCTATATGAATTTGATTCATACAAATACCTAACAACAAAACAACTCAAACTAAACTTTATTTTACAATTCATTATTAGATACCTAACGAATTATATGTTTAGATGTTATATACCTAGAACCAAAATCTAACAAAAAAAAAGTTCAAACTTGTTTGAACTAACGTAGTAAAGAAGTTAATGTTCATATCTAAACATTTTAAAAAATTTCATACTCATTCAAATTGGGTATATACTCAATTTGAATCTTGGAGCCCATACTCCATGTAGCACCAGTTAATTTACCTATATATATATATATATATATATATATATATAGACACACACACCCTCCCTATACTATTTAACAATGTGCATGTGTACGCCTTAAACAAAAGCTCAAGAGAAAGTTAATCTTGTTATTAGTATTTATATAAATCCTTTCACTTAATTTGTTCATCACCGTGAAAACTTACAGCTGTTTATTAATTTCATCTATTCCATGTAACAGTATGCACTTGATCTTCTCATCGAGGTATACAAGACAACCTTCAACAAAATGGGAGGGTATATTGTCAACATAGAAAAGGTACCTGACGGATTCTATGACCGTTAATTATTTTTATTAATGAAAGATTATCCTTTAGATTATGCCCGTGATGCAGTTACGACACTGCTACTGAAAACAGGTAAAAGATAAACATGCTGCATATCTGGAAGTCTCAAGGTTGGAAATATTTTTTCATCAACTGTCCATGTATGAAGAGAAAATTTTTCTAAAACGATACGAACTGGAACAGGTATGTTTTGCATTCTAGTATAGTATATACTGTCATGCAAAATGGAACTTATTGTCATTATTGTCGATCGTTTAATTTGGCCTTTAGGAATCCCTGAAGAAGTCATGTCGCGATGTGTTGCGTGAAGCTTCAGAAAGTGAAAGATTAGAGCTGAGCCGAAAACTAGAGGACCGCTTTTTTAATGAAGAACGTCCATATGACAAAGTTAGTGATATCCAGTTTGATAATATTTCTCATGCAGTCCCATTACAATTTTTGACATATCGACTACTGAACTACTGCAGCTAAGACTTGGATTGCCAGGATGGAAGTCCCGGTTCTACAGGGAATATTTCGGTATCGAAACTTCTAATGAAATTGGAAATCTTCAAAACGACATGGTTATGTTTTCCCTTTGTTTATTTACTTATCCTAATGAATCCCTTTTTCCCTTTCCTTCCCCTTCCCTCCGTCCAACAAAGATTGTCGTTCTACTTGATTTAGTAAAAGTTAAGGTTCAAAATGAAAATACTATTCGTGATGAGTACTCCCTCCGTCTAAAAAAAAAAGATAAACTCTAGCTATGTATCTGGACAGTATCGTCCAGATACATAGCCAGAGTTTGCTATTTTTTTTTGGGACGGAGGGAGTAATTGGGAGTGGGACGATGCCTAGGGATAGTATGTGAAGAAATTTAAATGGGAGTTGATTGATAAGATGGGCAATATATTCTAGTGTGACAATCTTTAGAGAAAATCTTTTCAAACGAAGATAGCATTTGCCTATTACTTCCTCAATCCCATAATATAAGGGATTATATTTTATTTCTTGCGAAAACTAAAGAAGTAGCAAAAGGACAAGTCAAGCTACAAAATGTAGTATTTGGGGGAATAAACTACTAGAAAAATTTGGATATAATTTTGAATTAAATATATGATCGATTGTTAGGGCTTTATCCAATATCCAGGATAACTAATACTACATTATATTAAAATGTACTCAATTTTAAAAATATCAAACATGCATTTTCGAAATAAAAAAAATATGGTTGTCAAATTTCACACCACATTAACACTACGCGGGCATAATCCTTCTTGGTTTTTCCTTTTTTTTTTGACCGAATGAAGCATCATCCTTATCATTATAATCTCCCCCTCCTCTTTTCTTTCTCCCTTTGAATTTAGGCTCAGAAGTATTTAGAAGGACTTTGTTGGATGCTTCAATACTATCTTGCGGACGTACCATCATGGAGCTGGTAAGAATAATAAAATGTTGACATATACTGAATAACACTGGATCCTATTTAACTAATTAATTCTCATACATAAATGCTTCGACTCTGCATCTTATGGTACAAACTTAATTGCTGCAGGTACTACCCATTCTATGTTGCTCCTTTCGTATCTGACCTCAAAAGTAATTGTCGGTTCGAGATATCTTTCACCGTAGACAAACCACTGCGACCATTTGATCAGCTCATGGCAGTTTTACCACTACGAAGGCATGCACTTTCACCATTCTTACTGCTGTACTCACTACCACAATACCCATTTTTCCGGGCAGTTGGGTTGATTATCCCGTACGGTCACCCGGCCCGCCTGTAGCTCCTCATCTGGAAAAATCATTATTTTCGCGTGCGGGCGGGCCGACCGCACGGGATAATCGATTATCCCGTGCGGTCGGGTTATATGGACCGCATGGGATAATCGATTATCCCGTGCGATGCAATAAAACCGACCGCACGGGATAATAGGTTATCCCCCACAGCTAGCATGTGCTAGGGCGACTGCACGGGATAATTCGTGCCGTCGCCCTAGCACATGCTAGCCGTCTGGGATAACCTATTATCCCATGCGGTCGGTATAATTTGACCGCACGGGAGAATAGATGCGAAAATTGACCGAGCTCAGTTACAAACATCAAATTAAATAAAATTACATAGAATATATAGTGTTTGTATATTACAAGTATCCCCCGCGACAAATAAACCTTTTAGTCCACTACATGTTCCCTCTCCCACTCCCATAGGTTCCTGAATGTGGGGTCCGTAGCAAGTTCGCTATGAGGATCATGGAACTCTCCTAGATGGTTACTGATGTCGCGACGAATGAACCGGCACAAGTCCGCGCACAAGTTGATAAGCGTTTTCTGATCGAACCAGCTTGCGTTATAAGGGATGCTCAGGAGCTATGGAAAGTAAAAGAAAATTGATTTGAGTTACAATCAACTTAAATGAAATATGTGCAATACCTTAGGAGCATGAAAACTTACATCTGTAAACTCAGTTCTGTATCTCCCACAGACCCTGAGCATCTCGCACACGTAATAACCGCATAGGTTCGTCAAGCTTGGTTGCTTATAACACTGCATACATATGTGGATACGTCAGTAGTAAGAAGTGACAATCGTGATGTATATACCGAATAAATGCTGACATACCGGCCATCATCCCCTTATGTACAGTTTCTCTCTACTTGTATTCTTTACATACCCGCCGCGTTTCTTATAATGGCTGTGTGCTCTACAAAGATAAAAGTAATTATTTATGATAAATCGACTTATTACAAATGATCTTTACGTAATGTTGGGGGGTTTCTTTCGAACTTACAAGTTAAGCAAGCATAGGAACTCCATGTACGCGTCCTTGTCATAGTCTGCCGGATCAAGAACTAGGACGGTTTGGTCCGTTGGATAGACGAGGAATAGTATATAGTGTTGGCTGCGAAAACAGATTATGAAATTACGTAAGATATATTTTCATGTGCGGTTATTAATCTATGAACGGAAAGATGTGGAAGTTGCTTACCCAAAGTGATAGGGGATCATGATGACTCATTTGTCGGAGTGTGTGAGAAATGAGGTGGCCAAGTAATTTCCCACATCGGCCATCTTTCTCTTATGCAGACGTTCAATGTACTCTTTTTTCTTCTTGGGTGCTTATTCTTTAGTAACGCACTATCCTCCGATATCCGCACAGCGTGGGCCGCGTTGCAAACCATCATTGGATTTACGTAAGCGATTGAGGCCCCCGTTCTTTGAGCGTCTACCCATTGTGACCAGAGGAAATTTGAAAGTTAGAATAACTAACATTTTTATTGGCACACATTGGGTAATAACGAACTACATAGAAAGCTTACAGGCAGCACGCGCCGATGAGATTGATATCTATTTTATCCATCTTAAAGAATGCGTGGAGGTCCTTGAAACTGATGGCGAAGTTTGCGTTAGGTCCATCCTTGAAAGCGTCTTCCGGGACATGCACCGTAATCATCCCGAGACCTAACTCACTTGCCCTCAAGTACCAGTCACTTAGACATAACTCACTTGCCCTCATTGACCATGGTAGTTCACACATCAAGTTGTACGGCAAGAACGGCTTGCCATATTCATACTCATTTGGCACTTCATCGGAGGTCCAAGATTGCATTTTGTCAGCAAGACCTACTACGCTCTTCTATGCGTCCAAATACTGATCAGGTTCAACTGGCTTTAGCGGACTGCCTCGACCCTTGAAAGACTGCAAAACCATCCGCGTCTCATACTTTGCCATTTTCTCCTTGTTGTATGTGGAAACCATAACAGGTATAAGCTTGCGGGCTCATAGGTACTTGGCTGCTCCTTTGATGTATCTGGCCGGGGAGGTGGCAGATGCTCCTCATGGGGTGGAGCAAGAGACGATTGCCGAGCAGGGGACGGCTGCCGAGGTTGGGGAGTTAGGTGCGGCATGTTGTGGAGGTGGAGAAGGACCTCTAAGTGGTGATATTTGTGGGAGTGGAGATCCGGGTGGGGTAGGGGAGATCGGAGGGGATGGCGGTGCAGGAGGTGCAGCCGTATTTGGCACTGATGGAGTTGGGGTCGTGGACGTGCACTGTCCCGTGAGGATGATGTCTCGACGATGCCAGAGTATGAACTGGTTAACCGCATCCCCGAGAAGTTCAATCCCCTTTGGTGTTGGGATATCAAGCTCCAACGACATCTGGTCGCCATTAACACGTGCCACCTGGACCCTTGCGTAGTCCGCCGGAATTGGGCTATTATGGAACTGTCTACCCGGTATCGCCAATTCGGACACAACCTCCTTTGTTTTTCCCGCTCTCCCTATCGGAACGACAAGGCTGCATGGTGTCGGACCAGTTATACTATCTACCGGGTAGGTTGTATTTTCTACCGACCCGACAGAGCTTGGGATCTGCGTCGACTGCGATCCTTGAGGAACCAGGTTTGGGAAGGCTTGAGGATGTTGTGCGGCAAGACAGTAGAACTGTTGGGTGACTTGTTGTGTGACTTGATCTGTGATTTCCTGGCGCATCTTCACCTTATAGGCGGCACGCTTCTTGTAATTTTTTGCTTTTGTGGAAACCCTGCCTTCCAATTCGTCTTGCACGACTGTCCTCTAACCCTACCGGAGTGTTATGCAGTTCCCAAAGCTTCGGTTAGCTCGTCATGCTGCCATCGAGGGACAAACTCTCCGGTCTGCTCCTTCTGGATGATCTGTTGAAGAGACGTGGTCAAGTTCTGGATGTCAAGACAGTCCAACAGCATCTCACCCTCTTCTGTCACTTGCTGCGATGCCCACACCCAATTTCTAGTTCATTTATTTAGGGGCTGCACCATCAAAGGTTTGCTTTCAGCCACAAACTTATCCTTCGTAGCTTGCCATTTCTTCTCATGACCGGCGTATCCACTTGACCCTAACCTGTGTGGATATATGTTCTTCTTCGCCAGGTCCGACATCTTCTTTCTCCTATCTAGGGCTTCAGACGTTGTCATTCTGGCCACGACCCTATCCCACTCGACCATCGAAATGGTGCCCCATTCTTCAAATGGATTCTTATTCTTCTGAACATAATGGGTGTTCATGTCTGACTTCCACTGTCGCTAGCGATGGGAAATTTTTTGCAGTGCAAATTTCCTGCCAAGTGCCTCTGACCCCGGCGGATAAATGAGGTGCTCCTGCAGACCTTCCCACATTAAGTTCTTGACGTATATGCTAATGTTCTTCCACTCATGCACGTTGAGAGGCCCATGAAGTCTTGCCAGCGTGTCGCATGCGGTGCTAAACTTCGTCCTGACATGTTGCGGCTCGACGGGTTTGCCATCATCGTTGAGAGCAACAATATAGTACGTCTCCTTCGGCATTAGGTTCCTGCTCCTCTCGCCACTTTTTTTCTTTGGACGTGCTCCAGCACTCGTCGTCGTGTCAGTTGGCTGTGGTTTCGAGGTCGCGGTGTCCGACTCAAGTTTAGCCCTGATGGCATTTCGTTTCGACCGACGACGGGTAGCCATCTGCACAGTTCAATTTGGCAGCTCTTTTGGGTGAAGCTCATGCCTTATGTCCAGCGATTCACCCAACGCCAGATCTTTCTCCTTCAACCATTCAAGAAATTTTCGTTTCTGTTCATTACAAATCCAAATGGCCGTTCTTCTAGGGTTGCGGGCTCTTATCTCGTTCATGTGTTCCTGAATGTACCGCTCGATGATGGCGAGCTATTGCAAAACGCTGCTATGTGCTTCCGCTACATCTTTGAAGTCCTCATCATAGAACCTTTTCTTGCCTACAATCCCTGTCCCAGCTAACTGGCCCTCGTGTAAAGGGGGGGTTACACCGATGTGTTCAGCGTCCTTCATATAATCAATGCAGCATTCTACCACCTCCTCAGTTGTGTACCCCTCTATCATTGATCCCTCCGGATGAGCTCAGTTATGGACATACCCTTTCAGGACGGACATGTACCTCTCGTACGCCCACATCTGGTGCAGGTATAGGGGACCAATCTCAATAATCTGAGGTACGATGTGGACAATCATATGCTCCATCATGTTGAAGTAAGCTGGAGGGAAAAACATCTCAAGCTGACAAGCTGTCTCGATTGCAAATTTTTAAAGGGGTCCTAACTCTTCAGGATCAAAAACCTTCTGTGATACACGATTGAAAAAGTAGCATATCTTGGTTATCACTAACTGAGTGTGAACTGGCTTGACCGCTCTTATAGCAATCGGTAGGAAGGCTGTTAACATCTTGTGACAGTCATGAGCATTGTACCCAGAGATGGTTAAATCTTTCAGAGATACAAGTTTTCTGACGTTCGCTGAGAAACCAGTCGGGAATTTCACACTATGCAAGCATCTACATAATTTTTTTTCTCTTCCGGTATTAGTGAGTAGCAAGCCGGAGGAATATCGATCTTCCCATTTGGCAGCTCTTTTGGGTGAAGCAAATGCCTTATGTCCAAATTGACGAGGTCAGTCCGGGACTTCAACCCATCTTTCGTCTTACTCGGGATGTCCAGTAAAGTGCCAATGGTGCTATCAAACACATTCTTCTCAAGATGCATTACGTCGATGGCATGACGAACCTCCAGGTCTTTCCAGTAATCCAGATACCTGAAAATATTGAGTGCTTCTTAAAAGGCAGGTTACTTTCCTCTACAGGTGCATCAGTATTTTCTTGATCCGTCCGTTTCTTCCTCTTGACGGGCTTCTTCTTTGGCTTGTCGAACACAACCTTAATGTTCTTTGTCAGCTCGAAGACAGAGCCACCAGTTCGTGTTTCCGGAGCTAGATCGTTCTCTACTGTATTGTCGAATAATCTGGCCTTCGCACGCCACCTATGCCTCTGAGGTAATAACCGACGATGACGCATGTACACACCCTTGGTTGACGAGGTGAGGTACTTGTACGACGTCTTGTCGATACATATGAGACATCCAAACTTCCCTTAAACTAGCCCAAGAGCGAAAAGTTTGCCAGTAAGTCGTTGATCGTAATGAATATGATGGCATGCAGAGTAAAATGTTCCCTACGGTACTCGTCCCACATTCGTAACCCTTCCTCCCACAGTTCTTGCATGTCCTCCATCAATGGTTCCAGAAACACATCTATGTTAATCCCAGGCTATCTTCGACCTTGTATAAGGATAGACAAAAGAATATACTTTCGCTTCTGACAAATCCATGTAGGCAAGTTATACATGGTTAGCAGCACTGGCCAGGTGCTGTGTGTGCTGCTTAAGTCACCGAACGGGTTCATTACTGTCCATGCTCAATGCAAACTTACATTTCTCTGGTCCTTTGCAAATTCCAGGTGTAGTGCATCAAAGTTCTTCCACTGTCGAGCATCGGCGGGGTGTCGGATCTTACCGTCATTTTTCCTACCCTCCTGGTGCCATCTCATCAACTCGGCATCGCCACGGTTGGAATATAGCCGCTTTAGGCGATCTTTCACAGGCAGGTACCACATCACCATCCTAGAAATGTTTTTGTTCTTAACCACCGGCGCATCATCTTTGTCGACCACCTCTCCATCGGAGGCTCCGTTGCCCGTCTTGTACCGACTCGTCCCACATGTTGGGCAAGAGTCTAAGTCCGCGAATTCCTTGCGGTGCAATATACAATGATTTTCACATGCATGGATCTTCTAAACACCTAGAGACAATGGACATATCAATTTCTTCGCTTCATATCTGTCGTCGGTAACAGGTTCGGCTTAGGAAGCATAACTCTCAAAAGATCCATCAAATCATTGAAGCTAGTGTCCGGCCATATCCATGTCTGGCCTTCAATCTAAGAAGTTCAAGCACCGAGCGCAGCACCGAATAGTCCTTGTCGCATCCTTTCGCTTCGTCGTACAGAAGCTCCTTCGCTGCTTTTTCCAACGCTTCCCAATTGTCTAACCCTCATCTTGTACTAGTTAGGACCTCTGGTTCAACGTGCCGCAACATATCTTCCAGATCAAAATCAATACCTTCATTCTCTATACTAGAGCTACCGCATTCCGAGATGTTTCCCTGTGACATGTCTTCGATTATAAAATTTTCTACACCATCAAAGCAGAAATCATCCGTCACTTTGTTACGACCGCCGACTTCCCCTTGAAAAGTCCATATCTCGTAGCCCTTCTTAAATCTTTACTCTACGATGTGCGACAATACTTCATTCGGATTTTGCAGCAAAAATTCGTTCTACAAACTTTGCATGGGCAAAAATTGCTCCTCAAATTCTCCCTCACAGCATATGCCTTTGCGAGCTAAACGAATTTGGCTGCTTCCTTCAAGAACGTTGGATGAGCTCTTTTCTTGTTGTACATCCATGTCCGATCCATGACCTACAATAAAGTTTGTTAGTAATATATCCATGCCCGATTCAAACACGAATGTACTTAAATTGGAGGGAACTAATCACATAGTAAATTAAAGTTTTACAGACTATTTAAACAGCCGCACAACAATTTTAAGCATTAATAAAATATTGTCCATTTCTAAAAAATGAAAAAAAAATCGTCCTTTCATCCGAATGAAAATAAATTTAATAGAAGCAAACCCAACTTTTCAATTTAGGTACTAAATACTTTTATAAACATCTAACGGAATCATTATGTATTTGCTAAAAAAATAAAAAAAAGTGCCTACACTACTCCATTTATAAAAGTGCAAGTTTCTTCGTATTGCACCGATGAAAACTGACAAAAATGGAAGCAAATGAAGGAGGAGAACAACCTCTACACCTTTTATATGGAACTCAATCAAAGATTTGAGGTCGAAAACCTTCCCCCCTAATTTGTGGAGGTTTAGGAGAGAGAAAATGCTGGAAATCCTCCCAACGGTCGAGTTGGGGGCTTATATGCCCCCCGACCATCGCAAGCGGTCGCCTTAAGTGGGCCGCACGGGATAATCGATTATCCCGTGTGGTCCGCTTAAGGCAACCGCACGGGATAATTTCCATCGTCGGCATCACCCAAAACCCATAATCGATTATCCCGTGCGGTCCACAGCCCGACACCAGCATTCGCCTGGTTCCAGGCGGAGACACTGGGCCAAAAGGGGCCGGCGTCTAGGAAAATCACTTATGTAGTAGTGTACTGCATGTTGCTTGTTGGGATTTTTATATAATATATATACTCTCCCTCTGCCCCATAATATAAGGGATTTGGGGAGGATGTGACATATCCTAATATAATGAATCTAGACAAACAGTTTGTCCAGATTAATTGTCCTAAGATGTATCATATCCACCTAAAATCCCTTATATCATGGGACAGATGGAGTAAGAGTTAATTAACCATTCCCTCTTTTTTTCAGTTCGTGTGCTCTCCCAGAATGTTACAGAAAAGTAATGGGCCGTAAAGAATTTGACCATCCGAAGTTGCAGGCTGACACAATTGGAAAACGTTTCTTGTGGAAAGTGAGCAATTCGTTCTGTTGTTTATACTCCCTCTGGTTTTTGATATATAATGTCATTAACTTTTCTAAGATATATTTGACTATTCATATTACTTAAAAAATATATAATTACTCCCTCCGTCCCATAATAAAGCAACCTATGACCAGATAGGACATTTTATAGTCCAATAAATCTGGAAATGTCCAGATTTGTTGGACTATGAAATGTCCCATCTGGTCCTAGGTTGCTATATTATGGGATGGATAGAGTACTATTTATTTTATTTTGACTTCATTTATTATTAAATATTGAGTAAAGTCCATCACCGGTTCCTAAACTTGTACAGTTATGTCATCCCGGTCCCTAAACTCGCAAATCGACCGTTCAGGTCCTCAAACTTGTTCGACTGTGTCATCCCGGTCCCTAAACTTATAGATCACTTGTTTAGGTCCTCCAACTTATTCAGTTGTGCCACCCCGGTCCCTAAACTTGGATTTGAATATTATCTAGGTCAAATAGGACGTTCTAAAGACTTTATATTTAAAAATAATTCATAACTTTTTTCATGTTAACTCTAATGAAGACAAATTTTATATCAAAATTGTAGCCCTCGACGCGAGCTACAACTTTGTAGTTGAATTTTTTTTTTATTTTAAGTCATTTTTTGTCCCAAGATGTAATTTTAAAATTAAAATTTCAAAATCTATAAACATGCAACAATATTTTGGGATCCTAAACAGTTTTAATTCAAAAACTTTTCAACTACAAAGTTGTAGGTCGCGTCGAGGGCTATAATTTTGATATAAATTTTGTCTTCATTAGAGTTCACATGAAAAAGTTGTGAATTATTTTTTGATATAAAGTTTTTATACCGTTCTGTTTAGGGACCGGGGTAACACAATTGAACAAATTGGAGGACCTAAATGAGTGATATGCAAGTTTAGGGATCGGGATGACACAGTCGAATAAGTTTGTGGACCTGAATGGTCGATTTACGAGTATAGGGACCGGGATGATACAGCGGTTCAAGTTTAGGGACCGGTGATGGACTTTATCTTAAATATTATTTAAGAATTACTTATATTTTTTCGTTTTGTCAAAAAATTGAATAGAGCAACCATACGTTAAAAGTCAGCGACGTTGTAAATTAAAAACTGAAGGGGGTTTATGCAATAGATCAACGAACTGAATCAGCTGCAAGTTTAGGAACCGGGATGACACAGTCGAACAAGTTTGACGACCTGAACGGTCGATTTGCGAGTTTAGGGACCGGAATGGCACAACGGTTCAAGTTTAGGGACCGGTGATGAACTTTACTCTAAAGATCAACATATACTGCTCAAGTAATCAAGTGGCCATGCACTGGGGCTAATCTATATTTTATAACATGTATATACCCTTGAGGTGCTATATTTTTATTGATCTATAATCAAAACGGGAGTCAGATGCTAATTTTCAATGAAAGAAATTGTTTCAGTGTATCTCTGAGGAAGAACTGCTTCAGGCCACCAAAGAGTTAGATAAAGAGCTGTCGGTACGTAAAAAAATTGCTTGGCTGCGTTCATGTTACACTAATTTTTACTGCTGTTGCATAATCATAGGTAGTTTGCCCATTGCCTTGCTATAAATTAGATGCATGAGATGAGACGGAATACTCCCCGGCAAGAGAAGATCTTTCTGCAGAGGAACTCAAATGCTCAGGCACTTGCCAAAGTTATTGTGCAACTGCAAACATCGTCATGTTCGCCGGAGCAAAAGCTTCCAATAGATTCAGCTATAAGGTACGTAATGTAAAGTCTGAACTGAAATGAAGAATTTTTTTGAAGTTGGTATTTAATTCAGAGCAATGGTCTATTTTCTTTTTTCATTTTTAATTCCATATAGTGGACTTGGAGGCTGGTTATCGCCTGATGGCTTGAGCAATGGTTTCTTTTGCTCACCCCTACAAAATCTGCAGGACATCACGAATGATCAGGCAATGTATGTGTTTCCTTTCTGGCCTTTCACTGTACCGAATTTAAATCACATCTTTGGTTGGGTGTACATGTGTTCAGATCAGCGATGTTCTTCAACCCTGAGGCAGGGAATCCAATTCCAAGACTACTTAGCAATGTCAAAGTACCTGACAAGGTTGGATCAATTTAACTTATGTTACTCCTAACTTACTACGATTAAGTTGCTTATTCCAATTAATTTACATTGGAGCCCTTAGCTCATCATCTTGGAATTCATGGGATGCTGCAGACGGTTACGGAAGCTGACATCTCAAGGAGGCTGCTCTGGCACACGTACCCGGGCTCGAGGCCGCCACCGCCCATGTAATTAAACTAACTAAACTCCATTTCTGGCACCACAAATTCTTGCGATCGATCGATGGATCGGATCGCCATCTGTTTCTGATGGAGTTGTTGGGCGCTGCATGCAGCGTTGAGAGGCCGGACACCATCTGGAAGCCGATCAGCAAGCCGTCGGCGCCACGGGAGGAGCACAAGAACGCCGGAACCGGGTGGATGGGGCGGGGGAGAGGGAACGCCGCCCTTGCCGCCGCCGAGACGACGACGCAGCTCCTCACCGCCAGCAGCAGCAGCAGCAGCAGCTACGGGCATGGGGCTGCAGGCAGCCGCACTGCCGCCGAGACGCAACGGAGCAGCAGCAGCAGCAGCTCCAGGAGAGGTTCCCGTCGTGCGGACATGGTGGCGCCGCAAAGCCGCAACAGCAGGTTTGATGACAGCGACGGCGGCGCATACGGTTTCCGACCGCTTGGGATTGGGAGTGCGCCGTGGACAGGAGACGGCAGCGGTGGCGGCCATGGCCGCGGGAGAGCGCAGCCACGTGGTTGGTAGGACACTGGGCTCCCGGCTCCGGGAATTAGAGATGTACAGCCATACTGAGAGACGCAGAGGGGTTTTCCAGCTATCTTAATAAGGCAGTGGCCTAGACGACTTAGGTGGTATTTACGATATTTTTAAGATGTACAGCTGTACCACCTCAAGACTTTGCAAATGTTTCTAAATCCAGTATTCCAGGGGCCTCCCAAATATTTTGGCTGGCAAACAACTTGCCAATTAACTAGGCATTGTCCCGGGGTTATATTTTCCGGGTCTTCACCTTTTTCATAGAAAATAATTTTTTTTGCTGGGATGACCGAAGGAGGTCATCCAATGTCATTAAGATAGAGGAAATAAGTTACAAAAGAGTTTTTTATTGACAGCTGGTTGTTGAGGAAGAATGTGCACCAAAAGCGCACACCCCGAAACCACATGCCAACCGCATGAACACAATCTACAGAGAAAGAACCCAAGCACCGAAATAGCCGCCGCTAAGCGAGACCGAATGCTGCTAGGCTTACAACAAAACCATAGGACAGAAACTCTAAAGACGCCCTAGGGCGCCGTCGCCGCCCTTCCAGAGAACTGAACAAAGTTTTCACCTAGAGATTCTTGCCAAGGGGTGGAGGGGCACCTCGATAGTGTCCCTAGGAAGGTTACCACGCCCGAAGGCATGGCCGCTGTCGGTCCAGTGAACCCACTGGGCTAGGCTTTCGCCTAGGACCATCTTCACCCCTACTGCCATGATTCGTCGCCCCAAATCCCAATACCACCAACCAGCATTGGTAGCGCAAGGCCTTCGCCACACCAGACCGGCACCCCTCCGCCATCCACCAACCTCCTCACCGAATCCAGCCAAGGAGAGCTTGAGATGAACGGCCCCGCTTGGTTGGCCCAAGCCATCCCCTGCCAACAAGCCGCGCTTCCGCTACCTATGGAACTCCCCACAGAGGAGGGGAGTTTAGAATCGTAAAGGGCCTTTCTCACCCCAAAAGCTATCCATTGAGGTGAGGGGCTCTCCTACTTATATCTTAGGTCCTTTTCCCTTCCACAACCAATGTGTGACTATTCAACAGGGAGGAGCTCCACAGATAGGGAAGGTTAGCCGGCGGACGACAAGGAAGGCGAACCACCACCTCCAGACCTCTCTGAGAGCCCCTCGCCGGGGGACTGGCCGGGTGGTCACCCCGGCGCCGGGGGACAGCGCAGCCGCCTCGCAAATACGCCGTCCACCCTACCGCCTCTCTACCTTGCTCTGGGGCGCCACCACCCCGTCGCCGCCACTACAGCCACTCCTTATATTCGATTAATTCTCTTGATTAACCATTTTTGAATGGGCAAAACCATTAGGTAAGAGCAATGAAAGCTTGCCAGGTTTCATGGGAAATGCGGTAGCAGCAGAGTAGCTCCTCCTAGAGGTCTATGTTACGACAGGAGATTGGAAAAAATCTCCCCCTTTTTTTTTCTAAGTATATGCGCAGCCCTATTGCATTAGGGCATTTATAGTGCGCCACTGGTTTTTGGTGAGCCTCGTGAGCCAGCTAGTCTGGAACAATGGTTAGCCACATCTCTCACAATGCAACAATACAAGTTACAACTTCTTGTGGGTCCCATCAACCAGCTTTTACCATTTTTTTCTCTCCCCTCACTCTCCTGCCTTCTTTCCCCACCGTAGAGCACCGAGCGCATCGCCATCCGTGGCCGAGCAGCCAAGCGGCGACGGCGCCGACCGGAGGCGCGAAAGGGCTTGGCGCTCGCCGGCGCACCACCCTCCTCTCCCCCCTCCCCTCCCCCCGAAAAAACGGCGAGCGCCGGCGCACGGAAGTGGCGGAGGGCTCGGTGGCGGACGAGTTGCGGCGGCGGAGGGCTCGACGGCGGAGGACTCGGTGGCGGAGGAGCTCGACGGTGGAGGAGCTCAGGGGCGGACAAGTCGCGGCGGCGGAGGGCTCGACGGCAGAGGACTCGGTGGCGGAGGAGCTCGGGGGCGGACGAGTCGTGGCGGTCGATCTGGGACGGCGCCGGGCGGCGGGGCAGTCAAGCGGCGGCCCGAGCTCCTCCGCTCGAGCTGGGACGGCGCCGGGCGGCGGGGGACGACGCGCGGGAGCTCAACGGCGGATCTGGCCTTCTCTTCCTCAGGCGCCAACAGCAAGGTGCCGCCGCCACCGCCGCCATCTTCCTTCTCGCTGCAGCCTCCTCTTCATCCGGCACCGCCATCTTCCTCTCATCGGCGACCAAGAGGAGAACGCTGGCGGCGCGTGAAGCCACGGAGCGACGAGGCGACGACCTCCACAACGCCGCGCCCCGCCTTTCTCCCCGTGCCGCACACCTCGATTGAAGCGAAGCCCGTGTGACCAATTTTGGCTCCGCGCGCTTCGGTTGGCTCCGCGGCTGGCCGACGTGTCGTCGAATATTTGCATCTTTGGCGTGAGGCTGAATGACACGTCCTTGTGTTGTGAATGCCCTTAGCAAACAAGCCAATAATTGTGACGAGAGCATCCAGTTCTGTCTTGCGAGACATGACAAAGATAGCTACATCGTCTGCGTAAACAGAGAAACGATAACTTCCCATGTTTTGACTGACGGGTGAAAGAATGGACATACTCTCAGCTTCTTCAATCAGCTTCTACAGTGGTTCCATTTGTAACATAAAAGGCAACGGTGAGAGCGGGTCTCCTTGGGGCACACCCCTCGCATGAAAAGAAACTATTATCCAGGAGCCATTCAACAAGACCTTGGAGGATGAGGTCCGGAAAAGGTTTGTAGTCCAATTCCTCCACCTGAGACCGGTACCGAAATTTTGGAAGACTCCCAACATGTATGGCCATATGACACTTCACACTACCAAAAGCCTTATATCAAGTTTAATGAATAGGCGAGGTTCCTTGATTTCCTTCCTTATGTGCAGGCTTTTGATCATATCCTGAGAAAAAAAAAAGATGTTATCATGAATGGCCCTCTGGCACATCGCACATTTTTTTTATAACCATTTCATCCTATTAGCAAAAATCTTAGTGATTATCTTAGCGAAGCTATGCATAAGGTTTATGAGGCGAAAATTATCTTCTTGGGAAGCATCCCCTTTTCTTTGTAGGAGATAAAATGTGGTCTGAGTTTAGGTGTGCAAGTAGGAGAAGTTTTGGGATGGGCGGAACCATTGGATCCTCTTTGATTATATATCCCTGTGGAGAATATGGGTATCGGGTACCTGCACAGCCTCCATATTGGACTAGAGATAAGAGGTGGGCCAGATCCATGTATTATGTAATAGAGGAGAACTTGATCGCAATGTTGCCTTATGTTCTATGGCAGGACCTAGAGTCCTGACTGTGTACTACCATGTAATAGATTAGAAAACTGATGCCTTATTCGGATAGGTTTTCCTCTTTATAACCTTCCCCCAAACCTATATAACGTAGGCAGGGAGCCCTCCAAGGGTATAGTTATAATCAAATCGTCGGCTCAATATACACCTAGCGGAAATAATCTTCAAACATAAGTAGGGTATTTACCTATCATCGAGAGTGTCTGAACTTGTTTAAATCATTGTCTTCCACATCCATCCACTTTTAGGTCTCGTGCGCTACCCTATTTTATTATTGCTGATTTTTGTAATGGACAATCCCAAGTTTTTTTCTTTTGTAAAATGCTCCCACACATCCATCTGCCCATGGAGCCTTTTCTGATGGTAGAACGAAAATTATCTTCTTTACTTCTTCAGAAATATGTTCCTCTTGGTCTGAATTAAGAGCAAGGTTTGACAAGTTGCCCAGGAAAGAAGACAAGTTCTTTGTGCTGGTAATCCCAATCTCTGTAAGAAAAAGTCCCTCTTCTTTCTCTTTGGTCGTTAATTACTGCCAAACCTGTAATTTTTTCTGTGAATGGAATATTTTCTCTGTCCTGAATGAACTATATATGTTACGTTGAACTTTGTTCATGTCCAAAACCTAATTAATCTATGTCATGATCTTATCAATGTTCATGTTAAGAGCCTTATCAATGTTCATGTACGCAGATGCTAACGCGCGATCAGCCGCCTGTGTGGCTGATTACGTATATAAAAATAATTTTATACGTCGAGATTGGACCCTAAGCCGCTGTTCTTTTATGCCGTTTTCAAGATTTTTGTCACCGATTATTCGCTCCACGCTTCTAAAAATACGATTTCTAAAAAAAAAAAAAATCTTCAAGCGCACCATTGAGACCACTTGTTCAAAACGGAAGTATCAGTGAAGTTTATTTCTCAAAATATTAATTTACTGTGCTAATCAAGTAAACATTCTGCCTCAACAATCCACATAAAAATATGTTTCAAAGAGACCCTTAGGGCAGATCGATCAGCGCAGTGGTAGTGATATAGGAATATAGATTTTCATCCCTCGAGACGATATCCCTTCATTGCTTACATGTAATCTAAATGAGAAAAACTAGTGGACGGAATCCCGTGGGGACGGAATACTTGTAACGAATAATCCCAAACCCCAGATCCGTTTCTTCTCCACCAGATCCGTTCCTCCTCCTCCTTTCTCTCTGATTCTTTCTTTCCATCTTCCACCTCCCTCCCTACTCCTCGTCGGGGTCGGGGTAGGGCCCCAGCGGCTCCGCCTCCTACTCCGCATGGGCCCACCGCTGCACGCGCCGCCTCTACTCCTTCTCCTTACCGGCGTCGCCGCCAATGGCCCTAGGTCATGAGGGTCTCTCCCGGCGAAGGGGGGGGGAGGCGGAGGTGGCCGGTTGTGGTGGTCTCGTGGGCGCCCTGGAGAAGCGTCCGGTTATGGGGGTGGTGGCGGAGGAGGAGGAGGAGGAGAAGGGAGCCAAGGTTGTGAAGAGGGAGAAGGGAGCGACAACGACATTGGAGACGAGGTGGCCGATATGGAAGTAAATCATTCTTAACTGATATCAGGAGGTATCACGGCTGATACTAAGTATCATGCCTGGTACCTTAGGGAATCATGGCTGATACCCACAAGTATCAGGCCTGGTACCAAGGTACCAAGGTCTGATACCTAGGTACCAGCCGATACCCAAGGTACCAGGTACCAGCCAGAACACTCATAGGTACCAGATATGAGGAGGGAGGTATTATGGCTGATACCCACAAGTATCAGGCCTGGTACCCAGGTACCAAGGTCTGATACCTAGGTACTAGCCGGTACCCAAGGTACCAGGTACCAGACAGAACACTCATAGGTACCAGATGTGAGGAGGGAGGTATCATGGCTGATACCCACAAGTATCAGGCCTGGTACCCAGGTACCAAGGTCTGATACCTAGATACCAGCCGGTATCTAAGGTACCAGATATCAGCCAGAACACCCATAGGTACCAGGTGTGAGGAGGGAGCGCATGCCATCATCATCGTGCCCGGCCAATGAACCTCTTGCTGCCATATGTCCTCTCATTCCTTCCCCTCCTCAACGTGCTTCCTCCCTTTCATTCTGTTGATCTGGCTAGCAAGACAAGGAGAAAAGACGTGGAAGCTCAGCTATACAGAGAAAAGAAAGGGGATGAGTCACTTTAAGTATCCCGTTCTAACGGTATCCCGTCCTCTAGTCTCTCTCAATCTAAATGGTTATAAAAAATGTAAACGATATTTGACATCATTGATTAATATCGAATATATCACTTCACAAACATATACATGAACAAATTCAACTTCTACAAGTTAAAAAAGAAGAAGAATAAAATAAATTGAAAATAGTTATCGTATATTCGTAGCTATATTTTTTAATTTTTATTATAACTTGTAAACTTTAAATTTTTTAACTTGCATGTTTATGTAGTGATATACTCCCTTCGTCCCAAAATATAAGCATTTCTAGCTATGAATCTGGACACCCATGTGTCTAGATTCATAGCTAAAAATTGCTATATTTTGGAATGGAGGTAGTATTTCGTATTAATCTACTATATCCATTCCAAAATATAGCCACTTTTAGCTATGATGCTTATATTTTGGGACGGAGGGAGTATCTTATTGTTTTGAACTAAATTTTTATTGAGTATTAAGGTGGTATTCTATCGGGGTTCACTCTATCGGTTTAGGGTTTTCTATCATTTACCGAAATCCAAAATTTAGTTGAATTTAAACAAACATTATCCAAATTCATGAAAGAATTGAAAAATTCAAAAATTTCGGCCGAATTAATATTATATCGGGGGTCACCGAAATTTCCGACCCTGGGTGGTATGTACGAAACAATATATTCGATATTTAGGTGGCACTTTCCCAGTGATCTAGCAGGAGTAGGCGAGGTAGGTCTTCATGTTGGACGTGGAGAACCCGTTGAAGTCTGAGCTGCACACGGTGGTGTACGCGCCGACGTCGTCGAACACCAGCCAGTCCCCGGTGCACAGCTCCGGCAGCTGATAACCCCTCACCACCTCGTCGAACGAGTCCAGCGTGGGGCCGAACACCGTCGACGGGTGCGTCTTCGTCGACGTGTTCGTCGACGTGATCATCATCTCGCCGCCCATGGTCGCCGCCTGCTCGTCGCCGTCGTCGGCGGTGGCGGTCACCGGCGCCGGGCGCGGCACGTAGTTCTCGAAGTGCACGCAGCACAGGGTGCCGAACATGCCGTCGTCGATCCAGTACTCGCGCACCTCGCCGCGCGTGCGCTTCCCGAAGATGCGGGCGGCGAGCGCGAACGCCGTCTCGGCGAAGTAGCGCCCCGGCTCGGCTATCACCTCGACGCCGCTGGGCATGTCGTCGCCACCGAAGTGCCTCGCGAGGGCCGCGCTGATCACGGCGCTTGCCTCCTGGAACGTGGATTCGCCGCCGCCGCCGCCGGCCTTGAATCCCCCGCCGATGTCTAGCACGTGCATGCGCGGCATGCCGAGCGCGGCGGCGGCGTCGAACGCGGGCCGCCTCGATGGCGGCGGCGTAGATGCCGACGCGGGACACGGCGCTCCCGACGTGGAACGAGACGCCGACGACGGCCATCCCGGCTCGCCGCGCGGCGGCGAGGAGCGGCACCACCTCGTCCCGGTGCGCGCCGTACTTGGTTCCCAAGTTTAGCATGGCGCCGCCGCCATCGTCGCCGTCGGGGGCCTTGATCCGTAGCAGCAGCCGGCACCCCGGGTGGCAGCGCTTGATCTTGCCGACCTCCTCCTCGGAGTCGAAGGTGGTGAGGTCGACGCCGACGCCGGCCGCGTACTCCAGGTGGGGCTCCAGCTTGCACGGGTTCGCGTAGACGACGCGGTCGGCCGCGACGCCGAGCGCCAGCACGGCCTCCATCTCGGCGCGGCTGGCGCAGTCGAAGCCGGCGCCGAGCCCCGCGAGCGCGCCGAGCAGCGCCGGGTTGGGGTTGCACTTGACGGCGTAGTAGGGACGCACGCCGCGGAGCCCGCGCCACCACGCCGCGAACAGCCGCGCCACCTCGCCGAGGTCGATCACGTTGAACGCGCCCGCCGCCGCGGTGCGGGTCGTACTGTCGGGCGGCGGTGCCGCGGCGACGATGGTCCGCACGAGTCCGGTAACGTCTCGACGGCCGGCCGCGTCTCGCCGGAGGCGGAGCACCTCCCGGTCCTTCACCACGGGCGCCGCGAGCACGGCGGCCTCCATCTGATATCCTTCTGCTGCTGCCATGGATTTCTGCTTCTGTAATGTACGTACAGTCACAGAGCGAACGAGCGAGCGGCACAGGTCCTCGTCGCGAGTGTTCTAGCTCGTTTTTTAAATTCCACTTTTCAACCTCCTATATATAGGCTGTGTTCGGTTCCCGGGTTGAGAACTAACCATTCGCGCGCGTAAAACGGAGCAACTCTTACTACACAATCAATTTAGTATTAGTTTTTTTTAATGATATTCTAAAGCAATTTTTATATATAAAATTTTTACAGAAGACACATCATTTAATAGTTTGTTAAGCGTACGCGCGAAAAACGAGAGAGTTGAGTTGGGAAAGTGAACAACCGAACTCAACTATAAAATACACTTAGAAAAAATGCTCATGCGTTGGAACGAGTGAAGGCTATTTTAATCATATTATTATTAATTTATTTTATCTAATTCGGAACTCTTATTGGGGTGATGGGCATATATGTATGTTGCTTTCTTATGACTTGACGAGAATTCTGAAGCAATTAGGAATTCAACTCTTGTCTCAGGTTAGCATGCGCCGGTTTTTTAAAATGATTTCTTATATAACTACTTATGTATTTCCAAAAGCGAACGTATTTAAAAACAGACTGAAATACGAACGACGTATCTAAGTATTAGCGAAAATATCTTCAGTTTTTCTAATAGTAGAGATGAGATAAAATTATATACTCCTTTCTTCCAGATAGATTGATAAAACTTGTTGTTTTGAAGAGTTCATGGTCTTAAAAAATTAACTTGGTCATTACTTTCTATTATAATACACATAGAAATATCAATAAATACTTGATTTTATTAAAATATTTTTAAGACTAATTTATACTTATAATCTTTATGTATCTAAGATAAGTATTTTAGAAATTATTTATTGTTAAAGGTTTTTAAAATTTGACCTCACATTTATCAAAACTGTAAGTATTACTGTACTGTACTGTCAACCACTGGTGCCGCGAGCACGGCGGCCTCCGCCTCCATGTGATCTCCTTCTGCTCCCGCCATGGATTGCTGCATCTGCATGTACGTACAGCGAGCGAGCGGCACAGATCCTCGTCGCTGTTTTCAGTTTTCACTCACCTATATATAATACTATAGAAAAGATGAATTACGTTGCAACTAGCGAAGACTATTTTAATCATATTATTGTTATATTATTTTTTATCTAAAAGAATATGGATTTTTATTTTGATAGTATTGATATCTAATTTGGAATATTATTAGGATGATGATCATATCCTATACGTTGCCACTACTATAGAAAATCTCATATGTGCCGGTTGGGAAGGGGCTATAGACGCGATTGATCGGCACCTATTCCCGAAATTATAAGCGCTGATTTTAGAACCGCACTTGTCGGAGGGTGGACTCCTCCGCCAAGGAACCGTGAGGCCCCCCTTTGTGAGTTCGGCCGGGGGCAGCGGGTGAGATTCGAGGGCTCGGTGAACGAAGCTGTGTGATCTTAAGGGAGTTCAATCCCCCAAAGACGATGGGACAAAAGGGGTTTATACAGGTTCGGGCCGCTAGGAAGCGTAATACCCTACTCCTGTGCTTGGTTGATTGAGTGTAGAACACCAGTGCTTGAGGTTGCGAGACCCAAGCGCGAGTTCACTCGGAAGTTCCCCCCTCCACCACTAGGCCTAGACCTCCTTTTATACCTCAAGGGGTTACCACATGGGCCCAACAAACCTAACCTAGCTCCGGTGGAGGAGTATTATAATCTTTGAATTAAATACATGTCTTGTCTCTTGACTTGGGAAGCCAAGCGCACGTCGTCTTGATGATGGGGCCTGTCAAATCTTGCCGCCTGACACGGGGGGTGCCCCTGTCAGTCACCATTTAATGGGTGAAGACTTCAGAGCTCCTATTACACCGGGAAACAGGAGCATTGCTTTGACCAGAGCGGGAGGACCGACTCCGGCTGGGATAAGAGGATGAGAACATATCGCCTGACACACGTGATGGTGCGCCTGACATGCTGGGTCTCATCGGTCATTCGACCGGTCACAGACCGGTTGAGTGTACTGCACACCGCATTAAATGTGGCGTGGCGCGACCGCTCGGGTTGCCATAAATGCGGGTAGGTGGACACCTGGAGGCGGACACCTAACCCACCGTACGTGGTGACCTAGAGAGGGGGTCGGGGGAGCCCAACCCCTAGTCAACGGAGGGGGCGGCCGCCGCCCGACCTCGGGCCCGATCCCACCTCGGGGGAGGGCCACGTGGCGCCTGGGGTAGCCTTCTCCCTCTAGTCTCGGCCAGGGAGTGGCCGCTGCCCTACCTCGGGCCCGACCCCCCTCGGGGGAGGGCCACATAGCATTGGAGGGCAGCCTCCTCTACCCAGTCTCTAGAAAGGAGTGGCCGCCGCCCTACCTCGGGCTCGACTCCCCTCGGGGGAGGGCCACGTGGCATCGGGGGCAGCCTCCTCCGTTTAGCCTTTTAGGAAGGAATGGCCGCCACCCCACCTCGGGCCTGACTCCCCTCGGGGGAGGGCCACGTGGCATCGGGGGGCAGCCTCCTCCCTCTAAACCTGATACCCCCGGGCCCATATCACCGACAGTAGCCTCGGCGTTAGCCCTGACCAAAACCTTCCCCAGGTGGTCAGGGTTGATGCCACTCTCCTAGTCTGATGATATGTGGGCCCGGTCTCTTCTTCTTTCTTTGCTAGCACTAGGACCCATGCGCCTTTTTCGCCCCAGCCTGAGGGCGACTCGCTAGCCCGTACTTTAGGCTATGAACTTATTTTCTGCATATATTCAGCAAATGTTGTTAGATTCTCTCAGGCCCGTGACCTTACGCCGCGTACCTCGCTTGCCCTTGCCATTTGTTAACCTCTGTTCATGTTCTCCTTCATCTATTTAAACGATTATTTTCGCGTGAGTGTGAGTACTGAACTTTCCATAGCCAACAATCTTCACCTGTGATCAAGCTAAGCTGGGCGCCGTAGCCAGCCGGTGGGGCCAAAGCCAGCCGCTACGGAAGAGCTAGCACAGGGGGCCCCGGGCGTTGACGGTACCCAGAGCTCGACGCAGGGCTAGGATAGAGCTAGGAATCATAGCCCCCGCACTTTAAGCAAATAATCGTTTGAATGGATGAAGCGAATACAAACTTTTTGTTATCAAGGGAGGCAAGCCAGCGTGCGACACATGGGTACCGCGGGACTGCGAGGAAGAGATGGGCGAGAGATAAATATAAGCAATAATAATTCTATGCAAACGATTATCTTCGCGCGAGTGTGAGGACTGAACTTTCTATAGCCAGCAATCTTCGCCTGCGATCAAGCGAAGCTGAGCGTCGTAGCCAGCCGGCGAGGCCAAAGCCAGCCGCTACGGAAGAGCTAGCACAGGGGGCCCCAGGCGTCGACGGTACCCAGAGCTCGACGCAGGGCTAGGATAGAGCTAGGAATCGTAGCCCCCACACTTATAGCAAAGAATTGCTTGTATGAATGAAGCAAACACAAACCTTGCTTGCATGTCGCGACCTTTCAAACCTTTAGCTCGAAGAGGGCCCCCCACCATGGGTTCCGAACCATTTTGGGAAGCCTGTGACCACTTAGCAAACGAGGTCAGGTTCCCACGAGCCTGTGTCCCCACTCTACACATTCTGTTTGCTCTTTCCTTTCGGTGGCCTCCTTCCATTATCTCTCCCTTCTACACGGACGAGTACTTTTGCACGAGTGTGAGAGCCGAAAAACTCTAGAGTCAGCGATCCCCGTCTACAGTTGAGCCGGGCCGGGCACCGTAGCCAGCCGGCGGGACCAAAGCTAGCCGCTACGGAAGAGCCAGCACAGGGGCTCCTGGTTTTGACGGCACCCGGAGCTCAACTTAAGGCTGGAATAGGGCTAGAAAACTTAGCCCCCACACTTAGCGAGGAAACGTTCATGTAGATGGGAGAGAGGTTGGGCTCTTACCACCGAGGGAGCAAACAAATGCGCAACACGCGAGCGTCGCAGGGCCATGAGAAAGAACGGGGGGAAAATAAATATAAGACTTCAAGCTGTATTAAGCAGGTAAATTGAAAAATTGAAAATACTTGAAGCTTGAAAGGACGATTAGTTGAGCCGGGCTAGGCACCGTAGCCAGCCGGCGGGACCAAAGCTAGCCGCTACGGAAGAGCCAACACAGAGGGTCCTGAGCTTCGACGGCACCCGGAGCTCAACTGCAAGAGTCCTCCCAGGAGTAGACCGAGGTAGGCAGCAGGTTCATGAGCCAACCCCGCGCTTGGCCCCTGAGGGTCATGGGGAAGAAGCTCGCCATGACCTGGTCATCACCCCCCGCCGCCTCTATGATTGTCGTGCAGATCTGAAGGGACTCGAAGGGGTTGACGCTGCCGTCGTACTTCTCAGTGAGGTTGGGCCGGAACTTTCGAGGCCATCGGACATTCCGAAGACTTGACACAAAAACCTGGCCGCTAGCCTTTTTCGATGAGGATGTGGGGGGCCTAGCCCCCTGCCTGGGGCGGCGCGACACTCCTGAGGAGGTTGCGCCTTCTCCCGCATTGGCGCCGCGACGCTCATCACGCCGGCGCTCGAAACAACCTTAAAAATCACGAATGCGCCCCCTACCTGGCGCGCCAGATGTCGGAGGGTAGACTCCTCCGCTAGGGAACCGTGAGGCCCCCCTTTGTGAGTTCGGCCAGGGGCAGTGGGTGAGATTCGAGGGCTCGGTGAGAGAAGCTATTTGATCTTGAGGGGGTTCAATCCCCCAAAGACGATGGGACAAAAGAGGTTTATACAGGTTCGGGCCACTAGGAAGCGTAATACCCTACTCCTGTGCTTGGTTGATTGAGTGTAGAACACCAGTGCTTGAGGTTGCGAGACCCAAGCGCGAGTTTGCTCGGAAGTTCCCCCCTCGACCACTAGGCCTGGACCTCCTTTTATACCTCAAGGGGTTACCACATGGGCCCAACAACCTAACCTAGCTCCGGTGGAGAAGTATTATAATCTTCGCATTAAATGCATGTCTTGTCTCTTGACTTGGGAAGCCAAGCGCACGTCGTCTTGATGATGGGGCCTGTCAAATCTTGCCGCCTGACAAGGGGGGTGCCCCTATCAGTCACCATTTAATGGATGAAGACTTCTGGGCTCCTATTACACTGGGAAACGGGAGTCTTGCTTTGACCAGAGCGGAAGGACCGACTCCGGCTGGGATAAGAGGATGAGAACCTCTCACCATCATTATTTGGTGGGACATGTCGGGCTAAACGTCGCCTGACACACGCGATGGTGCGCCTGACATCCTGGGTCCCATCGGTCATTCGACCGGTCACAGACCGGTTGAGTGCACTGCACACCGCATTCAATGCGGCGTGGCGCGACCGCTCGGGTCGCCATAAATGCGGGTAGGTGGGCACCTAGAGGTGGACACCTAACCACCGTACGTGGTGACCTAGAGAGGGGGTCGGGGGAACCCGACCCCTAGTCACGGGAGGGGGCGGCCGCGCCCGACCTCGGGCCCGATCCCACCTCGGGGGAGGGCCACGTGGCGCCTGGGGTAGCCTTTTCCCTCTAGTCTCGGCCAGGGAGTAGCCGCCGCCCTACCTCGGGCCCGACCCCCCTCGGGGGAGGGCCACGTGGCATTGGAGGGCAGCATCCTCCATCTAGTCTATGGGAAGGAGTGGCCGCCGCCCTACCTTGGTCTCGACTCCCCTCGGGGGAGGGCCACGTGGCATCGGGGGGCAGCCTCCTCCGTTTAGCCTTTTGGGAAGGAGTGGCCGCCACCCCACCTCGGGCCTGACTCCCCTCGGGGGAGGGCCACGTGGCATCGGGGGGCAGCCTCCTCCCTCTAAACCTGATACCCCCGGGCCCATATCACCGACAGCACCTATGAGGCATATGGAAAACAAAAAAGAAAGAAAGAAAGGCCGCCAGTCTCCACCTTGCCTTCCGCCACCCCACCGCCCGCCATGCGTCTCGCCTCCCGCCACCGCCGCTGTAGGCCATCGTGTGCGGCCACTTCACCACCTTCTCCACCACTACTATCCCAGATCACATCATCACCATCCAAAAATCAACAACAAACTACTACATATATGGTACAAAGTATCAAGAACTCAACAAGCTAGACATAGAGGAGGAGAAAATTAAAAGAGAAGAACTCAAGAACTCACCACCCTATCGGACGCCACATCGCCTGTGCCAGCCTCCACCACCACCACCGCCACCATCGATGCGGGATCCGGCGGCTGCCGCCGACCGCCACCTCGCCCGGGCTAGTCTCCACTATCACCACCGCCGCCGCCACATCGCCGCTCGTGCGCCGCCTCCGCGTCGTACCCGGGCTGGCCACCGTGTCCTCCGTCGGCCGACGCTGCCACCTCGCCACGCGTGCGCCGGCCTCCGCGTCGGCCACCACCACCCGAGCTTGCCGTCGCGTCCTCCGTCGGCCGCCGCCACTCCTCCATCATCTGCCATGCCGCTCAACAGATGAGGAGGCAAAGGGAGAGGAGGGGCAAAGGAGGAGGAAGAAGAGGCGGAAGCTGTGGATAAGGCAAAGGGAAGGATTGATAAGGATAAGGGCATTGTGGACAAGGAGCCGAGGATGCAATATGCCCCCGTTTTTTTAATAGATGCCAGTTTTTTTTGATAGAGCCGACACCTATACTTATATTATAGGTGTCAGTTCTAGAGAAAAAACTGGCACCAAAAAAACGACACCAAGGTGAACCGACACCTATAATATAAGTATAGGTGTCGGCTCTATTAAAAAAACCGATACCTATAGTATTGGTACCGATTTTTCTCTAGAACCGACACCTATATTGCTTAAAGGTGTCGGTTCTATATTTTTTTCATCGTGTGGAGGTGAAATGAACCGGCACCTATAAGGCCGGTCCCTATGAGGGATTTTATAGTAGTGTGCTTTCTTACGAGCTGACGAGAATTCTGAAGCAATTAGGAGTTCGACTTTCGTCCCAAGTTACCATACGAGTTTTTTAAAAGGATTTATTATAAACTCCTTATGTATTTCCAAAAGTGAACGAACTAATTTAAATCTGACTCAAATACAGATGGCGTACTAACGTATCAGCGGAAACATGTTCAATTTTCGTAATAACTAGTAAAAATGTCCGTGCGTTGCCATGGATAAAGACAACCACGGGCCGGTGTGTTCCATCAATGTTGTCTAACAGTACATCAGCTGGATAGTTGTGATCATTGAAGTGTTAATCATTTGAATGGAAATTAGTAAGACAACAGAAAGTGCATACAAACATTATCAAAACATAATAATGCATAGATTGCAAATTTGAGGTGTGCTATCTCTGACTATCCGATCCTAATTAATATTGGTCACATATCCTGAGATACAACCCAAAAATACCAAATACCAGGGATTTTACTGTCAGCTAAATTAATTTCATCCAACAAGGAGGAATTTACAGAAAGGAAAGATTAATATACATGTAGGATGAATAATATGAAAATCACCTGTGTTCATCTTTTCATGACGGGCTCTCTGAAATTCATTGAATTAACCACTACAGAAATCTAGATAGGTGCCGGTTAGGAACCTGACATAGTTGTAGGATTTCCCAACTGACATCTAGAAGAAGGCAGCATAGATGAAAGAAATCAAAGGTGCCGGTTTTGGTATTGACAGGTCCCAAAATTTTTTTAAAAAAGTGGCTCAAGCGAATGCATCGAGCAGCCCTACTTCACCCTGATTCAATAGAACATTTAATTCATAGAAGTAATCGGGATCCAAGAACTCAAGAACATAACATCAACACTAACAGATAGAACGGGTCGACGTTAGGGACGGCACCACCGCTGCCGGGTGGGGACGGGATGGCTCCTACGGAGGTGGGAAAATTCTATATGTGCTAGTTTTACTACTTTCGGCACTTATAATACCGACCTCTGTATGCCTTTCTGTATCGAAAAAAATTATTTTTTGCGTGCTTTAACTGAAGATATAAGAGGATTCGTCAGGACTAGACAAACAATAGAATGAGATAATTTCTCAACACAGGGTTAACGAATAAATTGAATGAACAGGAAGACTGTACAAACAACCCTGATATGGTTTTTTTTTTCACCATACATAGCATGCACCCATTCGGACCAAAATAATTTTGGTAGATAAGTAGTAATCTCAGTCATAAACAGGCAGTCCCCAAAATTTAGGCTTAACTTCAGTTTCAATGGCACATCACTACTAGAAAAAGCATTTTTCCCATAGTAGGGGTCTCATTTTCGCAGGCGGACATGACTCTTAAAGCCAAATGACCGTCACCAAAAATATAAATCGGGGTGAAATGGTCGGACCACCTGCGAAAATAGACTTAAATATAAATAGACATGGGTAGGGGTTGATTTTTTCTAAGTCTCCACCCACGGCCGGCCTCTCCCCTCCCCACACCTCATGCCTCCTCCTCTCCCCTCACGCCGCCTCCTCTCCCCTCCCCTCACCCCTCCTCCTCTCCCCGGCCGCCGAAGGGGGAGCGACGGCGGCCACGGCATGGGGTGGTGTGAAAGGCAGCGGGGTGGCACGGCGTACGGTTGGCGGCTCCCCTCCCACCTCCCTCCTAGATCTAGCCGGAGGAGGGAGGGGGAGGCCGGTGGCGGCGAATATGGCGCTGGGCGGCGGCGGCGACAACGACGACGACGCGCAGGGCGGCGGCTCCCCTCCCCTCCCCTTCCAGATCCGGCCGGAGGAGGGCGGCGGCGGTGAGGCATGTGGCGGCGTCGGCGAGCCGCCGCTGTGATTCTTTTTGTTCATTTCATGGATTTTCGCAGGCGGGCTGTTGCCCCGACTGCGAAAATTGTTGATTTTCACCGTCGTTGTGCTAAAAGCGGTCCAACCCTTCACCTGCAAAAATCACTTTTGTCCGCCTGCGAAAATATTTTTTCTAGTAGTGCATCCAATATGCTTCATCGATTCTTTTATCGGAATTAAAGCACTTAATGGTAGCGTGGTATTGGCTGCTGCAGAATGCTTTCTCATCTCTCAAAAACAAACAATAGTGCCTATGGAATAGACAGAACTCACCAAACTAATCAATCGGAGCGTGGGATGACGGACGAAAAAAAAAGTATAGAATCACCTTCAACTTTTATAATAAATAAAGATAAAGATATAGATGGGATAAAATTATATACTCATTTTTTCCATATTGATGATACTTGTTTGAAAAAAAGGACACTGTCTTAAAAAAATAACTTTGATTATTATTTTCTATTATAATTTATATAAAAATATCAATAAATATACGATTTTATTAAAGTATTTTTAGACTAATTTATACTTATGATCTTCATATTTCTAACATAAATATTTTAGAAATTATTCGTAATTAAAAGTTTTTAAAATTTGACCTCACATTTATCAAAACGATAAGTATTACTATCAACCAGGAGTATATAGGGGAAACATATATATGCTTTGCTTAGCCTTCATGAGCTAGGTTGTCAGCACTGTACAAGGAAATGTGCAGCTTGTCAGCATTGTACCAGGTAATGCGAGCTTGTCAAAATTTTCTCCTGCTCTTGCTTAGGACCAATAATATCAATCAATACTTTTCTTCCGATCCCCACATGAATAGTGCAGGGGACAGTAGCTAGTTGTCCATACTAGTCTACTAATCACATGTCCATACGTTCCAAACAGAAGAAGAGGGAACATGGTTTAATTTTGGTTTTTTTTTTCACCCGTATTGTTTTTGTTTTCAGTCTACCGTATTTTCGATCTCTTTAGGGAAGGTTCATTTTTTTTTTCTCCCAGCAAGCGGAACTTGGCTTAATTTTTTTTTCTCCAGTAGTCTTCCTTTTCAATCCCCCATAAACTTTTTTTTATCCCTATATTTTTTTTCTCTTGGGTTTTAACGGTTTTTCTTTCGTGGGACGTGGGATGGACAGGAAATGAATGTTTTTTTTTCTGGGACGTGGGATGGGGTGAGAGCGGGAAGTGGATCGGACCTCTTTGTTTTTAAAGTAGTAGAGATACATATATATCCGGCTATAGTCTGCATGTTGTTGACTTCTGGTTCTATAGACTAGGAACATATTATGTACCCAATAGCAAATCCTTATAACAGTAGTTTGGTACATACATAAAATAGAATACCGCATTCATCATCACAGAGTACTATAACACTTAGATATTACAAGGGATTGCTCGAGTAAGTCCCAAATAGACTTATCCAACTGAGTGCAAAACAAAATACCAAATGAGACAAGGTAAGATAGTGGAAGCTAAGCTGCAGTGGTCCTGCTTTTGTCCATAGACATCAAATGGGAACTTTACTCCTATGGCACACCCTTAGCTTCCTTCTTCAGTTAGTGCTCATACACGTCATTTGTAGTTATCCAACTCTAAAAAGGGATATATAAGCAACGGTGAGTACATAAAGTACTCGTAAGATACCACTACAACATACATTAGTGCTCATAGGTTCAATGAAGGCTTTAGGGCTATTTTCAGAAAGCAAATTTTCAAAAATCATTTCACATGTCTAAGATTTAGCCATTTTAACCATTCCATAAAGGTTGTGTCCAACTTGCCAAGCTCTACTTGGTTTGGTTTACCTTCATGGTCCATTTCATCAATATCTCATACCCAAATTGAACTTTCCCGTCTCTTAGGATAGTTTAACAGATTCACCAACCCAATCAAGTCAAGTTTAAAATTTCCAAATCTAGTCAAAATTAAATAGTACAAGTTACGGTGCCCCTTTAACTGCAATCATGGCTATTCAAATAGATTTGTTTTATGTGCACACTACAATGGATGCATGCTTACCTGTAATCCATGAATAGCCGTGAAAAGCTTCATTTTATTCTACTTGTCATTAACACCACACTCTACCCTCTTTATTCAAACACATAGGACCACAGCGATCAGAACGTACTGGACATGACCGGTGTGCTGCCTCACTAGAATCACCTCATTCACTAGGTCTAATCTCATACGAAAAAATGGTCGTACTCATATTCGTTTCCTATCTATTTTCTTGACTAGTCCTTAAAATAGGGTCAACAATAACCATTTTGTGACTACTACATAATTGATTTTTTCTAGACGAGATCTCCTTTAGGTTGCAGGCAGATCATAACTACTTCCGCCTGCAAAAATCAATCTCCCATGCACAGTTCAAGAACGCCATGCGAAAATATCCCTCTCCCATAGTCCCCTCCCCTGTCCACTCCTCACACTCCCTGTTCAACTCTCCCATTCCTCTCCCCACTCTTTCCTGTCCACACTTCTTGGCACCCCTGTGGCAGGCTTGCGTTCCGGTGGTGGCAGCGAGCTCGTGCGAGGATGGCGCTCTTAGGCTCAGGCGACGGCAGGTTCGGGTGAGAGCGGCGGCGGCGAGTGTGGCTGAGAGGGCTCCCACTAGCGGTGGTGACAGGAGGGGTGGATCCGGCACCCCCTCTCCCTCCTGCAAGAATCTGGCCACCGCTCCACCTGATTCGCATGGATCCATCGGTGGTGGCAATGGTAGGGTTGGATCCAACGCCCCCTATCCCACCCGTATGGATCCCACCACCCTCGCGCGCGCATCCACTGTAGGCGGCGACCAGAGGACGAGGACAACAACAACGACGCCGGCGGCGGTGATGGGAGGACAAAGACGACGACGACAGTGACGGTGACGGGAGGACAAAGACAACGACGATGACGGCAGCGGCGGCGACAGGAGGACAAGGATGATGACGATGGCGATGGTGGTGAAGGGAGGATTCTAAGGTTAGGGTTTCGGGGTAGGTTTTTGATTTTTGGTTTTTTTTTGCGATTTTTTCCTTATAGTAGTCGGATGGCTTAAGCGTCCGCATGCTATTTTTGCACACGATTGCTCTACCCGCATGCAAGAATCCAATTTTCGCAGACACCTGGGCGCAAGCGAGCCACCCACCCGCATGCGAAAATTGATTATGGCCGCATGGAGAAATCGAATCTGTAGTAGTGTCTATGAACCACCTAAATAAATCCATAATGCCACAGTCAAAACTAGTTTCACATGTTAAGTTTAGTTTTCAGAAACATTTTCATATATATTTGTATCGCAAAGTGGCATTACATGTCCCCACTTGCTCATTCATAAGCACTCTCTACGTACCTTGGAGAGGAAAGAGAGAAAGGGGAGGAGAATTGAGCCCAAGAAAGAGGGAAAAGTAGACGTTGCAAAAAAAAAAACTTTTCAATTTAGCAATTTTAGTTTGAAAATTTTGAATGTTGGCACTGGCATAAAAGAAATAAAATCCAAGGAATATTGGGCACCTGAGGGGAATCATTCTCTCACAAATCCCTTTCCTATATAAGATATAAGACATACGAACATGGATAGAGACATGGGCAAGCAAACAAAGATTCACGCGTGTAATCCTGAAATTTTTCAATTTAACATCCAAGAAATAAAATTTGGAACCAACAAAAACATTTCCACAATTTGAAAATCCAAGGCTGTGGAAAAGAAGTTTGCATGGGAAAAACCCGGCTTCTATACTCGGTTGGGCAACTAAGCGGGCTAAAGGTGATGCAGCTAACCAAACATATGCTTAGTTTATTGTGCATCCACGGTTAAAAAATGGATAGATACAACTGTTAACGACCAAATTTGGCAAATCATAGATCGGATTCGAAGTTAGAATCGAAGAGGATTTGGAGAGAGTTTGCTTCTCAAAAGCAGAGTACGCATCGGCTACAAACGACATCAACTGTTGTCTGCATCGGCTGACATTGAGTCAGACAAGGAGAAGCTGATGCAGCCGATCCCAGGAATATGGTTCTAGAATCATTGTTGGGATCGATCAAGGCACTACACAGGCATTGCCACGCAAGGATTGAGTCTAGAAAAGGCAATCGTATCATGTGTCCTAAGGGACTTGTTCGTATTTTAAGTTGTAATAGAGATAGAGTTGTGTCCAGCAAGAACATATTATATATTATGTATTTTGGGTATAAATATGGCCCGAGACATTGTAAACAAACAACATCAGTTCAATAATACTTCCGGCTGCATCGGTTTCGATCTCCGACGAAGAGGTAAGGCTTGTTATGGCGATTTGCATTCTCGGGATTAGTGTTTGCATATTCATGACATTCTAATCCTGCTTATGTGAATCGCCGAGTTATCATATATGCTGTGTGTTGGTATTTCTTAACGACATTACTAGAAATATAATTCCCAGCAATGGCGCAGAAATACTCATGGTATGTTATGGTTACAGAGTTCATCCGCAAGCGTACGGATATACCATTGTAGCATTTCACCCGAGAGTATTCCAAGGGTATCGTATTTATTTAATCCCGTGGAAAGATCATAGCAGAGAGAACCGGACTAATAATTTATATGTTACTTGTAATAAGGGCATCCACAATGTTGTGTAAAAGTAGTCCATAAGCAATAGAATATTCCATCAGCCACCTATTATCATTGTGCAACTAGTCCATATAGAAAAAATAGCAAAAGATACCCATATGCATATGGACTACCCATATGGAATAAATTATATTATCTATCTCTACTCCTCTCTCTTCTCCTAATGATATCTTGTATCTATATATATTGTGGAGATTGCTATAAGGATAAACTATTTATGTGGGTTTCATTTATATGGATCACTTTGACATATACATTGGTGATGCCCTAATCATAGTCTAAGCAGGGGTTAAGATAAATCAAGGGTAGAGTGATACACAAGCAGGGAGCTACTCATTCTCATACTAAAATATCTAAGCTAAGTGGAAAGAAAATAGAAAGAGAATATATTCCTATACTTATATATATATATATATATATATATATATATATATATATATATATATATATATATATATATATATATATATATATATATATATATATATATATATATATATATATATATATATATATATATATATATAGTATACATATATTCTAGCTATATGATTAACTAGCTAATACCCTTTTTCCGATGCCCTGCTAGTACTTCGAGAAGCCACTCCTAACTGTCGAGTTTCTTACGACAGCCCGTCATGACCATACAATCGGGGCTAAATACGGAGGAGTACCCTTCCCAGGAAATTAACTTAGGACTATATATACTGAGCTGTCACCATCAGCAGCCCACCTCTCATCCGCAGCATATAACCACAAATAATGATATCCCGTAATCTAGACACCAGGTCTAAACTACCAGATACTACTCTAATATCATCGTCATGATATAGAGTAATTGCAATAGCAAACATTATACCCGTACCTATGCATCTCCTAGATAAGCTAGCAGTATAATCAGTATAACATAAACATACTATAAAGTTGGCATTTATATACTCAGAAAGTATTTCAATACCATAAATATATAAAGAAGAGTATTCTAATAAAAGTACAAAACTTACAAAAGAGGAAAGGGAAGCTACTAGAGCCATACCTGAACTCTTTCGAAGGCTTCCGGACTCCAATTTCTATTCTATTCCTACTCCACTAGCTTAAGAACACTAAACTAAACTTGAGAGAATATGAGAGAGCTTTGCTTGGAGTGTGAGTGAAGTGAGGATGAGAGCTCCTTTTATAGCTTGAGAATGACGGTTGTGGCGGTTGGAATGGTCGGAAATACCCTCCAACCGCCATAGGGAGTCAATCCCAGCCGTCCAGGAGAACCCTGGATCGAATGGCGCCGTGGTGGGTTTGGCCGAACCATGGGCTGGGCCAGCCTGGCCCAAAATCGGCAAGTGGCCTCCTCTATTGCTCCCATGCGCAAACTTGTGAATTTTGGCCCAGTTCATCGTGTCAATTCTGAGCCCATTTATACATAAGTCTGATTCTCGACATTATCCGATTGATTTATCGTCTGATTTGATGTCGATTCTCCTCCACTTTATGGTTATTCTCTGCAAAAGGTTAGTAATCCCAATATTAGTGGAATATTATTATTCTAACATGAATATGCATTGCAAGCAAAGTTAGTTCTCCTCTATTTTGGTAATATTGACAGTCGAAACTGATCACTAACGACCGTCAACGCTGTGTAATCTAGATCGGTCCCATTGTTTAACTTTATCGACTAGCCTCTATCATCGAAAACAGCTAACAAGGTTAGACATTGGCGACCGAATTAGACTGCACAGCATATCCACCATCTTGATGAGGCCACCATCGGCTTGTTTAGATTTTGTGTTTCTCTTCATGCTTAATGCTACATCGGTTAGGTTCAATCTGTTAAGTAATGTTTTGAACTGCACTATCTAGCCTGTTTTATGGTTGCTAGTAGAGATAGTACCAGAGTTTCAATTGATCTTACCTGGTTTAGTTATCTTGTCATTCTTGTGTTTGCTTGATATGCTAAATCTGCCATTTATATTAGGATCTTGTTTCTTTGAAATATATTAAGCCTGCTATTGGTCTGTTAGGTTGTCCTGTTATATTGATCCTCGTTCAGTATATTTCCCTTATATCGATATCTCAGTATAAAGTAGTATCGGAGTAGTAGCCGAGACATGTTAGGGTTTGCTCTATCGGCTATGCTATGAATATATATAATCTACACTTCAAAGTACTTTTAGACATAAGTGATTTATACCGCCTCGGTGTGCTGTACGATCTATCCCAATCACTTGGTTATAAATGTATTCCGAAGCATAGATTGTATATCATTGATATCTTCAGACGATCGGGCGGGCCTAACTATTTCTATAATTTATCTCGCATTGCCGATCTGATACACGTTACATCGGCTAAATATTGAATGATATGTCATCAGCGATCCAGCTGATCGGCTGTCGTTTATGGATTTAACTTTGCATCTTTTCCTAGTTTCTTGTTGGTTGCAGGATCAAACTAATTGGTACGCTCAGAACCCGAAAGCAATTCTTTAGAACTGCACTGGAGCTAAACAGATTTTCTAGGCCAGTATATGTTTTTAGCATCAACAACAAATGAAACTTAGATTAATCTAACGGGCCTTAAAACTCACTAGCCCGTCATTCCTGAATCATTAATAACTCCATGCCATATTGATATGATGCACCTTAATGTCATCGGCGGAGCCACCTCTCAGGCAGGGCCATCTCTCAGACATCTAGGTGCAGATGGGTAAGACCTTCGCACGGAAAAAAAACATTTTAACCACACGGAAAAAAGTCTCTCACGCAGGTCGACAGGCTGGACAAAATCTTTTCTGTACAAGTCTCTCACGCAGGTCGACGGGCTGTCCAGCCTCTTCCGTTAACGCGTCTATTATGGAAGGTCACCAATGTTCGTAAAATAAAACTGGTAATCACCGGACAACGCTATTAGCCGCCTAGGCTCAATTGTCAGATCCAGCGCTGTTTTGCATTTGCTCGAATGGGCGCAGCATGCGTGCGAATGCATGATCGACATCTCGTTGTCAGCCTGAGACAAGAAGTAATCCAAGTACGTATCACAGTAGCAATACTATCGTGCTTATCCGATTACTGTATAATGGGCTCATTTGGAACACCCACAGATTACGGAGAATCCAAATTGGGTTGGCTGAATGCTGACTAGATCGATGCAATCATGGAGCCGTCCGAAAAATCCCGCTGGCTTAGGAAACAGCTGTTTGGCGGTCCAGATTTTTCATGCTTTAGTTTTATCATTGTCGGCAGGACGCAGTCGCCATCGTACTCCGTTTGTAATTATATATTAAAAAAAACCCAATCCAACAAATGAATATGGCCGTAGAGTTTGTTTAAAATCATTCTCAGAATTTTAATTAATTTTCTTAGGGAGTAGAGGAGACGAACAGTGTTCTGGCCCTAGAGCAGCAAACCGATGGAGTCCGAATGAGGAGGACAAATGGACAATAGTGCACATAGCAGTACCGATGTGAGCCCAGCGATGCCTGAAGTTCTACTTATTATTTTTCATCCAATTTTAGTGGGATCATTAGTTCTTGTTTGGTTTGAAGCTAATTTATGTCGTACCAAAATTTTGGCATCTTTAATAGTACCAAGAATGTTTGGTTTGTTACCTATTTTTGCCCACACTAGTTAAAATTCTTTACACTAAATTTGGTAGTGCCAAATTGTGGCGCTAGCAAAACAAAAATTGGGAGAGGACTACAGATCGGGCACCCAGTTTTTTTCCCAAAATCAAATACCCTTCCCTCCATGCAGCCAGTTTATCTTTTCCTCTTTTGTTTTTTTCTGGTAGGAATTTAGATATCTCTCAGCAAGATAAAGAAATACGTACTTTCCTGCCTATGCAGTATTATGTATGAACAACTTTTTGCAAGATTCAAATCACCTTTTTTCCTAAATTATGTATCTAATTTATAATCCGATTGTACTATTATATTCCTTCCAACTAAACTTTAAAACAATATCTCATATGATTATATCCTAGTAAGAAACATATATTTTTCTAATTGAAGCATTTATATATTACGCATGAAACATTAAGTTATCACTACTGAAACATCACACAATACTCGATGAAACATTTTTTAATAATAAATGTTTCAGGTTACTTCTAAAATATCTTAAAAAATGCAGCATTAAAAAATATTGACTGCATGGCCTACAACCACTATATGAAACATTTAGTCATATTGACTGAATACATAATAAAAATCATAAAATCAGAAAAATATACTGTTTAATAAAGTTGAATTCAAGTTGAAACATTCGTGTTTTTATACGTGAAACATCAAATTGTAGTGGTTGAACCATCTATAAATTTTATTAGAAATATAACCATGAAAAATCTTATTACAAAGATTTAACAGTAACGAATACAGTGGTGCAATCAAATCGCCGATTGGATCAGTAGTTTAAAAGAAAAATCATTTTAAAAGTTATTACCCGGTACAACACATGGGCATTTTGCTAGTAATATACATACACGGATACACAAGTAGAAAAACGATTTTGGCAGGCATATCACTCTGCATGTGGATCAAATTTTTGGCCCCAAACCCCCACCTGTCATTTCATCCTTTCTATTTTTCTTTTTCTCTATTCAAATGTCAATTTTAAAATCAAACTTCCCTTTGAAATCCTCCCCGTTTTCCTCTCCACTCTCAATTATTCAAATTCAAGTTCTGCATCCCATATCAAAATATAATTCAAATATCCTCTCCCAAAGTTCCTTGAATTTATGTGAATTAAAATATCAAGTTTGAATCAAATATCCATCTCTTTCCCTTCCTCACGAAATCTCCTCAAATATCAACTTCTAATTCAAAATTGTTCAAACATACATTTTGAAACCTTCCTTTTATTCTCTGTCACTCTATCAGGCCAAACATCACATTTGAACTCAAATCCATATTCAAAATCCATTGAAATTCGTCCATAACCCAACTCTGAAAATCCAAGGAAAATAACAGATTTTACCATTCAATTGGGCCGTTTCTTCCTAGGCCAGGCTAGGCCGCCTTTTCTCTTCTCTCAGCCCAACTCCCACTTCTTCCTTCCTTCACCTAAGGGGCCCCTTTTCCCCCTCCCAGTCCCTCCCCCGGCCTACGGAGTACGGACTGTCCATATGTGTCGCTCTCTCCCGCATCGCATCACCTTCCCATCGGCATCAATGGCGCCAGCTCGGTCGCCCTGAATCATGGAGCAGCCCTCAGCTCGCTATCCTCCTCGCCAATTCAGCATTGGACAAAATTAGATGAAGAAACTAAAACCATAATTATATGAATGAAAATCCTTAATAATACCAAAATTAGACATACGATGGTAAAGGAAATAATCATGGAGAATAATAAATCGGAATAAATAACATTATTACTGACATGAAATTAATAATTCCACATAACTGAGAAATTTCAAACCATATTTCCGGTTGGTTCTATTTGGCTAGAAATGACTCGGGAAAATTAAGCATAAGAGATTTACATCTATCAGCCTCATCATTTTGCTTAGAGCGAGTTTAATAGTATAGTCAACTATTAACTCCAAATCATTCGTAGCCAATTTAATAGTAAATTCATACAATAGTTATCTATAAACATATACTATAGTATTAATACATGTTCCCACATGTCACACACACATTATATTTGAAGTCTGTGCTGCAGCTAGCTCAAATATATAGCTTGCTACTTTTATCTCTCCCTTTTTATCTTCTTGATATTTGTTTATAGTTGGCTTATAGTCTGTTATTGTACATGCTCTTGTTCTTATGTTTCTCAGCTAAATTTTGATTTTTTAACCTTAAATTTGGAGTTGATTTTGAGGTTTTCTTATCGAAGTTTATTTTTTAGCGTTAGCTTTTAGATCGCTAAGAACACTAATATAAAAGTTTTATTTATAAATTATATTTCTCGTTTGCAAATATGTCGTCAGAATAAGCCAATCGATGGGGGCCTATAATCAATATTGGTCAAAATAAATCCGGTTCCGTTAAGCAAGAAATAATATAATATGCATGATAATTTTTTATCTTGTTTTTCTCCCAAATTTTAAATCATCCAAAGGTGCAACAACTCATTATGTAATTGATAAAATATTTAAATAGGCCAAGAAAATAATAGAAAATTTAATTTGGCCCGTTAATTAGCTTAGCACATCCGCATTTCTTCACCGGAAAAAGTATACTTTGACTCTCTCGACAATAGCCCGAGTATGATTCATATCTTTCAACCACACAACCGGATATATCAACTCCTCTAACTGTCAAAACCGATGCAAACAATGTCCTTCGGTGGTTTTGGCTGACGTAACCCCTACGTGGCGTTCTTGACCGAGCTTTTGTCCTACGTGGCGCATTAGAATAAAAAACAAAAATAAAAAAAACTGTGGGACCCATATGTCATTAAAAAAAAATTCCACCGCATATCTGCCTCCTGTTCACGCGAACACATGGCGGCCAGGCTCTCATTTCTCCTGCTCCTCGGCCTCGTCCTCCCGGCTTCCGGCGATGACGCCGCGGCGCGTTCAACGTGACGGAGATCCTCGGGCGGTTCCCAGAGTTCGGCCTGTGTTCAGCTACCTGATCAGCAAGACGCACGTCGACCGCGACATCAACAGCCGCAACACGGTGACCGTGCTGGTGGACAACTCCGCCGTGGACTGACTCCTCCGCCGCAGCCGCCAGGCTGCCGCGGGCGGCGCTCGTCGAGCTCCTCTCCGTCCACGTCGTGCTCGACTACATCGACGCCGCGAAGATCGCCGCGCTGCCGCGGGGGAGGCCCACCGTGTCGACAACCCTGTTCCAGACCACCGGGAACGTGTGCCGCCGCACCAGGTTTCTTGCCATCACCCCGACGGCCAAGGGTGGCGCCGTCTTCACCTCCGCCGCGCTCTCCGCGCTGGTGAACGCCACGCTCAAGAGGGTGGTCGCCGCGGTGCCGTACAACATCTTCGTGCTCCATATCAGCAACTTCGTCGTGCCGCCGAGTGTACTCACGAGGCCACGGCCGGCGCTCCCACCGTCACCGCCGCTCCCGAGAGATAAGGGATAGAGAGGAGAGGAGGAAGGGAGAGGGAGGATGACACGTGGGTCCCACAATACTTTTTTTTAATGACGTATGGGTCCCACGTATTTTTTTATTTTTATTTTTATTCTAATACCACGTAAGTGCCACATAGGACAAAGACTCGGTTAAGAATGTCATGTAGGCGCCACGTCAGCCAAAACCACCTCTAAAACCACTGACAGACATTATTTACACCGGTTTTAATAGTTGAAGGAGTTGATATATCTGGTTTGTGGTTGGAGGATATAAATCATACTCGGGTGATAGTTTAGAGAGTCGAAGTATACTTTTTCCTTTCTTCACCTATAGCATTGATGATTGATTAGCTTGCGGCTCAAAACTTCATCATAGGCGCAGCCTTTCTTACGGCCCAACCCAGGCACAAAAATTATAGGAATAAGTTCATCTGAGGTCCCTTAATTTTACACCGAATCCGATTTTCGTCCTTGAACGTCAAAACCAGATACAACTGGTTCCCGAACTGTCAAAACCAGTATAAATGAGGTCCCTCGGCGGTTTGGAAGGCGGTTTTGGCTGACGTGGCTCCTACGTGGCTAGTTTGACTAGGTCTCCATCCCACGTGGCAATGACGTGGCGCTTACGTGGCAATTATATCTCAGAAAAATAATAAATAACCATGGGTCCACGTGTCAGCTACACACAAAAAATAATTTAAAAATGGTGGGACCCACGTGGGCCCACATGTCAATGACAAAAAAAAAAATATGGTGGGGCCCACGTGGGCCCCACATGTCATTCCCTCTCGGCTATTCCCCTTCTTCCTTAACGCGTCGTCTTCGGGCGCTTCTCGCGCCGCGGCGCCGTCTCACAACCGTCGTCGTCTCAGTCCCCGCTGCCTCCGACGACGGCGGCGGCCGAAGCATGCTGGCTAAGCGGCGCGGCGGCAGGCCGCGGGTGGAGCGGCAGGGCGGAGCGGAGGGGTAGGCGGAGCGGCGACGACAGCAGGCCGTGGGCGGCGAAGGTGGCCGGAGGAGGAGGAGGCAGAGGAGGAGGTCGCCAGCTCTTCTTACTGGGAGCATCTCCTCCGACCACGTGCGGCGAGTAGTGGGAGCATCTCCTCCGACCGCGTCCGACCGCCGTGCAAGGAGCCGCAGAACAATTTGAGCAAACGAGCCATTTCCAGTTGATGACACGATCTGCAAACAGTATCATCTAAAACAGATATTAAAACAGCACTAAAAACGCATAAAGGATCAGCACTGGAAATTTCATTAACCATAGTCTAGATCAGAAGATCTGCACGTTCTTTTTCATCCGATTCTTCAATTTCTTCAGTACTAAGCATAAACCCATAGCACCTTAAATCTCATAAATCCTTGCCTAACATCACGAGAGAGCAAGAGAAAAATACAACAACAACTGAATCTAGGTAGCCTAACATTACGAGACAGCAGGAGCGAAATGCAACAGCAACTAAATCTAATCTAGGTAGGCCTGTCTGAACTCCGGGCGGCCCAGCCTCTACGCCGCGAGGGGGCGAAGGTCGGCGGTGTTCCCCACGGGGAGGCCGTGGTCGTCGCTCAGCCGCTCGGCCTCCTTGTCCACGCCAAGGCCGACGAAGCAGTCCGCGGCGCCGGTGATGAAGCGGCGGAGGGAGCCCGGGACGTAGTCGGTGTGGAGGAACGGGAAGATGAGGCACCTGCGGTCGACGCAGAGCTGCAACAGCGCGACAGGGTTCTGCGTGGGGCTGCGCGACGGTGGTGGACTGGTGGCGGCGGCCGCCGTGGCAGGGGCGCGGGCCGGGCGAGGTGACCTCGATGGACCTCAGCGGCTCTCGCTCTCTCTTACTTTTCTGAGGTCGGGGCGCAGGGAGAGAGAGGGATGCGGGCGCGGCCGCGGGTGATGACGCCGAACTGGCCGACGCCGCCGAGGATGGCGAAGAAGAGGTCGGGGTCGGCGGAGGGAAGAAGAGGGAGAGCCGAGAGGGAATGACATGTGGGGCCCACGTGGGCCCCTCCATATTTATTTTTTTTTGTTTCGCTGACATGTGGGCCCACGTGGGTCCCACCATTTTTAATTTAATTTTTTTTGGTAGCTGACATGTGGACCCACCGTTTTTTATTATTTTTCCGAGATATAGTTGCCACGTAAGCGCCACGTCAATGCCACGTGGGATGGAGACCTAGTCACGTAGACGCCACGTCAGCCAAAACCGCCTTCCAAACCACCGAGGGACCTCATTTGCACCGGTTTTGACAGTTCAGGGACCAGTTGTATCTGGTTTTGGGGTTCAAGGACGTAAATCGGATTCTGTGTAAAATTAAGGGACCTAGATGAACTTATTCCAAAATTATACGGTCAGAAAAGCTGTTGTCCACATGCTCGGCCCATGAAGCTAATGCAGTCCGAGTAGACGGCCGCGGGCGTCGGTTGCAAATGAGCCAAAACTGATACCTGGTGACACCTAACACCTGCTTCTCCAGTGATATGGGCGGTGATGACCGCACGACGGCGGCAGCGCGCACGTGAGCGCTCAATTGATGTCGCTTGTGCCGTTGTGCGCCTATTAGGTTAAGATTCTCCTCGACGGCCCGCGGTGGAGACCATGTGCTGAGGCGAGCCTCGGTCCGCACGCATGGCCATCTTATGCCACGGGAGCCATACCGGTGTCACACCGTACACGACACAGCTGAGGCTGGGTAGTGTCATATGGGAGTTGAGGCGCGGAGGTAAGTCATGCCACGCGTGGCGACCGGTGGCGATAGTCTCTGAGTCGGTAATTCAGCCTGCAAGTGGGGCGGGTCGACCCGTTAGGTCCGTGGCCCGAACCTAAATTTGTGGCACCAATAGGTTTTCGGGCCGGTCCATATTTTCTTAGGTAACAATGGGTCCATGAGTCAGTTGATCCTAGGGGTTTTCGGGTCGGCCTTGTTCGAGCGCTCCGCTTGCTCGCGTTCGCATGGCGTCGGCGGCTTTAGGGCTCCCGGCCTGAGGCGGTGCGGCTCCACCGCGGATCGAGCCGGCGGCAGTGGCTCCCGGCAGAGGCGGCAGCGGTGGCGGCGCAGCTTCCCCGTGGATCGAGGTGGCGGCAGCGGCTCCCGGCGGAGGCGGAGGCGGCGGCAGTGGCGGCTTCGACTTCGCGGTGTGATCCACCACGGGTTGAGGCAGCGGTGGCTAGGTGTGCTTCTTCAGTCCTCCTCACGTCTCCAACTCCCCCCAAGACTGGTAGTGTGGTTCACATGATAGCAACAAGCAACGGATTCTTTGGTTCTTGATTTTCTTATTCTTTTCTTTGGTTCTTGATTCTTTGGTTCCTCTTCTATGCAGTTCCTTCTTTCGGCGGCCGACGGAGGCACCGGCGGGCGACGGCTACCTGCTTGGTGGCCAACCGGCGAGGTGCTCCGGAGGACACTCCACCGGCAGCAACAGTGAGCTCAGTAAATCTAAATGAAATCAGCTATAGTGATAATTTTGTGGTCAGTAAATTTCTCGTGCTCTTCTTATCATCTGTCTATTTAATTTTCTGAAAGAGAAAGATGTCTATTTGCTTGATTGCTTGCAAGATCTCTTCCAGCTTTTTGTCTTTCTATTTATCCAGTATTGCACAATGCCTATATGGGTTTGTTGCCCTACTTGCTAGCTTTCTGTAAAATTGGAATATGAAGTTTCAATGTCTCTATCATGTATTCATCTTTATCTACAGAACCTGGACCTGGAGGATTCCATGGATGGTGGAAGCTTGTGAATGCCCAAACAAAGGATTTGGATATTGATGGTTAGTAATCTATCAAGAACTTGTATTATACTATTTATAATCTGAGCTAGTTCAACTCTTTTACAACATATGAGAAGCTCTAGATGTACAAAAGGAATAAGCCTCATTTCTGGTATTGCAATGCTCTGCTTTCTGAAATAAAACGATAGCCTAAAAATAGACTGTACACACTACTGCTAGATAAATGAAGAAAATTAGATAAATCTGCTCCGTTGCCGCCGTTGGCCTCGTGAGATCGAGGCCCGTTTCGTCCATTCCGCGCGCCCCGCCGTCCGCCGCTTGCCGCCGCTGTCCGCCGTCGTCTTCACCCATGCCGGTCGAATCCCTGGTGAGGACTCCCTCCCCCCTCTTTTACTCCCCCTTCCCCGTGTGCGCCGCCGTCTTTGGGCGCTTCGCCGCCTCCTGTCCGCGCCGCCGCTTCGGCAGTGTGCCACCGCTGTCTCCCGCGCCGCCGGTCGCCGCCGTCGGTGGCCGCTCGCCGCAGCCGCATCGCCTAACCGGCCGGCCAGTTTGAAGCCGAGCTGAGCTGAGCCAACCGGGCGTCTCCCCCCCCTGAGCCACTGCCCGGTGGGGCCCACCCACCAGCCGGTGCCACCTCCTCCCCCTTGAGCCACTGTCGGGCTGGTCCCGCATGTCGGCGCCGCCCCCCCTTTGCTGACGTCATCCGGGATCCTTTATTGCGCAATAAAACTCATTAAGGCTTTTCTTTTATAGTAATAAAAACAGTTTATTTCTAAAATTCATAAGTAATTCATCCGAGCTCCGTTTAAGTCCATTCAAGTCTCAGTAAATCAAGAAAAATGTATAGAATCCATTAAAAATGGTTTTGTTTCCTGTTTCAGTAGACTTATAGTGTGTTTTCCTTGTATGCTTTGTTTGTCGCGTAGATTTCGGCCGTTTCGTCGATCCGCGGTTTCTCGAAGACGTTGGTGTGGTCTGATCAGTGCAAGAGCAAGGCAAGTCATACATTACAATTGATCATATTTGTAACGCCCCGATTTTCGTTCGGGATTAAATATCATTAAATAATGCATTTTCTAGAAATTAAATAAAAGTTAAAGCAATTTAATCAAGTGAATTATTGAGGGAATTTAAAATTTATTTTAAAAATCATTGGCCGGGAATGTTTTGTAATATTCTTTGTGCCCTAAAAAAAACACTCTAAAATTTCCCGCGAATTTTCGGAGCTCGAGAAATAATTTTAAAAGTCACAAAATTCATTTAATCAATTAAATAAAAAGAAAAACAAATTAATCCCTCCCCTTCTCCGTTTGGGCTTGGCCCAATCCCCTTCCTTCCTCCTTTCCCCTCCTTCCCAGGCCGGCCTCGTTCTCCTCTCTTGGGCTGTCGGCCCGTTTCCCCACTCCCTCACAAAAGTCTGCTTTTGCCCCCTCGGCCTCCTCCCCCTCCTCTCGTCGACAAGTGGGACCGCGGGGCCCACTCGTCAGCTTCTCCCCCTACCTCCATCCGACCGGCTGCAACCGCCATGGCCGCCGGTTTCACCCCACGACGCCGCGCCTCCCGCACTCCACCCCGCCCCGCGAGAGCGTGGACTCGATCCCCACCTCCTCCTCCCCCATTTCCCCCACTCCTCCCCGCAAAATCAGCGCCGAACCACCGCCAACCTCCCCACGTCGGCGCCCCCATTTCACCGGCGGTTGTCGCCCCAATCCTCCTTGCCCCGGCTCTCTCTCACCCTCCCGAGCCTATATAAACACTCCCGGCACCTCCCTCTCCATTTTTCCCTCCCTCCCGAGCCTTCCCATGCCCAAAAACCACCCTGCCATCGTCGCTCCCTCTCCCCGCCGTCGCTGGCGAGCTCCGGCCGCCTCTAGCCGCCGCTCTCGCCGTCGCCGCGCTGCGCCGTCGCCACCACCGTCGTCGCCGCTCCACGCCACACCCCGGCCCCTACTTCTTTTCCCCTCTCCGCCTCTAAAACACCGCCGCACCGCGCGCCCGATCTCCGCCGCCCGTCGGCGCCCTCCAGCTAGCCGCCACCGTCACTCCCACCACCATTGGCCGCCTCCGATCGCTAATTGCCGCCATTCCCGGCCACCTCACACCACACCGCCGCCTCTGTTAGCTCCACCACCGCGAGGGCAAGCCCGGCCGCCCATCCCTTTTTTCCCTCCACCACCAGAACCACCTCCCCACCACACCACCCTACCGGCCACCTTTTTCCTCCTCCGGTCGCCGTTCGCCATCGCCCCGGCTGCCGCCGCGACGCGCCGGCTGCATCGCCTCCCTCGCCGCGTCACGCTCTTTCTCGGCCGCCGCTCGGTCGACACCTTCCATTGCCGGGAGCCCCTCCGTGTTGTCGACCCGAGGAGCGTCGCCGCCTCCCTTCGCCGGCCGCTCCCTCTGTCGCCGCGGCTCTCGGTGAGCCGCCTCCCTCCTCCTTCTCCCCTTCGCCGGCCGCCTCCCGTGCTTGCGCGCGTCGCGCCGCCGCCGCCGGTGGCCGCCCGGCCCGTGTGCCGCCGCCGCTTTGTTCCCGGTCGCCGCCGCCGCCGGCCTTGTGTGCCCGCGTGGCCGGTCGCCGCCATGGACTCGGTCCACGATGGGCCGGTACCTCCTTGTGTCGCTGACGTGTGGGGCCCACCCCTTTGTGGACGCGGTCCGCGCCTCACCCCTTGCTGATGTCAGCAATCCCCTTTTCTTTGTAAAAATAAATAATAATTGCGCAATAATTCGATATTAATTCTAGAAATTCATTTAAATGGCTCAAAGCTTCTAAAATTCATATCTAATTCATCCAAACTCCAAATTGAGCCATTCAAGTTGCAAAATTCATCTAAAATTGAGCTCTACATGTTAGTTTACTTTTTATGTACTGTTTTCTTGGTGTTTATTTGAGTTTTTCCTCGTTTTGCGTACCAGCATGTAGAATCCCTCGTTTCGGAAGTCTGCGGTCGCGAGGAAAAGAGTTCGGAAGATTGTTTGAAGAAGCAAGGCAAGTCACACATTCCCCTTGAGCATTTTGACCCTACCTTACAAATGTTTTCCGTTTGCAAATAAATATGCATCGTTTTGCTAATTACATGGGAATAGGGTTCACGTATATGCTTGCTTGTGCCATATTATTTGATATCTGTCCTTGTCACGACCGAAAATAACACAACGGGCGTTCCTTACGTGCGTGCATTATTCCTTGTCCCAGGAGGCAAGGTACACCAAAAGTTGATACAGTTCAGAGTTTAACAAGTGGAAGCGTAAATAGATAATTTATTACATGGGCGGCGAAGGCCCAGCACACTCAAAGACAAACGGGAAACAGCGGAAGACTAGGGCGACGACCACAGGCGCTTGACGGCAGGCACGAGCTAGACACCAAAGCCTTCATCATCCAGGGGCTCCTCTTCTGGGTTTGGGAAAAATTGAGCAAGACTGAGTACAACCACCGTACTCAACAAGACATACCCACAAGTGCAGAATAAATGCAAGGGAGTAAAAGGGAGTTATAATATAAAGGGTTAGGGTTTGCAGTAAACAGCATTAAAAGACACTTAGTTGCTCAAAGCTATTTTGTAAATACGATCCTAGAGCTATACAATATTATTAAACAAGGCCGTGAACCCACACGAACCTGCCTTAACCCAAGGCCTACGATGATTCAGACCGAACTGGCAACCCGACCCTGGGTCCCAGCTCGTCCCAAGCCAACCCAGGCCAACCATTCCACATTTTAGTTGTTAGGCAGGTTTTAAGAATTAAAACTCTAACTTGGGTACATTGCTCGACTTGCCCATAACCGAGAGTGCGGCTATTCGAATAGATTATACTCTGATCGGAGGTGTACATCTTTACCCACAAGACACATCTTCCTCACGTGTAACCACGTGCCACATACCACCACGGTATACGGACGAAAGACGTGACATAGTTTCCAACCCATCCTAGCCATAGACAAGAATACCGACCCAACCCCACCTACGGCTGGAACCCCCAGGACAGGTAGGCAGGACTGAGCCCCTAGCAACAGGACACCGGCCCTGTGCCATGACATCTCGACAACCGGGCCGCAGCTCGTGTAGCCTTCATTTGTCCTAGAGATGTCCATCGACCCCCGACTTCATCCATCTCTATCCGTGTACTTTTGTTTATAACCAGACTGAGCCACAAACTAAGCCTTACCCACTAGACATGTAGAAGTACGGTAGTGCTTTGCAACAGAGGCCCGAGCTTAATCCTTATAGTACCCGAGGTACGACTAACAAAACCCAACCACGCACTTCGAGCCCAGCCTAAAACCATTTTGGGGGTTTTGAATAGAGGGGGAGGTGTGTGTCCAATTCCAACATAAGCCAACCATTCCATAGTGTCCAAATGATATGAGAATTCCCAAAGTCTAAAGTTGTAAAACCACCTAATGTTGCCTAATTAACCAGCGAAGCATCTACCTAAATTCATACTAGTGGAACCATGAGTAGAGTGTCCACTAGTTGGGGTTTTGTTTAATCTAGGGTGAACAAGGTAATAATATCAATAACAATAATAATAAGGTCATAACAAAGATAAATAGGCATGGCTAAATAAAACAATGATAACGCGGGAATTTAAATAAAGCGATAATGCATTAATTTAAATCAAAATAATTTTATAAACTGGGATTCAATATGTTCAAGGATGATGTGACTTGCCTTGCTCGCTTTCCCAAACGTCGGCTTCAACTTCCACGAAGAGCGGATCTTCCGAAGCTGCAGCGTCTACACGACCAACGGAAAAGAAAAGGCTTTTACTCTAATAAACTCCATATAACAAGCAGAAACAGAGCACAAAAATGGGTTCTTGACTTCTTAAGGAAAAATTAGAGACTTGAATGGTCCAATTCCGAGTTCAAATGGCCAAGTTATGGCCATTTGAAGTTTATATGCTCTTTAAATGAATACTTGCGAATTTCTTCATTTAAATTTTAATTTAAAAAGGGTTTATTGCGTCAGCCGAGGGGGAGGGGCGCGCGGACCGAGTCCACGGGAGTGGGGCCCACGCGGCAGCCTCACGGTCCACGGTGGACCGGGCGCACCCGGGCTCGCACCGCCCGGTGCCATGGGTCCCACGCGTCAGCCACACCCGAGGACGCGGGCGGCTGACAGCCGGGCCCCACGCGGCGGCCACTCGGCGCGGCCGGCGGGAGGCGGCGCCCGCGCCCCTATGGTCGCCGGCGGCGGCCATAGGCACGGTGGAGCGGCGGCCGAGAGAGGGGAAGGGAAGGGGGAAAAGAGGCGGCGGTCCTCGGCTCACCCTAGGTCGACGGCGACGACGAAAAAGGCGGCCGGAGCGGAGGAAGGCGGCGGCGCGGCTCGGGTCGACGGGGTCAACGGCGTTCCGGCGGTCGGCGACCGAAACAGAGGGGTGGACGAGGTCGGCGAGGATGCGGCGAAGCCGAAGGAGGCGGCGCCGAGGTGGGAGGTGGTCCGGGGCGACGGCGGCGGCGGACCGGAGCTCGACGGCGATGGCAGAGAGAGAGAGCGACGGCGCGAGCTCGATTCCGGCGAGGAGACGGTGCGGCAAGGGCGGAAACGGGTGAGGGAGGCACGGGGAGGGTTTATATAGGGTTGGAAAGGGGAGAGAGTGGCCGGAGGGGAAGGAAACCGGCGCGGTGATCTCGGGCTCCATCAATGGCGCCGGCGAGATTTGCGGGGGCAAATCCGCCCGTTTGAACGCGAGAGAGAGAGGGAAAAATGGGGGGAAAGGGAGAGGGGATCGCGGGGAATAATTCCCCCCTATTGATTGCACGCGGGGACGGCGGGATGCGGCGGAATCCGCGGCGGCGGCGGCGCTAGGGTGCGGGGGAGGCGGCGAGAGCGGCGGGAGGAAGGGGATGACGGGTGGGCCCCACCCGTCAGCGAGGGTGGCGGGCGGGCCCGCCCGTCAGCGGCGCGCGCTCGGGGAGAGGCCGGATGGGCCGCGGGAAAGAGGAGAGAGGGGGAGGGAGATGGGACGAGCCAGCCCAAGAGGGAGAGGGAGGGAGAGGGGACTTTTTAGAGTTTTTCTTTTTATAAAATCATTTTAACTTTGTTTATTTCTTAATAATTATTATTTGTGCTCTGAAAATTCCACTAAAATTTATTTACGTATTTTAGGCTTTTAGGAAATATACAAAAATCCCCCAAGCCTTATTTGACTTTTAACTTTGCACATTTTAATTGTTGGAGGCTTTCACACGGATTTTAATTATTCTCGGCATAATTTAGAGGATGTATTTTAGAGTCGTTTTGGGACGTGACGGTCCTTTGTCAAATTTGGGTGATAAATCGACTAGCTTGGGTTACTATGATGACCTAGCTAGAACTTTATGCTTAGCCATGCTTAATTACCACTAGCTCAGTCGATGGGATAATTGCAGTATTAGACCTTTTGGTATCATGACGAGCTGCGTGCTCGAGACATCCGGCCATGTTTCATAGTCGTAATTATCCAACTAAAACACGACTGAATGGTGGGCTGTGGGTGCATGGTTTTGCTGGTCGCACCCATGGCAATTAAGGACCGGTTCGTGGGAAACCCTGGAAGACATACAGCGCTTGCCACAAGCGGGAATGGGTAACTGCCTGACTTGAAGTATAGCTTTCCGCTGGCTGACGCATCCAGGCAAGGGTGAGCGTGATGGAGTTCGGATGGGCCCTGCGACGGCCTATGCGGCTTTCTGATTCGCCTAGGACGAGAGGGGACTGCCCGCTGCCTGCTGGGGGCGGGGGTGAAACCTGAGGTGTGGTGTGCTTGGTCAGAGGGGGTTATATGGAGGGTCTTGTCACAATCACTCGACATGGTGACGTGTCTGCGCAGGCATGGTGACATTCCAGTGGATTGTGTCTTGTGGGTACAGTTGTGCACCTCTGGCCAAAGTAAAACTATTCGAATAGCCGTGCCCGCGGTTATGGGCGATCGACCAGATTCACCATGATTAGTCTCACACTTAATAAATCGACTCAATGCACTGTAGTTCAGGTGGGTTGGTTGGGCCTGTTCAACGTGGTGTAGCGTTGATCAGTGGAGATTTAATATTACCTTGATTACTCAATTGTTTTACTGTTTGCTCAATAAAATGTTTTACAACCGCCTTTATGCAAATAGCCACAAGCCATTCTTGAATCCCTTTGCACGTCTGCATCATTGGTGTGGCTTGCTGAGTACGGTGGTTGTACTCAGCCTTGCTATTATTCCCCCTTTTCAGAAGTGTAGTGCTTCTGAGCTGAAGACGGAGTCAGAAGACCAAGGCTTAGACCCCAGTTGAGTTTTGCCTGTGGAGTGGAGCTGAAGCCCCGCTAGGATCGCCTTTTTCCGCTGCTGTCGTTCTCTTTTGGTGTGAGGACTAAGTGCCTCTTCTGTAAGTATTTTACGCTTTATTTATGTTTGGATCTGTATATTTACTTGTCGTTTTGTATACCCTGGCTGGTCCTGGACAGTGATTTAATACACAAAATAGTCTGGAAATTTGGGCTAAATTTCTGGGCATGACAAAGTGGTATCAGAGCCAACTCGACTGTAGGTTGAGCCAAATGGTCAAACCCTAAGGACAAGCTTTCTGATAACCCTATTTGCAAAACGTCTCCTCTCGCCCTTCGGCATTTCTTTGTGAAACGGTTTTTTCGAAATTCTCCTCCCTTTCTCTCCAACTCTTTTAGTTGCAAAACCCGGTGGACAAACCGTCAGCTTCATGTCTGTTCGGAAGTCAAGTCATGTCAGGTCATCTCAGGCTTCGTGCAGCAAGGAGCAAGAAGATCAGTCCAGAGTCGTCGTTCCACGAAGGCCAAGTGAAGTTTTCCTAGAATTTACCTAAAACCCAATCCTTCCCGGAAGAGTAGTTTCGTTAGCTGCTAGATCGTGTGATTGTTTGCTTGTGTGTAGGGGTATGGTTTGCATCATTGGTGGGGATGCGACCATACTAGGTTGTTTGCTTAAGCAACTTGAACAATAAAAGTCCATTAACAACATATCAATAGGCAAGAGGTCCAGTACCTTATCTTTAGTAACCCCTCTCATCTCCCCCTCTCTCTCTTGTGCCCGCAACAATTGGTCAGCATGAGGGACAATCTCATCAGGTCAAGATCTCAACAATTTCATGGATCAACTCAGTGCAATCCTATGGGCATTCCACGTCAACTTCACGAAGATCAGCTTCAACCCCAAGTCATGGCTAATCAGACTCAAACAGTGGAAGAGTTGTTACAACAGATACGACGTCGGTACGAGATATACCAGATGCAGCAGATGCAACGACAATGTTAGGAGCCGCGGCAAGGCCACCAGCCACAAATGCAAGTCCAGGTGCTAGCCCAGAACCTGAATCAGAGTCAGAGTCAGGAGTTCCCAGTATCGGCACCGAAGACCCCTGTCAAAATGCTGTCCAGATCCCCGAAGATAACTTCAGCCAAGCCACCGTCAAACCAAAGAGAAGTAAGTGCTACCTGTTATGACTGTGGCGAGTAAGGTCATTATGTAAGGAACTGCCCATGGAAGGTGTTCGCCAGGTCACTTGAAAAGGACGAGAAGCAGTGCCCAGGAAGTAACCAAGCTCCAAGTCAGCCTACCGACAAGAAGGATGGTACTTTGCAGCCCAACTCTGGAGCGAACAGGACAGTAATATGGAAGATGGATAATGGTTGGACCATGATCATCACTAGTTCAGAATTTACTCCTGAAGATGCCGCAAGGATACCCAAGCGTCAGAGACGAAAAAATACCTTCCGTGGAGCGCGTCAGCTAACCCGGCACCTTATAAAGTACGGTCCGCCCAGACCCGAAGATGATGAATCAGGAGAACGGTTCTCTGCTGATGACGATGACGATGATGATGATGACGACAATGATGCGACCCTTGATAGTTTCAGGGAAAGAGAGTTGAAGTTCAAAGCATGTACTAGATGTGGGGTAGTCGGACACACTGATAGTTTATGACGCGCTGCTCCATTGCCGCTGTTGGCCTCGCGAGATCGAGGCCCGTCTCGTCCATTCCGCGTGCCCCGCCGTCCGCCGCTTGCCGCCGCCGTCCGCCGTCGTCTTCACCCACGCCGGCCGAATCCCCGATGAGGACTCCCTCCCCCTCTTTTACTCCCTCTTCCCCGTGTGCGTCGCCGCCTTTGGGCGCGTCACCGCCTCCTGTCCGCGCCGCCGCTTCGGCCGTGTGCCGCCGCCTCCTCGCCAGCCACCGCCGTCTCCCGCGCCGCTAGTCGCCGCCGTCGGTGGCCGCTCGCCGCCGCTGCATCGCCTAACCGGCCGGCCGGTTTGAAGCCGAGCCGAGCCAACCAGGTGTCTCCCCCCCCTTGAGCCACTGCCCGGTGGGGCCCACCCACCAGCCGGTGCCACCTCCTCCCCCTTGAGCCACTGCCGGGTGGGTCCCGCATGTCGGCGCCGACCCCCCCTGCTGACTTCATCCGGGATCCTTTATTGTGCAATAAAACTCATTAAGAATTTTCTTTTATAGTAATAAACACAGTTTATCTTCTAAAATTCATAAGTAATTCATCCGAGCTCCGTTTAAGTCCATTCAAGTCTCGGTAAATCAAGAAAAATGTATAGAATCCATTAAAAGTAGTTTTGTTTCCTGTTTTAGTAGACTTATAGTGTGTTTTGCTTGCGTGCTTTGTTTGACGCGTAGATTTCGGCCGTTTCGTCGATCCGCGGTTTCTCAAAGACGTTGCTGTGGTCTCATCAGTGCGAGAGTAAGGCAAGTCATATATTACAATTGATCATATTGTACCCAATTTACAAATGTCCGGCATTTCTATTAAATATTGCATTGTTTTACAATATCATGTGGGATAGGTCCTACTACTCAGCCATATATTGATTACCTTATGACATTGATAACTTGGGTACTAAAATGACTAGATGTTGGTTTAGGAGATGCTTAGCCATGCTTAGTTCTACTAGTACACAAAAGGGAAATCACATTAATGCATGGACTTTGATTATTGGCATAGCTTTGGATTAGTGCCACCGCAATGGTGTTAGTTAATTAAAATACACTACATGGTGGGCTGTGGGTGCATGGTTTTTCTAGTCGTACCCATGGCGATTAAGGACCGGTTCGCGGGATGCCCTAGAAGAACTTATTGTACTTACCACAAGCCAGCGTGGGCAACGGCTAGGCTTGTAGTGTAGCTTTCCTCTAGCCGACGTACCCAGGCGAGGGTGGGCATGATGGAGTTGGGTCGGCCGGGGTGTCCGGTTGATCGGCTTCCGGATTCATCGCGGCACGAAAGGGGGGCTGCCCGTTGCCTGTTGGGGACGAGGGCGAATCCTAAGGTGTGGTGCGATCGGTTAGAGGGGGTTATGTGAAGGGTCCTATCACGGCCTCTTTCCGGTATGTCGTGGTGGCATATCGGCGCACGGAAACGTGTCGTGGGGCTGTGTGTTGTGGATACAGTTGTACACCTCTGATCAGAGTAAAACTATTCGAATAGCCGTGCCCGCGGTTATGGGCGGTCGACCAGATTCACCGTGATTAGTCTCACCCTAGTTAGCTAATGAATTGGTGTAGTTCAGGTGGTTGGTTGGGCCTGTTGCAACGTGGTGTAGCGTTGGACAGTGATTGGTTAATATTGATTAATTACTACAACTGTTTTATTGCTTTCAACTGCTGCTTTTAAATGCTAGCTTTATGCAAATGAACCTCTAGCCTCCTTTGGTTATACCCTGCATCATACCTTCTCTTCCGGTATGACTTGCTGAGTACAGTGGATAGTACTCAGTCTTGCTCTCTTTTCCCCCACACTAGAGTTGAAGTCCTTTTCAGTTGAAGATGTCTCGAAGAAGTTGGCTTCGTCGCTGCCGTCAAGGATGCCTGTGGAATGGAGTCGCCTCGCTGCAGGAGTCAAGTCTTCAGGTTTAGCTCACTTTTATCTTTTCCGCTGCATTTGTAATGTTTTATATTTTTGTAAGACGTGGATCTGTATATCAACAATTGTCGTTTGTGTACCCTGGCTGGTCCTGGACAGGGGTTTAATGCACATTCAGCTTAGAAATTCTGGTTCGTGAATTTCTGGGCGTGACAAGTTGGTATCAGAGCCGACCTTGACCGTAGTACAAGCCAACTGGAAACCCTAAGAGCCCTTTGAAACCTTTTCATCTGCATATGCTCTTTGCACTTGGATTTGTTTCGGAAAAATTTTGGGGTTTGTCCTTTTGATTTTGTGGGAAAAATCTTGGTCGCTTATTTAATTGAAATACTCCATTGCAACAACAAAAAAACCATATATTTTGGAAACCCCTATTAAGAGAATTTAGTTTATTTTTTGTTCCACCGAAAAATGTTTCACCTAGTGTACTTAGAATGTTTCGCTATGTATAGATCTAATGTTGCAGTGAACTGAAACATTATTTTGCTATTTGCTGAAACATTGTTTTTATATAAGGTGAAACAACACCCGATTTAAACGAGTGAAACATTTTCGCTCTACTTAGTGAAACAATTCCGATATACCTGTTGGAACATCATATAATATTTAAAAATAATTCAATAATAAGCTAAATTTTTTTTGTCGGAATATATCAATGTGTGGTCTTGTTCTAAAGATTTAATTGCAACGAATTTAATGATGCAATCGGATCATAATTTAGATAAGTAATTTAAGAGAAAAATCAGTTTAAAATAGTTTTGCACGTAAATCGAACGCTGACATCATGCTCACGTGAGCGCCCGATTTTCCCAGCCCCGATCGGGCGACCAATCCGTAGCTCTCTCCGTTTCATATTTGATTTGAGTGTTTGATGGCATGCGGTTTGCGGGCCTTGCATGATGTACGCGTGCTACGTGGAACATACGGAAGATGCGGGCTTGACGCGGAGTAATCAAACGACAAATGGAAAAATCAGAAAAGCAGACGGACCCACGATGGACAACGAATGAAATCGGGTTGTGTCGTGACGATGGGAAAAATCCTACTCCCTCCGTTTCGAAATATACGACGCGATTGACTTTTTAGCACATAAAATTTAAGTAATTATTAATTCTTTTTTTATCATTTGATTCATTGTTAAATATATTTTTATGGAGACATATAATTTTACATATTTTGCAAAAGTTTTTGAATAAGACGAACGGTCAAACATGTCCTAAAATGTCAACGGTGTCAAACATTTCGAAACGGAGGGAGTATGTTTAAAATAGCGAGAATGATTATATCGGGCGACCGGCGCGGGGGAGCTGGATCGGGCGCTCCCCCGCGCACCCCTCCCCCCACGTGCGTGCATGCAGGCCCTGGTCCCACCGCGTTGTCTGCTCCCACCTACCATTGAAAAAAACCCACATATTTTAGAAACTCCCTATTAAAGGAATTCGTTTTATTTTTTTTCATAAAAAATGTTTCACCTAGTGTGCTCACAATGTTTCACTATGTATATATCTAATGTTGCAGTGAACGAAACATTCCATTAAAAAAAACCCACATATTTTAGAAACTCCTATTAAGGGAATTTGGTTTATTTTTTTCTACCGAAAAAATGTTTCACCTAGTGTACTCATAATGTTTCACTATATATAGATCTAATATTGCAGTGAACTGAAACATTCTTTCACTATTTGCTGAAATATTGTTTTTATATAATGTGAAATAACATCCGATTTAAACGAGGGAAACATTTTTGATCTACTTAATGAAACATTTCCGATATATCTGGTGGAACATCGTACAACATTTAAAAATAATTCAATAATAAGATTTTTTTTCGTCGGAATATATCCATGTGTGGTCTTGTTTCGAACATTTAATTGCAATGAAATTAATGGTGCAATCAGATCATGATTTGGATAAATAATTTAGGAGAAAATTCAGTTTAGAGCAGTTTTACACGTAAATCGGGTGCTGACGTCATGCTGACATCAGCGCCCGATTTTAACCTTCTCCCATCGGATGCCCGATCGTCACGTCCTTTAAATAGGGATAGATATTGCGGTACGGATAAGGGTGTGTTCGGCACCTCCTTTCCCAACCCCTCTTTCTCGTTTTCCGTGCGCACGTTTTTCAAACTGCTAAACGGTGTGTTTTTTAAAAAAGTTTTTATACGAAAGTTGTTTAAAAAAATCAAATTAATCTATTTTTTAAAAAAATAATACTTAATTAATCACACGCTAATACCTCTGTTTACCATGCATACCATGCAGACTGTTCCACGCTGGCAACTTAGCGAACACACCCTGTCGGTACAATGCTACGGTATTTTCCAAGAAAAAAAATAAGGGTACGGGGAACCAGCCCATCGAATCCCACGGAAGCCCAGCGAGTGGAAGCCAAGCGACACGTGCCTGCCTGCCTGCCTGCCTGCCGCCGCCGCCTACGCCGGGGAGTGGCCCGGAGCTGATCGATCCATGTCACGTGTCACTGGACGAGACGGCGACGATAGCCACGCGACGGCATCAGCGAAGCACCTCCGGAACCTCTCCATCCGCTCCGGCGGCAAACCGACGCCCACCTCAATGCCGCCGCGGCGGCCCTCCGCCACCGAGATCGCCCCGGTCTTCGCCACGGACACGACGTCCACCTTCGCCGGCCTCCCGAACCCGAAGTCCACGTCGTACACGCGGAACCTCGGCGACCCGGCCACCGCTAACGGCGGACCGTCGCTCGCGCTCATCCCTCCAACGTGTTCCATGCACCTCTTCCAGTAGTCCGGATCGTATCTCGTTCCTTCGTCCACGGCGGCGGCGATCGCGGCGCAGGTCGTGTAGAGGCCGTCCTCCGCGTCGGCGGCGGCGATCTCCTCCTTGGGCGCCGAGGCGAAGCATGGCCCGACGCAGTTGCCGAGGTACTTGTCGGGGACGCGGGGTTCCATCCGCGCCCGGTGATCGGTGGGGAAGATGAAGTGGGCACGGCCATGGTGCTTATTATCTGCTTCGACGTCGCCTAGTGCGGCTCGGATGTGGCATTGCCATACGATGGCGAACGTCGCAACGACGGACGTGCACCGAGGAGGCGGCGACTTGCCGCGCCGCGCCGCCACGCCGGCGACTCTGTCCTTGATGCTCTGAAGGATCTCTCCTGACAGCGTGAAAGTGGCGAGGAGCTTGCTGTCGGCGACGTCGGGCGACCTGAACTTGTCAGACTCCTCCGTTCGACTGACCATGTAGTCATAGAGGTCTTCACGTTCGCGGATGAACGTGCGGTCGATGACGGGCGGCTTCGGCAGCACCGCGGCGCCGGCGCAGGCGGCGGCCCAGGTGTGGAGGAAGTGCGTGGAGCTCGAGCCGTCGCAGGCGGCGTGGTGCACGGTGACGCCGAGGGCGAGGCCGCGGCGCGCGGGGGGCAGCACGGTAGCCTGCACGGCCAGCACCGCGCCGCCATCCGGGAGCTCCGGCACGAGCGGGGCGATCTTGGCGACCTCCCTCGGGTCGTCCGCGGCCAGCTCGTCGACACCGACGCCGTCGTCGTGCTCGGCGAAGGTGAAGGCGACGGCGTCGCCTGGCTGGTAGAAGAGCTCGTACCGGTTGGTCTTGCCCGGCGTGAGGCGGAGGCGGCCGGCGAGCGGGTAGACGACGTGGAGCGCCCGGGACAGCGAGTCAGCCAGCCGGGACAGGACGGCGTCGACGCCGTCGTCGTCGGCGCCGAGGCGATAGAAGAAGACCCGGTCGACGGGCGGGGTCGGGAGCCAGATCGCGTCCAGGAAGGTAAGCGGGACGGCGCGCTCGACCAACATGGGGACACCGTCGGGCGACGACGGCGCGACGCGGGCGGTGCGCAGGACGCGGAAGCTGCCGCCGCGAGCGCGTGGTGGTGGAGCTGCCATTTGTGTCGCGGGCGCCATGTCTCTCGGCGGCTTAGCGACCGATCCGCGCGGGTGGCTGGGGAATGGAGTCCTACTTCTACCAGGATATAGGAGTCGTATATACGAGTGACATTGTAAATAACGAGGAGACATCTCCTCGAAGAATCAAAATACCAACTTGGCAACCACTAGCTCAAACACACTAATGGCACACTAATGTTCTTCTAGAACCGGCGGCCCCACCCGCATTGCAATTTGCGAGCATGGCCATGCAGCATTTATACCGTGAAACAGAAAATTTGGTAAGACTCCCCTGCGAAAGACTTCATCTCCTGTGCAATACGTGTCCCGTGGTAATCTCAAAGCAGATAACTCCCTCAAACCCTCCTAACGATACAACCTAACGTCCTGACGTCGTTAGCGGAGAAGACGAACGGACGCGGTGCGGCTGCGGGGAGATGGACGAACGCGGCGTGGGAGATGAACCGGTGCTCATGGGTGAGGTGCAGCAAGTGGGTGAATCAAACCCCACACTCAGCGAAGCCAGCCAAAGTGAGAAGATGCTTGTTTTACTATCCATCTGTTGTTGATTCTTCCATATGGCCGATAGATTGATGACTTAAACTCGATTTTTCATTCGATTTGATTCCATTTGCTGTTGGTAGGAACCGGTTTTACGTTCAACTCTGTTGGTCATCATGCTATGGGTGAAAGCTCAAATTGCAATCTTGAGGGTCATAATGTAGTGTTCAGATCAGATCGTGAGAAATCTGAACAAGTTACTCAATCAAATATAAAGGTAAGGCATTCTTTTTGTAATAAAGTGACTGCAGGTTGTTAGCGTATATCCGTGTAGAAGTCATCTATAAACTAATATCCAAGAAAAAATCCAATTTAATATATGCTTCTATTGTACCTATAGGCTACCAATCAGAATGCTCCTTGCGAGCAAGTGCCGAAGGTTGGCATGACCTTTCAATCTGAGGATGATGCATACAATTTCTACAATTCATATGCTAGAAGAGTGGGATTTAGTGTACGAAAGTGCCACGTTAACTACAGAGCAGATGGCACTTTATCATCCAAGTACATGGTTTGCAGTAATGAAGGTCACAAGAACAGTAATCCAACACACCAGCCAAAGAAATAACGTGCTTGTACAAAAACAGATTGCAAGGCTCGTGTTCAGTTCTTTATTTCCTAGGAAGGTATTTGGAAGCTGCAGAAAATCGAATTGGCACACAATTACCCTTTTGTAAGTCCTGACAAGTCACACATGCTTAGATCACAACGGCGTATGTCAAATGCCGATGAGCATATAATTAGCATGATGCAACAAGCAGGAGTTAAGCTAGCTGAGATATTTGATTTTTTTCAACGGTGGTTAGGTGGAGATGAAAATGTGCCATTCTTACAAATGGATTGCAATAACTTTATTGGTCGAGAGCGCAAAAAGTATTTAGAAACACAAGATGCACAAACATTATTGGAGTACTTGGATAACAAACAAGCAGAAGACCCTTCTTTCTTTTATTCTGTGCAGTTGGACAAAGAGGATGGTCGAATTTGTAATTTCTTCTGGACAGATGGTCAGGCCATTGCAGATTATGCTTGTTTTGGGGATGTTCTCTCCATTGACACAACATTTCAAACAAACAAGTCTGAAATGCCATTTACTCCTATTATTGGAGCAAATCATCATAGGCAAACTATTATTTTTGGAGCTGCATTATTATTCGATGAAAGTGCTGATTCATTTGTTTGGCTATTTAGAAACTTTTTGAAGGCAATGTCGGGGAAGCAACCTGAAACAATTTTCACAGATCAGTGTGCTGCAATGGCAAAGGCGATTATGATTGTATTCCTAAACTCAAGTCACTGTCTTTGCCTATGGCATATATACCAAAATGCTGCAAAGCATCTAAGCCATGTAATCTCCAATAATCCTAATTTTCTTCATGACTTTAAAAGATGTGTGTATGAAGAAAGGTCAGTGGCACACTTTAACTTCAATTGGCAAAAGTTGATATCTGATTACCACCTTGAAGACAATTCTTGGATACAGAACTTGTATGATTTGCGTGAGAAGTGGGCCACAATACAGAAGGTAGTAACTGTGGATCACAGTAAGGACGAAACAAGAGTCACCTTTAATTCAGTTGATATGAATATATCATGTTCTTGCAGGAAGTATACCTGTCTTGGTAAGTGTATTTTCCTGACATATTCCCCATTCTAGTTGGGATTAATATTTCACCTCTAACATATTCTGAATCATGTAGGTATTTTATGCAAGCATGTACTACGGATCTTCAACCACAACAGTATTATTGTTTTACCTCCTCAGTATATATTGAGTAGATGGACAAAATATGCAAAAAGAGGAATCTTTACATGCAAGAGAAAAGGCCAAAGCGACAGCTTAGCATCACAAAGTACATATCTTTGCCGAAAAATGATATCTGTTACACTAAAATGTGGAGTTTCCAATGAAGTCCTCCAACACTTGGATCATGGTTTTGATAAACTGACCATAGAAGTAGAAAATTTACTAAGCAAGGTCAATCTAGATGAAAATGAAGCTCCACAATGTTTTCTTGAGTGCACAGAAGAAGTTGCAAAAGAGCGCATATCAATTAGAGCTCCTCCTCACAAAAAAGGTCCATTGCAAAAAAGATCTAGAAGTTTGCTTGACAGAGGAAAGAAAACAACAAACAAAGGTATTCTATTTTAACTTGCTTGTCTTTTATTTTTTTTCATTTTCATCGACTTCATTAAGTACCAATTTTTGCCTTATGAACATTGCAGGAGAAGAAACCACACAGCCATCAAACATAAATATAGCTGGAGCTTCGCAGCCAACTGTAAGATCAATAAGAATTAAATCTCCATCATAATGCGAGCGTACTTTAAAAATTTTCTTGTTTTCCTACAATATGAATAGGTTCAGGAACCACTTGACTCAAATATTGTGATGCCATTTGGTGACATTTCGAGGATGTTCGTTCCGCCAATTCGAGGAGAATTCACAAATCTATTATTTCAAGCTCATCATGAAACTACTGCAGCAGCATCAGCTTCTTGGCGTTTAGAGTTTGAAAATCAAGACCCCAATTCATCGACATCTTATGACTGATGTTAGAATCATTTTGACTTTGTCAGAGACACGAGCATCAAAATCTTTCCACTTTGTCAGAGACACGAGTATCAAAATCAACTTTTCAAGTTCTGTTGTCTTGTTATTTTGGGTTTTTGCATATGGATATTAAGACATCTTCTAATCTGATGAAATTCTGTGCTGCTTCACTGTTGGAGCTTGTTATCTTAATTCCCAATTTATATAATCGCCAATAGTCAAGTTTGTTACCGGAGCTTCAATAGCAGAGCTCTGTAATTAATTTATCTAATCACCATACGAGCTCACTATATGTATGATGCTGAAGATGCCACTATCAGGAGTCATGGCCGTATCATCTCATGCCGCCGGCGCAGCCGCGGCAACGCCACAAACTCGCCGTCCCTCACGCATCGCTGGCGTGGGAGTTTCAGCCTCACGTTCCTGCCCTAGCTACCGCAAGGCCGCTGCTGCCGCAGCCGGGGCTTTCGCCGCCGCCACCACTTCATCAGGAATCACCGGCGCGCCCGGGTCGCCAACACTCCATCTCCCTGCAGCCGCGCCGTGCCGCGCCGGTTCGTCTTCTCTGCTAACGACGTCAGGACGTTAGGTTGTATCGTTAGGAGGGTTTGAGGGAGTTATCTGCTTTGAAATTACCACGGGACACGTGTCGCACAGAAGATGAAGTCTTTCGCAGGGGGCGTAAGACTTTCAGTCTTACCAAATTTTCACGGTTATAAATGCTGCGTGGCCATGCTCGCAGATTGCAATGCGGGTGGGGCCGCCGGTTCTAGAAGAACATTAGTGTACCATTAGTGTGTTTGAGCTAGTGGTTGCCAAGTTGGTACTATTGGTCGAGAGCTCGAGAATGATTTGGTTGTAGCGTCACTGGTGACGATGGCCATGCATTGTTTCAGGAGAAGCCAACTGGTCTTTTGCTGCTGCAGCTTGGGTGAATTTTGCGGCCGCGCGCGCGCGGAGCTCATCGTCATGCAGTGCAGCTTGCATGGTCGATCCGAGTACACGATACGGCAGTGATACGCGGCTTGTGGTGCCAAGTGCCATGCGCTGGTGCGCACGTATAACTCGTGTGATAGCCCGGTTGTCGCACGTATAACTCGTGTGATAGCTCGGTTCAAACGTGTCCCGCTTCCCGCGTACGTAATGGTCGTTGATTTGCTGGGGAGAGCTGCTATTTTTGGTGCATCAGGCGACTGGAATTAATTCCAACACTTTTGGCGCGGGGTGCATGCAGCAGAACAACGGTTGCCGCGCGCCCAAGTTTGACTGACGACGACAAAAGGAGTGTGAGATGTGAGTTTCATGGGAAGGCCAAGTGAGGGTTAGATATGACAGAGGGTAATTATATATTTTTACAATTTGTTTCTTATTTTTGTTGTCTAAAAATAATGGAATAATGTTTCAGGTGTCTCAAAGTTAAATCTTATGGTAATCCATCAGCAGCGATATGTTCCTGCTGTTGTAGTTAATCCATTTCCTGAATTCTCTATAGACATCTTATTCTTGTCAACTTCTCTAGAACCAATGGTCAAAAGACCAGTACTACTACTACTCTGTAAAAGTTTCTAGACTAGTGTACTTCTATGCATCAATGGCAGTGTTTATTCCCTTTAAACTTCCAAAAATTCCGTCACATCAAATGTTTGGACACATATATAGAGTATTAAATGTCGGAAAAATAAACAATTGCACAGTTTGCATGTAAATTGCGAGACGGATCTTTTGAGCCTAATTACGCCATGATTTGACAATGTGATGCTACAGTAAATATTTGCTAATGATAGATTAATCAGGCTTAATAAATTCATCTCGTAGTTTACAAGCGGAATCTGTAATTTGTTTTGTTACTAGTCTATGTTTAGTACTTCAAATGTGTATCCGTATATAAAAAAAAATATTTTGGCACACCAACTAAACACGGCCGATGTGTAGTAGTAGCAATAGGCAGCCAGCGGTAGTACTACTTTCTACTAATGGGGTGTTTAGATTCAGGGTGTAAAGTTTTGGCGTGTCACATCGGATATTCTATTGGGTGTCGCATGGAGTGTTCGGGCACTAATAAAAGAACTAATTACAGAGTCCGTCAGTAAACCGCGAGACGAATTTATTAAGCCTAATTATACCGTTATTAGCAAATATTTACTGTACCACCACATTGTCAAATCATGGAGCAATTAGGCTTAAAAGATTTGTCTCGCAAATTAGTCGCAGTCTGTGTAATTAGTTATTTTTTGTCTATATTTAATATTTTATGCAGGTGTTCAAACGTTCGATGTGACAGGGTGAAAAATTTTGAGGTGGGATCTGAAAAGGGGCTATATTCATGAAGCTTCAAGTTTGGTTGGTTGTTCAGCCTATAAATATAGGCAACTAGTGTATGTGTAGATTGCTGATGTTTCATCCAGGAAAGATTCGACGTCACGTCGCCAAAGTGCGTTGCCTGCGCGAGTTCGCGGAGCCAAAAGAGGGCACGCGTTCTCCACGGCAGGTGAGGGAGCACGGCGCATGGAGAATGGCTGGGCGCTGCATTGTGGAGCTCGTGGCCTTAGCGTTGCGTGGCTTCACGCGGCGGCCGCCAGCCCTCCCACAATACTTGCACTGTTGTATGAAGCTTATCAGGTTCTTCGTCTACGTGGCACATGAGGAATAGCAAAAATTTGTGGCGCGCTGTGAACGCCCTAATACAAGCAAACAAGTTACAACAAGCAGCCCACATATTCAAGGCAAGCTCCACTGCATCGAGTACTCCCCTCTGTTCCCTTGGCTAGCTCCACTTCATCCAGCACTCCCCTCTGTTCCCTTGCTTACAAATATACACCAACAACAAATTAGAGCGCCCAAGTTCGAGTAGGGCGTGACGAAGTAGCTCGACGTATCGGCATTGTATATTGAAGCTATAGGTATGGCTTCAAGTTCGAGCGCCACAATGACGCGGTCTATGGTTCCTGTATTTACAAGAGAAAGTTATGATATATGGTGCATCAAGATGTGGACACTGCTACTATCAAGGATTATGGGATATTGGAAAGTACTCTTTGATGATGAGGACACAACTAACTCGGATATAACCATGATTACCTTATGTATTAATCAACCAAAGGTGTATATGTTTTATATTAGATTTACTTGTTATATATTTGAACAAACGTTGCTACACAATGAGTTTTGTGTGTTTTCGTTTGCAGAGGTATTTGCTTGGGCGAAAGAAAAGAGACCGAGCGTAAGGAATGCATGGATGATTGAAGAAGTTGATTGGGGGACCAAACCAAGACCTTCTCCAAGTCTTCTTTTATATCACCACGTCACTTTTGGTCTATAGAAGACAAGAGATAAAGTTCTACATGTTTTGTATTCAGATTCGGGCCTCCTGATAGCATCAACTTCAAATGGACCTAGCCACTGATCTAGAAGGAATTTCAGGGCCCATGAGTACTTGTTAGAAAGCTTATGGAATCTACTTTCAGATGGTTTTGGTCCCACGTCAAAATTAATACTGAGCTGTCGGGAATCTGCAAAACAAACCACATATCTCATCCAGTCCAAATCTGATTTGGGTTTTTGGGCCTTGTAATTGTGTCGTGGGCTTAGCCCATGAGGGTGTGCGCCCTAGGGCAACCCTAGGACGTCCCTAATCATACTTAATCAGTAGCCGTCATCGTTTAGAGTCGGGTTTTGCTTAGATTATTTTGCCAAGAATAGTTTCGCCGCTAGATCGGTTTGTAGAACACCAAATTTGAGTGCTTAATCATTCATATGCAATTGTGTTGCAATCTATCTTGTTCTTACTTGTGTTCTTCGATTTTGCATGTAGGGATTAGCTTTCTCGGCGAGGTCAACTGGGTTTCGGCACAGTTGGTAACCAGAGGAGACGTGGTGCTGCGATTGCGGGGCTCAGTAGCGTGTTCGTTCAGAAGCCGGATCGAGTTGTGTCACGACTCTGCCCAAATCGACTGTTTATCAATACCTATTGAAAGATCGGGACCTAACACCCTCATCACTCTTATAGCGGAACATAATAAGTCTCTGACGGAGAATCGAATGACGGACGCCAAAGCCTTGTTCTTGATCCAATAAGGAGTTGTGGAAAGTCTATTTCCACGTATTATTGGCACCAAAAAATCCAAGGAAGCATAGGATAAGTTGAAAGAGGAGTTTTAAGGATCTCAGAAGTTACTTGCAGTGAAGCTTCAAACTTTGAGAATGCAATTTCAGAATTTACAAATGAAGGCGTCAGAAAAGGTAAAAGACTATTTCTCAAGACTTATTAAGATCGTTAATCAGATGCGCCTCTATGGTGAGGATATTAAGGATCAAAAGGTCATGGATAAAAATTTTAATCAGTCAGCCTAAAAAATACGAGTACATTGTTGCTGCTATTGAGGAGTCGAAAGACTTGTCGACTCTCACAACTTAGCAACTAATGAGCTCGTTGGAATCTCATGAAGAAAGAAAGCTTCAACGAGAAGGGAACTTCGTTGAAAATGCATTTCAATCAAAGTTGAGCTTCAGGCCTCAAAACTTAAGGTTTTGCGGGAATTTTCAGAAAAATGGATTTCCAATGCAAGACCGTGGTTGTTTTCAGAAAAAAAAAGGATTTTCCAAGTAGAACATGATGCAGAAGGAAGACAATCAAGAAAGAATAGAAAAAGTTACATCCAGTTCAAATTTGTGGTGTGACATTTCCCAAAATCTAGTCATATTACAGATATGTCCTGGAAGAAAATGACCTGCAACAAGTGCAAAGGAAAGGGTCATATTGCAAAATATTGCAGAACTCGAGAAATTAATCGGGCTAATTTTTCCCAAGAAAAGGAAAAATATGAAGAAATGATTTTCTCTTGTCGTACTGCTTAAGAAGAAAAGGATAATGTTTGGGTTATTGACAGTGGTTGTACAAACCACATGGCTGCTGATCCAAATTTATTTCAAGAAATAGATTCATCATATCATGCAAAGATTCACATGGGTATTGAATCTATATCCCAAAGTGAAAAGAAAGGTACGGTTGCTGTCCAAACAGCAGTCCGTCCAAAATTTATAAAGGATGTCTTGCCGGTACCCGATTTTAAGCAAAATTTGCTAAGTATTTGGCAGCTTCTAGAACACAGGTATGCGGTTTATTTTGAGGAATTTTCTTGCAAAATATTGGATCGTAAAAATAACCGTCTGGTTGCAAAATAAATATGGGGACAAACATAAATTTTTTGTTGAAGATGAATCATCCTACTCAAATGGCTCTCAGAAGTGAAGTTGATATTTCTAATCTATGGCACAAGAGGATGGGTCATCTTAGTTACAGAGCACTAAAGCTACTCAAGACTAAAGGTATGGTACAAGACCTTCTATTTATTACACTGAAGTTTGACCCATGTGAAGGTTGTGTAATTGGAAAACAAATTAGAACTGCCTTTCCACATAGTGGAGCTTGGAGAGCAAATGCACCATTGGAACTAGTACACACTGATATAGTTGGTAAAGTGCCAACAATGTCACAAGGAGAAAATTGATATTTTATCACATTTATCGATGATTATACAAGAATGATCTGGGTATATTTTCTAAAAGAAAAATCAGCGGCCCTCAATACATTCAAAAAATTCAAGTCTATGGTGGAAATTCAGAGTAATCGAAAAATTAAAGTATTATGCAGCGATCAAGGAGGAGAATATATCTCAATAAAATTTGAGAAATATTGTGAAAATGCTTGCATCCAAAGACGACAGTTAACGGCTGGCTATAGTGCTCAACAAAATGGAGTTGCAAAAAAAAATCGGACGATTAATGACATGGCAAACTCTATAGTCCAAGACATAGGTACGCCTAAATCTTTCTGGGCTAAAGCAGTTAACACTGCAATTTATCATATCTTACTATAAAGTCATAATCCACTAATCCTAAAGCTCAACATGCAAAAATGCCACCTCATCATCCACTGGCAATAATATGCAATCATGCAGCATCATGTATAATTCATTGAATTCTACAAATCAACATCCAATCATCTTCCTTCACACTATTTTTCGCAATACTATATATATATATAGTTATTATAATACTTAACATATATTCATCCATATAATAAAAGTGTGGGATATCATATTTCATCTACAATCTCATACAGAGTCTACTAAATTTTTTTCTCTCTAAACATTATTTGACAAACCAGTTTTATTTATTGTTAATAAGTAATATAATTCTTACTTTTAGCTTGATTATTAAAAGAATGTTAAAAGTTACTTAGCAATTTCCGCAGCAAAGCGCGGGGAATCACCTAGTATTTTAAATAGAAGTCCTACAAGGCAGTACCAAACTATACACCTTTTGAAGCTTGGTATAGTTAAAAGCCTGTCATTTGTGGTCATATGAGAGAGTATTTGGTTGCATTTGTATGCTCAAGTGTCAGCACAAAAGAGAGTAACATTTGATAATAGAAGTGATCGCTGCATATTTGTGGGCTATGCTGATGGTATTAAAGGATATCAGCTTTATAATCTAGAGAAAAAGAAAATCATTATAGCAGAGATGTGATTTTTGATGAGAACGCTAGATGGAACTGGAAGGTTCCATAAGTCCCTATTAATCAATTAATCAAGAAGGCATTATATGAATTAAAGCAAGCTCCTAGAGCATGGTACAGTCAAATTGACAAGTACTTTATTCAAAAAGGATTTGCCAAGAGCAAAAGTGAGCCTACCCTATATATCAAGAGGACATGTATGAACATTTTAATTTTCTCACTATATGTTGATGACTTGATATATACCGGCAATAGTGAGAAGCTGATGTAAGATTTTTAAAAAAGACATGATGAATATATATGGGATGAGTGATCTTGGCTTGTTGCACAATTTCTTGGTAATGGAAGTGCATCAGAGTACTGAAGCGATATTTATATCTCAAAGAAAATAAGTAGAAAATAATTCTAAAGAAATTTAAGATGGATAATTGCAAGTCAGTTACAACCCCCTTGTTGCCAAATGAAAAGCAAAAGGCGTACGAGAGAGAGAGAGGGATATGGGAAAGGAGGGATAAGAGAGAGAGGGAGAGGGATCTATTTATGTAAAGTTAAACCGTATTCATACAATGGGACCCACCATATAGAGAAATTCTTGCTTTTCCACATTGGGTGCATAAATCAAGATGCATTGACGGACGGCTGTGGGAGATGGTGGCCCAATGGTAGAAAGTGGACACAGGCGAGTAGTGAGGTGTCGGCGGCAGCATGGAAGCCACGGGGATGGAGGAGAGTGATGGGCCGATAAGGGCAAAGTGAAGCTTCTGGTTAGGAGACAATGGTAGGTGGTGTTGAATCTGGCGGTAAGGAGGCAAGGGAGTCGGGGAAGGAGGTAGGGTGGGAGGACCTCGCCACCGTTAGCTTGGAGAAGGGGGAGGTGGAGGAGGAGGAGGAGGCAGCCAAGGGACCAAGCAGTGGTGGTGAAGAAGGTGGGGCGGATTTCTGGTCACCTAACTCGTGCCCTCTCGTGTGATACGCGATGATTGCAGGATAAGAGTAAGGGGTTAGAGTTGGGAGTAACGCTAATCCAACAGTCTAAAATTTGCCAAAAATTTGCCAAATTTACAGGAGTGTTTTCTATCGAATGTCAAATAAACAGTCCCGTATATTTAACAAACACGTCATAAATGGTCACAATACGATATTAATCCATTTCAAATATATCGACCATAAACAATAAAGTTGATACAATTGAAAACTGAATTTTACAGTCTAATAGATTCGAATTTAAATTACACTCATAGTATGTACTAATTGGTATAGCGCTGACCAGCTATTGACCGAAGTGACTATTTAGCGGCTAGTCAAGCGCGGTCCCCTCCGCGCGACCGGACACGTGGCGCGCGTGGAGTGGGGGGGGGGGACGGTGCGTTCTCTCGTTCTTTTTTGTTTTTTTCCGTTTCTTTCGCTCTCCTCTTTTTTTTTTCCTTTCCCGTTTCATTTTGGGTTTTTTCCGTTTCTTTTCAGTTTTTTCTTCCTTTTCTTTTTTTTCTTCCGTTTTTTAATACATGCGTATACAAACTTTGTAAACATATATAAAATATATATATAATATGTATACATTAAAAACCAACAAACCATATATGCACGTTTTTTTTCTTTGGTTTTCTTTCTGGCTCAGTTTTTTGGTTTTTAATGTATATGTTTACAAACTTTCTATACTTACATATACAACAAAGTTTGTATACATGAATATAAACTTTGTATACGTACGTATACAAAGTTTGTATATGCCATATGTTTTTCTGGCTTTTTTTTAATATTTTAATATGTACATATATAAAGTTTAAGTTTGTATACGTTTGTATGCATGTATTTTTTTTCTATATGTATGTACATAAACTGTGTGTATTTACATATATAAAGTTGATATATTTTGTATACATACATATACAAACTTTATATATAAGTATACAAACTTTGTATATGTTGTATGAAAACTTTATATACGTACGTATATAAACTTTTTTTTCTTTTTTATATGTATGTATACAAATTTGTGTACATATGTATACAAAGTTTGTATACGCACGTTCTAAAGTTTGCATACGTGTATATAATTTTTTATAATCAAAGTATATATAGGTAAGTATTTAAATTTTATGCATATGTATACATATATAAGAATATTACTACCTTCATCTCCTAATATAAAAGGATTTTGACATTTTGTTTATATTATTTGACCACTCGTCTTATTCAGAAAATTTGTGCAAATATATATAAAAAGACGAAAAATTATAAAATAAAGTAAGTCATAAATAAAATAAATAATAAATCTAAACTTTTTTTTATTAAGATGAATGGTCAAATAGTGTAAGTATTAGGGGACGGATGGAGTAGTGCAAACTACATAGCAGTAGTAGTATCATACAGCAACAGAGTAGACTAGTTGTACTGCACGTAGTAGCTAGTAGTCTAGTAGAGCAGAAGCGGCGCGGGGCGCGCGCCCACGCCCCTGCGCGACCAGTCGCCCATTAGGCGGCCCCGCTATTGACATATATTCAATGCCACTTATCACTGGATCACGACGACGGCCACGCGACGGCGACGTCTTCGCCGAAGCACCTCCGGAACCTCTCCATCCGCTCCGGCGGCAAAGCGATGCCCACCTCAATGCCGCCGCCACCGACATCGCCCCGGTCTTTGCCACGGACACGACGTCCACCTTCGCCGGCCTCCCGAACCCAAAGTCCACGTCGTACACGCGGAACCTCGGCGACCCAGCCACCGAAAGCGGCGGAGCACCACTGGTGCTCACCTCTAAGCTCTGCTCCCTGTACCTGTCCCAGTAGCCGGGATCATATCTCGTTCCTTCGTCCACGGCGGCGGCGATCGCGGAGCAGGCCGCGAATAGGCCATCCGCGCCGGCAGCAGCGATGTCCGTTCTGGGCGCCGACGCGAAGCACGGGCCGACGCAGTTTCCGAGGTACTTGTCGGGGACGCGGGGTTCCATCCGTGACCGGAGATCGGTGACGAAGAGGAGGTGGGCACGGCGGCCATGGTTCCGAGGCTCTTCTTCGACGTCGCAGCCCGCGCCTAGTGCGGCCCGGACGTGGCACCGCCATATGACGGCGAACGTCGCGACGACGGACGTGCACCACGGAGGCGGCACGCCGCGGCGCGTCGCCACGTCGGCGATCCTTTCCTTGATGCTCTGCAGGTTTTCCCTCGACAGCGTGAAAGTGGCAAGGAGCTTGTTGTCGACGACGTCGGGCGAGTTGATCGTCGTAGTCTTTACGTGGTCGTGCAGTCGAGCGGTCATGACGTCGTGGATGTCTTCACGTTCACGGATGGACGTGCGGTCGATGACGGGCGGCGGCGGCGTCGCTGCGGCGCCTGCGCAGATGGCGGCCCAGGTGTGGAGGAAGTGCGTGGAGCTCGCGCCGTCGCAGGCGGCGTGGTGCACGGTGACGCCGGGGGCGAGGGCGCGGCACGCGGGTAGCAGCACGGTGGCCTGCACGGCCAGCACCGCGCCGCCATCCGGGAGCTCCGGCACGAGCGGCGCAATCTTGGAAACCTCCCTGCGAACGTCCGTGGCCAGCTCATCGAGACCGACGACGTCGTGCTCGGCGACGGTGAAGGCGACGGCATCGCCGGGCTGGTAGAAGAGCTCGTACCGGTTGGCCTTGCCGGGCGTGAGGCGGAGGCGGCCGGCGAGCGGGTAGAAGACGTGGAGCGCGCGGGCTAGGGAGTCGACCAACCTGGACAGCGCGACGTCGACGTCACACGTCGCACCGCCGCCGTCGCCGAGGCGGTAGAAGAAGCCCCGCTCGACGGGTGGGCGGATGAGCCATATCGCGTCGAGGAAGGTGAGCGGCTGAGTGGCCTCCGGCAGTGGGTTGCAGCCGGCACCGGCCGACGACGACGGCGCGACATGAGCGGTTCGCAGGACGCGGAAGCTGCCGCCGTGAGCTGGCGATGTCATTGCAGTACGTGGGTCGGCGGACCGCGGATCGAGCTCCCTGGATTCTAGATGGCTAGCGACGTAATGTGTAGTACTGTATTAGTCCCTCCCTCCCAATTTTAATGTATAATGACAGTGTTTAGTTCTCTTCAAAATTTCAAAAATTCCGTCACATCGACACATGCATAAAACATTAAATATGGATGAAAAAAACCAATTGTACACTTTACATGTAAATTGCGAGATGAATCCTCTGAGCCTAATTATGTCATGATTTGACAATGTGATGCTACATTAAATATTTACTAATGACGAATTAATTAGGCTTAAAAAATTTGTCTCGCTGTTTACATGTGAAATCTGTAATTTGTTTTGTTATTAGTCTACATTTAATAATTCAAATATGTATCCGTATACTTTAAAAAAAAAGTTGGCACGCGAACTAAACACGCCAACATCATTGATTTTATTTTTGACCGTTCGACCATTTATATTATTTGAAAAATTTATATAATTATTATTTATTTAATTGTGAATTGATTTATCATTAAATATTAGCCAGTATTCCTGCAAGTTGAATTTAGTGCACATATTGACTGCCCCATCACGAGATGTGTACTGCTTCTTACTATTCATAGAAAAACCTGCAGATATTTTAAAACGGATGAGAGGCATAGATTAGGAGGTCCTTAATTAACAGCCTAAACGTTTTTATCAAAGGGCAATTTTGTCTTTAGAGAAAATTATGCAGCATCTCGGCCCCTCCCCTCTCGTCGTTCTTCTCCATATCCGGCGCCATCGCTCGACCATCTTGTCAAAGTCACCATGGCGGCACCCACCGGCGGCTCTAATGGGTGGTCCGGGTGGTCCCTGACCACCCAAAAAAATTAGCGACCCAACACGTTTTTTTGGGTAAAAAAGAAAAAAAAAAATCCCGTGAGGCTGAAGCTTCCAAACGAATTAAGCGACGCCGTTTCCGCTCCCTCTTCGCTACCGCGACTCCATCTCCTTCTCGTCGCGCGATTGTAGCAGCGGCGCCATCACGCGTGCATAGCGCGGCGGTTTGTTGCTGGCTGCTCCTTCTCTTCCCTACTTCCTGGGGATCAAGTGACGATGGGCCAACAACGTACAAGCAAAGAAGCAAGAGGGCGCCGGAGTGCTGGTGCGGCTGCGGCAGCCGACGACGACGTGCAGTGATCAGCGCCTGCATCTAGGGCATTGGCCAACTGGGATCTGCGCGAGCTGCAAGGGAAGGAACCAACAAAGAGCACTAGGGCAGGTGATAATTAATTACTCCTACTGATTAGCAGATTAGAACCATATTAGGCATTCAATTTTCAGTTTTGACCCAACTCATACATCTAAAATTCTACTATTGTATTGTAGATGTAGATGTAGATTCTTAAAACATAACAACAGATGTAGATATTTCATCTCATTTTTAGAAACATGCAAAAAAAAAAAGAAGCTTCTGAATATCCTTTCCCAGTTATGACAGAAGAGTATACTCTAAACAAGATACGGAAGAAGCGGATCTATTACCTATATTTATATTTTATATATTAACATTATTATATTCGAGATGTTTTAAATTTTTTATAAGTCGGACCACCCATACCTTAAATTTTAGATACGCCACTGACAGCACTACCCACGAACAAAACTGTTGTAGTCGCTAGTGTCTACATGGATCCCGTTGTCGTGGTTAGAACCGCAGATTGATCCCAACAATCAACAGATCAATCCTTTGGCTAGCACAAGATGTATCTGGACTGGGAGTTCGTACTCAAGACGCCCACAAAATTAAGCCCTATTACTTTTCCTTCACTGTCGTCTCATCTACGATATTTGCTTTGAAATACCTTGATTCGGTTGCTTCAATGGCAGTACGGTTGAGTAATCCGGTCAGTTATCGATTCTGGACCAGCATCGCCATGAATTGGAAGAAGCTTGGATGGCAGTTTAAGTGGAGAGAGATAGAGGAGAAAATAAAATATCAGGGTAAGTGAACGAACACATTGATTCTTGCTTGCTCGACCCATGGTGCTGTGCCAACAATTGCCGTTGCTTAACTTTTCGATGCATTTCGTACACGATAATGATTGCAGCTTGGAATGCATGCATATTTCGTTTTTAGTTTGTTTCAGACTATCAGGTGATGATCGATTTGTTTTTGTGATGCGATGCAAATGCAATAGAGATCTTGTTGTGCTGCGATGCAAATGCAATAGAGATCGCTGTTGTTAATTAGTGGTTTTCAGTTTGTGAAAAGTTGCCGGTGATCAGTGTTGGTGTGGGCTCCGGACTTATAGGATCGGAGATAACTCCCTCAAGGATGAAATTACCCTCCCTAAATGAAGTTTACACTATCCTTCTAATCTGGTCATCTTCTTTAAAAATTGTGCAGTTTTTAATACATTGAAGAGCATAGAAGCACATCACATATTTATATTTGCACAAAAATTTTGAATAAGACGAATGGTCAAACATTAGTCTAAAAGTCAACGGCGTCGTACATTAAAATAGAGAGAGAGTATAATTTATAGGGAAAATAGCAAAAACCAAGTAAAAGTCGCTTCAAGTTTGATATTTTATCACAAATTATTTGTTGCAAATAATCATTCGGACTTGGTTTTGTTGAAAAACCACCTAAGTGCACACGTGCTTAACCAAATCAATATGTTTTCATAATTGTGAACCGTCAATATGGTTTTACCAAAATTAAATAGCTTTAAAAGTATAGCCTTAACACTTATTTTAATTTGACAAATAGAATTGCTTATGAGAGTTCAAACATTGTTACACCGAGGTTCTCTATTTGTAGAAGATTTCAATGACAAATGAAAAATAAATATAATGCAAACATTAGAAAAAGATTGAAGCGGCTAGCTTAACCTGTGGTGGTCTATATCAGCGATAATGGGGTGATCCGGTTAAGCACGTACGCTATGCGGTTTTTATAACAAAACCAAATTGGTCAAGTATTTACAACAAAATGACTTATGAAATCAAATGTCAAACTCAAGTGATTTTAACAAGGTGGGGCAGATTTCTGGTCGCCTGACTCTTGCCCTCTCGTGTGCTGCGCGATGATGGTAGGGAGGGAGGAGAAGAGTAAGGGGTTAGAGTTGGAAGTAATGCTAACCCAACAGTGGAAAAGTGATTTCATCCCTCAAAGGGATATCCTCTTATTTTGTGCATGCCATCTAAATAGTCATCAAAAAGTTTGAAAAAAATTGGCAACATAGATTAATATGAAATATATCACTTCAGAAACATGCACGTTTAAATTAAACTTCTACAAGTCGTAAAAAAACAACAAATATAGTTGAGAATGTACGATAACTATTTCAGTTTATTTTGTTCTTTTGCTACAACTTATAGAAGTTGAATTTGGTCTTGGATGTTTGTGGAGTGATATATTTCATATTAATCTATATTGTTATTTTTTTCAAATTTTGTAATAACTATTTAGATGACATGCAAACAACGAGAGAATATCCCCTCGAGGAATGAAAATACACATCCAACCAACAGTCTAAAATTTGCTAGAATTAGAAGAGTGTTTTCTATCAAATGTCAAATAAATAGTCCCATGTATATATTCTTTTTTTTAGAATTACACGCTACAACGCAGATACTCACAACGCACGCACACTTACCCCTATGAACACACGCAGGCAAACCCTACCCCTATGAGCATCTTCGAAGACAGGGTTGGTAAATCCTGGAGATTGACGAAGTCACCACAGGCGCCTCGCTGTTGACGGATACGTCGCCTACCACTGAAAGTACAATACCATTAAATCCTGGAAAAGCCGGTAGTGCTAAAACTGGCACCTATAGGCCTTTTCCCACCTCCGTAGGTTGAAATCACAAAACACCGACACCTTTAAGTAATTATAGGTGTCGATTCTAAATAAAAACCGACACCTATTCTATTTTGTGTCGGTTTTTAAAAAAACCAGAACCTATAATATTAAAAACCGACACCTATAATAAATTATAGGTGCAAACCGGCACCTACGAATTTAGCCGAGCCGGTAGGCCCCACCACGACGCGTCGAGGACGAGGAGATAAGGTCCGCAGCGTCCACTCGCACAGTCGAACTCTCTCGATTTCTCTCGTTCTCTCCGCTCTCTCTCCCCTCTCTCTCGAGCACCCTCTCTCTCTCGACGGTGGAGGCGGCGGTGGAGGAGCGGCGTGCGGTGGCTCGTCTCTCACTTGCTGTCCTCTCTCTCACTGCCCGCGGCCGGCGGCGGCCATGCCCTCCCCTCCGCCAGATCTAGGGAGGGGCGGCCCAGCGGCGGCCGCGGTGGGAGGCGGCATGCGGCGGCAGAGGGGAGGGGGGATGCGGCGGCGGGATGAGAGGCGGTGGCAGCCTGGCGGCGGCGCCCTCCCTTCTCGACTCTCTCTCGCTGTCCTCTCTCTTGCAGGGATGAGAGGCGGTGGCTGGTCGGCAGTGGCCGCGCCCTCCCCTCCACCAGATCCGGGGAGGGGCGTCCCAGCGGCGGCCACGGCGGGAGGCGGCATGCAGCGGCGCCCTCCCTCCTCTCTTTCTGTGATGATTTTCTGTGATGTTCTTCAATGTTAGTGAATGATTTCTATGAAAGATTTATGTGATGTTCTTCAATGTTTCTTGTTCTGTGATGTTGTTTGATTGGGAATTGAGGATTGTAATTGATTTGGAGTTCTATGATGCGGGGTGGATGAGCTCGATGCATCGAGCCTATTTTTTTGGCTCGCAAATGGTTTTAAAGATGCTAGTTTTTAAAACGGAATTGGTGCCCGATCACTCTTTAGTGCCGCCTCCATAATGCAGGTTGGGAAAACCAACACTTTAAGGGGTTTCCCAACCAGCACTATTCATGTGTTCTGTGGTAGTGTTAACAAACACGTCATAAATGGTTACAATACGATACTAATCCTTTTCAAATATGTCCACCACAAACAACAGAAAATTGATACAATTTAACTTACAGATTCAAAGTTAAATTACACTAGTATAGCTGGTATAGCGCTGACCAGCTACTCTCTACCAATTGATATTCAATGCCCCGACGACGACAGCCACGCGATATCATCGCCAAAGTACCTCCGCAACCTCACCATCCGCTCCGGCGACAAAGCGATGCCCACCTCAATCTCAATGCCACCGGAGCAGCCGCCACGGCCCTCCGCCACCGACATCGCGCCGGTCTTCGCCACGGACATGACGTCCACCTTCGCCAGCCTCCCGAACCCACGCCGTACACGCGGAACCTTGGCGACCCACTACGCTGGGTAGGGCTACCTGTGACGGGTCCAAAGTGTCACCTTTGACGGATATAGCTCTGGTCAGATATTAGTGGTCACTGATGACTCTCCTCACCTTTGACGGGTGTAGACCTGTCAGTGGTGAAGGCTACCTGTGACGGACCACATATAAAACCCGTCACAGGTGACTGTTATCTCAAACGACCCATTATTTTGTGGCCCGTCACTGATGTCTTTAACCCAGCAAAAAAAAATAAAAGAAGCAGCATGCAACCCGTCACTGGTGTGAAAAACAAACAAAAAAAAAATGGTGCACACTGCTGTGGTGGTGCTCGTTGTCACAGGCTCAGAGCTGCTTTGCTCACATTCATCATCACACAAAAAATTCAAACCGATAGATCTCATATAGAAGTATTCACACAAAGTGGATGGCAAGAATTTCTCAATGCACAGACAACAATATCATATCAATGCAAAAGTATAGGGGGCGAGAGGGGCACACCGCACACCGGCGACAGATCTGGCGACCGGCGGGCGAGGGATGGCAGCCATGGCGACCGACCACATCGGCGGGGAAGAAAGGGTGGAGGCGCTGGCGGCCGGGAGGTGGGGGAGGCGTCGATGGCCAGATCCGTGTCCCAGAGGCCAGATCCGTGTCCCGGAGGCAGACTCGGCGGTTGTCGTCGGTGGTCATCGTCGTCGTCGCTCGAGCTTAGCGTCGGTGACCCCGAGCTCCTGGAGGCCGGCAGTCGGGGATGGAGGCCGCGGCGCCACCGCCCACCTCCTCCTCGCCTCCGCACGCTGTCGAGCCCTCCTCACCGCTGCCATGCATCGCTGAGCCACACACTAGATCGGAAATAAGAGAAGGGGGAGGAGGGGAGAAAGAAGGGGGAGGAGGATGTGGGTACCGCCGCCACCGCTCGCCGCCTAGCGCCGCCGCACCACCTCGCCGCTTTGCCTCCGCACCACCGCTGCCACCCAGCGCCGCCGCACCACCTTGTCGCTGCGCCTCCGCACCACCGCCGCTGCCACGCGCCGCTGAGCCGTCGCCCAACGCCGCCGAACCACCGCCGCGCGCCGCCGCCGCCGCCTCTCTCTAGGGTCGTCGGGTCCTCCGCCGCCCCGCAAGAGCCTCCCCTCTTGTTTCTGTGAGTGTGGATAAGGGAGAGAGAGATTTTTTGTTTATGTGGATAAGAGAGAGTGTGTGAGGGACAGAGTGGATAAGGGAGTACATATTAGTATACTCCGCCCCCCTCCCCACCTGTGACGGGCTCCAGTGATGGGTCCGTTTGAGGTGAGTTAACTTCACCTTTGACAGTTTATAAGGATGCAACCCGTCACAGGTAACTAGTTACCTGTGACGGGCCGGATGTGGAAGCCATCATAGGTGAGATTTACCTCACCTTTGACGGTTTCTACTGTGGGACCGTCACAGGTGACTAGTTATCTGTGACGGATTGCAGAAGGATGCCTCACCGATGACGGCGTCCCGTAGAACCCGTCAAAGGTGACCCTCATCACTGACCAATACTAAAGCCCGTCACAGATATGCCGTCAAAGATGTGAGGATCTGGTGTAGTGACCCCGCCACCGAAAACGGCCAGGTCATCACCTCTGTGCTGCGCTCCCTGCACCTGTCCCAGTAGCCTTGATCACATCGCGTTCCTTCGTCGACGGCGGCGGCGATAATAGGCCATCCGCGCCGGCTGCGGCAATGTCCGTTCTGGGCGCCGACGCGAAGCACGTGCCGATGCAGTTCCTGAGGTACTTGTCCGGTCGACTGCCGCCGTCTCTCCCGGTCGCCCGCCGCCGCGCGCACGAGCCGCCGAGCCTGCCGCTCCCGGTCGCCGTTGCGCGCATGCCGCCGGGGCCATCGCCGAGCGGCGCGGTGCCGCCGGCCGTGCCCGCGCCAGCCGCGCTCTGGAGAGGAGAGAGAGTTGAGAGAGTGAGAGAGGATAGAGAGGTGAGAGAGTGTGAGAGAGAGTATAGAAAAGATAAGGATTGGGATGGGTGGATGAGATGAAATTTTGAAGTGTTGACAAAGGAAAGAGAGGATGGATGGACTTTTTGTAGGCATGTTTTTAAGAGGTTCGTACGTGAAAATTGGTTTTCGCGTAAGAGGCCCACACGTAAAAATCGACTTATTTTTACGTGCAGACCCTTAAGAGACCCGCATATGAAAATCGATTTTCGCATACGGACGTGAAAACGGTCCGTATATAAACTAAATAGCTTCTCGTCTAGGAAAATCGTTTCTCTACTAGTGTGCAATCTCCTGCGAAAATAGATGATTTTTGTAGGCGGGCCTGCGGCCATTTTTGCAAGCGACATCTCCATCTTCGTAGGCAGTGATTCATCCGCCTACAAAAACACATTCAGTGAATAAAAAACAAAGCCGCACACGGGCGCCGCCGTAGGCCTCCCCTTCCAGCCAACGGCTCTCCTCCAACGGCTCTCCTCCGTCCGCCGCTGCTCCCACAGGCGTCGTCCTCGTTGCGTCGGCGCCATCGTCTCCCACAGGCGTTGTTGTCGTCGTCGTCGTGTGTCTCCTCCTCTACCCATAAGCAGCACCGTCATCGTCGTCGTTGTCGCGCGTCACCGTGAAAGGGAGGAGCCGAGCTGAGTCACACCTCGCCGGGAGAAGGCGGGCGAGCCGGCGGCAGATCCACAAGCGTCGGCGCCGTTTGTCGTGGCCAGCGGCAGAGGTGGCGAGGAGCTGAGCCGGTGGTGGATTTGCTGCTGCTGGTGAACAAATGAGAGAGAGAGAGGAGTGGGAGGAAAATGAGTGGTGGGGAAAGGATAGGGATAAAACTTTGATATTTTTTGTTGGCATGATTTTTTACATGTTCTACCTGCAAAAATCATATTTTCCAGATGGACCACTTAAGAGGTCCGCATACAAAAATAAAGGTTTTTTTAGGCGGATCTCTTAAGTGGTCTGCTTGAAAATATTGATTTTCGCAGACGAAAAGAGAGCTCCATCCCGATTTACATTTTCATGGCCATTTAGCTCCGCAGGTCATATCCGTTTGGAAGAAAATCTCTGAACATCTGTGAAAATGCTTTTTCTAGCAGTCGTATTATCCTCGGATCGACCAAGCTGCTCCGCATCTGTATGACGATGAGCTCCGCGCGGCCGCAAAATTCCGAAAGCAGCAGCAAAAGTCCAGTTGGTTTCTCCTCAAACAGTGCATGCAAGGCCATCGTCACCAGTGACGCTACAACCAATCAATCTCGAGCTCTCCGCCAATACAAACTTGACAACTAGTGAAACACACTAATGGCTTTCTAGAACCTTGCATGCGGCCGCATTGCGATTTGCAAGCATGGGGCATGCAGCATTTATACCGTGAGACAGAAAAAATGGACTATATAGTAGGAGTACGTCACTACGTCCTGTATAGGACTCCATCTACTCACATCAGCCACGCGCGCGGATAGCTCGCTCGCTAGCCGGGAGACATGGCGCCCGCGACACAAATGGCAGCTCCACCACCTCGCGGCGGCAGCTTCCGCGTCCTGCGCACCGCTCGCGTCGCACCGTCGTCGCCCGACGGTGTCCCCTCGCTGCGCCAGCGTGCCGTCCCGCTCACCTTCCTGGACGCGATGTGGCTCCCGACCCCGCCCGTCGACCGGGTCTTCCTCTACCGCCTCGGCGCCGCCGACGACGACGTCGACGCCGTCCTGTCCCGGCTGGCTGACTCGCTGTCCCGGGTGCTCCACGTCTTCTACCCGCTCGCCGGCCGCCTCCGCCTCACTCCCGGCAAGACCAACCGGTACGAGCTCTTCTACCAGCCAGGCGACGCCGTCGCCTTCACCGTCGCCGAGCACGACGACGGCGTCGGTGTCGACGAGCTGGCCGCGGACGACCCGAGGGAGGTCGCCAAGATCGCCCCGCTCGCGCCGGAGCTCCCGGATGGCGGCGCGGTGCTGGCCGTGCAGGCTACCGTGCTGCCCCCCGCGCGCCGCGGCCTCGCCCTCGGCGTCACCGTGCACCACGCCGCCTGCGACGGCTCGAGCTCCACGCACTTCCTCCATACCTGGGCCGCCGCCTGCGCCGGCGCTGTGGTGCTGCCGAAGCCGCCCGTCATCGACCGCACGTTCATCCGCGAACGTGAGGACCTCTACGACATCATGGTCAATCGAACGAAGGAGGAGTCTGACAAGTTCAGCTCGCCCGACGTCGCCGACAACAAGCTCCTCGCCACTTTCACGCTGTCAGGAGAGATCCTTCAGAACATCAAGGATATAGTCGCCGCCCCCTCGGTGCACGTCCATCGTCGCGACGTTCGCCGTCATATGGCAGTGCCACATCCACGCCGCACTAGCAAGCGACGTCGAAGCAGAGAACAACCCTCGAAACCATGGCCGTGCCCACTTCGTCTTCCCCACCGATCACCGGGCGCGGATGGAACCCCGCGTCCCCGACAAGTACCTCGGCAACTGCGTCGGGCCATGCTTCGCCTCGGCGCCCAAGAAAGAGATCGCCGCCGCCGACGCGGAGGACGGCCTCTTCACGACCTGCGCCGCGATCGCCGCCGCCATCGACGAAGGAACGAGATACGATCCCGGCTACTGGGAGAGGTGCAGGGAGCACGTCAGAGGGATGAGCACGAGCGACGGCCCGCCGCTAGCGGTGGCCGGGTCGCCGAGGTTCCGCGTGTACGACGTGGACTTTGGGTTCGGGAGGCCGACGAAGGTGGACGTCGTGTCCGTGGCGAAGACCGGGGCGATCTCGGTGGCGGAGGGCCGCGGCGGCGGCATTGAGGTGGGCGTCGGTTTGCCGCCGGAGCGGATGGAGAGGTTCCGGAGGTGCTTCACTGATGCCGTCACGTGGCTATCGTCGCCATCGTCCAGTGACACGTGACACGTGGCGCGCGGCAGGCAGGCAGGCAGGCACGTGTCGCTTGGCTTTCGTGGGCTTCGATGGGCTGCTTCCGTCAGCTATCACGTGCGTGCCCTATGTGAGCCGTCGGATGGCTTGGACGATTGATAAGTGCTGAAGGCACGCTATATGCACATGCACCCCGGACGCTTTGCTCTTTTTTTTTTTAAGAGAATACCGTAGTATTGTATCGACGTATCCGTATCCCAATATCCATCCCTATTTAAAACATATATGGATTTTTCTCATCGTCGCAGATAAATTTGTAATGAAAAAAACAAATTAAACTACAGCTAGTTTAATCTTTCACATTCGCAGTATCAAAGAGCAGGCACGAACTATAGAAATGGATACACAGTAGTGAGGGTACATAAAGCCGACAAGCAAAGAGCGAGAGAGAGGATCGGAGTCAGCGAACACCGAACAGAGGACAGAGGGCAGAGTTGCGTCATCCACTCCGCCTGGATAAAGTGGCCGGCCGCACTTGGTACTCGCATGCATGCTCGCTGATTGGTTGGCTGGCAGCTTGCACGCTGGACCCGCATGACCACATGCATGCATGCCCTGCCCGTGTGGGATATGAAGATTTCTTCAGCTATAAAATAAAATGAAAATCAAGAAGCTATTTTTAAGCAATCATGAAATAATTCTCGTCTAGCTTATTCCCCCTTCTGCAAGATCGGAAGTCAACCAGTGGCTGCAGCTGCAGTAGGAGCGGAAGGTAAGATTAGCGGCTATGGCAAGAACAAGAAGAAAAAGAACAGCAGGTTCATAACCTGCGGTCCTGCGCGCGATCGATTTGCAGCAGCACCAAGGAAAGCTCGGCGTCGACCAGGGGAAGAGGCCGGCACCGGAGAAGCCGCGGCAGCACTGGCCGCACGTCGACCAGCTTGCTCCTCTCGCTGATGGCTCCCGATCGACTCCCGAGTCCCGAGTGGCCGATCCTGTCCCGATCACGGAGACTTCGCCGCGGCATTCTCGGCGTGCGTCGTTGTCGTTGAAGTGGACAACTCCGTGGTGACGGTGGGACACGTCGCCGACAGCCGCCTCCGGCGACGGCGACCACTGACACCACTAGCTAGCTTGTCGACGACCTCGCGACCATCGGCGCTAACATCGCTGCTATATGTCCTCCATCGCGGCGGTGCAGATGAAAATCTCCACCTTATAGCAGTGTCAGTCAGCGGTGCTCGACCCCAGCAGCCTCCTCCGTCTTCTCCTCCTGATGATGTTTTCGTCTAGCCCAACTCCCTCGCCGCCTAACATGCATAGCCGACGGAGCTCGTCGATCAACTCGCCCTCGCCTGCGAAGCCGGAAGCTGAGATTAGGATTAAGAATTCGGAATTAGGCAGGGCCCGACGGCCAAACAGTCACGGGTATAGATGGGCCAAAAGGTTCGGGGGCCGATCGATGGCCCAGCCCACGGCATGACCTTTTGGCCCGGCCCAGGCATGGCACGGCTAGAGTGCTGAATGGTCTATGCCGGCCTGGCCCGATAGTTGTGCCTGGGGACGGTGGGCTGGCCCGTTACGGCACGAAACACCAGAGATGTTATAGACTTATTCACCATATATATATATATATATATGACACGACCCAAAGAGGATGGAGGCATGATAGACTTATTCTAGGCATATACTCCCTCTGTTTCAAAATGTTTGACACCGTTGACTTTTTAGCATATGTTGGACCGTTCATCTTATTCAAAAAAAAATTGTGAAATATGTAAAACTATATATGTACATGAAAGTATATTTAATAATGAATCAAATGATATGAAAAAAATAAATAATTACTTAAATTTTTTGAATAAGACGAATGGTCAAACACGTACTAAAAAGTCAACGGTGTCAAACATTTTGAAACGGGGGGAGTATAAGACACAACCCAAAGGGCAGGGAGGCTAATAGACTTATTCCAGCCATAGGTAAGACAGGACCCAAAAAGGAGAGATACAAAATAGACTTATTTCAAAGATAAGCACGATAGATGTGCCTTCGGGCCGGCCCAGCACGGTCAGACTCTAACTAGGCTGTGCTTGGGCCATAGGTGGAGGCCGTGGGCGGGCATGGCCGTTTGGCGGGCCGTGCCGGGTCGTGCCTGGCCGAGCGGCCCACTTGGCCATCTATAGTTATGGGTAGCTTTGGACTTGTGTGCTAATTAAAGCCACAAAACGAGCGATGGAAAAAACAATGTGAACTGCATGAGTGTAGAAAAAGAATAAAAACAAAGGTGAGAGAAAATAAGGGTGTAGATTCTAAACTCTCTCGAGTAGTCGAGTGAAGATTCTCTGGTTATTTGCATGTCATCTAAATAGTTATAAAAAAAATAAAAAAGTGTACGACATGCGGGGCATATGCTATTAAAAAAAGTGTAGTGAACTAAACACATACGTTTTATAATGTAAGACTTTCTAACATTATAGATGTTAATGAATCTAGGCATATGTATATCTAATTTCATTAACATCTATACAAAAGTAGACAATGCTAGAAAGTCTTACATTATACCACGGAGGAAATACCTAATAAATTATGGCACCTAAGATTGTGGCGTGGTAAAGTGTGGTCAAACACCCCATATTACCAGACATCTAGACCTCAGACATTGCACATTCCCCATCAAAGTTCCAATTCAAAATTTGATGAGTTAACCGCTCTTTACACACATGCACCGTACACAATATTCCATTTGTACATTTAATATTTTATAGTTTCTACAGAAATTTATATCTACAAAATTTCCGAGAAAAATGATATTGCACAATTGCATAAACATTATATTTTACACAATTATAAACATAATGTTCGGTTTTGAGAAAAAAAGTACTTTTCATAAAAAAACACATGTCATAACATTTCTAAATTTATTTATTTGTGCTTTTGTGCACAAAAAATAACAATATTTCCAATAAAAACATAACAACACAAGGCAAGCTCCGCACCGACCGCACGACTGCCGGCATTGGATTTGTATCACTGGCTTCAGATCCGCACCGTGACACCTCGCCACCGCCGTAGTAAGGCACGCCGAGCTCCACCTAAATTCCGGCCACCATGCCTCGCCCCCTGCAAGAGTGAGGTCCGCGGGATATGATTTGGGGAAAGACGGAAGGAGAGAAAGAGAGAGTGAGGTGATAGGGATCCGGGAAGGAGGGATAAGAGAGAGAGTGGGCTCTATTTATGTAAAGTTAAATCGTATTCATACAATGGAACCCACCGTATGAGAGAAATTATTGCTTTTCCACATTAGGTGCATAAATCGTGATGCATTGACAGAGGACTGTGGGAAATGGCGGCCCGGTGGTATGTGGTGGACACAGGTGAGCAACGAGGTGTCAGCGGTGGCATGGAAGCCACGGGGATGGAGGAGAGTGGTGGGCCGGTAAGGGCAAAGCGAAGGTTCTGGTTAGAAGACAGGGGCTAGCGGTGGCGGATCCGACGGTAGGGAGGCACCGAAGACAGGGAAGCAGGCGGGGTGGGAGGACCTCGCCACCGTCAGCTTGGGGAAGGGGGAGGTGATGGAGGAGGCCAGCCAAGGGGCCTCGTCGGCGTCGTTAATGCCGCCCGGCCAACTGGTGAGACCGAGCGGTGGTGAAGAAGGTGGGGCAGATTTCTGATCACCTGACTCTTGCCCTCTCGTGTGCTGTGCGATGATGGCGGGGAGGGAGGAGAAGAGTAAGGTGTTAGGGTTGGAAGTAATGCTAACCCAACAGTCTAGAATTTGCCATATTTAGGAGAGTGTTTTCTATCAAATGTCAAATAAATAGTCCCATATACTCCCTCCGCCCCTAAATATTTAACGCCATTGACTTTTTAAAACATGTTTGACCGTTCGTCTTATTAAAAAACTATATGTATACTTTTATGTATTTAACAATGAATCAAATGATAGGAAAAAAATTAATAATTACATAAATTTTTTAAATAAGACGAACGGTCAAACATGTTTAAAAAGTCAACGGCGTTTCATATTTAGGGACGGAGGGAGTATTTAACAAACACTTCATAAATGGTCACAATAGGATACTAATCCATGTCAAATATATCCACCACAAACAATGAAGTTGATACAATTGAAAACTGAATTTTACAGTCTTACAGATTCAAATTTAAATTACACTAGTACGAAGTAGTATATAACTGGTATAGCGCTGACCAGCTATTGACAGCCACCTAGCTATGACTGGATCACGACGACAGCCACGCGACTTCATCGCGGAAGCACCTCCGGAACCTCTCCATCCGCTCCGGCGACAAAGCGATGCCTACCTCAATCTCAATGCCGCCGGAGCAGCCGCCACGGCCCTCCGCCACCGACATCGCGCCGGTCTTCGCCACGGACACGATCTCCACCTTCGCCGGACTCCCGAACCCAAAGTCGACGTCGTACACGCGGAACCTCGGTGACCCGGCCACCGACAACGGCCAGGTCGTCACCTCTGCCCTGTGCTCCCTGCACCTGTCCCAGTAGCCTTGATCATATCGCATTCCTTCGTCGACGGCGGCGGCGATCGCAGCGCAGGCCGCGAATAGGCCATCCGCGCCGGTTGCGGCGATGTCCATTCTGGGCGCCGACGCGAAGCACGTGCCGATGCAGTTCCCGAGGTACTTGTCCGGGATGTGGGGTTCCATCCGTGACCGGAGATCGGTGGCGAAGACGAGGTGGGCACGGCGGCCATGGTTCCGAGGCTCTGCTTCGACGTCGCCGCCCGCGCCTAGTGCGGCCCGGACATGGCACCGCCATATGACGGCGAACGTCGCGACGATGGACGTGCACCGCGGAGGCAGCACGCCGCGGCGCTGACCCTGTCCCTGATGCTCTGCAGGTTTTCCCTTGACAGCGTGAATGTGGTGAGGAGCTTGCTGTCGACGACGTCGGGGTCGGGCGAGTTGGTCGTCCTCGTCTTTACATGGTGGATATCTTCACGTTCAGGGATGGACGTGCGGTCGATGACGGGCGGCGGCGGCGCCTGAGCAGATGGCGGCCCAGGTGTGGAGGAAGTTCGTGGAGCTCGAGCCGTCGCAGGCGGCGTGGTGCACGGTGACGCCGAGGGCGAGGCCGCGCGGCGCCGCCGGCCGCAACAGCACGGTGGCCTGCACGGCCAGCACCGCGCCGCCATCCGGGAGCTCCGGCACGAGCGGCTCAATCCTGGCAACCTCCCTCGGGTCATCCGTGGCCAGCTCATCGACACCGACGCCGTGTGCTCGGCGACGGTGAAGGCGATGGCGTCGCCTGGCTGGTAGAAGAGCTCGTACCGGTTGGCCTTGCCGGGCGTGCGGCGGAGGCGGACGGTGAGCGGGTAGAAGACGTGGAGCGCGCGGGCTAGGGAGTCGACCAACCTGGACAGCGCAACGTCGACGTCACATGTGGCACCGCCTCCGCCGTCGCCGAGGCGGTAGAAGAAGACCCGCTCGACGGGTGGGGCGATGAGCCACATCGCGTCGAGGAAGGTGACACTAGAACGGATACCCTCATCTCAATCGGGCGGTAAGCCCCATCTCAATCGGGCACAGCGTCCGTCACAGGCTAGAAGTCACTGATGTGAAGAGTTATCTCAATCGGGCAAACGGCCGTCACGAATGAATATATCTCAATTGGGCCCTAAGTAAAGCCCGTCACCGATAGCTTTGACCCAGACAACCAGTCAAACTATAGCCTGTCACAGATGACCTATCTCTATCGGGTCACAACTAGCGCCCGTCACAGATGACTACTAACCTTTATCGGGCCTAAACTAGAGCCTGTCACAGATGATACTCATCTCAATCGGGCCTAAACTATAGCCCGTCATAGATGACTGATGACCTCAATCGGGCCTAAACTAGAGCCCGTCACAGATGACTGCTGACCTCAATCGGGCCTAAACTAGAGCCCGTCACAGATGACTAGTGACCTCAATCGGGCCTAAGCTAGAGCCCGTCACAGATGACCTCATCTCAGTCGGGCATTTAGTTATGGCCCGTCACAGATGATTATAATCCACAAAAAAAAATTTTGTTTTTTGGCTAGCCTCAGGCCTTTGCTAGCCATGCCCGCTGCAAAAATGACAGAAACAAACACAGATATCCAATATCCCCAGCTCCCCAGCATCACCCATTCATACATATGCATTAACATACACAGACATCAATATATTTCACACAACCACACATTCACAGCCATATCATATTTCACATCCATTCACATATTTCACATCCATTCAAATATTTATCATATTTCACCTGCAAAACCGAGTTAATTGGATCAAATATTTATTTAGCAAGTCTTAACATAAACATATGAAATATATACATAAATATAAGCATCACAGTTACATCACCACAGTTGCATAATAAGTGTTCATCATTGCCTAAACATAGAAGTTCAACATTGTTCATCATTTTAGTTTAAGCCTAAACATTCCTTTGGGGTTAATTATTTCGTGGAGGATGAAGCTGGCTATCTCCTCGCGAACCTCCTCAAAGCTGGTAGTCAGAGACTTGGTTATTGTGCCCTACATTGTCATAATTCCAGATTATGCCATCGATCATATATAAGTACTAAAATGTAGTTAGTCTATCACAATTGAGACCACCGACCTCAAACTCAGCCAAAGTCTTCACCTTTTCTCTATACAGAAGTCACATGTTGTGGCACACATGGAATCCGCACTGGTCACCTATTTGTTGCTTCACCGGGAAGTCTTTTTTGTGGATGAGGGTGTCATGTCCTGTCTTCCTGAGGCCTCCTCTTTGCACGTATTGGGCCCACGCTTCATCTATCGCTAGTTGAATTGGGGTCCAATCATATGCGTTCTTATCAATTCTAGAGTTCAGGTAATGACATGTACTCCATTTATGTGTTATGACCAGAAGGATCCAATAGGCACTGCGGCATTAATATAGTGAAAGTTAATTAAGTACTCAAGGAATGTGTCATGCTGTTGTGTATATTTAGTTAACACACTTACTATTGATTATAGGCACACATAATGTACTTCTTGTCTCGGCGGGACCACAATGTGTCGTAGATGTAGTTGACCATTCCTTGACGGTCATTCTGGAGATTTGTGACAGTGACCACTTGTGGATCAAGGAAGGCAACTTCCGGTGCATGCTTCTGACACCATTGCCAACTTAACCTACACACAGGATCAATGATCTTGTAAGCAAGTTAAATCGATTGTTATTACCAGAATGAGTTGGGCGACAATACTTACAAGGAGTAACACTTAAGGAGGCTTGTGTCCACCGCTCGGAGCCTGTAGAGGTCGAAAAGATCCTTGAAGTCGACCACGATATAATTTGTTGGACCAAGGAATGACTTTCCATCGTGCTGTCCAAGAATATCGGTAGCTTTACTTGGCTTCCTGGCGTTAGATTTCTCCATGTAGTATAAGTGAAGGTCCTTACAAGTGGTGCCCATTGCAGCAAGCACGTCATCTCCAACCAATGGCATGCCTAGTTGGAACTCCTGTGGAGCGACGTATTTCTTCTTGACCTCTTTGCCCTTAGTCTCTTCCTGGCCCTTGCCCAGATCTAGCTTTCTTGGAGCTAGAAGCGAGGCCTGCACCTTTCCTCCCCTTCCTCTCCCCTTTGCTTCGGGTTTATCGAGAGTAATTCTCTGAGGGGAAGAGTGTGCCTTCCTGCTCTTCTTCATCGGTGGGGGTTTATGAATCGCCTTGCTGTCGGCCTCCATTCGGTCCTCCCCAAAATCCGCGTCGTACTGCAACTGCACATCGTAAGATTGTGCATGACGATCTTGAGCAGGAGGGGCTGAAGGAGCAGAGGCGGGTCTCTTTGGTGGACGACCGCCTGGTGCAGTGGTTGGCCTCGCTGTAACCCTGATCTCAATGAGGTCCTTGGGCCATTGGATGAAGGTACCACGAGCATTTCCTAGTGAGAGGACCTCGTCGTTCGGTGGATACTTCAGAGGGAACAGCTCGTATTCGGGCTTCACCGAGTCAACTTGAACTTTTGCACAGTCGGCCCTGAGTTGCGCTCCATGCACTGTTGTCTCTGGGGTCGGCTTGTACGCAAGTCCCTCGGCTGCTAGAACAGTGAAGGTCGGCATCACCCTAACTGTGAGGGTGCAGCTCGTTGGTTCCTGCGATAGATTAATCAATTTTTTTAGAATACTATATATCATATGGATTCGTTACGTCTTTCATGTATTGAGTAAGTTCACGGTTACCGTTATGTGGTCGACGGCGCTGTCGATCGATGTTGGATTTTCCGCCAACTCAGTTGATGCGCAACTGCTGCATTTTTCGGTGGGACTTCCTAACTCTTTGTGCGCAGCAGCAGCGGCGGCCTGGGGGATCTGTTGCTCTTCTCGGATCTCTTGCCTAATCTTGGCCCTCATCGACTCGAGCTTTTCGTCGAATTCAGATGTCAGCTCAGCTCGTATCGACTCCCGGATCTTGGCTTCAAGGCGTGCATCTTTCTCCGCCTTGTTGGAAGTCCGCTTCTTGTACTGCCACGCGTAGTCTGGAAATCCATACTTCCAGGGAACAGAAGACCCAACGCCCCGTGTCCGTCCACGGTGTTCCTTGTTGCCCAACGCTTTCGTGAGGAGGTCGTCCTCGCGTCTTTGAGAGCAGGCCTCTTGCGAGGCTTGTTGCTCGGCAACCAACTCCTTCTGCATTACAACTTAGTGGGGTCAAATAAACTGCATGATGGGAAACAATGTGAACATCTAGTTTGATTAGACACTTACTATAGCTTCATATACTCGTTGATCTTCTGCATTTTGCATGAAGATTGTGCCATCATCATGTTTCTGGTACCTAGCCTTGGCCCAGTTCCTAGCCCGAGGGTGTGGGATATCGCCAAACACGAGCGGTGTGCACGATTCCTCCGCTTCTTCATCCTCACGCTGCCATTCCTCTTCCTTACCGGCATATCCGACGGTACTAAGCCGGTGCGGATGCTGGTTCCTGGTCTGGAGCAAGCGATATGCCTCGCTTCTAGCTCTGGACTCGGGGGTCGACTTCTTCGCATAGAATTCCTCCCATACCTGTTCCGTGATCCAAGGAAATTTCTCTCTTGGATCTGGATTTGCCGGGTTGTAAACGAACTCGCCGACTAGCTTAGTCTTGAAGTTCTTCCGAGCAGTGCCCATAACCTTGAAAGCAGCCCGCCTGATACGGTCCTCATGCTCCGCAGGATAATCAAAGCTCTCCTTGAACGTTAGCCAAGCAATGTCCTTCTCTGCGGCCGACACGAGCTTGAAGTCGTCTTGCAGAATACTGAATTTCTGCCTCCCTATGACCTCGCAGATAGACCTAAATCGGCTCAATATTTTCCTTGGAGATGTCGGCAACCCTACGGCGTCCACCACTGTTATGCGGAACCGTTCCTTAGGAATTTTATTCCCTGTCCTAGGAGTACGTGCCCTTGAGGACCCACTAGTTGTTGTCGACATTGGTTCGCCTTGCTGAGACATTGTCTACTTTTTTTCCAAAAAAACACAATTGAGTGCTACAATCTATTACAATCTATTTACCACATTTCACAATAATTTCATTAATGCACCACATTTCATCCCAACATAAATAAACCACATTTCATCCCAACATGAATAAACCACATTTCATCCCAACATGAATAAACCACATTTCATCCCAACATAAATAAACCACATTTCATCCCAACATGAACCATATTGCATATAAATAAAGTTAAATGAACCACATTTCATCAATCACTACAATCATCTATCACAACATGAATAAATGCACCACATTTCATCCCAACATCGACATGTCTCACTCACAGTTCAATCACATATGATCCACATCCACATTTCAATGACATGTCATTCACAGTTAGCAGAGGGCGGCGCGATGGAGGACTCACCTGAGGATGGCCGATGGGGCTCGGTGGCGGCGGCGCCCGGGCTCGGTGGAGGGCGGCGCTGGTCGGTGGAGACGCCGATCGGGTAGGTCGGCACCAGGCAGGCGGCGTCGTGCTCGGTGAGGGTCGGCGACGTGGGTCGGTGAGGACGCGGGCGGCGACGACGAGGAAGGCCAACACCGGTCCGGTCGGTGTAAAGGCTCGGTGGCGGCGGCGGCGGGCTCGGGGGGGGGGGGGGGTCGTCGGTGAGGAGGCTCGGTGGCGGAGGTCCGAATGGAGGGCCGAGGAGGCTCAGTGGTGACGGCGGCAGGCTTGGCGAGGGAGGACGATTGCGGCGGCGGCGGGCTCGGTGGCGACGGCGGCGGGCTTGGTGAGGGAGGATGACAGCAACGCTAGGGTTCTAAGGAGGTGGGAAACTGTAGCGGGACTTAGAAAAATTTTCGATCCGATCTGAGAAACCCTAGTTATATTAGAGTGATGAGTCATCTCAATCGGGCTTTGCCGTAGAGCCCGTCAGAGATGACTCATCGGTGACGGGCTCCATACTAATGCCCGATTGAGATGACATTCAGGCCCGTCACGGATGACTCATCCGTGACGGGCCCTAAGATAATGCCCGATAGAGATCGATTAATCTCTATCGGGCTTGAACTAAGGCCCGTCACCGATGACTATTTTTCCATTTCCCAGATAAGTCTTTATATTTGTGAGTACAAAATATATAGCTGCTGTATAATAATTTATTTTATTAGTCATAACACATTTTTGGATAGTAAATGATTTCAAATCGAAATATGGTCAACAACAAAATTGATCCTCTCATCAAGATCTACAACTTTTATTTTGGTCATTTGTCTATATAACTTTGTTTCCAACAGCTTGAAATTGATTTTGACAATATGACAAATGTAAACAGCATTTGTAAATATTACATGACTGTAGATCAAGGCGCGCGTTCAACCCGTCCTTTGTCTTCCCGAGAATATTCAACATCAGGCCAACCAAACTCTCACACACATTCTTTTCTACATGCATGAGATCAATGCAATGATGGACATCAAGATCTTTCCAGTAAGGTAGCCGCCAAAATATGGATTTTTTCTTCCACATACCCTTCTCCTTTGTCTTGTTACGTTTACTTTTCTTCCCAAACTCATTGCTTATGTCCTTGACCATATTGTGGACCTCATCTCCGGACAAATCTTTGGGAGCAGGCTGAAGTTCTCTCTTACCATTAAAAATTTTCTTCTTTCTTCTAAATGTGTGACGTAGCGGGAGCCACCTCCGGTGACCCATGTATACCATCTTTCGTGATTTCTTCAGCCACCGGCTTTGTGTATGTTCCTTGCAATCGGAGCATGCCTTCTTTCCTTTTATAGTTTGTCCGGAAATATTACCGAGTGTAGGGTAGTCATTAATGGTGCAGAACAATAGAACTCTTAGCTTGAAGTTCTCCTGACCATATGTATCCCAAGTTTCCACACCTTCTTTCCAAAGAATCTCCAGATCGTCGATAATAGGCTCCAGGAATACATCGATATCATTGCCGGGTTGCCTTGGACCTTGGATTAACAAGCATAACATAATATATTTCCGTTTAAAGCATAACCATGGCGGGAGGTTATAGTTCGCAATAAGAACTAGCCAAGTGCTGTGAGTACTACTCATGTCACCGAAAGGATTCATGCCATCCGTACAAAGACATATCCTCATGTTTCTAGGGTCGGCAGCAAAGTCTTTGTGTTTTCGATCTATATTCCTTCATTCAATCGAATCCGCTGGGTGTCTAAGCATACCATCATTCCTTCTTTCCGTGGCGTGCCAACGTACTAACTTCGCTTCGTTCGGGTTGGCAAAGATTCTCTTGAAACGATCAATGATAGGTAGATACCACACAACCTTTGCCGGACCACCCCTCTTTGACTTATTTCCTTCGTCAGCACTTTTCTTTCGCTTGTATCGAGAAGCCTTGCAGACAGGAAAGCATCCAAGTCCGCATATTGCTTGTGGTACAATATGCAGTCGTTGGGACAAGCGTGAATTCTACGGACCTCTAACCCCAGTGGACACAGAACCTGCTTTGCTTCGTATGTCGTCTCGGGCAATGTATTCTCAACAGGAAGCATAGCCTTCAAAATTCCTAAAAGATCTGTGAAACTCTTGTCTGTCCATCCACTACTTGCCTTCAGCTTCATTAGGTCCAAGGTAATTGACAACTTAGTGTGTTTTGCTTTGCATCCAGCGTACAAAGGCGTCTCGGAATCACTTACCAACCTGCTGAATTTCATTCCATCTCTCTCATTCTAGGCTAGGTCCTCAACGTCATGTAACATGTCTTGCAGCAGATCGTGATCCACATCAACCATTTCACCGCCCAATGGAGAAGGTATAAACATGTCATGCTCATTTTCATCTTCCTGATTATGCACACCACTTCTGTCTGCTGCTGCTCCACTTCCTGATTATTGCTCTCCATGCTTCACCCAACATGTATAGCCCTCCATGAATCCTCGTTGTATCAGATGACCGTGTATGTCCTCTCCGCTATCAAACATATTCTCGTTCTTGCAATCTGCACATGGACAACACATGTAATCACTGTTTCTTCTTATCCGATTCTCCTCCGCGGCGTTCATAAAATTTATTACGCCCTTTCGGTACTATGTAGAATGACGTTTCAAATTTTTGGCATACATCCAACTTCGATCGATTGCTAAAAAAAAACAAATTAGAGACACATATTATAAGATCAGTATTGCAAAAGTAAAAGTAAGACGTGATGAAATTGCTCAATTAATGATTTATATTACTCACTTGATTGATCCATTTTGATCACTTTTGGGAATTTAATTTCTGTTTTCCTTGGAAAAAGGACAAAAAATCGCCCCCTATAGCCTCCCACCAAAATAGTGAACAGTGGGATACAGTTACACTAGGTGGTTGGGGGTATTTATACTATGCAACAAATATCTGTAACGGCTCTAAAACAATCAACCGTGACGGGCATACAAGTACTCTCTATCGGGCCTTAATAAAAGGCCGTCAAAAAAGAGTGTCATCGGGTCATCTGTGACGGGCTTCTTTTAGGGCCCGATTAAGATATGGAACCCTCATCTCAATCGGGCCTCAACTATAGCCCGTCACAGATAAGTGTCATCCGTGACGGGCTTTAGTTTTATGCCGATATACCATAGCTGTGCGACCATATCTCAATCAGGCGAAACTTCGGCCTGATTGAGATTACTTCCTTGTGACGGCCCGCAAATTCCATTCTTGTTATGGGCCGTTACAGATGGAAGGATCTGTACTAGTGTGAGCGGCAGAGTGGCCTCCGGCTGCGGGTTGCAGCCGGCACCGGCCGCAGGCGACGACGGCGCGACGCGAGCGGTGCGCACGACGCGGAAGCTGCCGCCGTGAGCTGGTGGCGACGCCATTGCAGTACGTCGGGCGCGGCGCGCGTGTCGGCTGATCGAGGTCTCTGGATTCTGGATGGCTAGCGACGTCATGTGCGCGCGTGGGCGATAACAAAAACTATCATAAAAGTCACTTCAAATTTGACATTTCACCCCACAAATTATTTTGTTGCAAATCATCATCTCTACTCGGTTTTGTTTTGAAAAACCACCCCAGTGCACATGTGTTTATCCAAATCAATATGTCTTTATAAATTGCAAGCCATCAATATGGTTCTTATCAAAATTTACCTTTAGGAGTATAGACTTTAACACTTTTTGTGAGATTTGATAAATAGAATTATTGATGAGAGTTTAAACGTTGTTTCTCTATATGCAGAAAAAGATTTCAGTGACACATAAAAAATAAATCTAATGCAAACATCAGAAATTTTTTTTGAAGCGGCTAGCTTAACCTACGGTGGCTCTATATCAGCGATAACGGGGTGATTCGGTTAAGCATTTACGCTGGGTGTTAAATATTTACAGTAAAATAACTTATGAAATCGAATATCAAACTCAAGTGATTTTTAGAATGATTTCTATTATTTCCCATAATTTATACTAAGGAGCTTTAGTTCAATTGTGACAGGACCTCCGCTTTTTCTTATTATCCTCCAGGGCTCATATATGCTTGCGCAGACGAAACTTGTCTTGTGTTAGATGGTTGAAAGTAATATATTCAGGAGAGCCAACCAGACTAGAGACAACACATCAAGCAACACAACTAAAAAATTAGCGCGCCTCTAACGTGTTCACTACTTAAATCCTGCGTATCAGCTTATGGCCTTTTTTATATACAGGTTGGTGAATGATTAATTGTTTTAAAAAATATAATGAAAAAAATTCAGCATGTAACAAACTGATCAAATCACCCCCAGATCATGCAATCAACTACTCCTCCGTCACAAAATATAAAACCTATGACCTAATTGGACATTTCCTACTATGATTTTTTGTGGCCGTCGTGCTTTGTTCTTTTAACACATGGGCTGTGAAGCCCACAGCATTCCTGGGCTGTAGTCATGTATGCATGGCATGGGCCCATGCCTCGCTTCACATGATGGGCACTGAGAGAACGGGAGATCGAGAGCATTAGTTTCTTCAGTAAAAACGTATTCTGAATAAACCGAACAGATTTTGTTCGGTATTTTTTCCTTGATTTTTATTTTACTAGCAAAATGCCCTTGCATTGCCACTGGTGAGGATAAAGAATCAATCACAAGAAACAAGATAGTGATATGGTGAATTTGACTATTTGGCAGAGACAACATATTTAGAGTCAGAGACAATATAATTAGGGTTGATTGAGTACAAATCCTTGAACATTTTGTGTAAAGATTCCTTTGGTTAACTGAAGTTTCCGTTATTTTTGGACAAATGGTTTATCTGATACGATTGTGAAGCTGCAGAAAAGGCAAACATTTACGGTATGAGGTCATGCATCTGAGGTATCCGGATTAAACCTAGGCAAAACTTGCTACAGGATACTGAAAAAATATGTAATTGGCTAGGAGACACCGTAAAAACGTTACACGGCTGATGGACACTCCAAAAAAGACACCGGAGACAATATTTTATAATTTCCGGGTCAAAAGAGGTGATAATTTTTTGCAAATGGTGAGATTGCCCCTGCCATGGAACGCTGCCGCCGCCTCACACAAGGCCACCTCCTGCTCGCGCTCCAAGCCACCGCCGTGGCCTCCACCGGTCTGCACGCGGCTGCTTCCTGCTCGTGCTCCACGTTGTCGCCGTGGCCACCGCTGGCCCTGCATGTGGCCGCCTCCTGCTTGATGGGCGACGCATCGATCCATCATGGTGGGTGAAGACGGAGGCTATCACTTCTTGGCGTCGGCAGCTTCGAGAACTCTCCCTCATGCCGCCTCCAGCTTGCGCTCCTCCACTGCAATCTCCTCCTCCTCCTGCCGGAATCATCCGCCCACACCGACCTCTTCGACCCCATCCTCTCTGCGGTCGAGTGCGCCTCTGCGGCAGCGCTGGGCTTCTCTGTGCCGTGCCAGGTGTCAATGACGGTTGCTGCCACCGCGCCGACGAGCCCACCCTCTTCTACATGCCACACTACGAGGCGTCGCTCTACGATGCCTTCTTTGCCGTCAACTGGGAGCCACCCTTGCTGCTCCGCCATGTTTGCGTGCTGGGTAACAACTTCCACAACTACGTGATCCAGGCGGAGGAGAACAGATCAGGCCCCGCCGCCAAGGCCAAGCTCATCCTCACGGCATTGCAGTTCTCGGGTAGGGGAAGATGGCACCAGGGGCAATCTCGCCATTTGAAAAAAATATCACCTCTTTTGGCCCGTAATTATAAAATATTGTCTTCTGTGTCTTATAGCCAATTACATAATTTTTGGAGTGTCCATCAGTCGTGTCACATTTTTGCTGTGTCTCCTAGCCAATTACACATTCTTTGATTGTACTGTAGCAAATTTTGCCTTGAAACAAAGGAAAAACATAGAAATTTCAAAGGATTAATACCCTACAGGAAATAATCCTACGAAACCCCTTGAAGGGGTTTCAATGGATTGATTCATATCAATTCCTTTTAAATTCATATGGAATAGATTATTGTAGACGAATTTTAAAGGAAAATAAGCATGAGGTTTTACCTAATGTTTTATTTTTCCCGTATGTTGAATTCCTACGTTTTTATGTGTGACTATCAAACGACAGTTTTTCTATGTTTTCAAATTGAGGAATTCAATGAACATGATATTATATTCTTATGTTTTTCTAGTCTTACGTTTTGACAAATGACAATCCTATGTTTTAAGGGTTAATTTGCTCCGTGCCATTGCAAATTTGTCTACTCAGATAAATATCACTACAATTTATCTATTTATAGCCGTGCCACTCAAATTTTACAAAATTAAAATCATACCATTGCCGTCACGTTTTCTATCTTCTCCTCCATCTAAGCATTGGGTTCACTCATCAGTTTTATATTCTTCCTCCGTCCTCCCCTCTTCTCTTCCTATCTGTCCACCACTTCTCAACCTTCTCTCCACCAATCCATCTCTCCCCGTGCCGGAGTGCGCAGCTAATGGCAGCCACCGCCCAACCGTGCTCACGCGTGGGAGCAGAGGGCTCCTCGACAAGCCATCTCGAGAGGCTGGACTCCAGGTTGCCCACGAGCATGGTGTCGCGCCAAGGCTCTCAGAGATGGGCAAAAAGAGAAGAGGGGAGGATGAAAGAAGATGATGAATTTGATGGCTGGACCTCACGTGCAAATGGGAAAGAAGATGAAAAACGTGACGTGACAGCGATAGTATGGTTTCAATTTTATAAAATTTAAGTGGCACGGCTACATATAGCAAATTGTAATGACATTTATCTGTATAAACACATTTATTATGGTATGAATCAAATTAACCCATTTATTATGGTATGAATCAAATTAACCCATGTTTTGAAGGTCCTTGGGAAAGAACGAGATCGCAAAAATTATCAGCCTGCTACGTATACACTATATACAGCACATGTTTTGGTATGGTGTTCATCTAGACTGAAACAATAATGTGCGATTTTACCAATGTGCGGAGAAATGCTTATATGTGACGTTAAAACAGTACTTAGGGAAAAATGCTAATTATTGACCGTATAAAACTGCAATATATCAACAGTGAACGAACCATTAATTACATAACTAATTGATGTCCTAGACGTTGCTTCGGAATGAATGGAAAATATATGTTGCATATTATACTAGTAAAAATGATGGGAAGATATATGTTGAAATATTAAGAAAATAACGTGTGGAGGATGATTAAAAATGCTCGTATGCATGCTAAACTCTAGATTATAATAACGTAGATGATCTCCCGTGTTTTGTTGCAGGATATATGTTATATATTGGAGAAATAATAAAATGATTTGGATTGAAACATTATGAAAATGATTTGAGAACGATGATGTAGCATATGTATGCTAGATTTAGAATGAAATAAATTTTAGATATAATTACTATATCCTTACATATTGAGCTTCGTGTGTCTAATGGGTTGATGTGTCATGCTTGCATGTAAGTTTTAGGAGTGCTAATAAATACTATGCTTGTATGTTGAATTTTAGATGTTTAGTTGATATTAGATTGATAGAAAGAAGGGATTATGAATGATATGTTATTCTTGCATAAGCTTTAATATGCAGTGGAATAATACTCCCTCCGTCCTAAGAGAGTATTGTCCAGGGTAAAAAGACGTGTTCTCTTCTCAGGGTGTATGGCACTGCTAAAAAATTTGACTTTAGAGGTAACCAAAATCAATTTTTGCTGGCAATCATGATGACCGCCTGCGACTGAACGCCTATGACAGTCCATGATTTGTAAGCGAATATGGTCCGCTTGGGAAAATCGATTGTAATAGATGAAAACCTTAACCACCTGTACGGAGGATTTCCGGAGAAAAACAAAACAATATTCAAATTCTTGAATCGTTCGTGCAAGAAACGTTCTAGATCGGCATCAATATCATCCAAATTTTTTTTAGAGAAAAGGTCAGAGACTCGGCTTTTTACTGAAAGCCACATCGAAGTGTTCAGCTGGGGTTGCCAGCGACAAAGAGGAGTTCAAGAAAATACAGACCAGGAACAGCAACCAGACTGGCGAACAAGTAGCGAACGATCTAGATTCCAGCCGAAACTCTAAGCTGACAACGACATGAGCCAGGGAAACATCTACCTGGGAAACAAAAACTCTAACGACTAAGCAACAGAACGATAGAATTTTAACCCACACCCATTCTTGGAGATCTTAGACTAGTCGACACCATCTTGATCCTGTACTCCAGCCTTCAGGACGAAAGAGCTTCTTCCACTGCAGCAAATTTGCAACAATTTGAAAAGTTAGAGACAGGGGGAAATACAACAATTTATCTCTAAACACCATATTATTTTTGGTTAGCCACAAATTCCAGCACACAGCAGCAAGTAGGCTAAGATGCAATCTAATCGAAGTAGGGGAATTATCACTGTCACAAAGCAAAAAGAACTCGTCCAAACTCCTAGGAATAACGTTCCAGCCTAAGCCATCTCTGCAAATACACCAGATAAGTCTAGCCATAACGCAATTAAACAAGATGTGATTGGTAGTTTCCAAATGTCCACAAAGCTGACAGAACTCTGAATCATTCCAGCCTCTTTTTTTTTTAAGTTGTTCCGCAGACTGAATTCTATCTCTAATGGCTAGCCAGAGAAAGTGTTTAATCTTCATGGGAAAGGGGCTTTTCCACATCTCAGTATTCACCTCTCTTATACCCCTAAAGGTCAGGGTCCTGTACATAGATTTGGTGGTATATTTCTTGTTAGTAGCTAGGCCCCAAAGTAAAGTGTCAGGAACAGGGGAAGTCTCCAGATTATCAATTACTTTCTTGAGTTCCTCCCATTCAGTTATTTCAGCTGGACCAAAAGATCTTCTGAAAGAGAGACAATCAGTGCCCTCACTAGCAATCTATTAGACAGCCACCTCTTGTTGGTTACAGATAGCAAATAAGGATGGAAATCTAATTTTTAGAGAGCAATTGTCCACCCAAGTATCTTTCCAAAAATAGATATGTGAGCCCTCACCAACTTTCCATTCAGCACCCAAAATCACCCATTTTCTAATATTAAGCAAACCTCTCCAAAATTGGGAGCCAACACCATTTTTCACCTGGAACACACCTCCTTCTTGTAAGTATTTCCTCTTTAACACCTCTAAACACAAGCTCAATATCATCCAAATCAAAATATAAATTCATGCAGATGGGACAACAGCTCATGAGAACCATCAAAACACGGCGGCCTCCGACAGCATCCAGATCGTGATCGTCGTGGTCATCATCTCCCTCATTGCAACTGCCTCCGTCACTCCCCCGAGCACAGCCGCCACAGCTCTCCCGAGCTACCATCGCCCAAGCGCAGGAGACGACCAGGCACAACGGCCTGTATCCACCCGATGGTGTCATCATGGACTCAAGGTCGACCTTGCCGAGCAGTAACCCTACAGCTGTTGGATCCGGCACCCTCAACGCTTGCCTCCACCAGATCCAACGCTCACCGGCCCCGTCACTGCTGTATCCTATGTTAGAGAAAATGGATTAGGCCTAATTTATTCCTAATGAATTTTATAGGCCCACAATTAATGTTAAGAGATTAATGTCACCTTAAAAATTTATGTGGAAGGTTTCAACTTAACTAGGTTGCTATTGGAGAGCACTTGTTAACCGGTAGAGGTGGTAGTGGGACTACCACATGCGCACCGAGCCGGCTGGGGAATCAAATCATTCCCGGATTGATTGATTCCGTTATTACTCCAATAACAGAGACACACTATGCAAACCCATCACCGGATGAACGAATCAATCCCGGATTGATTCCACCTCTCTTCGCGCACCGGCTCCTCCTCGGTGTCTACATCTTTTCTTCTTCTGTTCCTGCGCTGCACCTCTGCTTCCCCGGTTCAAAGCACTTGCATGAACAAGTGTTTAGGATAAACAGGTCTCCCGAACTCAGCTCGCTTGAGTACCTACATGGGTATGCGGGCGTTTAAGTTTTTGGGGAGCGCTTCCTAGCGCAACTGCTCTGCTGCATCGGTTCTGCACGGCGTCGTCTTCTTCGTCTACTTCCTCTACATCGCTATGTCTACTGGAGGAGGTAATGGTAGAGGCATTGGTAGTAACGACGCTCCTAGAGGTGGCGGCAATGGCGCTCCTGGAGGCAACGTCACTGGAGAAGGCGAGAACGTCAACATCAACGGAGGCAACAACACCATCAATGCATTATCCAGTACCGAAGCGTTATCCGGGTATGTTACATTTTTAACTATTGTGTGTTAAACATGTGTTTCTCTATGATGCTTTTCTAGTCATTAGCATGTTCATGTTTAGCACTTTTTCTAGATCAATTCCTGCTACACATGTCATGTTTATTGTCTTAATTTTTAGGATTAAAATATGACTATATTTTCCACGTGCTCCACCTTCTCTGTTTCACTGTCATCGCTGCCCTCATGTCGATGTTGAGCTGGAGCCGGAATGCCGGATCCACCACGTCCCCGGTGTGGGAGGACACATCGAGAAGTGGGGGCTGGTGAGTGGTAACTAGGAGATAGGTTCATTAATTTTTTTTTCAAAGTGGCCTCCTCTTTTCCAGGTGGTTGGTTAGGTTAGGGCAAGTACTATGGGCATCCAAGCACAAACCTCAAGATGCCACATAGGACTATATAGTGAGGTGGAGGAGAGAAGAAAGATGAGAGAGAAATAGTCACATCTCATGCAAGGGGCAACCCCTACACAAACTTTAATAAACATGTGAGAGTGTTAGAGATATTGGGGATTGTGTGGTAGAGGCAACCTATTATACATGTCACCTCTTAATTTAATTATGTATATCATGTATAAAATTGGATGTGATGGTCACCTCTACTATAAAACTTGCCCTTAGGAGGTCCACTCGTAAAATAGAATTATTTTTCTGGCTGTGGCCTCCTAAACCGACAATCTGTAAAAATTAATTCTCATACAGTTGTGACCACATACTCCCAGTATGCTTTTGTCTGTGTTTAGTTCTTGAAAAAAGTTGAAAGTTTGGGGAAAGTTGGTAGTTTGGAAAAAAAGTTGAGAGTTTATATGTGTAGGAAAATTTTAGATGTGATGTGATGTGATGGAAAGTTAGAAATTGGGGGTGAACTAAACACGGCCTTTGTTAAGTCCATCGTTGAGAATAAAATGGAGTGTCATGAAAAATGTATTTTTTTATAGTAGTGTGTGAGATGTAGGCATTGACTGCTTGGAGCCATCATAAAGACAAGAGGTAGTTGGGACTTGGGAAAGACAAGAGGTAGTTGGGACTTGGGACTAGTGTGAGAGATGTGACCAATTTTTGTATTTTGAGTTTTAAGTGACAGTGGATTCAAACTATATATCTCAGAGAGATATAGATAAGTACTAATCTACAACAATCTATTATTACAAACAATTATAGCCACAATGAAAAAAATTATTTATATACATGATAAGAGATATATTTTTCGACGTGATAGTTAAGTGGCTGCAAGTAGCTAGGGCGAATCAATATACAAGGGGAGTATGCTTTATTTTATAATTTTCTGCCCCTTGTAATATCTTTATCAATTTAAGTTGAACAGTTAGTGATTTTTCTAGATATCTACTCCCTCCGTCCTATAAAAAACCAACTTAGTACTGGATGTGACACATCCTAGTACTACGAATCTGAATATACATTTGTCTAGTTTTATTATACTATAATGTGCCACATTTCGTTCTAGATTCGTCATTTCGTTCTAGATTCGTTTTTTGGGACGGATTATACCGTTGAACTATTGAGTGAGTATAAATTATCTCCATATACCGAAAACCAGAAATATTTCACCCTGAGCTATTAATACTAGACGAATTACCTCCCTAAGACAAACCAGAGTGGTTTTGGTTCTACAAGGCAGTCCAGTCATCAGTTTTTTTATCAACGAGCCCACCTGTCAGCTCTCACCCTCTATCTTTTCCCCCTCCTCTCTATATCTCTCTTTCCCAAATCATCTCTCTTCTCCCTCCCCTCACCTCCATCTCTCTCTATCACTAAATGGGGAGTGCCGGACGGCGGCGAGTTAGGGGCGGAGCGATGTGACAACAACGAGGGTGGACGGCAGGACGGCAACTGGCGAGGACAGTGGGACAGCGGCGGGGGTGGACGCAGTTCGGGGCGGCGCGATGGCGATGGCGGAGGCCGCTTAGGGCATCGAGGATAGCGGTGGATGGTGTTGGGCGAGGGCAGCGGGACGACAGAGGGGGCAGAGGCAGCTCGGGGTGGCGGGCGGTAGCGAAGGCCGCTTGGGCGCTGAGGGCAGCAGCAAATGGCGGCAAGCGAGGGCGGGGGTACGGCGGGGAGGGGGGTATGGAGGCAGCTCGGGGTGGGCAGGATGGTGGCGGGAGGTAGCGAAGGCTACTCGGGGAGGGCGGATGGCGGCGCGGTGGCGGCGTGGCTAAGGCAACTTGGGGCGGCAAGTGAGCGCCGTCAGGATGGTGCAGTGCTGCCGGCACGTGCCTCATCCTCGTCGTTGGCATCCGTGCGCGCGAGAGAGAGGTGTGAGAGGGGAAAGAGAGAGAGGTGAGAGATCTGACGGGTGGGCCCCATCGATTATTTGATAAAAGAATTGTTGACTGAACTACCACGTAGGACCAAAACCGCTCTCAAAGCTATTTGAGGGGGGTTTTCATCCAATATTAATAGTTGAGGGTGAAAGTTATCTTATTTTTGAGTTTAAGGGGTAATTCGTACTCACCTAATAACTTAGGGGCATAATTCGAGTATGGACCAGTGAAGTGAAGTCACTCGCGGAGATGCAAGTATTATAGGAGTAGAAGCAAAGCTCGATCGCTCTGCAGCTAGCCACGAGCACACAACCCTGACCTGTTCTGCGGCGAGACCATGGCGTCGCAACCGGCCGCTCACGCCGCTGGCCTCCGCGTCCTCCGCACAACGCGCGTCGCGCCAGCGCCGCCCGCCGGCGAGCCCTCGCTGCCCGAGCGAGCCCTGCCTCTCATCTTCATGGACGCGGGGTGGCTCCACGCCCAGCCCGTCGAGCGCGTCTTCTTCTACCGCCTCGGCCCCTGCGACGACGACGATGTCGACGCTGTGCTGTCCCGGATGGAGGAGTCGCTACCCCGGGCGATCCACGCCTTCTACCCGCTCGCCGGCCGCGTCCGCCCAACGCCCGGCGAGACCAACCGGTACGAGCTCCTCTACCAGCCCGGCGACGGCGTGGCGTTCACTGTCGCCGAGCACGACGGCGTCGGAGTCGGCGTCGACGAGCTCGCCACGGACGAGCCGAGGGAGCTCGCCAAGATCGCGTCGTTCGTCCCGGAGCTTCCCGAGGGCGGCGCGGTGCTCGCGCTGCAGGTGACCGTGCTGCCGCCCAACCGCCGTGGTCTCGCTGTCGGCATCATCGTCCACCACTCCGCCTGCGACGGGGTGGGCTCGACGCACTTCCTCCACACCTGGGCCGCTGCCTGCGCCGGCGACCGGATGCTCCCAGAGCCGCCTGTGATCGACCGCACGCTCATCCGTGACCTACCGAACATGCACGACGAGATCACCTCATCCACGAACGAAGCCAAAGATCTGTTCAAAGCGCCCGACGCCGGCAAGCTCCTCGACGTCCTCGCCACTTTCACCCTGTCCAAAGAGCTCCTGCAGGGCGTCAAGGACGCCGTCGCCAGCGAGGCCGCACGTCGCGGCGTGCCGCCGCCTCGGTGCACGTCCCACGTGGCCATGTACGGCCTCATGTGGCACTGCTACCGCCGGGCCAGACGGGACGACGGCGGCCGTGCCGCCGCCGCCGCCCATTTCATCTTCGCCGTCGACCACCGGTCGCGGCTGGTGCCCCGCGTCCCCGACAACTACCTCGGCAACTGCGTCGGCCCGGGCTTCGCCTCGGCGCCCGAGGAGGAGCTCGCCGTCGCCGACGCCGCGGGCGGCGTCTTCACGGCCTGCGCCACGGTCGCCGCCGCCATCGACGAGGCGGTGCGCGGCGAGCTCGCGTACTGGGAGGGGTGGACGGAGCGCGTCGTGGAGGCGTGCAGGGACGACGCGCCGTTCTCTGTGGCCGGGTCGACGAGGTTCCGCGTGTACGACGTCGACTTCGGGTTCGGGAGGCCGGCGAAGGTGGAGATCGTGTCCGTGGCGAAGACCGGCGCGGTGTCGGTGGCGGAGGATCGTTCCGGCGCCGGCGGCATCGAGGTTGGCATAGCTCTGCCGCCGGAGCGCATGGACAGGTTCCGGAGATGCCTCGCCGACGCCATTGCTTGGCTTTCCTCGTCTTCCCAATGCAACTATCGTGGGAAAACTGCAGTACGTGGAGTAGATTTCATCAGAGATTCGGTTTTCATGTCTGTTTGCTGGCTTATACTCTCTCTCTCTAAAAAATAATAATAATAAACCCTAGGGATGGATCGGCACATGTACTTAGATTCATTCGATCAATTCTTTTTTAAGGACGGAAGGAGTAAGTCGAAATAAAATTTAAAACTTTTTAATTTAATTTTAGTGATTGTATTTTCATCCCTTCTGGAGTACTTTTAAACTGCTGGTAATAATTATTTACATAAAAATTATTTTTGCTGCCTTGTTAATTTTTTTATAGCTTATTTTGTTGCTCAACCGATCAGACAATTTTGAATGGCATTTCATTTGAAAGTGGATTTTAAACTCTCAAGGGGATGTCTTTTCATTGTTTGCATGACACTTAGAATAGTTATAAAATTATTATAAAAATTGAGAAGATGTATTAACATGAGATATATCGCTTTAGAAACATGTAAGGTAAAATTCTACTTTTATAAGTTGCAATAAGAAAAAATAAATTAAAGATAGTTAACGTATATTCAGAGTCAATTTTTTTTTGCAACGTGTTAAAGTGAGAAATTTAACTTGCATGTCTGTAGAGGGATCTAACACATATTAATCTATATTATTAATTTCTTTTTCAAATTTTTCATAGTCATTTGAGTGACATACAACAATGAGTGGATGTCACCTTGAGAGTTTAGAATAGTATCACTATTTTATTTGTCCTAGGATGTGTTCTTAACTCAAGGTTCCCAACATCAATTCTCTCATTACCCACACGCACGAATCCTGAACTACTAAACATAATGTTTATTTAAAAAAATTCTTTAGAAAAAGATGCTGTAAAAAATCATATCAATTTAATTTTTAAACTATTGTGTTAATACTTAATTAATTATGTATTATTTTGTCATTTTGTTTTACGTGTGAAGGGGAGAGATTTCCAAACCAATCCAAATGGACACACCCTAAATGTAAAGAAGTGAGTTTCGTGTTGGGATTTTACTCCAGCATAGCTCAAGCTACTCCCTTCGTTCGGATTAGATACATATAACAAATTTGGATAAGTTTGTTTAAATTGTTGTACTAAAATATATTCCATCCCGTTCTAACTTGTAATATTTTGAGACAGGACTAGTACATGGTAAGCTTGGTAATATGCAAGACCAATATATATATTTATTTATGCTTATGCTTCTAATACTACGTCCTTTAAATACTTGTAAGCTATTGTATTTGTATTTACTGCTACATCTGTTTTAAAATATATAACTTTTACTTACGAATCTGGTTTTAAATTTTTATATTTTAGATAGAAGGAATAATGTTTATGATTAGCAAATGATAAATCGGCAAATGTATATGTCAGAACACTAAAATTCGTAAAGGAAATATGAATAAGCCAAAGCTCTTAATGAGTTTATTAACCCGCTTGAGTTAACTTGCGAGCCAGAACCAACCTAGACTTTTAGCGCACTATATTAAGCCGAGCCTAGCAACTTGTGTTGATGTAAAAACACGAGGCCTGAAAGATCTGCTTAACTTCAGTGCAGGTCCAAAAATCTTGTCTTTAGATTTGTGAGCATGCCAGTTGATTTGATCCTGCAATCAACAAGAAATAAAGACAAAGAAACCGCGGTTAAATCCATAAACAATAGCCGATCGGCTAGTTGCCGATGACGTATCATTTATCTTTGAGCCGATGTCATATGTAAATCGATCGGCAGTCATGAATAAGTAAGAAAGGACTAAATCTACTCGATCGGCTGTAGACATTAACAATATATAATCCTTATATCGATATATACTTAAATCAAGTGATTGGGATAGATCGGTCGCCATACTGAGACAGTATAAATCACTTAGATCGAAATATGTATTAACAACAAGACTACATATGTTTATAACATAGCTGATCATATATATCTAGCGTGTATCGGCTAATACTCCGATACTACTCTATATTAAGATACCAAAGCAAGTAGAATATACCAAACGAAAGTCTAATATACTTAAATGCAACAAGATCTTAATATAAAGGGTAGATTTAACATGTCAATCAAGCATACAAGATAAAAGTAGTTATATCAGGTAAAATCGGCTGAAACCCCGATGCTCCTCTAATCGGCAACCAAAAGCAGGCTAGAGATCGAGATTCTAATCACGACTTATAAGATCAAACTCAACTGATGCAGCTATAAGTATGAAAAGAAGGATAATATCTAGACAATCAAGCCGTTGGATCTTTCATAGAGTGGTAGATATCCTATATAATCTAGGTCAACGTCGGTATTTAACCTGATCGGCTGTCTTCTGGTAACAGACGTTAGCCGATTGAAGGTTAAATAGCGATATTGCCAGAGATTATATAAGATATATGATAACTCGACGAATTACATAAATGAGATTAGAGTATCATAAAGATGGAAGCACTAATCCCGAGAACGCAAGCCGCCATAAGAAGTTTTACCTCTAGTTGAAGATCGAATCCGATGCAGCTCAACCCGAAAGCAAGAACTCGTCGAAACAAAACGAAAGTAAAGGGTGGCGATGCGCCGAGATTATATTGAGCGTGTGTTAGATTGATTACATGGGGCTCGGGGTCTATTTATACCCGATATTACAAAAAATGTCCATGTCACACACGACTCTTATCTCTAACAAACTCTAAGATACCATAAGTCTTTGCGGCAGACTTTTGTCCAAACATATCTCTAAGGAAATTACATGAAATATCCTAATTAATAGATACAATTGCCTTCTCAGGACTCAATCCATGCGTGGCAATCCTCATGAAGCACGTTAACTCAACCCAACAACGTATGCCGTGTCACATTGTCGGATTCGGCTAACCTTGTCCGACTCGAACTCTGCCAATTAAAGCCACAACCAATTCGGACTTAGCCGATTCCCACTCTGTTTCCTGGACGATCTCTATTTTAGATTCCGCTTCAGTCTAATCTCCATCTCCGATGACGATTACCGAATTTGGTCGTTAACAACTTGTTATGATACTGAGCTTAGCTAGTACAAGCCTTAACAGTTACTCCTCCCTCTATTCTAGAATAACTTCGTGTATTCAATATAGGAGGGTAATTCGGTCGACCGTGATAGTTTAGAGGGTATTATATACTTTTTCCTTTTAGTAATCATTGTATCAAAATTTATAAAATCACAAGATAAATATATTAGAAATAGGTAAAAAGAGATAATTGTATGAGGATTTGATAAAGTATGGCAATGTTATTTTTTTTATTTTGTGTTGATATGTATGACATAAGTGAAAAATGTCCTATAATAATTTTTTTAAGATCCTTTCATTTATTTAAAATAAGTTTATTTTTAGAGTAATATAATTATTGCACCAGAGTTTATAAAGATAGAGAATAATTATATTAGGAGTAGACACTACTAGAAAAATGAGTTTTTCCAGGCAGTCCGAACGTGTTTTCACATGCGGCTCAGCTCCTCACCATCTATTAAAGGCTAGTGAAAATCAACATCTTCACAGGCGAACCTTCACCACTTGCGCAAATCAATTTTCAGAAGCGGCTAGGTTAACCCGACCGCCAGCGAGTAATTAAGGAGAGGGTGTGTGGCCGGGAGGGAGAGGAGGGTATTTTAAGGATTTTTTTTAGGCAGACAGTGCTCTTAACCTGCCGCTTGTGAAATTTAATCTTCACGGCCGATATGTTAAGTTGTCTGCCTGTGAAATTCTAGATATTTTTGCTGGCGGCTCTCTTAACCTTGGACCGTAACTCCCTTCCCCTCGTTACATTTTCACTGGCGGTGGTTGTGTATAGCCGCTTAAGAAAAAAGTAGGTTGATGCTATGAAAAATTGATTTTCGTAGCAGTGAGATAAAGTAAGAAATAGTTGCATTGTGATTTAATAAAGTATGATATTTTAGTTTATTTTATTTTATATTGTTATGCATGAGATGAGTGAAAAATAAATTTATTTCGGACAGAAGTAGCAGGTGATAGCCATCGTCGGTATTTTCGAATCAGGGATATGTTGGCCAATTTTAGTTCCCAAAATAAAAAATTTTAAGCTGTCACATCGAATATCCCTATCAAATCTAATTAAAATCCGGATCAAATCTAATTAAAATCCGGGTAGATTGGTTAAAGAAAATCTGTTCAGTTGAGCTAGGTTACCAGAGAAAATTAAATTTGACGATATGCAGATATTTTCCGAGCGCCATCATTCTGAGCTGCAGCAGGGGCATGTGAACTGAGCGGGTGTATGAGCCTCACGAATGATGGCGCTTGGAAAATAAGGAGCTGTTTAGTTCGCGAAATAAAATATTTTAGGTTTTATCGGATATTGGAAATGTTTTTTTTTTACACGAATGAAAAAACTAATTTTATAACTCGTCTGAAAACCGCGAGACGAATCTTTTGAGCCTAATTAATCTGTCATTAGCATATATAGGTTATTGTAGCACTTATGGTTAATCATGGACTAATTAGACTCAAAAATTCGTCTCGTGATTTCTCCCCTAACTGTGTAATTAATTTTTTTAATCTATATTTAATACTTTATGCACGTGTCCAAAAATTCGATATAGTGTTTTTGAAAAAACTTTCCTAATGCTTGCGTGCCCCACCCACGATGGAACCCGATGGAACTACACCCAACAAAAATTATCAATCTGTTACCCCCTCCAATCAAAAATAGGGTTAATTTGATCCATGCCACTATAAATCTAGCTATTAAAAAAATACCATTATAATTCATCTATTAATAACCATGCCACTTGAATTTTACGAAATTAGCACCATACCATACCGTCACATTTTCCATCCATCCCCCATCTTTTCCGTCTTCTTCCTTCCTTCTCCCATCATCTTCCCGGAGTCAAGCCGGAGAGGGAGCTTGCCGGCAAGGTAACCTCGAGCGCAGTCGAGCGCAGCGTGGATGCTAGCGTTGGTCTCCTGCAGGGCGTGGTCGAGCAACGCAGCTGGGTGTCGAGTGTGACCAGCTGCTCTCTTCTTCCCCATCGTGGCGGGCCTCTCCGACCGCCTCCTCGCCGCCTCGAAGAGGTCCTGGAGGTCGAGCAGCGCCTCGTCGAGAGGGCCCTCGAAGCGCATCTCCTCCGCCTCCGCCTCATACACCGCGCGCAGCGCCGCCGCCACCGCATCGGTCAGCCGCCGCACGCAACTGCGGCCGATGGCCTTGGTTTGGCCGAGGAAACCCACGACCTCCTCCACCCTCCTCACGGCCTCGTCCCCACGCGCCACCGCCTCCTCGATGGCGTCGCACAGCTGGTCCACGTGGCCGACGAACCCCACCGCGCCATCAGCGTACGCAGGGTCCGCCGGGAGCGCCTCCGCGGCTTCCTTGGTGAGCGCGGACACGCGGCGGAACGCCGCTAGGAGGAGCTCCGCCGGCGCGATGGCGCGGTCGATGCGCGCGCACCACCGCCTGGGACTAGAACTGGGAGGACGACGGCAAGCAGCAAGAGCACCTCGCCGCTGTCTTCGAGTCTTCGTCGCCGCCGCACCACCGCCTCGATGGTGTCGCGCAGCTGGTCCACGCGGCCGACGAACCCCGCCACGCACTCGGCGTCCGCCGGGTCCGCCGGGAGCGCCGCCGCAGCTTCCTCGGCGAGCACGGACACGCGGCGGAACGCCGCTAGGAGGAGCTCCGCCGGCGCGACGGCGTGGTAGATGCGGGCGCGCAGGGCGCGCACTGTCACCGCCTGGGACTGCAGCTGAGAGGACGACGGCAAGCAGCAGGAGCACCTCGCCGCCGTCTTCGAGTCTTCGTCGCCGCCGTCGGGTATGCTCACGCCGTGCCGTGCCGACGCTTGCTCCACCGCAGAAGATGGGAGAAGGAAGTAGGAAGACGGAAAAGGTGGGGATGGATGGAAAACGTTATGGTAGTTACACGGTTCTAATTTCATAAAAATTCAGTAGAGCGAATAGTGGTATTTTTTTTAATAGCCAAATTTAAATTTACAGTGGCATGGATCACATTAACAAAAAAAATAATGTGCAATTTTACCATGCCCAAAAAATTTTATATTCGATGTTAAGGCTAATCACTGATAGTAGTACAAAACTGCAATATCTTGAACGGTGAACGAGTCATCATACAAGTACTAGGATCTATTTTAGATTTAAGACTACTTAAGCTACTTCATCGGTTTGTCCGATTATCATAAATTCCCGCTTTTTCTATACTGATAATGAAGACGTAAAAGTCTGCTGACATTGAAAACAACAATATTTATATTTATATAAGAGCAAGTATAATAGTGAGAGCTTTCAAGGGCGTTGGCTCTCATGCAAGAGCTGATTTAGAGCAAGTATAATAGAGAGCTATAAGAAAGCTGAATGCTGAGGTGGATGATAGAGGAGAGGAGAGAGATGTGAAGCGGGCTGTTAGTTTACAGCCGGCTTATGCATGAAGAGTTAACCACTATATGAGTGAGCACATATGCTATAAAGATCTATACAGTAAGCAATTGGCTGTATTATTATCCTTGCTCTATATAGTATAGCCAATTACTAGCTCCAAATCAATTAATAGTCAATTCATATAATATTTAACTATAAATATATATACTACATCATTAATAATTGCTCCCACCTTTCATACAGGCACAACCTTTTGAAGTCTATGCTGTAACTGGTTACAAATCTGTAGTCCGCTTCTCTTCTATATGTTCTATCTCTTACACGTAAGTCTGTAGTTGTCTTATAGTCTATTATTGGGTCTGTTCAGCTACAAAGGCTGCAGCAGTGTTGAAGCCTGCAGTGAAGCAAGCGAAAAAAAAAGCAGCGGCTAGTCGCAGGCAGCTACTGTACCTGGCAGGCGAGCAGGCCCATTGTATCTGCTCTTATCACAGGTTACAAGACAAATACATTAAATATGTATAGAGAGAGTAGAAGAAAATTATAGCCAATTTTATAGCTAATCTATTATATATATTGGCGTAAGAAGTGAGCTCTACTCTAAAGTCTACAGTGTAGAGAATTCAGTACTTCCTCCGTCCCATTATGTCTAGTTATGCAATTTCGTGTTCAATGTTTGACCGTTCGTCTTATTTGAAAAATTTATGAAAAAAATAAAAATTCACATATAAAGTACTATTAACGTTTTATGATAAAAAAGTAATCGTAAAAAGTTCATAAGTACAGTACTTGAAATGTAATAGGACGAAGGAAGTAAGAGATACCCCTATATAGTACAATTTTTCATGTGATAATTAAATGGCTGCAGGAGTGCAGGTAGTCAGGGAGAATCAATTTTTCACGTGATAAACGGATGATCAATGTTGGACACAGGAACCTTTCTATTTTACTAGCATATTTTTCTGTATGTCAATTATTGATTTTTTTTCCACGTCTCAGATTCGTTTTTATTGTCAACAGTTAGAGATTACTAACCTGTCCTAAATGGTATTTCCTCATTCTGATAATCGTATATATTTCTATACCAAGGCCAAGAATAATTTAAATCACATCAATCAACACGCCATGTATACAGTCTCTCACAATGTATGTATCGATTAAAAGACTATGCTAATTACACTTTAGCATGCACACATTCGACCATACCGCATTAATTATATTCTGACGAAATCCGTATCCATACGGTTACATGATGATCAATTTGAGAAATTTTAAATTCCATTATATGATGATCAATTTGAGAAGGAGGGAGTAAGATTCTTTTTAGGTGTACACATGTATTAAGTATGATAGCACAAAGTAAACGTGATGTGTAAGATAGCTAGACAATATAAACTTAGATAAGTTGATATGGTTTGTAAGTTTTGTCGACTGGCGATACCTGTAGACCGGATATAGAGGGTATTGGGGTACGCTGGTACGAGGATCTACGTAGTACGACATCAAGCAGGCAGAAAAACAAAGATTATACTGGTTCAGGCCCCTTGGTAGGTAATAGCCCTAATCCAGTTGATATGGGATTATATGATGGAAACCACATATTACAAAGGGAATAGCGGAACTTGACGATACCGATGAGATCGTAGTCGAGTTGATTCGACTAGATCTCCCGGCGACTTGGCTCCTGGAGGCTCCGGCTTCGTAGGCTGTGGTGGATGTGTTGGTGGTAAGATTCGATGCCTTAGGTACTCTCGGGGGGGCCCCTTTTATACCGCAGGTTAACTGGTCTCCAAGTAGGACTCGGAGACATCGGACTCGGTACGATACAATGACGACCCAGTTCTATCCGAGTAGGACTCTTTCCATCTGTGGACTCCATAATGGACTTCCTTAACTTATGTCGGAAACGTCCGTATACGCGCAAGCATACCATATCGATATGTAGCGTATATCGAAGGGTAGAGGGTATACCTTACCCGTAACCCTGACAGTAGCCCCCGACTTATGCTTAAATGAACTCGTGAGACCGATCGCGACTTCTGATGTCGAAGTTGTCGTCGTTCTCGATGTGAGGGCCGAGAGACAAGGAGTGATCGACAACGTCGAGTGAAGCTCAACGGTCGTGAGTGAATTTAAATTGAAGTCCGAAAAACTGCCGCGCGTAACGGACCCAGAAATTTCCGGCGGCCATCTCTCTCCTTTCCTTGGAATTCGCACCATCGGGAGTGCGTCTATTTACGGGGGTTTTGGGGATCCAATTTGAAGCCCGCCTGTTGAAAAAGCTCTCCAGCTTCCAAGCGTCCCTCGTCTTCTTCGCTCCCGCAAAAACCCTAGCTAGCTCATCTCGGTCCATTCTTCGGCGATCCCCGGCGGCAATGGATCTCGACAAGTCTACCTCCACCAGCGCGTCGCTGAAGAAACTGCAGGAAGAAGGCGCCCTCCCCGGTCGCGAGACCGCGGAGAGAGAAGTAGGAGGTACTGAACCCCAGCCTGTCCTGGGTCACATGGTTGTGATCGAGGACTTTATTCTCTGCGGTTTTCTTCCTCCGCCTTCTGAATTTCTCCTCTTGGTCTTGAATTTCTATGGTCTTTCCTTGCTCCATTTGAACCCCAATTCCATCGCCTTCCTGAGTGTCTTTTCGCATCTTTGTGAAGCCTACATTGGGGTAGAGCTGTTTCTCGACCTCTTCCGCTTTTACTATGAGTTACATTGGATGGAACCCACAAAGGTGTCCGGGTGTGTTGGCTTCCGACTTCGGGATGGCCTGAAGTCACGATACATTCCCTTCCAGTGCCCCTCCTCGGGGTATTTTCCTTTTTTAGTTAAATTGACTCCCTTTTGTGCGTGTTCTTCCCGACTTATCTGACTCTGGTCTCAATCTACAGGCTTGGACAGCGCACCTGTGGAGCGCCGCGTCGGCCAACTGATGATCAGTGGCCCGACAACGTCGAGCGATGTCCCCGTTCCCCTTTGCGAGAAAGGGGCAGCCGAGCGCGACGCTGCCATCAATGTAAGTGTACTGAGTGGTCCTTTTGCATTTTTCTTCCGGGATCGCATTATGACTTCATGAAGTGTAGGCTCTCCCTCTGACTGACATCATCGGGCCGCTCGTGGACCATCAGGTGGCGGCGTCGCTGAAGGAGAAGGTCGCCAAGGAGGCGCCTGACGCTGCTGCTGCCGCTGCCACAACGAGTGGTGGCAACGTTCCGAAAAAGGGGAGGAAATTCTCCTCTGTGGTCGGACATCGTCGGAAGACACCCACCCCCTCGGTAAGTTCTCCTGTTCTTTTATCACGTAGTCGGAAGATTTTCACCTCACATTATATCTGTCATACTTCAGGCCTCGGACGCGTCTCCCCCGCCTCCGCGACGGCAGCAGCTAGTGACGCTCGGCGAGAAGTAAGTGAATGAATTCGAGGTTCCGTGATTTCGTCGAACTCTTGCAGTCTGTCTCAATTGCAGCCTTTCGCAGGGCGGCGCGGGCGATGGCGGCGCAAGACGGGTCTGGAGGGACCTCCAGCGCGTCTCCTGCTGTGGCCTCGACGGATGTCGTGGCAGTGCCCAGGAGCCGCGAGGCGACACCTAGCGGCCCAACCAGCGATCTTGTGGCTGGCCGTTGTTCGCCGGCTGCCGTCCTCACCTGGGAGGAGCTCCAGGTGGAGATGGGGCGCCTCCTCGAGGCTAGTGCTTGCGGCATTAGCCACGAGATTGCGGAGGCGAGGGCGGCGGTGGCGTCGTCGGCGAATGAGCGCGACGACCGGCTGGCGGGCAACTTGGCGGAGGTTCGCGAGGACCTCCAGAAGATGAGGGAACTAGTGGTCGGCAATGAGTGACAACGGCAGGGACTTGAGCACTGCATGTTGGAGCTCGAGAACAACTTGTCGGAGATCCGTGGCTCGTTGTGGGCCACCTATACTGGGCTGCACCAGCTCGCCGGGGAGTGCGGCATCAAGTCTACCATCCCGGCGTATCCCGATGAGTTCTCCCTGACGACTTCTCTTGCGGAGCTGGCGGCGGCGATGGAGGAGATCCCCTCTAAGCACGCGGCCAGGATCGGAGAGGAGACGTCCAACAGGATCTATACCGGGGCGTGCCATGTCCATGCATGTGTGAGGCTGGCGCACCCTGAACTCGATCTGCGGAAGATCTTGGATCAGGGGGCGGCCAGCGATGCGCGCAAGGATGTGATGGAGGAGGTCGGCGACCTGGGGGAGTCCGTCCTCCCACTTTTTGAAGAGTAGGATCTTAGCTCTCTTGTACTCTTTAGTCATGCTTTGTAAAACTCTTATTGGTTCCAACTGCCTTTGTGTGTGCGGTCATCACCTTAGCTTTCTTTAGCATTTTGATCTTGAGTACTTTGTTGTCGTTTGTAGAGATGTTGATGTCGAGGATGTCCAGCAGCGCGAGAAGCCTGAGTTGCCAGTGATCGTTCCAGCACTTGCGTTCGAGCCACTTGTGCCGGGGGGCGATGTAGATCAAAGTTCGCCTGTGGGGACGAGCCTAGCAACGACTCCCTTAGGTCGGTTGTCTTTGTTCTCATCTTCTTTATGCTTCTGTCTGGACCGACTAGATTTGCTGTGTTCTCGGGAGAGAAGAGTAGCTTGACTTAATTGTTTCCATGCTGCGCAGACCTCGAGAGTGCGCTTGCAGACCAGGATTGTCGCATCCAGTATTGGAGGACGAAGTTTGAGGTCGCGGAACTCGAGAGGGCTATGCTGGAAGTGAAGAAGGACCAAGCCGTAGAGACACTCCGGGGTCGTGAGGTGTGGTTCAACTTGTATAGGAAGAGTTGTTGCACGTTCATGTCAAGAGTTTGTAGGGAGCTCTGAGTACCCCGTGGGGATCCCGAGGAATCGGTGGCCAGATACATCTCGTGGCTGAATGGGGCTTGAGCCCAGCTTGAAGGCATCGGTCAACGCATCGACGAGGCCTTGAAGCAGGAGTGTCGTCGATCAAGCTGATATGCCGGGGGGCATGTGTTGGCTTGCATACGAGATCATCGTCCGCAACTGCACCTCGAGTTCCTCCGCGAAGGGTTTTCTCGTTCTCGGAGAACTCCTACGGAGATAGACGGCCTGGCGAAGTCGATGGCGCCGCTGGCGGAGAAGGTCTTCCAGTCGATGGACTAGCGTTGGCCTTCCTAGTAGTCTCTGTATCCTGTGACAAATGTCTTAGGAAAAAAGGTGTAATATAACTTTTGATTTTGACGGAATTGTAAGTACTTGTGAAATAGTGAAGAAATCTATATAACTAAGCTTTCTTACTCTAGATGTAGCGTGTATGAGTGTCTTCTCACTTCGCGACTTCGATCAGTCGTTTGAGTTATACACTCTCGCTAGCCCCCAGCCTTGTCATTGGAGAATTGTTCTCGGAAGATAAGGCTCTTGGACCTTTGACCTGCCTCGGTTGAACAAGCACTGATCCTAGCCCCCAGCCGTGAAGTTGGAAAGTTTATTTCCAATTACACGGCTTGGTTAATACGCACGGTGAGAACTCTTACACGACCAGGTCTTACATGGTCTTTCGTCTCTACAGGATCCGACAAGGCCTTATCGGCTCTGGGCGTCCCTAGCCGAAGTTCCCTTAGGTACCTCGGAGGCCTTGTCAAGACGGCGTAAAGGGACATGATGATAGGTTTCAACGCTAGGTGTCATCTGGGTAAGGGATCATCGGGAAGGAACACTTTGATTGTGGTCTGGACCTGAAAATAGGCCTTGTTGAAGCTGTAAGATGTCTCACAAGTATGGATACTATTGACTTATACATAGAAATTACGTAATTGATCAATGTTCAAAGAATTTGTCAACTCGCGACCATCGCCATCTGCAATTTTGAATGCGCCTGGCCGCACAACTTGTGTGATCGTGTACGGTCCTTCCCATTTGGGTGAGAGTTTGTTCCGCCCTGCTTGGCTTTGAACCCGTCGGAGGACGTAGTCGCCGATCGAAAGCGTGCGTGCTCGGATGCGCTTCTCGTGGTAACGGCGAAGGGACTGTTGGTAGCTGGCTGCTCGAACGGCAACTCGTTCGCGATGTTCCTCGAGTAGATTCACATCGTCATTTCGCCGCTCCTCCTGATCCTCATCGGAATACTTCTGTACTCGTGTACTTTGATGTCGTAGCTCGGTGGGGAGCATGGCCTCTAAGCCGTACACGAGGAAGAAGGGTGTCTCCTTGTTGGATGTTGTCGGTGTGGTACGCACGGCCCATAGTACTGATGGAAGTTCTTCGACCCATTTCTTGTCATGCGACATGAGCCTGTCGTAGACGCGGGTCTTGATTCCTTGTAGTACTATGCCGTTTGCCCTCTCGACTTGTCCATTGCTCTGAGGGTGAGAAACCGAGGCGAAGCAGATCTTGACTCCTAGCCTGATGCAGTAATCCTGGAAATCGGCACTGATGAACTGGGAGCCGTTGTCCGTTATGATACGGTGGGGCAATCCGAATCTGCAAAATATCCCTTTGATGAATTTGATGGCGTTGTCGGCCTTGATTTCCCCGTGGGTGTCGCTTCAATCCACTTAGTGAACTTGTCGATCGCCACGAATAGGAACCTGTAGCCACCCTGTCCTCGTGGGAATGGCCCGAGTATATCTAGCCCCCAGCACGAGAACGACCAAGTGAGAGGGATAGTCTAGAGTGCTTGCGCTGGTAACCTTGTGTGTTTACTGTGGAATTAACAGGCTTCACACCGCTGAACCATGTCACAGGCGTCTATGAGGGCGGTTGGCCAGAAGAACCCTTGTAGAAAAGCTTTTCCGACTAATGTCCGACCGGCGGCATGTGACCCACAGATCCCTTCATGTATGTCGAGGAGGAGGTGTCTGCCGTCGTCGGACGAGACGCATTTTAGGAGAACCCCGTTTGGTGCCTTCTTGTGTAGATCGTTGCCGATCATACAGTAGACTCTTGCTTTTCGGGATATTTTCTCAGCTTCTGCGTCGTCCTCGGGCAACTCTTCGCTGCCTATGAATTTAATGAGTGGGGTGCGCCAGTCGTCTGTGGTCTCGATATCGGGAACGGCGCGCTCTGCCTCAATAGCCCTCGAGCTGATGCTGGGGGCGACCAGGCTATCTTCGTCGCTTGCCTCTTTCACTGATGGCCTGGTCAGCATGTCCAGAAAGGTGCCAGGTTCAAGTGGCTCTTGTCTGGACGCACGCCCTGCTAGATCATCCGGTTCGATGTTGTCTTTGCGGTATACATGCCGGACCTCGATCCCATCGAACCTTTTTTCCAGCTTCCTGACTTCTGCGAGATACTTGGATAACTCGGGGCTAGAGCACTTGTAATCTTTATGCACCTGGTTTGCGACTAGTTCGGAATCGCCTTTCACGATCAGTCTCCTGACTCCGAGTGCAGCTGCAACTTTTATCCCGGCGAGTAGTCCTTCGTACTCGGCTATGTTATTAGTCGCCCTGAAGTTGAGGTGAATTGTATGCTTGAATTGATCTCCCAAAGGTGATGTCAAGATGAATCCTGCCCCTACTCCTTGGTTGTTGAGTGTGCCGTTGAACGCCATTGTCCACGTTTTGTTGTCGATTTGGTTGTCTGACCTGTTATCAGGCATAGTCCAATCGGTGATGAAGTCGGCAAGTACCTGGGACTTGATGGCTGTTCGTGGTGCAAAGCGGACATCAAACTAGCTTAGCTCGACTACCCATTTTGCAATGCGGCCGACAACGTCTTTGTTTCTCACTACTTTACCAAGAGGGAAGGAGGATACAACTATGACCCTGTGGGCTATAAAGTAGTGGCGTAGCTTTCTTGATGTCATGATTACCGCGTAGAGCAGTTTTTGGATCTGTGGATATCTCGTCTTTGCATCGTGGAGAGCTTCGCTGACATAGTAGACTGGTCGTTGCACCTTCTCTCTCGACAACAATGACAGTGCTAACGGAATATGGCGTGGCAGCAATATAGAGAAATAATTCTTCATTAGGTTGGGGGGCAACAAGTACAGGTGGATTTGATAGGTAGCGCTTGAGTGCAATGAATGCCTCTTCGACTTCCTGTGTCCATACAAATTTGTCTTGCTTTTTCAGCAGAGCAAAAAAAGGTTGTCCTCGCTCTCCTATCCTAGCGACGAACCTGCTTAGTGCCGCCATGCATCCGGTTAGCTTCTGTACTTCCTTGAGTCTTGTAGGCGACTTCATGTTCTCGATTGCCTTGATCTTCTTGGGATTTGCTTCTATTCCTCTGCTAGAGACGAGGAAGCCGAGAAGCTTGCCCGATGGTACTCCGAACGTGCACTTCTCTGGATTGAGCATGAGGCGATATCGCCGGAGGTTGTCGAACGTTTCCTACAGATCATCAATCAATGAGTAGCTTGTCTTGGTCTTGACAACAATGTCATCGACATAGGCCTCGACATTGTTTCCGAGTTGGTTTCTAAGTGCACCTTGGACCGTGCGCTGGAAAGTGTTTCCTGCGGTTATTAGTCCGAACGGCATCTTAACGTAGCAGAATACCCCGAACGGCGTGATGAATGCTGTCTTCTCCTCGTCCTCTTTCGCCATGCTGATTTGGTGGTAGCCGGAGTAAGCGTCGAGAAAGCTCAACAACTCACAACCGGCTGTTGAGTCCACCAGTTGGTCTATTCGAGGAAGAGGGAAGTGATCCTTGGGACACGCCTTGTTGAGGTCGGTGAAATCAATGCACATTCTCTATTTCCCGTTGGCCTTCCGCACCATGACTGGGTTTGCTAGCCACTCTGGATGGAGTATCTCTCTGATGAAACTGGCTTTGAGAAGCTTGTCGAGTTCTTCTCGTATGGCTTGTTTTCGATCTGGTGCAAATCTCCATAGTTTTTGCTTTACTGGCTTGGCATCGGGTCGCACCATGGGTTTGTGCTCAATCACCTCCCTGGGTACCCCCGGCATGTCGGACGGCTGCCAAGCGAACACGTCAGCATTGTCACGGAGGAAGGTGATGAGCGCGAGTTCCTATTTCTCGCCCAGTGATGCCCCGACCTTGACGGTCTTGTTGGGGTTTGCACTGGAGAGTGGAACGATCTTGATTGCACCGTCCGGTTTCGGCATCTTGTTTGTTTTGCTCACTTTCTTGGGTGGCTCAGCTGTGGCAGGTGGGTTGGGCGTGTGCTCGACCATGTCGACGCTCCGCTTGTCGCATTGCACTGCCAGCTTAGCATTTCCTTGAATAGTGATTGTTCCCTTCGGTCCCGGCATCTTGAGTACTTGATACGCGTAGTGAGATGCGGCCATGAACTTCGCGAGTGCAGTTCTCCCGATGATGGCATTGTATGATGTATCGAATTCAGCGACATCAAAGGTGATCTATTCCATTCGGAAGTTGTTTGCTTGGCCGAAAGTCACAGGCAACGTAATTTTGTCCAATGGTTTGGACGATGACTGAGGAGTGATTCCATGGAAGGGTTGATCGGTGGGTGTCAACTCGCTTCGTGGGATCCACATCGCGTCCAAGGTGCTGGCGAAGAGAAGGTTCATTGAGCTGCCGCCATCAATTAGAACTCGTGCGACCTTGATGTTACGAATAGTGGGTTCGATCACGATCGGATATCGCCCTGGGATGACAGCAGTCTTTGGGTGGTCCTCTTCTGAGAATTCTATCTTCTACTCGGACCACTTCATCTTGGGCGCAGCCCCTGCCACATCGAACAAACTTCACGTTCCACCTTCTTGTATTCTCGCTTTGAGGAGTATGCCGTGGAACCCCCGAAGATGTGCGAGACATGGAGATCGGAGTCTGGATATGTTGAGTCTGATTCCTGAGTAGCTGGCTCAGCGTCCTTCTCGACCACACGTACTCGCTTGCCTTTTTCCAATGCCATATGTTTTGCGAGCGACTTTTTGAAGACGAGGCAATCTTCTAAAGAGTGTATGTCTGACTTGTGTATAGGGCACCATGTTTTCTTCGCGTCGCTACCTTGTGGGTCTGGGCGCTTGGGAGGGTCCGCGTATTCTGTTGCGAGGACTTCCGATTGAGCTTTCCTTTTTCCACTTTTGCGATTTTTCTTCTTACTTGACTCAGGTGCACCCTTGGCTGGTTTCTTCTCTCCTCCGGTTTTCGGTTTGTCGTTCTTGCGTCTCAGTGCGTCGTCCGCATGGGCGCATCGATCGACAATTTCAAATAATCTCCGAGTAGTCGTGACGTGTCTCGTTGCCAACTCCTGAGTAGTGTAGCGATCTCTGACACCGGATTTGAAGGCGCGAATTACAGAAGTATCGGTGATTTCGGGGATTGTTTTTCTGCACTCGTTAAAGTGCCGAACATAATCCCTCAAGGATTCACCCGGGTTCTATGTCAATGCATGTAGGTCGTCTTCGATGCGTGGCGCTTGTAAGTTCCTTGGAAGTTGGCGACGAAATGCTGCCATAGGTCTGCCCACGAAGAAATGGAGTAGGGGGGAGATGCATCAGCCATGAACGTGCAGAGCCTTTCAATGCCGTTGGCAAGTAATTCGCCAATGCGTTGTTGTCCGCTCTGGCAGCGTAGAGTACCGTGGAGTAAACCTGAAGGAATTCTTCTGGGTCGGTGCTCCCATCGTATTTCTCTATTGCTCCAGGTCGGAATCTTTCAGGCCATCGGACATCTCGAAGTGAATGGCCGAAAGCTGTAACACAGCGCTGGGGGCGGTGGGTTGTCGGCGATCGTACGTCCTTTGCGGATGTCTATCTGATGATGAGGATGAGGAAGATGACGATGATGACGATGGGTCGCTTGGTTTCGCGTACGATTACGAGGACGTCGGCCGAGTTTTTGAGAATCTTGTCGTCGTCTCCCATTGTTGTCTCGGCGCCGATCTCCATCGTCGTCGTCATTATGGCGACGTCCTCGACTAGTATCGCCCAGCACCCGCCGTTCGCGATCGTCGTGATCGCGGCGGTTGTGGCGGTTATCATGGTCTCGGTCTTCGCTCGAACGGCCTCCTCGTTCTTCATTATCATGACGCCGTGAAGAGATGCGATGTCGGGAACGGTTCTCATTGTCTTGTGTGTGTCGCGCCTCTCGGCGACCATTCAGGTGATCACGGAGATCGCCGGTGCCGCGAGGTGGAGGGGTGGCTCAGTGAGGCGATTCCCGCTGTTCAGGGTTTTCACCATTAGCATCGCCAGTTGGTGGCTGTTCCGGGTGCGCTACAGCAGCGGCCTCTTCGAACGCGTTGCTGAGGTTGGTCACTGATTCCCGTAAACGCTCTGTCCATCGTGCGAGATCGTCGTTCAGAACGGGATCATAGAGGGTTTCCCTCAATATTGCGTTGACGGCTCCAATGTGCTGGGCCGGTGTAGTCACTTGATTTTCCGCTTCCGCATTTGCGTGTGCTGACGTGCCGACATCGTCGATAGCCAATACCTCGCGCGGCGTACTCGTTGTCAATGAACCATAGTCTTTGAGCAGGTGCAAGACTGATGGTTCGTGGGGATCGATGTCGACTACCCTAACAAATCGATCTGAAATCGGCGTCGCTCCTTGTTCCTTGTCCTCATCCCTAAGGGCGACGCGTGACTGCTGGACCTTAGGAGGTGGCGTCTTCATGGCGCTGAGAAAGACCTTGCAGCTCGAGAGGTCATGATTCTTTGACTTGTGAATAGGACAATAGACATCACGAGTTGGAGAAGTACGCTGAATTCCGCGCTTTTTGCCGGCACGAATTTCAGCGTGGACGTTGAGAAAAACCCAATAGGCTTGCAAGGCATGTTTTCTGGTTTTGTGGATAGGACACCAGGACCTTGTCACCTCAGAAGTCATCCTCGTCGGCTCGTGATTCTTGTCAGAAGGACAAGGCTTGGCCGCACTAGGTTCCTTCTCGAGCTCGGATATCGTCGACGTTCCGATCTCCGCTTCGGCGGGAGGATCCTTCGACATAGAGTCGTCCTGGGTTGTAGCCACTGCGTTCTCATTTCCGGCCATCGGCGGGCCAGCTGAGATCGGCACTGTGGTGTAAACCGGGAAGACGATTTCGCCGACTTGAGTCCACACCAGCGTTGTTGAAGTAGGAACTACTTGGTTGAAGTTGGTGTTGATGCTGTTGTCGACGAAGCAGGATGTCATAATAGTAGAACCTTGAGCACCAAGTCCCCCTACCTGGCGCGCCACTATCGACGGGAGATACACGTAGACCGGATATAGAGGGTATTGGGGTACGCTGGTACGAGGATCTACGTAGTACGACATCAAGCAGGCAGAAAAACAAAGATTATATTGGTTCAAGCCCCTTGGTAGGTAATAGCCCTAATCCAGTTGATATGGGATTATATGATGGAAACCACAGATTCGACTAGATATCCCGGCGACTTGGCTCCTGGAGGCTCCGGCTTCGTAAGCTGTAGTGGATGTGTTGGTGGTAAGATTCGATGCCTTAGGTCCTCTCGGGGGTCCCTTTTATACCGCAGGTCAACTGGTTTCCAAGTAGGACTCGGAGACATCGGATTCGGTACGATACAATGACGACCCAGTTCTATCTAAGTAGGACTCTTTCCATCTGTGGACTCCATAATGGACTTCCTTAACTTATGCCGAAAACGTCCGTATACGCGCAAGCATACCATATCGATATGTAGCGTATATCGAAGGGTAGAGGGTATACCTTACTCGTAACCCTAACAAGTATGGTTTATGATAATTTAAATTTAAATAGTATATAGAATGATGATTCAAATATAAAAGTAAATTGATGTGAAAAGGAGGGAGATAGTTTGGATCATAGATTAATCATGTAAGGTCTAGTAAGAGAAGAAAAGGAGTGAGATGATTTGGACCATAGATAATCATTTAAGGACAAAACAATTGATGTGATATGACTTAATGAGAGAAGAGAGAGAGAGAGCGCATTAACTAAGTTACGAGTTAGGATGAACTATATAGGTATATAAGATATTATAAAAAAAGATGATGAGACATAATCAAATATTATGTGAGATGATTTAATATATTTGCATTTGATAAGCTATAAAATTTAATATATTATAAAATTATAGATAATATAACATGCTTGCATGATGTTTAAGGTCGTGTTCGGCAGCTTGAGCTCCCAACCACACCACTTTCGTTTTCCGCGCGCACGCTTCCCAAACTGCTAAACGGTGCGTTTTTTGTAAAAAAAATTTATACATAAGTTGCTTTAAAAAAATCATATTAAATCATTTTTTAGAAAAAAAGATAATACTTAATTAATCACGTGTTAATGAACCACCTCGTTTTACGTGTTTGAAGGGAGAGTTCCAAACTCTCCGTACCAAACACAGCCTGAGTGTTGTAATTATCAGTGGATGATGATGTGACATCTTTGTATGTTAAGCTTTAGGATTTAGTGGGCTCTAACTTTATAGTAAGAGGATATGTGAAAATGATTATAAAAATTTTGATTAATTGAAAAAAAGTAAGTAGGTGAAGAAATTAAATGGAGAATGCTTGTAATTAGTTGAAATGATGGGGCAAGGGAGAAATACACATAAATGTGTTAGGTGTCGGTTGGGAAGCCCACATAGATGTTTGGATTTCTCAACCTACGCAGCCCAAGAGGCATTGATATGGAGGAATCAACTGTGGCAGTTTACGAACTGACACCTTTGAAACTCCACAAATGAAAAGACAGCTCGATGTATCGGCTCAAAACGAGCCGATGCATCGAGCCCCTCCCCATTACCCAAATCACACATCAGAAATCCACATACCACCATCAATCCATCCTACAACATCCCCAAATCACATAGGACAAATCACCATGGATCCATCCAACAACAACATCCCCGCACAAATCAAACATCATAAATCACAAAAATTCATTCTGAAATATTGGCAATCCAATTAGATTCCTACTCTCCACCATGAATAACCTGCAGTCACCATCGTGTTGGCCGGATCCAGTGTCTATCGTGCTGGGGCAGGGAGAGGAAGAGACAATCATCGCAACTGTTGTCGTGACGTGCAGAGAACAAGAAGGGGTCACCGCCACTGCACTAGGTAGAGGAAGAGGCGGCCGCCACCGCGCCACGCAGGGGAGAGGAAGGAAGAGGCTACCGCGCGTGGATCTGGTTGTCCCGAGCTCGGGACTGGCCACCTCTGCTCTCCATGGACAGAGGGCGGCCGCCTCTGCCGCTGCATCGCCAGTGTCGTTGAAGGTAGTAGACAATGGCTGGAGAAGCACGCTGGAGAAGGAGAGGGTGAGATGCTGGAGAAGGAGAGGAAGAGGGAGAGAAGCACGAGAGAGAGTCGAGGATAAGTACAAGTCACTTGAGTAGATAAGGATGGGTTCAGCTCGGCTCTTAGCTCAGATCGTTTTTTCATGTGTTGATTTTTTATTTAGAGCTGGCACAGATAATACAAGTGTAGATGCCAGTTGCACTAATATTATATGTGCTAGTTTTATTTAAAACCGGTACATATAGTTGATCAAAGATATCGGTTTTATATTTTCTCTATTTTTTGAAGGTGGAAAACTAGTACATATTAGGAGTTTTGTAGTAGTGATAGATTCATTTTGAGACGGATGTACTAATTATTAACAATAGCACATGTCAGTAATGGTTTTATTGATTCCGGTAAAATCTTAAACAAAATTATTCTAGTATGGTTTAAAAATAAATCAATGTCAGATAGGGTTCTATTTAGATTGTGTGAGAGAAGGCTTGGGGGTGGCGTTGTAGCAACATAGGAGGCGGGGAAATTGGGTAGAGTAGAGAACTAGCGGCATTACGAGGAAACAAAGAAAGAGAGGGAGTTAGGGTTGAGGGCTTGCACGAACCTCAAAGCAAATCTAATATCATCATTGCCATCCCTAAGAGCATGATTGCATCTATAGATGGGAGGGTAAGGGGGTCACGCATAGGCTTGGCCTAAGGCGCCACCAAAACCTAGGAAAGCCACAAGGTCAACAGTGCATGTAGGAAAAGCGGAATGAAGCCACACCCTCCCAACGCGTTTGCAGCCTTCTCTCCCCGTGCCAAGAACGGATGACAAAAAGGGTCACACGGGCTTCAATTTGGTGGGCCCGCTCATGAACATGGTAAAGATTCGTATTGAACCTCTGACGTGGAGAGATCGGGCTAAATGACAGCTCAGCACATTGTGAAGGCACTAACGAGATCCTCTGAATCCACTTCCATGTTTTATGGCACCAACGAATCTGACGCCAAACCATACACTCTGGACCTGTTTGGTAGAGCTCCAACTCCTAAAAATTTTGCTCCAAAAGTTAGGTCTGGAGTGCAGTTGTGGAGCTGTCTAAACCCACCTCCACCTTTCTAGTTCATTTTGTGAGAGAGCTTCACCCAGCTCCGCTCACATTTTAGGTGGAGCTGAAACTGTTTGGCTGAACTCCAACTTCAGAAGAGGTGGAGTTAGAGCTGGAGTTGTGCCAAACAGACCCTCCATCCCAGCTTAAACTAGCACCCAAAAACTGTTGGCTCATAGCCTCAAAATTGCAAGCATTTCGTAGTACCCGTCGTCAGCCGTGACATCACTGTTCATCTCGGCAAATGCCAATGGGAAATTGGCAATTAGTCCCACATGATTAGGTAGAATAACCTACTCTCATCCTCCATTCTAATAATATGATAGTTTAGTTTCTCCACCACCGTCAGTCGTTTAGAGTCACTAATATACGTATAATTTAAATTATATATATATATATATATATATATATATATATATATATATCAAGCTTACATGATCTATTTAAAACTCAAAACGTTTTATTTAAGAAAGAAAGTACCCCTTAGAAATTAATGGCTACGGACTAGTGAAGTGAGGGAGATATTTAGTGGCATATTTGTTTCAATTAGATGAATAGTAATAAAATATTTTAAAACCGTTAAATTTGTAATGATATATGTATCTAATTAACCTTAGAAATTAATTACTATATGGACAAGTGAAGTGAGAGAGATATAAGTATTGTATTGTATTATAGGAGTAGAAGCAAAGCTCCATCGCTCTGCAGCTAAGCCACGAGCAACACAAACCACACCTGTTCTGCGGCGAGACCATGGCGCCGCCACCGGCCGCTCACGCCGCTGGCCTCCGCGTCCTCCGCACGACGCGCGTCGCGCCGGCGCCGCCCGCCGGCCAGCCCGCGCTGCCCAAGCGAGCCCTGCCTCTCATCTTCATGGACGTGATGTGGCTCCGCGCCCAGCCCGTCGAGCGCGTCTTCTTCTACCGCCTCGGCCCCGACGACGATGTCGACGCCGTGCTGTCCCGGATGGAGGAGTCGCTGCCACGGGCGATCCACGCCTTCTACCCGCTCGCCGGCCGCGTCCGCCCCACGCCCGGCGAGACCAACCGGTACGAGCTCCTCTACCAGCCCGGCGACGGCGTGGCGTTCACCGTCGCCGAGCACGACGGCGTCGGCGTCGGCGTCGACGAGCTCGCCACGGACGAGCCGAGGGAGCTCGCCAAGATCGCGCCGCTCGTCCCGGAGCTTCCCGAGGGCGGCGCGGAGCTCGCGCTGCAGGTGACCGTGCTGCCGCCCAAGCGCCGCGGCCTCGCTCTCGGCGTCATCGTCCACCACTCCGCCTGCGACGGGGTGGGCTCGACGCACTTCCTCCACACCTGGGCCGCCGCCTGCGCCGGCGACCGGAAGCTCCCGGAGCCGCCCGTCATCGACCGCACGCTCATCCGCGACGTACCGGAGATGCACGACGAGTTCGCCGCACCCACGAACGAAGCCAAAGATCTGTTCAAGGCGCCCGACGCCGGCAAGTTCCTCGCCACCTTCACCCTGTCCAGAGAGCACCTCCAGGGCGTCAAGGACGCCGTCGCCGCCGAGGCCGCACGTCGCGGCGTTCCGCCGCCTCGGTGCACGTCCCTCGTGGCGATGTACGGCCTCATGTGGCACTGCTACCGCCGCTCCAGACGGGAAAGCGACAACGGCGGCAGCGGCCGTGCCGCCGCCGCCGCCCACTTCATCTTCTCCGTCGACCACCGGTCGCGGCTGGTGCCCCGCGTCCCCGACAAGTACCTCGGCAACTGCGTCGGCCCGGGCTTCGTCTCGGCGCCCGAGGAGGAGCTCGCCGGCGCCGCCGTGGCGGGCGGCGTCTTCACGGCCTGCGCGGCGGTGGCCGCCGCCATCGACGAGGCGGTGCGCGGCGAGCCCGCGTACTGGGAGGGGTGGAAGGAGCGCATCGTGGAGGCGTGCAGGGACGACGCGCCGTTCTCGGTGGCCGGGTCGACGAGGTTCCGCGTGTACGACGTCGACTTCGGGTTCGGGAGGCCGGCGAAGGTGGAGATCGTGTCCGTGGCGAAGACCGGCGCGGTGTCGGCGGCGGAGGATCGTTCTGGCGCCGGCGGCATCGAGGTGGGCATAGCTCTGCTGCCGGAGCGCATGGACACGTTCCGGAGGTGCCTCGCCGACGCCATGGCTTGGTTTTCCTCGTCTTCCCAATGCAACTAGCGTGGGAACTGCAACACGTACGTCGAGTAGATTTCTTTAGAGAGATTCGGTTTTCATGTCTTTTTGCTGGCTTATACTCTCTCTGTGAAAAAAGAAATCAAAACCTGGGATGAATCCACACATGTATGTTAATATTCATCCCTTGGGTTTGATTCTTTTTAGAACTTTATAATTTAATTTTGGTGATTGTATTTTTATGCCTACTACTTTTAAAATTCTAGTAATAATTATTTACCTATAAATTACTTTTTTTGCTTTGTTAATTTTTTTATAGCTTATTTTGTTGCTCAACCGATCAGACAATTTTGAATGGCATTTCATTTGAGAGTGGATTTTAAACTCTCGAGGTGATGTCTTTTTATTGTTTGCATGACACGTAGAATAGTTATAAAAATATTGTAAAAATTGAGAAGATGTATTAACATATACTATATCACTTTAGAAACATGTAAGTTAAAATCCAACTTTTATAAGTTGCAATGAGAAAAATAAACTACAGCTAATTAATGTTTATTCGTAGTCACACATGTCTTTTTTACAAAGTGTAGAAGTTAAAATTTAATTTGCATGTTTGTGGAGTGATCTAACACATCGTTATTAATCTATCTTATCAATTTTTTTCTTATCATTTGAGTGACATGTAAACAACGAAGGGATGTCGCCTCGAGAGTTTAGAATAGTTTCACCATTTCATTTGCCCTTGGCTGTCTTCTTAACTCAAGATTCTCAACCTGCACTCTCTCATTCCTCGCATGCACGTATCCTTAACTATTAAACAATATGTTTTTGGGAAAATAATCTTTAGAAAAAGATCATATCAATTCATTTTTTAAACATTTTTAGCTAATAGTTAATTAATTATGTGTTACAATCTAAATAAATCTGTCTAGATTTATTATACTAGAATGTATCTCGTCCAGTTTTAGCTTGCTTGTAATATTTTGAGACGGGAGTGGGGCGTGTTAAGCTTGGTAGTATGCAAGACCAATATCTCTATTTATGCTTATGCTTCTTACTCAATACTACTCGTAAGTCTCCGATTGTTTGTAAGCTATTGTATTTGTATTTACTCGTAAGCAGGGTTTCCCAAACCGCTGAGGCTGGGGTTACCGCGCCCCGGCCGTAAGCACGGTTACCGCACGGTAAACCACGGTAACTGTGAAAAACTGTACAAAATTCATCAAAAATTTAAATTATTTTTTAAATTTATTTGAATTTAAGGAGGTTACCGTGGTATTTACATTACCGTACCCCACGGTAACCGCGCGGTTACCGACGGTACAGTGAACCCTGCTCGTAAGTTTTTAATTACTTGTTTCGCTCCTACAGGCTAGGTTCTAAGTCTTGTAGTGTACTACATCCATTTTAAAATACAGTAAATTTTAGTTATGAATTTGATTTTTAATGTTTATATTTTAGGATGGAAGGAATAATGTTTAAGACTAGCAAATGATAAATCGGCAAATGTATAATGTCAGAACTCTAGCTAAAAGTCGTAAAGGTAATATGAATAAGCCAAAGCTCGTAATGAGTTAACTTGCGAACCGGAACCAACCTAGGCTTTCAGCGCACCAATATATATATAGCCGAGCTAAGCAGCTTTTTACGATACCGAGCTTAGGTAGTATAGTCCCAGTTTAAGCGCACACATGAGTTTTCATGTCTAATTTTTGTTGTTCGTTTTATTTAAAAAAATTTAAAACACATAAATAAGACACAAAGTACTATTTATGTTTTATTATAAAATAACAATAAAAAATACTAACCATAAAATAATTTTAAATAATACGTATAATTAGAGTTGGAAAAAAAACTCATGACTGCGTTTAAAATGGGATGAAGAGAGTACAAGCCTTAATAGTTACTCCTCCCTCTGTTACATAATAACTTCTTGTATCCAACATAAACTTAATTTTAGTAATCATTATTTTGTATTGATATATGTGAGATAAGATAAATATATTAGTAATAGATAAAAAGAGAAATAATTGTATTAGGATTTAATAAAATATGGCTGTGTTATTTTTTATTTTGTATTGATATGTGTGAGATAAGTGAAAAATGCTTCATAATAAGTTTGGTTTTAGATCATTTCATTTATCTTACAGTAAGTTTATTTTTGAGTAATTATTGCATCGGAGTTTATAAAAGTAGAGAATAATTATATTAGGAGTAGATAAATTAAAAAGTAGTTACATTGCGATTTGATAAAGTATGATATTCTATTTTTTATTTTATATTTGTATGCATGAAATAGGTGAAAAATAAATTTATTTTGGACGGAGACATTAGTTGATTGCCATCGTCGGCATTTTCGAACTCGGGACATTAATCCATACACCTACACATAGCAGTTATGATTTAATATAGATGCGGGCAAATTTAATACTCCTAATATAAAATGAAAAATAGCGAGGAGTAGTTGCTAACTTGTGATGGACCAGTGCTACAAATTATTGCGATGGAACAATAATATGGCTGTGTACTGCCTCTCTTTGGTCCATAAGCTGCAGACTGCACAATGTGATGATGTTAAACCATACTCTCTCTGTCTTATAATACAGGAGATTTTTGATGGATGTGACGCATCTTAGTACAATAAATTTAGTTAAAACCGTCTGTCTAAATTTATTGTATTAGCATGTGTTACGTCCACCAAAAATCTCCTATATTATAGGATGGAGGTATGGGATGGAGGGATTACTTCGCTAGTTTGCCCACCTGATTTGACCGGCGAACCAACAGATTAAGTATGACATTAATTAAGTGTGCAGCTGTTAAATGTGGTGGAGGGTGGAGCCCGGGCGCCCGTGCTAGCCGGGCGCTATCTCCGCTACCGACATTTTGCATAGGAAAGCGATCGAACAAAGTACACAGAGAGTTTTTGCTTGTTGGATCAGACAAGTACTGGTACATATACTACTCCATCAGTCCCACTTAAATTTTGAGCTTTTGATTACAACGTTTAACCACTCTTCTTATTTAATTTTTTTTTCAAATATAAAAAAAAGTTATGCTTAAAGTACTGTAGATAATAAAGTAAGTCACAAATAAAATAAATAATAATTTCAAAAAAATTTGAATAAGACGAGTGGTCAAACGTTACAAACAAAAACTCAAAATCCCTTATTATTATGGGACGGAGGGAGTACTTACTCCGTCCCAAAATAAGTGCAGCCATGGTTTTCCGCGTCCAACTTTGACCGTTCGTCTTATTTGAAAATTTTTTAAAAAAAATTAAAAACATAAGTCACGAGGTAAAGTACTATTCATATTTTATCATTTCATGACAACAAAAATGCTAATTATAAAAAAATTTCAAATAAAACGGATGATCAAAGTTAGCTCGATCAAAGTTGACGCGGAATATCATGGCTACACTTACTATGGAACAGAGGTAGTACTAATTTTTTTTACTGTGTTTCTTTTTGTTTCACCTTCTCATTTCGCCGGTAAGGAGCGACCCCACCGGGACAGTCTCAAGCTTATATCGTGGCCGGTGATCACGTGACGCGTGCGCGCGAAAGCGCTGTAGAGCGAGGCAGCGAGCGTCAGATTCAGGGAGGCAGGACAGTGGGAGCAGTGACTGGTATCTGTGAATAGTTAATGACAGATTTATCTCAAGAATGAGCCACGTCATTAAAAAAAATTAACCGTTGGATGGAGGTAAGGAAGAAGCTCACGCCGTCCGATCATGCGGTTAAAATAAGACAATGGAACACTCTGGAAACAGTCAACGGGAGTTCAAAGGATATAAAATGCTACTAAGAAATAAAGGAATGAGAAATAAGATAAAGCGGCCATAAGGGTGGCGATCTTCGGGACTATTCAAATTGTAGCTAAATAAACCTTATCAAATTTTGATTATGTCAAAATTTTTATAAGTTAGCAATATTACTAAAATTTTGGCAGGGTTTCTTATGTATCACCAAGTTTAACAACGAATTAATATATGCACTTTTTTTTAACAATTTTACATAAAAAATGGTATAGTTGAAAATTACATAACAGCCCCCTCTTGACTCCTCATCATGCGACATCACACATCGTCGCCTCGGCCTCTGCAGTATCCTCCTCCCCCAAATACCTCCTCTTCCACTGTTTCCTTTGCTAACCACTCCGGTACTCCCGATAGATAGACGGAGGGGGATAAGGGTGGCGGAAACAATTGTTGGAATTAATATATGGGCTAAGGCCCATTCGAAGATTAATTCTTTGGAAAATCACAAAAGCCCACCTCATGGGATAGCATGCATGTGGAGTTTAGTACCACCTTGCGTATTCTAGGAGAGGGGAACCTCATTAAAAGGGAGGATGCCCTCCTAGCCACTTGAAGCATGAGTGGTGGAGAGAAGAGGGGAAACACACACGCTTGCCTGGCCTGGTAGGGAAGGGTAGGGCAGGCGGCGCGCGTGCACGACGTACGCGTCGAATGGTCCGCAAAATTGGCTCCTCACCCTTGCGCAGATGCAGCCTCCTTTTGCAGTTTTGTTTTGTTTTGTTTTGGAAACATTCCGAAAAATCCGGTGTGTGAAAACGGCGTGGAGTCCGGATAAGTTACGCGCGAATTATCCGGTTCGGTTACGCGGAGTGGAGATCGTGCGGGCGCCCTGATCAAGCGACCTATCTCTATATAAACCGAGCCGCCGCCTTCACGCAACACACGCAAAATCAATCTAAGGTTTGCCTCCTACTCTGTACTGCGCCGTCCCTCGTAGACTACTCCATCCCGCTCGCCGGCGTGCACCGGCAATCGGGAGAGCAGGTCTCCGGAACCTCTGCCTTCGACGTCCTGCACCGGGAGAAGGCGGCAATAAGGTTTTTTGGAAGCGCTTCACGCGACTACTCCCTGTTCGTCCGCGAAGGCTCGCCTTCCTCTCCGCTCGCGTGCTTCGCGCCTTCGTCGACGCTCGCAACCGCGAGTAGTTCCTGCCGTGCAACCCGTCTTTCCGCCACCTCGGTACGTGTTCGACATGTTGCGCATATTTGATCTGTTCATGTTTTACTACTTAGTTTACATGTTTAGATCTAATGATGCGTTCAATCTAGTTTACATCTACAATGTCATGATTTATTTATGGAATAAATTAAATCATTATGTGCTTATAATTTCAACAATCCAAAAACCTTATTATAGGCGCTTTGATTTTACTATGGCTGGTTTTGCCGATGCACTGAGGCCAGATAAATTCACCGTTGTGCACTTCAAGAGATGGCAGATCAGGGTCACTCTGTGGCTGACAGCTATGAAATGCTTCTGGGTAAGTACTGGCAAGCCTATGGGCGTTCTTAATGCTGATCAGCAGAAAGAATTCGATGAGCCCACTACTCTCTTTGTGGGATGCATTCTTAGCGTGCTTGGCGATCGTCTGGTCGAGGTGTATATGCATATGACCAACGCTAAGGAGTTGTGGGATGCACTGAATACTAAATTCGGTGCTACTGATGCTAGCAATGATCTGTATATCATAGAGCAGTTTCATGACTACAAGATGGCTGACAACCGTTCTGTAGTCGAACAGGCTCGTGAGATACAAACCATGGCTAAGGAACTCGAACTCCTGAAGTGTGTCTTAGCCGACAAATTTGTGGCCGGGTGCATTATTGCGAAACTACCTCCATCTTGGAGAGGTTTCGGTACTGCACTCAAACACAAGAGACAGGAATACTCCGTTGAGGGGTTGATAGCGTCTCTTGATGTTGAGGAGAAAGCTCGAGAAAAAGATGCCACGTCTAAGGGCCATGGTGGGCAGTCCAGTGCCAATGTTGTGCACAAGGCTCAGAACAAGAGCAAGGGGAAATACAAAGCTCAACAGACCACCAACTTCAAGAAGCAGAAGAAGAACAACAATAATCCTAACCAGGATGAGAGGACTTGCTTTGTGTGTGGGCAACCTGGTCATCTGGCTAGGAAGTGTCCACAGCGCAAGGGGATGAAGGCACCTGCAGGGTAGACTTCTAAGTCTGCTAATGTGACCATTGGCAACACTGGAGATGGAAGCGGGTATGGTAATTTACCTACTGTTTTTTCAGTTAATCAGTCTACTAATTGGTGGGTTGATACTGGGGCCAATGTACATGTTTGTGCTGACATCTCATTGTTTTCTCCTTATCAGGTCGCACCGGGTTCCACCGTCCTAATGGGGAATGGGTCACATGCTTCTGTTCATGGTGTTGGCACGGTAGATCTGAAGTTTACTTCGGGAAGGATCATGCAGCTGAAGAACGTGCAGCATGTCCCTTCTATCGACAGGAATCTTGTTAGTGGCTTCCGTCTGACTAGAGACGGATTTAAGTTGGTTTTTGAGTCTAATAAAGTAGTCATGTCTAAACATGGATATTTTATTGGTAAAGGTTATGAGTGCGGAGGCCTGTTCCGCTTTTCCCTTTCTGATTTCTGCAATAAGTCTGTGAACCATATTTGTGGCAGTGTGGATGATGAGGCTAATGTTTGGCACTCACGTTTATGTCATATTAATTTTGGCTTGATGTCTCAGCTTTCCAGCATGTGTTTAATTCCTAAGTTTTCCATTGTCAAAGGTTCTAAGTGCCATAGTTGTGTGCAATCGAAGCAACCTTGCAAGCTTCACAAGGCTGCCGAGGAGAGAAACTTGGCACCACTAGAACTCCTACATTCAGATCTTTGTGAAATGAATGGGGTGTTGACGAAGGGTGGAAAACGATATTTCATGACATTGATTGATGATGCTACTAGATTTTGCTATGTGTACTTGTTGAAAACGAAAGACGAGGCTCTAGACTATTTTAAAATTTATAATTTATAAGGCAGAAGTTGAAAATCAACTTGACAGAAAGATAAAAAGGCTTAGGTCTGATCGTGGTGGAGAGTTTTTCTCAAACGTGTTTGACTTATTCTGTGAGGAACATGGCATCATACATGAGAGGACGCCTCCCTATTCTCCCGAGTCTAATGGGATTGCTGAAAGGAAGAACCGCACACTGACTGACTTGGTGAATGCCATGTTGGACACCGCGGGACTACCTAAGGCATGGTGGGGGGAGGCATTGTTGACCTCGAATCATGTGTTAAACAGAGTTCCTAACAGAAATAAGGACAAAACACCATATGAGATATGGATTGGGAGAAAACCATCACTTTCTTATTTGCGTAGATGGGGGTGCTTGGCGAAAGTCAATGTACGAATAACGAAGAAGCGCAAACTTAGACCTAAGACTATGGACTGTGTCTTTCTGGGATATGCTCATCACAGCATTGCCTATAGATTTTTAATAGTTAAATCTGGGGCACCTGACATGCATGTTGGTACAATTATGGAGTCTCGTGATGCTACCTTCTTTGAGAGCTTTTTCCCAATGAACGATACACATAGTGGTTCGAGCCAACCCTCTGAAATAATTCCCAGTACAATCACACCACCAGAACAAACTGAACATACACATGAACATGTCTCTGAGGAGGATGTCAGTGAAGCTCCTCGAAGGAGTAAGAGACAAAGGACGGCTAAGTCCTTTGGTGATGATTTCACTGTGTACCTCATGGATGACACTCCTAAGTCAATTTCAGAAGCATATGCATCTCCTGATGGAGACTACTGGAAGGAGGCTGTCCGTAGTGAAATGGATTCCATTATTGCTAACGGGACTTGGGAGGTGGCAGAGCGACCCTATGGGTGTAAACCTGTAGGGTGCAAGTGGGTGTTCAAGAAGAAGCTTAGGCCTGACGGTACTATTGAAAACTACAAGGCTCGGCTTGTTGCTAAGGGCTATACTCAGAAAGGAGGCGAAGATTTCTTTGACACTTACTCACCTGTTGCTAGATTGACCACAATTCGTGTGCTACTTTCCCTAGCAACCTCACATGGTCTTCTTGTTCATCAAATGGACGTTAAGACAGCTTTTCTTAATGGAGAGCTGGATGAGGAGATCTATATGGATCAACCTGATGGGTTTGTAGTTGAAGGTCAAGAAGGCAAAGTGTGCAAATTGTTGAAGTCTTTGTATGGTTTGAAACAAGCTCCTAAGCAATGGCATGAGAAATTTGACAAAACATTGACATCTGCAGGCTTTGCAGTCAATGAGGCAGATAAATGTGTGTACTATTGCCATGGTGGGGGTGAGGGAGTTATTCTATGCTTGTATGTTGACGACATACTGATATTTGGGACAAACCTTGAGGTGATAAATGAGGTTAAACCATTCTTGTCTCAAAATTTTGATATGAAGGATTTGGGAGTAGCTGATGTTATCTTAAACATTAAGCTAATTAGAGGTGAGAATGGGATTACACTCTTGCAGTCCCATTATGTGGAGAAGATCTTGAATCGCTTTGGCTATATTGATAGTAAGCCTTCTCCAACACCTTATGATCCTAGCTTGTTGCTTCGTAAGAACAAAAAAATTGCTAGGAATCAACTGGAATACTCCCAAATCATTGGCTCGCTGATGTACCTGGCTAGTGCAACTAGGCATGTTATCTCCTTTGTTGTGAGCAAGTTGAGCCGGTTTACCTCTAATCCAGGAGATGATCACTGGCGTGCGCTTGAGCGAGTAATGCGCTATCTGAAAGGTACTATGGAATTGGGGCTTCACTATACTGGGTATCCTGCGGTACTGGAGGGTTATAATGATTCTGACTGGATCTCTGATGTGGATGAGATCAAAGCCACTAGTGGATATGTCTTCACACTGGGTGGTGGTGCTGTTTCGTGGAGGTCTTGCAAACAGACCATTTTGACGATGTCAACCATGGAAGCAGAACTGACGGCACTGGATACTGCTACTGTTGAGGCAGAATGGCTGCATGATCTATTAATGGATCTGCCTATTGTTGAAAAACCGGTGCCGGCTATCCTTATGAACTGTGACAATCAAACGGTAATTGTAAAAGTGAATAGTTTTAAGGATAATATGAAATCGTCTAGACATGTGAAAAGATGATTGAAGTCTGTCAGGAAATTAAGAAACTCTGGAGTTATAACGTTGGATTACATCCAAACAGCTAGAAACCTGCAGATCCCTTCACGAAGGGACTATCACGAAATGTGATAGATAATGCATCGAAGGAGATGGGTTTGAGACACATGTGAGTTATACTATGGTGGTATCCCAGTCTATGTGATCGGAGATCCTATGAATTAGAACCTGGGAAGAACAAACCATTAGTAAACTAGAGGAGAGTACCGATCTATACCCTCTCTAAATGAAGATGCATGTACTCTCGTGAGCTGCAAGGCAGGTTGGCTATGCCTTAATGAGTTCTGTTGGCTTTAATTAGCGAAGATGCTGTCCTGTAGAGCATTCTTGAAAGAACTCACATTTGTAAGCTTGACTGTTGGTCGCAGTCTATGGAGATTTTGGGTGAATCTTCTAGAAAGCTTACTAAAGACCTAGGAGTATGACTTATACGCTCCACCCGAGGGGTAGTCTACAGACGGTCTAGTACCAGATAAGACTCTGAGTGAAACTTTCTTGCACAAGACTTGCAATTCAAGACGTATTCCATTGTTCAAGTTGTGAGTAAGTGTAGCTTGGAGTTCTAGGTGGATGTTCAACCTTAATCGGTCTCCATCGAACCGCTGGTATATTAACTGTACATTGGAAAAAGGCAAATCTTAGTGGGATTTTGAGATTTGGTGGGGGATTGTTGGAATTAATATATGGGCTAAGGCCCATTCGAAGATTAATTCTTTGAAAAATCACAAAAGCCCACCTCATGGGATGGCATGCATGTGGAGTTTAGTACCACCTTGCTTATTCTAGGAGAGGGGGACCTCCTTAAAAGGGAGGATGCCCTCCTAGCCACTTGAAGCATGTGTGGTGGAGAGAAGAGGGGAAACACACGCGCTCGCTCGCCTCGCCTCGCCTCGCCTCGCCTCGCCTGGCCTGGCAGGACAGGCGACGCGCGTGCACGACGTACGCGTCAAATGGTCCACAAAATTGTCTCCTCACCCTTGCGCAAATGCAACCTCCTTTTGCAGTTTTGTTTTGCTGCGGGAAATTCGGATTTGTTTTGTTTTGGAAACATTCCGAAAAATCCGGTGCGTGAAAATGGAGTGGAGTCCGGATAAGCTTTTGCAGTTTTGTTTTGCTGCGGGAAATTCAGATTTGTTTTGTTTTGGAAACATTCCAAAAAATCCGGTGCGTGAAAACGGCGTGGAGTCCGGATAAGTTACGCGCGACTTATCCGGTTCGGTTACGCGGAGTGGAGATCGTGCGGGCGCCCTGATCAAGCGACCTATCTCTATATAAACCGAGCCGCCGCCTTCACGCAACACACGCAAAATCAATCTAGGGTTTGCCTCCTACTCTATACTGCGCCGTCGCTCATAGACTACTCCATCCCGCTCGCCGGCGTGCACCGGCGATCGGGAGAGCAGGTTTTCGGAACCTCTGCCTTCGACGTCCTGCACCGGGAGAAGGCGGCAATGAGGTTTTTTGGAAGCGCTTCGCGCGACTGCTCCCTGTTCGTCCGCGACGGCTCGCCTTCCTCTCCGCTCGTGTGCTTCGCGCCTTCGTCGACGCTCGCAACCGCGAGTAGTTCCTGCCGTGCAACCTGTCTTTCCGCCACCTCGGTACGTGTTCAACATGTTGCGCATATTTGATCTGTTCATGTTTTACTGCTTAGTTTACATGTGTAGATCTAATGATGCGTTCAATCTAGTTTACATCTGCAATGTCATGATTTATTTATGGAATAAATTAAATCATTATGTGCTTATAATTTCAACAACAAAAGGCGACACTGACGGCAGCAAAGACAACGGTAAAGCGGGGTTCGCGCAGCAGCGGCAGGGCATGAAACCCTGACCGGCATGGAGAACACATGTAGAGACATGAGAACACATTCAAAAGTCGATCAGTTTATCGGCTCCTGTTTGCTTGCCGGAGATGGACACTGTCGGAGCTGACAACACTGAATGGGGGCAAACACCTGCATACTTAGCCTTTGGACGGCACCGCTACATGATCCTCACATGCTCCACGCTCAAAGAAGGCGACCGCGCTCACCCCAAGCACAAAATAAAGAAGCTGGCCTCCTTTTCCTCACCAGAACACATATCTCACCCCCGACAACCGACGAGCTCGATCGGAAATAGCTTCCCTCCAACCAGTGAGTTCAAGGAGAGCTCGCTAGCAGCAGTAGAACTGCAGAAGAAAAGAGAAGAGTGAGTAGTAGTTAAGAAAAAAATGACGTAGGGAGAGAGATATGAGGGAAAAAAAAGAAAGAACAGAGCTCGCTCTTTGCTCTACGGCCGAAGGCACTCACCAAGGCAGGAAGAAAGAAGAAACAAGGAGTATTTTACTGGTTAGGGCATCCACAATCTGAGACACTCCTAGAGTACCCTCACTAACTGAGGTACTCTAGGCGTACTCACCTTTACAATGCAGGCCACGTCTAGGACTCTGGGTAGCCCCAACCCAAAAAAGCCTCTTTCTCTCCTATTCCTCTCTTTCCTATTCTACCCCTCTCTTCCCCTTCTCTCTCTCTCTTTCTCCATCGCACGCACGTGAGAGTGCCGTCGCCACTCTCTCTCCCGCCGCTCTCTCCCTCTCTCTCTCCCGTGATGGTGGTGGCGGCGACCCCGGAGGCGGCAGATCCGGCGCTGCCGTGGCCGGATCTGGCCCCCCGGTGGATGGAGCGCCGCCGGCCGCGCCGCATTGAGGCGGTGGACGGCGAGCGCGAGGCGAGCTCGAGGCGACGGACGGCGAGCGTGAGGCGGCGGACTGCGAGTGCGAGGTGGCGGACGGCGGTGGCGAGCACGGCACCGGTGGAGGAGGCCGGGCAAGGCGCGCGGTGGCCGGATCTCGTCGCCGCCATCCCCGAGCGTGACGACCACCACCACGACGTCGTCCTCGTGCTGCTCGGCCGCGAGCACGGGCACCTCAAGCCCGTCGACGGCGCCGAGCTTGACCTCCGCCATCCTCCGCCTCCTCCGTTGCTCCTTAGCCCGTCGACGACGCCGAGCTCGACCTCCGCCGCCTACTCCCGCTCCTCGCCGCCGCTCTTGCCGTCGCCTCCTCCCGCTCCTCGCCACTGCTCGGGCGGTTGCTGTGGCGGCGGAGGGCCCAAGAGAGGGGAACGGGCGAGAGAGAGAAAGAGAGAGAGGAGAGGGGTGGAAGGGGAATCTATCGCTGGAGACACGGTGGCCATAGGAACCGGTCGCTGCAATGCGTTGCTCGTCTTCGTCCCTGGCTAAAAAGCTGCGAGAGGCGCGACCCCTAGCTAGGGTGTGCGCGGACTAGCGAGGGAACGACGCAGACGGAAAAATTGATGGAGGGTGCTAGGGACACGACCTAGGGGTACCCATTGTAGATGGCCTTAGACCGTCAGAGTGGCTCACGATGGCACTGGTGGAGAAACCGTTTGTAGTCCCGGTTGTCAAACCGGGACTACGAATCCGGGACTAAAGATAGCTATCTTTAGTCCCGGGTGAAATAACTGGGACTAAAGATCGATCTTTAGTCCCGGTTCGTGTTACCAACTGGGACTAAAGATCGGTCAGCCACGTGGTCGGCCGAACCATCTTTAGTCCCGGTTGTGTTACCAACCGGGACTAAAGATCGGTGCACCACTTTTTTTATTTGCATGGCCCTGTTTGCTGCATGGTTGATTATATATATATATATATGTATATATATGCATATGTGTATATGTATAAATCATATATTACACACATATGTATAATTTAAAGCACTTAACATTTTATGTGCATATATGTTACCAAAATATATATTAACACTAAAGTAAATGTGTACATATATAAATATATATATACATGCATATATAGTACAATTCATTTGCTCAGTAGCTATAGCTACCACTTCGACGCCGGCGTTATGTCAGAAGAGGAAGGACCGACGTTATGAATTGTCGATCCGTCGTAGTAGAATTCACCATCGGAATTAAGGACTTCTTCGTTGATGAATCCCATCAGTTGTTCTTGAACAGCCATGATAAAAACCTTGTGTGGGAGATTATCCCTCATGTGAATATGCTATCATTCGAAAAAATAATGACGTATCAATATATGAAATTAATAAACAACTTAACAAATCGATACGCAATGAAATTTTGAATGGTTTATGTATACGTACATCGAGCTCTCGTGTTGTGCATATTTGGTTTGATAGGCAGTGGGCATACTCGCATACTCGCATACGTAGTAGCCGCATAAGTTAGTTCCCTGGTCCTGCTTTGCACACTACATGAGAAACGATGAGAGATTTAATATACTCTTTATATTAACTGTAATTAGAGATTCAATTCAATATAATTTTGGATCATGCATGTACTCACTGGAAAATGAAACCTCCTTCCAAGTTTTTCTTTCTAAGTCCCGCGGACCAACTGACGGAACCGATCCCAAGCCCTACATATGCAGTTGCAAGCTATGATTAATTAATTATTACCCGAGATCAACATAATAGCAATAGATTCCCCGCGACTTTGGAATAGATGGCATTATATTACCTGTCTATCAGTTGGAAGACCTTGTCAAAAATCTTCTCCTCTTTATTCATTGAGTTGTACACAGTGACTTTGCATGCGTCCAAGTCGAAGAATGACAGGACCCAGTGGAATCTGGAATATGCATGAGATGAGATATATATGAAAATGTACATGCTATATGTATGGGAACGAAATTTGTTCGAACGACAATAAAAACTCACTCTGTGTTGTACGGCAGTAGTATGTACGTCTTGAAATGCTGCTATGTTAGGAGATGGACGAGATTGTCCTCTGTGTCTTTCTCTTACTTGTCGATCATTTTGGTGTTGATTTTCCGAGGGTCGATGAACCCAGTATCGTAGACCCTCCGCCGTCGGGCCCTTTGAATCTCCATTCTACAACGATGAAAGGAAATTATTATTGCTTATATATATGCCAGGAGCTAATTATTGAACGAAACAAATCGAACTCAAAGATACTCACAAAATCCATGCGCTCAGAAGAGAGACGTCGAGGGCGTCCAGATGGTACAGATCGAAGAGATCCTTGAAATGGATCCAGAGAATATCTTCTCCTTGCAAGAAGTCGGGGTTTCTGATCCTCGCTCCGAACATCTCTCTACCCTTGGCGCTCATTTCCATGTACCATTCATGGAATTTGTACATCTATGTCGGTAGGGACTGCAGCTGCTCAGGCTTGACAAGCGGTTTACCGAGTTCAAACTTGTATGCCACTTCCGCCTTCAGGATTGGTGCGCCTCGAATCAGCTGATCCACAGTTAGACCGGTGTCTGAAATGAATTCCGTTATGCCAAAATCTTCGCCGGTCACCAACGGCTCGACCTCTTGGTTTGGTTGTTCTCCAAGCTGAGGGACTGGTTTAGACTTCTTGTGATAGGCTCTCTGAAGTGTTCAGTCATAGTCCGATATCTATAAGGCCTCCTTGTTTGTTGCGGACATTCCCTTGAAGTAGTTCTTCACGCTCGGGTCAATAGGTATCTTCTTTTCAGGACTCCGAGGCTCAAGTTGCCTCTTCACTTCTCCTGCCACATAAGCATCAAGCTCCTCTTGACTACAATCGTACGGTGGCTCCTTGTTTTTGGTGGCATCAACTTTCGCCTTCTTCGTTGCCCTTGTGCGGGCAGGCGGTGGAGCTTGGCGAGACCTTGTCTTGGGTGGTGCAGGCAGACACGGTGGAGGTGGAGGAGGCGGAGGAGGCAGAGGAGCCGGAGGAGATGGTGCAGGAGGACGTGGCGGAGGAACCGGAGGAGATGGTGCAGGAGGAGATGGCGGAGCCAGAGGAGATGGTGCATGAGATGCCGCTTGTCGCCCAGGGAGGATGATGTACCGCTTGCACCATAGTATAATGGCGTGTCTTGTGTCTCGTAGATGCGTCTCACCGTCTCCTCCTGGGTAGTCCAACTCGAGGTCCTTGTACGCGGCTTCTACCAGCTCAACTTCGACCCTCGAGTATCCTGCTGGAATCGGCCTGCAGTGGTAAGTCCCGGAAGGGTCCGTTGGGATGGCCATTCCCGACGCCACCTTCATGTGATGAGAGGTTATCTATTAGTAATCAACCTAAGCAGCAACTTGTGGAATGTACAAGTCAAAAATCATCAAACTATGAGCATACCTTGATTGATAAGTTCTTGAAGGGAATATGCAGCTCACATGGTGTCCGCTGCGTGATCTCATCAACGGGGCAGGTGGTTTCGTCCTGGGTTTGCATGGCGTCCATGCTCTGTGATCCTACCTACCCCGTTGAGGCGCAGCTGCTACGATTGCCTGATGGGCTGACCATTGCAGGAGGAATGTACGACTGGGATCCTGGGACCGATGTGCGGCCATACGTTCATCCACCTTCCTTGCCATCTTCTCTTGCATGCTGAGCTCGTAGCTCGATACCCTGTACTCAAGATCTGCAATCTTCGCCTCGGTATCTCTCTTGCTCCTCATCCGACTCCTATACGTGTGGATGTCCTCCTTAAATCCAATCTTCCACGGAATCACGCCTTTCCCTCGTGTTCGTCCTGGATGCTCGGGAATCTGTAGGGCGAGTGACAGCTCTTCCTTCTCTCTGTCGGGTCGGAATGTGCCCTGAGAAGAGGCTTCCACCGCGTCCGTTAGTCGACTGGCAGCGTCGCGTATCTGATCACTGAAGACAAGGGAGCCATCAACTGGCTTAAGCGTTCCACCGTGAGCATAGTACCAGAACTTCGATCGATCCGGCCATTTAGCGGTGGCCGGTTCGATACCCCTCTCAATCAAACTTGCCTCCATCTCCTCCCACTTCGGCATTGCGACGCTATATCCGCCTGACCCCAAGTGGTGATGGTACTTCTTCTTGGCGGCATTTTCTTTGTTTCTGGCCATCATCGCTTGCCCTTGTTGCCCTGTCTTGTAAGCAACGAACTCGTCCCAATGATCCCTTAGCTTTTGGAATACGTCGAAGTTCGGTGTTAGTCCCTTCAAGATGTATTTCTTGTAGAGATCTCCCTTGAAGCTCTGGAACTGTTCTGCTATTTTCTTCAGAGTCCACTGTTTCACTATGTTCTTCGTACCTGCGGGTAGCGTGAACGTCTCGAGCATTGTGGTCCACAGCATCTCTTTTTCTGAGTCCGGGACAAAGCTGTCATTATCCCTGCGTGCCCTTGTTCTGCGCCAGTACACCGTGCTGACAGGCACGTTGTCCCTCACAACCCAACTGCTGTGGTGTACAAAATTCTTGGCTGCTTCTGCTAGGGCACTAGGTCGGCCGTCTTCGTCCACCTCAGTTACGATGTGCCGACCCTCTATCTTCTTTGCGGCACCTCGTTGTCCGTGTGCCCTCTTCTGTCCAGCAGAGGGATGACTTCCAGTAGACTCCTCCTCATCGTTTCCCTCCTCGTTCCCCTCCGCATCGCTCTCCACGTTCCCCTCCTCGTTCAAGTACTGGTTTGGATCCTCGTTCCCCTCTTCTTCGTTCCAGTACTGGCTGCTTCCCTCTGCGTTTGTATCGTATAGTATCTGTTCCTCATCGCGATCAGCCATGTGTGCATACAAAAAATATTTGTTAGATCTATAGGTCATATTTGCTAACCGTAATATTAAAACTCTACTAATCTTATATTAAATCTCTAATAATCTTATATTAAAATTGTAATAATCATATATATATGCTTAGTCTAACAATCTTATATTAAATCTCTAATAATCTTATATTAAAATTGTAATAATCATATATATATATATGCTAAGTATAACAATCTTATATTAAATCGCTACTAATCTTATATTAAATCTCTACTAATCTCATATTAAATCGCTACTAATCTTATATTAAAATTGTAATAATCATATATATATGCTAAGTCTAACAATCTTATATTAAATCTCTAACAATCTTATATTAAATCGCTACTAATCTTATATTAAAAATGTAATAATCAAATATGCTAAGTCTAACAAACTTATATTAAATCGCTACAAATCTTATATTAAAATTGTAATAATCATATATGCTAAGTCTAACAATCTTATATTAAATCTCTAACAATCACTTCTTTGCATCACTTGCCTGCGCGAATTCCTTCGATGGCTAGCTACCACTTCGGCTTGACGGACGATGACAACGTCTTCTCTGCAACATTACCAGGAAAATGTATTAGTCTAAACGGGCCAAGTTACATATATATAATCATATATGTATTACCAGGAAAATGTATTAGTCTAAACGCGTTCGTTCTCACACTTTTAGTACAAGTGCATTCACGTTCGTAAGCGTTTCGTTCACGTTCGTTCGCGTTTCGTAAGCGTTTCGTTCACGCTCATTCGCGTTCGTAAGCGTTTCATTCACGTTCGTAAGCGTTTTATTCACGTTCGTTCATAAGCGTTTCGTTCACGTTCGTAAGCATTTCGTTCACGCTCGTTCGCGTTCGTTAACGTTTCGTTCACGTTCGTTTGCATTCGTTCACGTTCGTTAAGCGTTCGTTCACAGTCGTCCACGTATCGTTCACATTCGTTCGCGTTCGGTCACGTTTCAATCACGTTCGGCAATGTTGGGCGCGCGCGGCAGTGGCGTGGCGGCGCGGCGGCGGCGTCGGGGTGCCGTGGGCCGGCCCGGCGGCGGCGTGCCGCGGCGGTAGCGTGGGGGCCCGGCGGCGGCGTGGCGTCGCGGCGGCATGGCGTAGCAGCCCGGCGGCGTGGCGCGGCGGCGTGGCGAGCTCGAGGCGGGGGCGGCGGCGTCAAAGTCGGTCGTCGGCGGTGGCGTTTGACCGCGGCGTAGTAGTGGCGTCGGCAACGAGCTAGGCGGCGGAGGTTTGGAGAGAGAGATCGAGATCGAGAGAGAGAGAGAGGCAGCGGCGGCTCTCACCCAAGAGATGTGGCGGCGGCGTCTGTGGCGGAGGCGGCGAGGACCGCCAAGCGACGGCGAGAGACGACGGCGGCGTCGGCGCGGGGTTGCCCTAGGCAGTGGTGGCGAAGGAGAAGCCGAGATCGATCTCGATGGAAAAACGTCTAAGTGTTGGTGGAGAAGACGAGGGAGCACCGGGAATATATATACCCCCAGATTTTTAGTCCCGGTTGGTGAGAACATCCGGGTGTAAAGTTCGTAACAACAACCAGGACTAAAGAAAAGATCTTTAGTCCCGGTTGTTCGTACGAACCGGGAGTAAAGATATCTTTACTCCCGGATGTTCTCACCAACCGGGACTAAAGATCTTTTCCCGCTATTTCCAAATTCTTTTTAAACCCGGTTAGGGTTAAGAACCGGGACTAAAGATAATAGCAGCTGTGTCTTGAACTTCATTACATATGTATTTCTAAAATAGTAAATAATGCATTACAATTATTTAAAATTATTTAAAGTCGAACAATTAATGACAAAACCTTCGAAAAATTATTGTTGTATGTAGTAGAATAAGTGGATAATATATAATAAGCACATGAATGATTTAAAATTGTTAAAAATTCTAATAATCATATATAATTAGCATATGCATGATATTAAATTGTTAAAAATTCTAATTAACATGTGTAAATAGCACATGCATGATTTAAAATTAATAAAAATTCTAATAATCATATATAATTAGCATATCATGATATTAAATTGTTGAAAATTCTAATTAACATATGTAAATACCACATGCATGATTTAAAATTAATAAAAAATCTAATAATAATATATAATTAGCATATCATGATAATAAATTGTTGAAAATTCTAATTAACATATGTAAATACCACGTGCATGATTTAAAACTTTTAAAAATTCTAATAATCATATATAACTAGCATATGGACGATTTCAATTTGATAAAAATTCTAATAATCATACATAATTAGCATATTCCATACAACAATTTATTTGTATGGATATTCAATACATCCAAAATAGTTTACATCGTGTACACAACAATTACGGCAATACATCGGCGGTGACGGTTGACCGCACGTACTTTCTCCTCACTATTGTTCCTTCCTTGTGATCGCTACGTGAGTAAGGGGTGTCTTCATTTGATAGGAGGATGCTAGGGTCAATCGTCACCGTGAAAGGGGGTTGCCCATCAAACTGATCGTAATCCTCATCAGTCTTGTCCTCTACTCCGACGATTTTTCTTTTTGCTGGGAGAACCACTTGGCGCTTCGGCTCGTCAGGCCCTTTGCCCTTTTTTCCTTTGCTAGACATGTCCTTGACGTAAAAAACTTGCGTTACATCATTGGCAAGGATAAAAGGTTCGTCCAAGTATCCAACCTTGTTAAGGTCAACCGTTGTCATCCCACTGTCATCAATCGTTACGCCTCCACCAGTCAACCTAACCCATTGGCACCGGAACAGAGGGACCTTGAGAGGTCCATAGTCAAGTTCCCATATGTCCTCGATGGCACCGTAATACGTGCCAGTTGTACCATCGTGACCTATGGCATCGATACGAACATCACTGTTCTGGTTCGTGCTCTTCATGTCTTGGGCCCTCGTGTAGAATGTGTACCCATTGATTTCATATCCCTGGAATGTCGCGATCGAGCCAGATGGTCCCCTCGCCAAGAAGGCCAGTTGTTGGTTAATCGTCTCGTTACTCATGAGATGTTGTCGCAGCCACGCGGAGAAAGTATCAATGTGATACCGTGTAATCCATGCATCGGACTTACCAATGTTTCTGGCGCGAACTAGAGCCAAGTGCTCCTCGATGTAGGGAGCCACCAATGCAGATTGTTGCAGAACCGTGAAATGGGCTTTACGGAATAAATTGTTGTCTACCGTCATTATTGCTTTCCTTCCGAGAGTTCCCTTTCCCCGTAGTCTCCCTTCATGGCGTGATTCAGGTACCCCGATTGGGCAAAGGTCTTCGATAAATTTTACGCAGAATTCAATGACTTCCTCTGTTCCATACCCCTTGGCGATGCTTGCCTCTGGACGAGCACGGTTACGAACATACTTCTTCAGAACGCCCATGTACCTCTCGAAAGGAAACATGTTGTGTAGGTACACAGGACTGAGAATACCGATCTCTTTGACAAGGTGACAAAGCAGATGCGTCATTATATTGAAAAATGAAGGTGGAAATATCAACTCAAAGCTGACAAGACATTGCACCACATCATTCTGCAGGGCTTCTAATCTATTCGGATCGATGACCTTCTGCGAAATTGCGTTCATGAAAGCACATAGCTTTGTTATTGTTGCCCGGACATTGTCTGGGAGGATACCCCTATTACAACTGGTAGCAGCTGTGTCATTAACACGTGACAGTCATGAGACTTTAGATTTGTGAACTTCTTCTCCTTCGTGCTTATTATTCGCTTTATATTCATGGAGTATCCAGACGGTACCTTGATGCTCTCCAAGCATTCAAACATACTTTCCTTCTCTGCCTTGCTAAGAGTGTAGCTGGCTGGACTCAAGTAATGGCTTCCTTTCTCCTTTGGTTCCGGGTGAAGGTCACCGCGTTGTTCCATATGCTTCAGATCCTTACGTGCTTCCAGTGTATCTTTCGACTTTCCATATACACCTAGGAAGCCAAGAAGGTTTACGCAAAGGTACTTAGTGAGGTGCATCACGTCGATTACGTGGCGGACGTCCAAGAATTCCCAATAGGGTAACTCCCAAAATATAGAGTTCTTTTTGCACATCGCCGCGTGACCATCTTCGCTCTCTATAGGCTGGTTACCAGGCCCCTTTCCAAACACTACTTTAAGATCTTTAACCATAGCAAACACTGTTTTCCCGCTGCGATGTTTAGGCTTCGTACGGTGGTCCGCCTTATGTTCAAAGTGCTTGCCTTTCTTCCGTACCGGGTGGTTTGCTGCAAGGAATCGACGATGACCCATGTACACAATCTTCCTATAGTGCTTAAGATACGTACTTTCTGTTTCATCCATACAGCGAGTGCAAGCCTTGTACCTCTTGTTGGACTGCCCGGATAGGTTGCTAAGTGCAGGCCAATCGTTGATGGTTACGAACAGCAGCGCTCGTAGGTTAAACTCCTCTTGTTTGTCCTCGTCCCACACGGGGACACCTTCCTTCTTCCACAACAGTTTAAGATCTTTGACCAGTGGTCTTAGGTACACATCGATGTCGTTACCAGGTTGCTTGGGGCCTTGAATAATAATCGGCATCATTATGTACTTCCTCTTCATGCATAGCCAAGGGGGGAGGTTGTAGATACACATCGTAACGGGCCAAGTGCTATGGCCGCTGCTCATCTCTCCAAAAGGATTCATGCCATCCGTACTTAAACCAAACCGTATGTTTCGTGCGTCCTTTCCAAAGTCTTTAAATTTTCTGTCGATATTTCGCCACTGCGAACCATCGGCGGGGTGTCTCAGCATCCCGTCCTGTTAACGCTCTTCAGCGTGCCATCTCATCATTCTAGCATTCCCCTTGTTCCTGAACAAACGCCTTAGCCGTAGTATTATAGGGAAATACCACATCACCTTAGCAGGAATTCTCTTCTTCGTTAGCTGCCCGTCAACTTCTCCTGGATCATCTCGTCTAATCTTGTATCGTAGTGCTTTGCAAACAGGGCATGCTTCTAGGTTCTCGTACTCCTCACCGCGATATAGGATACAATCATTCGGACATGCGTGAATCTTCTGAACTTCCAGTCCTAGAGGGCAGACTATCTTCTTAGCCTCGTACGTTGTCTCGGGCAATTTGTTTCTCTCCGGAAGAATGTTCTTGACGAGTTTCAATAAATCGCCAAATGCCTTCTCGCTAACACCATTTTTTGTCCTCCATTGCAAGAACTCCAGAGTGATATCCAACTTTTTGTGCCCCTGCTCGCAACCTGGGTACAATGACGTTCTGTGGTCCTCTAACATCTTGTCCAATTTATAGGCCCCCTTTTCACTTTCGCAGTCCTCCTTGACGTCCTGCAACATCTGACCAAGATCATCCGCAACGTCGTTACCATCAGCATCCCTTTCCTCCTCGCCCGTTTGATTTATTTCAAATCCAGCGTACTGAGCAAAGTCCGAAATATTGTCGTCTTCCACTTCATCTTCTTCCATTTCAACACCTTGCTCTCCGTGGGATGTCCAACAATTATAGCTTGGCATGAACCCCGACTCAAACAAGTGGAAATGAATAGTCCTGGATGCAGAATACTTTTTCTGATTCTTACACTTATTGCATAGACAACAAATTAAACCCTTTTGCCTGTTAGCTTCGGCCACTTTCAAAAAATAATGCACGCCATCAATAAACTCTTTGGACCGCCGGTCAGCGTACATCCATTTCCGATCCATCTACATGACATGAAAAAAAATCGTACACAAATAATTATTCGTACAATAATGACACTCATACAATAATTATAAAATAATTACAAACTCTTTCAACAGTCACACAATAATGACATATCATTATTCATACAAAAATTATGAAATATTACACCAAATAATTCTTATTTACTATTTCTAAAGTTTTAAAATAATATTAATGTGTTGTACTCCTTTTAATTTTCATTTTAGTTTGTTTTCTATTATTCAAGATTAACTTTTGCTATATTTTCCTTCTCAACTATTTTATAAAACCTTCTTTAGCAAATAAACTAAATTTCTATATATTTTTTATTCCCCACAGAAATTTTCTCTCTCATCAACTTACAACAAAATTTTGGAGACAAAAAAGTGTGCTAAACATAGCTCCAAATGTAATATGACAAAAAAAACATTGGAGGATGAAGTTGCTAACCTTTTAGGCACCTCCGATTTGTATATAATCACCAAAATAAATTTACTAGAAATTTTGGCATGACCTCCCCTCTTTTTTGAAGAAATTTTAAAGCTTGCTCGGGCTGGAGGAGGAAGAAGATATATATATATATATATATATGCCCGTTACCCTTTTTAACCGGGACTAAAGATCGGTTTTTGTTGCAACCGAGACTATTGTGGAATTAGGCCGACCGACGAAAGATGGTTTCTCCACCAGTGTGGAAAAAAGGTGATGCCCATGCCACTTTTGCATTTCAGCACATATGAATATTCTTTATCCTATATCTCCTGTAAATAAAAGTATTTAAAACAACCTCTCTGTTGATCTAATTAAGCCTAGCAAATTTGTGACAAATGGCATGGAAGTTTTCAGTTGAGTTAGATCATACTCCTAACCGACAAAGGTGCTCTTTCTTTTTTTTTCCCCTTCTGAAACCAACAATTACTACTACTCCGTACCTTTTAATGCTTCTCCACGTGCAACCATTCAAAATGAGAGCACTTCTTACACGAATGTATAAGACAATTCCAATTCAAATGATCTCCAAACACATACGAATCAGTTATTCGATCCTTAATAATAAATTAATTAGAAGCTAATATAGTACTACTATTCTATACGCTAAATTAAAATATTTGGAAATAAATAGCGCTAAGAGCAAATATAGATAAGTACAAAATAGGATTAAATTATAAGGGCTATATCCTTTTTTTTTCTATTTTCATGTTTAAAGAAACTATTTTTGCTCATAAATATTTTATATTGGATCCTCCAAAGGGTCTATGCTGGCAAATGAGGCCGAATGGACCTTGGTACCAGAAGGCCATTCAAAAAAAAATTAAGAAAGGATAAAAGAGAAAATTCTAGACAACAATTATGGTCAGATAAACACAAAACGTCATCTGTCCTTAAACAAACAAGTATATATCCAAATAAAAAACAGGTCATAGTCACGCGAATGCCTGATTTAATAGGCTAGTGTGTAATGAATGCGAAAGCGGAGGCATGAGAAGCGAGGGTAAAGAGTCCTCGGGTTCACATCTTTTATTATAATGGTATTATGTATGAAAAAGATAACCTTAAGATAATGATTGCACTTGTAAAGTGAGCTATATACATTGTGGAAAATAGCATTAGCTTAGAGTGCACCTTATGCTTAAGTTCTACCACAAGCAAAAAGAAAATATTTTTTCTCTCTCATTCACTTTATGAACAAGAGATGAAACAATTATTTTTCCATTCTATGTGGGCCATCTTGTGGCTAAATTCTAACCATAGCATTGTGGATATGGCTATAACAATGACTCACTATTCATAGGGCCCACCTTAAAATTACACTACACCATAAATATTGAGGATGCCCTTATTATATATATTGATACTCTCTCCGTCCCAAAATATAACAACTTTTATCACTTATGATTTATCTCAAAATATAACAACTTCTCCACCAATATTCTCTTCCCAACTAATCACAACCCTCCACCGTTAACTTTTCCCACATTCTTCCACTGCTCATCTAATTACAACCCTCCACTACTTCTATCTATTTTCTAATAACCGTGTCCAATCTTAAAACTTTTTATATTCTTGGATAGAGGGAGTATATGATAAGCTATAAGGACGAAACTGATATAATAATAGCGATATTAATCAAGACGCAAACACCTGCTCTAGTAGTTGTAGATGATCATGACCGGGGACCTGATTTGGATCGGTAATCGGTTGGCTCCCCACCGGAAGGAAAATAAATAATTAAAATGGCTAACTCTTGTGTCATCACTGGGCTCTGTCCTCCACTCCTCCTCATCAACAGGTCGGTCCACCTCATCAGAACGAGTATAATAGCATGCTACAAATTATGTGTAAGCACATATAAAGAAAAGAAGAGAAGAGCACCTGTAAAGAATTTAAGAAAGTTTTCTCTATGAAGTTTATAGAATGAAGGGTAAAATTATAACGTGGGATGATTGTAATTGGTTAAGATGAAGAATTAGGTGAAAAAAATTAAATAAGACAGTTACGATCGAATCAAATATGGCGAGTAATTGGAGAATGAGTTACAGTTTGAAAAAAAATTAAACACTTGAAATAATTATATTCTGAGATGAAGAGGGTATCTAATAAGTTTTGTCAAGGTGATGGAAGGAGCCAGTACAAGGTAATTTGTGATTAAAGAGAGGTATGAAATTAAGTACGCTTATTTCCGATGAGTTGTTAAGATGAGACCCCGTTTGATTTGGCTATAGGGGGGAACAACTGAATTGTTCGTATAACCATAGATAATATGTTTATATGTATTGTAACAGTTAGATCAATTTGTGAGTTGCACGATTCTCTGGTATTAGTTTGTCACCGTCAGCATTACTAAAGCTAGTCGAAGATGACAGCAAAATGGGACTTAACTGGATGCGGCACCCTGACGAGACAGCAGCGAAATGGGACTTGACTGGATGAGGGCAAATACAGGCGTTTACAGATGAAAAAAAGCTAGTCACAGATGAGTACTCCAGAAAACGGCACCCTGACGAGACAGCAGCAAAGGGGGACTCTGGATGCGGGCAAATACAGGCGTTCACATATGAAAAGATAGGAAGGGTGTGTTTAGTTCAGGTTAAAATTAGAAGTTTGGTTAAAACTAAAACGATGCGATAGAAAATTTGAAAATTTGTATATAGGAAAGTTTTGATGTAATGAAAAAGTTAGAAATTTTTTAAAAAAATTTAGAACTAAACTCGGCCGAAGATTTGTCTCCAAATATATATACAGTATATATTTACAGGAGTATCTATAACTGTAAAGGTCAATGTTAACATCAGTGGAGCATGACAATCTACCCTATCCCCTGTCAGATAGGTTGAGATTAACATCATCTGTGTTTGTACTGGTTAAGAGATCGATAGTATCCATCTGCAGTTACTGTCTAGTGTGCTGTGCACAGTTTATATGGATTAACTACTGCCCATTCTCTTCTGACCTCTCTTTGTTTTAGAGGGGGTGGACAAAAAATATTATATGGATTAATTAATTTCTCATTCAATGAGAATGGTTGAAGATAAGGTGGTTAAGACAAGATTGGATGAAAATTAAAATGAAAGGTGGTTATTGGTGGATATAATACTTTATAAATAGATATAATATCTTGTGACAAAGTTTTAAACGTGAAAAATGGACACATCTTGGAAGGGGGGGGGTACGTATATAAATTTCAGGACAAAAGCTATAATACATTATTGTCATCTTCATCTCACCAAATCCCATCATATTAGATTACAAAATCAGGTATAAACGTATCAATTTAAGCAACGGTGTCACTCTTATTTGAATTAATGGGACATAATAAAATTATGCCAGCTGAGGCAGCAAGTACTACACATTCTTCCTAAGAGCATCACCAACATAATGTGAATAACCCACCCAAAATTTTGTTTTTGTTTCCTAAATTGAAAATAGAAAGTGAAAAAATTCATCTCTTTGAATTCCAAAAAGTAAAAGTGAACCCTTCTATCTAGTTTTCCTCTATTACCATACTGAAGAGGATCACGCTATCCTCCAGGCACTCCTCCTTGCCCCAATGCTGCATCGATCTCCCTCGCTCCATGCCCTGACGACGATTTTTCTCCCACGCACTCCCTGATCGATGCTGATCTGCCTCCCCGACGCCATTCTCCCCCACCATCCCCTGTCAGCTCTCCTTTCCCCCTCCCCTCTATCTCCCATTGTTGCTGTCCCACCTCTCCTTACATGTCCTCGTCGTGTTAAAAGACAAAGAGATGAGTCGTCGATGCAACTCCCTCCAAATGCTACTGGATGATGAGTCTTTGTTGGATGACAACAATGAATTTATTTTTGAGACGGTTCAAATAGTGTACGATCAGAACATGAAAGAACCAATGCAAGGTGGGTCTGTATTCAGGGGCGGAGCTAGTGTATTGAGGGGGGTGCCCAGGAACCCGGTCAAAAATTTTTTTTGGAGCTATACCTAACTTATTTTCACTATATATGCACCCCTCAATACATATTTAGACACTTGTATTAGTTTAAACTTGATATAAAGCAGAGTAAATTAAACAAGTGGCACTCCCCTCATCTCGCTCTAGCTCTGCCCCTGTCTGTATTTGGACATGAGGTGATTAATTGGGTATGATTGGCTGGTCATTGGAGACTATACGATGATCATTTTTCTGAAGAACCTATAACTTCCTGTTTATTTTAGACGCATGTATTAGTGAATAGTATTATTTTTTCAATCTTGATTTGAATTGGTGATGCACATATTAATTCTTATTTCTAATTATTGTGCAGGTTTAGAATGAGAAGACCTCTTTTTTACACATAATGATTATTGTTAAAGTGCATGATGATTATTATGTGAAAAAATAAAAATATGGCTGGTGTCCTTGGACTATCATGTTTCTAAAAGGTAACATTAGTGTTACGTATGGATTTGATAAAGAATGGCAATGTTATTATTTTTATTTTGTATTGATATGTGTGAGTTAAATGAAAAAAAATATTCCGTAATAAATTTGTTTTTAGCTCCATTTATTTGTCTTTATAAACGGTTCCTTTTATTTATCTTCAAATCTATAGTTTTGTGATATATCTTATTAAATATGTATATTTTTTTATAATCTGACCAAATTACTTAGGGCCCCTTTGAATCAAAGGATTTATGTAGCAATTTTATAGGATTCAAATCCTATAGGAAATTTTTCTATTTGGCCCTTTGATTCAAAGGATTGAAGCTTTCCAAATCCTATGAAATTCCTATGGAATGACACATTGCATGTGGATTTTGGAGAAAATTTAGCAAGAGCTCCAACCTCTTGGAAAATTTCCTTTACTCTATCTCTCTCATCCGATTCCTACGTTTTTCCTGCGCTCTAATCAAACGACCATTCCTGTGTTTTTTCTATGTTTTGCAATACTCTGTTTTACACTTTAATTCCTGTCAGAATCATGTGTTTTTCCTATTCCTCTGTTTTTTCAACACTGCGATTTAAAGAGGCCATATAGTTTTATTAAATTTACTCTAACTTGTTTTTTCGTGCGGGAATACCTCTGGATGACTGATGACGTCAGATCACCTAGAATTGTCGATAATTAATGCGGTCCCTTTTCCCGTCATGATATGTGAATAGTGAAATCTCACCGTTCGGTGAAAAGAACATCAGTACTTCCTCCGTATCGTAATAAGTTTATTTTTATTTTATTTATTTCAAAATAAGCTCATTATTAAATAATCATTACATCGGAGTTTATAAGAATATAAATAATTATATTGTGAGAAGATAAAATAAACAAATAGTTGTAATAAAATTTGATAAAATAGGGAAAAAATAAATTTGTTTTTGAACTGAGGTATTAATTCTGGAAGAAGGAAATCTCCTAAAGAACATTAGTATTCACACATACCTTTCACTCCTTGTTTTCTCTCTTTCGATGAGTCATGACCGAGCCGTCCTTGATCACTTAATCATGATACGGTGAAAAACATACTAGTCCACACGAGTTCAAGGGGGAGTTGTTGAATGCTTCTCCGTCTTAGAATAAAATCATCGTTTATCCTTTGTCCTAAAAAAGAATTAACTTTTGAATTATCATTACATCAAAGTTTATAAAAACAGAAAATAAATATATTGAAACTAGATAAAGTAAAGAATAATTGTATTTGGATTTAACAAATAAGGGGTATTTTAGTTTTTTTTAATTTTGTGTTGATATAATTAGGATGAATAAAAATTAAGAATATTCTGAGACTGAGAGTATGGAGGTGAAAGGGTAGCTTAGCTATGAACCCATGATCACTACTAGTATTTGGAGATTTTAGGAGTACTGTTATACGTACGATTCAGCTGTATAACTTACTAGAAAAGTGTCCGTGTATTGCAATGGTAAAAAAAAAGAAAAAATTGAGGAAAAGTTGAGAAAGATAATGTACATTGTGTAATTAATTGAAATACCAATTTTCCGGAATATTTGGGTATTTTTTAAGTACGTAGTAGTATAATTAAATTAATTTACAAGCAAAGTAAGCGTGAGAAAATTAACCATGATTAATAATAGTCTTTGAAAATTTCTTGGAATTTCTAGAACTTAATTGCTAATTTTGATAATACAAACATCATCTTTATTTAAATAAATCTAAATAAAAGTCCACATTTCTCTTCGGGTCATTTTCCGCCCATTTTCTTCTTCAGCCCGCAACCGAGCGGCATGCTTTCCTCTCTTCTCCTCCCCTCCACCTCGGTCCGCAAGCAAGCGTCCAGCCCAACGTACAAGTCTAATTAGTCATCCCAACTCCTCCTCTCACTGTCGTGTGGGCCCCAAGCAAAATTCTAGCCTAAGCGTTGTGTTAGACCCGCTAGCCCGCGCGCGGTCCATCAAGCGTGCATGGCCCAGCTGATGCTGGCCTGACGTGGGATCGATCTGAGCCGTTTGTTTTTGATGGATGGCTTAGATTGGTTCCAAATCAATCAAAACCACCGGTACAAAAAAAACCTAACCCTAATTCATTTTCCCTCTCCCACTTCCCCCACCGTCGGCTGCCTCTCCCTGTTGCGCCGCCTCTTCCCCTCTGCTGCTCCCTCTCCGCTGCTTCCCCTCCGCCTCCTCCCACCGGCGGCGCCTCTTCGCCTCTCCTGTCCTCTCCCTAACGGCGGCGCAGCTCCCCATCTCTTCTCCTCCCGTGTTGCCAGCACAGCGCGATGACGACAAGAGTACGACGCGGTGCGGCGACGGCGGGGGTACGGTGCAGCGAGGGCAGCAATGGACGTCCCTCCCCCTCTCCTTCTCCCTGTCGGCCTTGATGGCGGGGTATGGTGCGGTGACGGCAACAGGCGACGACGGCGGTGATGCCGCTTCCTAGCGAAGGGCCGGACGGACCCGCGCTGCTCCCACCGGTGGCTTAATGCTCCATGAATCCAGTATGTGATTCGAATTGAAATTTCCCGTCCGTTCTCTTTTGGATAACTGAAGGTGACTCCGCGTGCAAGCGCCGACGGATGAAAACGGATGAAAAATTTAGGTGACGAATGCAAAATTACCGATTTTTTAAGAAGTTAAGATATACAACTAGAGATATATAATCATAGACCAATAAAAAAGAACATGTTCATATGTATTGCAGCCGTTGCTCAATTTTAATTATATGTGAGTCGGACAATTACCTGGTTTTAGTTTGTCACCGTCAGCATTACTAAAGCTAGTCACAAGTTGAGAAGAAAACGACACCCTGACGAGACAGCAGCAAAATGGCGAGAAGGCTACATGTGTCGCGCGCGGAGAGAGAGTTTTCCGTTTTTTTGCTTTTGAGGAGTCAAGTGAGGAGGACGAGGATTTTGATGAGGATGAGTGATCCACTCTGTTTTTCCTTTTTGGTGCCTTGATGCCAAAGGGGGAGAACCACCTATCAAAAAAAAAAAACTATCCCCTTTCGTGATGGCTAGTCGAACCTTGGGCTTTTGTGTCATGTTTAAATTCTTTATTATGCATGTTTATGTCTTGTTGAACTCTATAGGCTTGAATGATGTTACGTGGAATTATATCTTATCCATGCTTAAATGTGTGATATATCTTGTCATTTGCATATGCATGAGGTTATATTGTCATTTCTAATCTATTGCATAGATTGAGGGGGAGCTCTCCTATTCATTTCAAGCATATCTTTAGGGGAGCTCCACCAAAATCCTAATCTTTTATTATTTCTAATTGTGTTGTCATCAATAATCAAAAAGGGAGAGATTGAAAGTGCATCTAGTACCCCTCATTTATTTTGGTGTTGATGACAACACAATTAGAAGAAAACTAATGCTTTTTGTTGAGATGAATGCAAGGATAAAAAAGGAGTGGAACTTGAGTTTAAAAGCATTGTGGCATCTTTTGTGGTAATCGTCTTTCTAAACCATGTATATCTTGTGTTCTTGAGAGTATTAGGATGCCGTACTATTAAGAGGGATACCACATGCATATAATTGGTAGAACACTAGTGCTCAAAATCCTTTACTTGAAGTGTTCTTGAATTTATCCTGTTGGACTATCCGATTTTGATCAGACTATCCGATGCTCAGACTATCCGAAATTTCATAGAACTTTGATCTCTGTCTTTGGTCTAAGTGTTGGCTAAAAAGAATTGGACTATCCAATGACCTAGAGACTCCGAAATTCAATGGAACTTGAGTCTCTGTAAGATGATGAAATTCTTGCTTCAAAAATAACGGAATATCTGATATGACATCGGACTCTCCGATTGATCGGATTGTCCGAAATTCTCCAGAATTTTGTCCTCTGTCTCGGGCTTGCTTGGGGGTCAAAAAAAACATTAGACTATCCGATGTCACCTCGGAAAGTCCGAGGTGGGATGAAAAGAGTCTCTCCTAACGGCCACTTTTTGGGGGATTTATAAATACCCCCACCTTTTCTAGGGTTACCCAACTCATTCATTCTCATTCACTTTGGGTTGAGTTTGGTGCTAAGGTGCTTTGGATCTTTGAGCTCTTTCTCCCTCTTTCAAATACCTCCTCGTTCTTTGTGTGGTGGATCTTGTTGGTTGTGGATTTGGTGTTTGAGGACCTAGTGTGTGTTTCACTCGATCTTGAGCACTAGGGTTTGACCAAGAGTTGTGTGGTGTTTGTTACTCTTCGAGGTCGAGGACTCCTAGACGGCTAGGTGTCACTCCCGAGCCACCGATCTACGTGTGGTTGGCAGGGAGAAGTTTGCGAAGGCCGGATCTTGCCTCCACAAGGAAAGAGATACCCCTTAGTGGAAGGAGGAGTGCTTAGTACAACCTCTTTAGGAAAGGGTTAGCAAAGACCTGGCTCTTAGTGAACTCCTCAACGGAGAGTAGAATCCCCTCAAGGATTTGAACTCCTGGAACAACTCCGCGAACTTCATCGTTGGTGATCTCTCTATATCCTCTCTTTAGCTTTGCTTAATTGTGCCGCTATAGATCTAGTCACTGTTTGCGCTATACTCTTGTTTGTGTGATAGATCTACTTGTGGTGACTCTTTAGTGGATCAGACAGTCTGATCCAACATTAGACTATCTGATATTTTCGGATAGTCTGACTGTGGATCATACTTTCCCGGGAGCTTGTGGAGTATTACGTTGCTGCATTGTTCCGTCGGCTTGACCACCTCCATTGTTGGGAGCGGTCTCTTGTTGTTGAGTATATTATTGAGATAATGGGCGTATGTTGGCACTTGCATGGCGTCCAACAACGGCACGTTGATGTGGATCTTCTGGATTACTTCAACAAAACGAGCGAATTGCTCGTCCACTGACGGTTTCCTACTTCGTTGAGGGAACAACAGCAACCGTGTGTCGCAGTACTCTTGCGGCACTGTCTTTTCTAGCGGAACTTCCTTGTCAGCCGAATCATTAGATGGCACTTCTTTTGATATCCCATTAGTTCCTGCATGGTTAGGATATGGCGGATCACGAGTGGACTTACCTCCCCTCGTCATGACCGCCTTGACATTTTCAATGGAGGAGTAGGGTTGCCCCGGGATCCTCCCAGTTTCATTTGCAGGGACTAAGGATGCCAACTGAGCTAGCTGGGTTTCTATCATTTTATTAAAGCTCAGCTGATTTTGAAAAGCAGAAGCAAAGCCATCTAACTTGACATTTATGTTTTCTAGGACCTTGTCATTGGCCGCAAGTTTTCTGCTTAGTGCATCGGTGGTTTTAGCTTGTGCAAAAATGAGATCCCTCAAGGAGGGCTGGTTAGAAAAATTACCGTTGTTGTTACCTCCTTGATAATATGGGCGTGGTTGGTTCCACCCATGACCTCCTTGTGGACGATACCCGTTGTTGTTGTTGCCCATGTATATCGCCTCCTCACGGGTTTCCGGGCAGTCATTCCCAGAATGACCCGTGCCGCCACAGACCTCACATGTGACGTGAGAGTCCAAGGCCTTGATGGTACCTTGTGGCCATTTCTCGTGGTCGTCCAATCGCTTCATGAGGAGGTCCAGCTTGGCAGCAAGTAACTCCGTCTCCTTGACGGTGTGCATGCCTCGCTGACGGGTCTGGTGTCGTTCCTCGCTCCAACCCATATTGGAGACCATCTTCTCTATTAGATCAACAGCTCCTTGAACCGTTTTAGAGAAGAAAGCTCCTCCAGCTTCCGCGTCCAGGTGATCGTGGGACATCGGGGTGAGTCTATTATAAAAGTTCTGCATTATCAGCTAGTCATCCATCCCATGATGAGGACAGGCGGCTACGTACTCCTGCAGTCGTTCCCATGCTTCCGGAATAGACTCATCCCTTGTCTGCTGGAAACTTAAAATCCTTCCACGAAGGGCATTGGTTTTTGCCCATCGGGAAGAATTTTGAGAGGAATGTCGTAGAGCATTTGTCCTAGGTATTGACAGCAGCACGGTTTGCATAGTGATGTGCTCGAGGATGTCCCGATCTTTCGATGAGAGGGATAAGTCGATTGGACGGAGTGACATTGGCGATCCGACTACAACTATCCAGGGATGCTGCGCCTTAACAATCGTTACACGAACTCTAGAGGCAGTCGTGAATCTCGACGGATGCACGATCAGCCCAAGCACGAGGGTATTTGTTCCTGCAAGCAATCGAGAACCAGCAAGAACAAGATGAACAAGCAAATAAATTTGCAAATCAAAGATGTTGGATTGAATCAATAGAAGTAACAAGTGGGGTTCAATAACAAGCAATCTAGCGATCTAATCGATCACGGGATCAACTCGGCAAAGTAGTGACGCTATACTTTGATCTAAACAAAACCCGATTATTCTTGGCGGTGGAGAAAGCTATAAGAAGAGGAAGAGGACGACCACAGGAGTGCTGGGGTCGTTCTCTCACCCTAGGACGCGTCCCTAATGGACCCAACTTGATACACCGCCCATTGGGCCCAAAGAGGTGATGCAACACCGTGGACAGAAAAGGACTCGGTAGTAAAATGAAGATTGCGGCCGCCCCAGAACTGATATGGAAATGAGGCTGGATCCATTTGAAAGTAGACTTGACAAGCTTTCCATGAAGTACTTGCACGCCCAAATCGGAGTTCGCATGAGGTCGTGGCGGCCGTCAGAAGTTTGTGCTGTGCTGCAGTCCGAATCCATCCCGTGCGATTCCTCTCCCCATTTGATAATCTCCATTGTTCCTGATAGTTGAGTTGACGTGCATGATCGCGGGTAATAGGACCATGAAGTTGTACTTGTGGAAGCGTGGATGTACCGTTGGTGTTGATGTCCTCATCATCCTCCCTTTCTTGCATTTGAATCGTCCTCGACTCAAGTTCATCTTCTGCGCCCAAATATGGCTTCAAATCTGCAACGTTAATTGTGAGACTAACCCCATAATCTGCAAGCAAATCAAGCTTATATGCATTCTCATTAATTTTGGCTAACACTTTAAATCGACCATCAGCTCTAGGCGTCAATTTTGATTTTCTCAAGTCAGGAAACCGTTCTTTTCGCAAATGCAACCAAACCAAATCTCCAGGTTCAAAATTCAATTCCCTTCTACCTTTGTCACCAGCAAACTTATACTTAGCATTCATGCGCTCGATGTTTTCTTTAGTTGTCTCATGCAGTTTTAACATCAACTCAGCATGTTGCTTAGCATCAAAATTCATTTTTTCAGAAGATGGCAAAGGCATCAAATCAATGGGAGCACGAGGCAACAAACCATACACAATCTGAAATGGGCACATCTTTGTAGTAGAATGCAAGGAACGATTATAAGCAAATTCAATATGAGGCAAGCATTCTTCCCACATCTTGATATTTTTCTTCGAAACAGCCCTAACCATAGTAGACAAGGTTCTATTCACCAGTTCAGTTTGTCCATCAGTTTGGGGATGACAAGTAGTAGAAAACAAAAGCTTAGCATCAAAATTCATTTTTTCAGAAGATGGCAAAGGCATCAAATCAATGGGAGCACGAGGCAACAAACCATACACAATCTGAAATGGGCACATCTTTGTAGTAGAATGCAAGGAACGATTATAAGCAAATTCAATATGAGGCAAGCATTCTTCCCACATCTTGATATTTTTCTTCAAAACAGCCCTAACCATAGTAGACAAGGTTCTATTCACCACTTCAGTTTGTCCATCAGTTTGGGGATGACAAATAGTAGAAAACAAAAGCTTAGTCCCCAATTTAGCCCACAAAGTTCTCCAAAAATGGCTAAGAAATTTAGTGTCACGATCAGAAACAATTGTATTTGACACACCATGCAAGCGAACAACTTCTAGAAAGAACAAATCAGCGATATGAGAAGCATCATCAGTTTTATGACATGGTATGAAATGTGCCATTTTAGAAAATCTACCCACAACCACAAAAATGATATGACGCCCCCTCTTGGTCCTAGGCAATCCTAACACAAAATCCATTGAAATATCTTCCCAAGGAACAGTAGGAACAGGGAGAGGCATATACAAACAATGTGGGTTTAAACGTGACTTAGACTTTTTACATGTAGCGCAGCGAGAAACGAATCTATCTACATCTCGTCTCATCTTTGGCCAAAAGAAATGACCAGCAAGGATGTCCACCATCTTCTTGGCACCAAAATGCCCCATCAAACCACCTCCATGTGCTTCCTACAACAACAACAAGCGAACGGAGCTAGCTGGAATGCATAGCTTGTTAGCTCTAAAAACAAACCCATCATTCAAGAAGAATTTGTTCCATGTCTTTCCATCCTTACAATGCAGCAACATATCTTTAAAATCATCATCATGCACAAATTGGTCTTTAATCGTTTCTAGGCCAAAAATTTTGTAGTCAAGTTGTGTCAACAAAGTATATCTCCTAGACAATGCATCAGCAATGACATTTTCCTTCCCTTTCTTGTGTTTAATAATATAAGGAAAAGATTCAATAAATTCAACCCATTTACCATGTCTACGGTTCAGTTTTTCTTGACTACGAATGTGCTTCAAAGACTCATGAGCAGAATGTATGACAAATTTCTTAGGCCACAAATAATGCTGCCATGTTTCTAAAGTGCGCACAAGAGCATACAATTAATTATCATAAGTAGAGTAATTCAGAACAGGCCCACTCAATTTTTCACTAAAATATGCAACAAGTTTTCCTTCTTGTAGCAAAACACCACCCAATCCAGTCCCACTAGCATCACATTCAAGTTCAAAAGTCTTATTAAAATCTAGAAGTTGGAGGAGAGGTGCATGTGTTAACTTATCTTTCAACATGCGGAAGGCGTTCTCTTGTGATGTGCCCCAAGTGAAAAGCACTCCCTTCTTTGTAAGCTCATTCAATGGTGCAGCAATGGTGCTGAAATCTCGCACAAAACGGCGAGAAAACCCCGCGAGTCCTAGAAAGCTCCGCACCTGTGAGATCGTTTTAGGAATCGGCCAACTCTGAATTGCCTCAACCTTAGCTTGATCAACCTCAATCCCCTGTTGAGTGACAATATATCCAAGAAACGAGACTCGATCGGTGCAAAAATTGCACTTCTCAAGATTACCAAACAAACGTGCATCACGTAAAGCATTAAAAACAGCACGTAAATGATCAAGATGTTCCTCCAAATATTTGCTATATATAAATCAGAATATCATCAAAGTATACCACCACAAATTTTCCAATGAAAGGACGCAAAACCTCATTCATCAACCTCATGAAAGTGCTTGGTGCATTAGTTAAACCAAAAGGCATCACTAACCACTCATATAACCCAAATTTTGTTTTAAATGTTGTTTTCCATTCATCGCCCAACTTCATACGAATCTGGTGGTAACCACTACGCAAATCAACTTTAGAGAAAACAGTAGAGCCACTCAATTCATCTACCATATCATCTAACCTAGGAATATGATGATGATATCTAATGGTAATGTTATTAATAGCTCTACAATCAACACACATACGCCATGATCCATCTTTCTTTGGAACCAAAATCACCGGAACAGCACATGGACTAAGAGACACGTACGTTCCCTTTGTCAAGCAAGTCCTGAACCTGACGCTGAATCTCCTTGGTTTCCTCAGGGTTGGTTTGGTATGGCGCACGGTTGGGTAACGATGCTCCTGGGATCAAGTCGTTTTGATGCTCAATTCCACGCACCGGTGGCAGCCCCGGTGGCACGTCCTTGGGGAACACATCCTCATACTCCTGCAAAAGGTTAGTGACCGCAGGAGGAAAAGAGAGAGGAATATTTTCAAAAGAAAACAAAGCATCCTTGCAAATGAAAGCATAGCAAACAATATCACTTGTGTCCAAATTGACAATATCAGATTTAGTGGTAAGCAAACAAGGACCATTCAATTTAATCACACTATCCTTGCGACGGTTAGATTGAGAACCTTTCAAATTATGGTGCACTTGTTCTTTTGCTACAATCTGATTTTCACTTTTAGCATGCTCAACATTTTTCTCTTTCTCAGCTCTAGCAACATTATTCTCAAAAACAGCTTCAGGAGTCAAAGGATGCAACACAATTTTCTTTCCATTATGCATAAAGGAGTATTGATTGGTTCTACCATGATGCAATGTGTCTTTATCATATTGCCAAGGCCTACCCAACAGCAAAGAGCAAGCATGCATAGGTACGACATCACAATCAACAAAATCACAGTAAGAACCAATTGCAAAATTTAATCTCACCAATTGTGTTACCTTAATGCGGCCACTGTTGTTGAACCACTGAATGTAGTATGGGTGGGGATGTGGTTTCATCTGCAAAGCTAGCTTCGTGACCATCTCCGTACTCACCAAATTCCTACAACTGGCCCCATCGATGATTGTGCAGCAGGAACGCTTGTGGACGACACACTTCGTCTGAAAAAGGTTATGCCGCTGGTTCTGCTCCGCTTTGCCCATTTGTGCACTCAAGACACGTTGCACAATAAGGCTCTCATATTGGTCCGCTACATCAGCCCCGATGTGTTTCTCATCCTCGCTAGCTATGTTGTTAGCTACAAGCAATGTAAGTGTATCTTCATCGAAATCACTAGCAGACGAGTACTCACCATCAGCCTTGACTACCAAAACATGCTTGCTAGGGCAGTCACGTTGCATGTGCCTAAAGCCCTTGCATCGGTGGCACTGAACATCTCTTGTTCTACCCGTGGAAGCAACAGAGGAGGCACTCTTGGTGGGCTTTTCTGCAACCTCTGAAGCACGAGAGCGGGCCGTAGAAGGTGTTGGCCACGCTTTGTTGCTGTTGCTGTTGGAGGGTGCAGATGTCGATGTCGAAACTGATGAACGATCGGTGGGGGCAGCGCCACTCCGAGCCGTCCATGGAGTTCTACCTGCAGGAATGTTAGCCCTTGTTTGTGCACGTCATCCCTGCACTTCCCATTCAGCTTTACAGGCATAGTGAAATAACCGAGTCATATTATTATACTCTTTGTAACTGAGAATATCATAAATTTCCCGATCTAAGCCCCCCAAAAATCGAGCCATGGCAGCCTCCTCGTCCTCTACTAACCTACAACGTAACATACCCATTTGCAGCGCTTGGTAATATTCTTCCACACTAGTACCACCATGTTTCAATTGCTGCAGCTTATTTAACATGTCACGTGCATAATATGAAGGTACAAATCTAGCACGCATAATTTGTTTCAAATCATCCCAAGTAGGTGGCAAAGCATTTATATGAGTACGACGGTATTCACACCACCAAACAGAAGCAAAATCAGTAAATTCACTGGTGGCAGCCCTAACCCTCTTATCCTCAGGAACATCATGGCAAGCAAACTTTTGATCTACTACTAACTCCCATGAAAGATAGGCATCAGGGTCATACTTACCATCAAAAGCAGGAATAGTGAATTTAATCTTACCAAATGAATCATCATTATTTCGTACCTCACGGCGTGGCCGACGATGAGCCACACCACGGCGATTGAAGCGATGTCGTCGCTGGTCCGCATCATCCTCAGAATCACCAACGTAGTCATGGTCATCCATCTCACTACCATGGTGGGATGCTCGGGCCATCTCATCAAGACGCCACACAATACCATCAAGACTGGTGTTCACCGTCGCAACAGAAGCTTCCAAGGTGGTAAGCTTGGTGTTGGAATCAATTTGCGTGCGTTCAACATGACCAAGCTTTTCATTGGTGATACAAACATCCTCCTCGAGCCCTTGTGTGCGGTCCCTCACTAACCTGTCAAAATGCTAAATAATTCCTTTTGTGCGGGGTGAGTGGGGGTTGGAATGCTCAACACCTGACATGGTTAGAAACAAAATAAACAGACAAAACAAATACTATGGAGCAGCAAATGAAAAAGGAAGAAGAAGAAGAAAAAATCCTACAAAACTAGTTGGATGTGGTTCTATCTATCAAGTCACTCACTCTCAACCTGTTCCACAAGCTCTTACCAATTCTCATCATGCCAAACAGGAGGTGATGGCAACCGTCGGACTTGGACGAACCTCTGGAGAAGGTGTATTGATGCCTTGGTAGCTGAATCCCTGTCAAGTGTTAGTCGAACCGGTGGAGCTATGGGTGGGCTGTGTAATGAGTCAAAGAAAAACTAGAAACCACGTTAGTCAAAGCAAGTTGAATAATCTCTCAAGGTTGGTACAATGCTGGTCCTAGGCTAGCCGAAGTAGAGACACGAGCCTAACCACAAAGGACGCCACAATACACAAACCAAACATGAGCGATGATAGGAAGATGGTGGTGACAACACTGAATTTTGGGGGGGGGGTGTACTCACACACAAGTCAGCTTCTCATCTCTTTTCTTTCTTTCTTCTTTTTTCTTTCTCTTTTTTTTCGGTGCGGCTTTTTTTTCTCTTTTTTTTGCACCTTTCTGCCGTTTCTCACTCTTTTGTATTTTCTTTAGCAAAAACAACTCAAGGACCTCAATGTAAGATTATAGGGACTCCAATGTAAATATAAAAAATACAGGGACTCAAGTGTAAAAGTCCGAACCAAAAAATAAAACTATACAAAAATGGAATGCTAAATTTACACCAGTTCCGTTTTTCCAAACAGATCTTGAAACCGACACCAAACGAAAATTCACCAAGGTATGTAGCTAACTCACGGTATAGATTCAAACCGAGATACGAGAGGGGGAGTCGGACTTGGGAGAGGGGGATGGAAACCGACGCAAGGGGGTGGGACTCGGTTAAAAAAAATGAAAGAAGGAAATCGATTCCTTTTTATCTCTTCTGCATGGCGCCCAAATAGAAACCAATCTACAAATTGTAAGACTCCATCCAAAAACCGATCTAGTATCCCCTTTCTCTCTTCTTCCTCGCGCAACAGACACAAGCACAGCCGAAACAGAAACACGGCCAACTCGGCAAACCTTATATGCAACTTGACAACTCCAAAACCAACCGATAAAAACTTCTAAAATCTACTAAAATAGAACCGTGGCAGCGAGGCGGTTCCGTTTTCGTAGATCCCGACGACAACAGAAGTGGTGATGGCTGAGATGGTGGTGATGAAAGAAAAAAATGGCGATGTGCGGTGGCCAGAACTCGAAACTCTAATCGACTAAACACTAAAACCAACAAATTAACACAACCGATGCAATCGAAAACTCAACAAGCCCTAACTAAGCAGTACTAGTAGGATCATAGAAAACTAATCTAATATTTTTTTTGGCTTTTTCTGGACTGTAGGAATAAGAAAATTACGAAATCTCTCACCGAGCAACTTGGGCTCTGATACCACCTGATGTGCTCGAGGGTGTCTCGATCTTTCGATGAGAGGGATAAGTCGATTGGATGGAGTGACGTTGGCGATCCGACTACAACTATCCGGGGATGTTGCGCCTTAGCAATCGTTACCCCAACTCCAGAGGTGGTCGTGAATCTCGACGGATGCACGATCAGCCCAACTACGAGGGTATTTGTTCCTGCAAGCAATCGAGAACCAGCAAGAACAAGATGAACAAGCAACTAAATTTGCGAATCAAAGATGTTGGATTGAATCAATAGAAGTAACAAGTGGGGTTCAATAACAAGCAATCCGGCAATCTAATCGATCACGGGATCAACTCGGCAAAGTAGCGACGCTATACTTTGATCTAAACAAAACCCGATTATTCTTGGCGGCGGAGAAAGCTATAAGAAGAGGAAGAGGACGACCACAGGAGTGCTGGGGTCGTTCTCTCACCCTACGACGTGTCCCTAATGGACCCAACTTAATACACTGCCCATTGGGCCCAAAGAGGTGACGCGGCACCGTGGACAGAAAAGGACTCGGTAGTAAAATGAAGATTGTGGCTGCCCAGAACTGATATGGACATGAGGCTGGATTCATTTGAAAGTAGACTTGACAAGCTTTCCATGAAGTACTTACAAGCCCAAATCGGAGTTCGCAGGAAGTCGTGGCGGCCGTCAGAAGTTTGTGCTATGCTGTAGTCCGAATCCATCCCGCGCGAATCCTCTCCCCGTTTGATCCTCTCCATTGTTCCTGATAGTTGAGTTGACATGCACGAGCGTGGGTAATAGGACCATGAAGTTGTAATTGTGGAAGTGTGGATGTATCGTTGGTGTTGATGTCCTCATCACATAGAACCACTGCTTCGCTCTCCCGAGAAGGGAGAACGGAAACAGTCGCAGCCTGACGGTGTCGGGATTGACGCCCTTGATGTTGTACGTGCTACAGATCTCCAGGAACTGTTGCAGATCAGCATTGGACCCCTCATTAGGCTCACCACAGAACGGGTTTGCCTGCGCAATCGTGATGAGGCTGGACTTCAAGTCGAAATCCACGTCCCCTATGTTGACCTGCGGCCCAATGGCCACATTGTCAGCAGAGGGAGCAGCGAACTCGCGGAGAGTCTTATTAGCCATAGTCTTGAAGGTCGGTGGCGTTGGTACGGCTGGTTTATCTATCGGTAGAGTTTTCTGCGGAGCAGCGACTCACGGCCTAATGCTCCGAAAGAAAGCTTCTGGATTTTCTTTGAAGTTTTTCGGCAAGTTGAAACCAGTCATGCACTACCCTGTTTTCACAACAAAAGTGAAAACAACCAAGGTTAGCCTGCAAAGGAAAATGATTATACAGAGGCAAATATAAAATATTAGTTCAAGTAGTCTCTATTATGAATCTCCTCCGGCAACGGCGCCAGAAATGCTTGTTCGTATTTCTTAACGACATTACTAGAAATATAATTCCCAGCAATGGCGCAAAAGTACTTCTGATATATTATGGTTACAGAGTTCATCCGCAAGCCCACAGATATACCATTGTAGTGTTTCACCCGAGAGTATTCCAAGGGTATCGTATTTATTTTATCCCGTGGAAAGATCATGTAGAGAGAACTTGACTAATAATTTATATATTACTTGTGATAATCATATTCTAAGCAGGGGTTAAGATAATCCAAGGGTAGAGTGACACACAAGCATTAACTACTCATTCTCATAATATATCACCTAAGCTAAGTGGAAAGAAAAGAAAAGAAAATCTATTCCTATATTTCTAATATACATAGTATACATACATTCTAGTTAACCGATATACTAACTAATACCCTCTATCCGATGCCCTCCTGGTACTTCGAGAAGCCACTCCTGACTGCCGAGTTCCTTACGACAGCCCGTCATGACCATACAACCGGGGCTAAATACGGAGGAGTATCCTCCCTAGGGAATTAACTTAGGATTATATACCGGCGCGGAGGAATACCCGTACTGAGCTGTCACTATCAGCAGCCCACCTCTCATTCGCAATATATAACCCCAAATAATGATATCCCGTAATCTAGACACCACGTCTAAACTACCAGATACTACTCTAATATCATCGTCATGACATAGAGTAATTGCATAGGCAAACATTATACCCGCACCAAAGCATCTCCCAGATAAGCTAGCCGTATATTCAGTATAAGATGAACATAATGTAAAGTAGGTACTCATATACTCGGAATGTATTTCAATACCATAAATGTATTTAGAAGAGTATTCTACTAAAAGTACAAGGCTTGGCTTACAAAAGAGAAGAGAAAAGCTACTAGAGCCATACCCAAACTCTTCCGAAGGCTTCCGGACTCCTGATTTCTACTATGTTCCTATTCCACCAGCTAGATACTACTAAACTAAACTTGAGATAAATGAGAGAGCTATTGCTTGAGGTGTGTGAGTGAAGTGAGGATGATTGCTCCTTTTATAGCCTCCCAATGACGGTTGTAACGGTTGGAATAGTCGGTAATACCCTCCAACCGTCATTGGGGAGCAATCTCAGCCGTCCAGGAGAACCCTGGATCAAACGGAGCTGCGGTGGGTTCGGCCCCAACCCATCTTCGGCTGGCGGCCTCCTTTGTTGTCCTCCTCCGTAGACTTGTGAATTTTGGCCCAATGTGTCGTGTTATTTCTGAGTTCTTGGCCCATTCATACATAAGTCTGGTTCTCGACATCATCCGATTGATTTATCATCTGAGTTGATGTTGATTCTCCTCCACTTTATTGTCATTCTCTGCAAAAGGTAAGTATACCTAATACTAGTGGAATATTATTATTCTAACATATTTATGCATTGCAAGCATCACTAGTTCTCCCCTATTTTAGTAATATTGACGGTCGAAACTGATCGAACTGTCAACAACCAGCTATAGCTGGCTATTGCTGCAGCTAAGCTCATTAGCGGTTTTACAAAAACTAACATAAATTTTGCAATTCTTGTACAGTTTAAAGAGCCAAGACACTTGATATTACATTGAATAGTTCAATACCACATTCAATATCAGAGAATCATAGCAAAAAAATCTTGCACGTCTCTTGTTAGGAAAAAGAAAAACTAGCGAAGAATAGGGAGAGGATTTGTGCTGCCCAGCAGCCCTCACTGTCTTCGGCACAACTGCCTCCGTAGCAGCTTGAGGGAGAATAGAGAAGAGTGGGGAGGGAGGGATTGGTGCAGCTACCACCCATCACAGCCGCCGCAGATGCTTGGTGCTGGCATACGCACAGCCGCCGCCTCCGGGCGCCACCGTTGCGGCCTCCATGTGGAGCTGCAGGTCACAGCCGCTGCTGTTTTCATCGCCGTCGCTGCTGCAGGTTGCAGCCGCCGCCGTCGCCTCCAGGCACAGCCGCTGTGCCTGTTTTTCGAGGGGAGAGGGTGAGCGACAGAGTGACTGTGAAAGAGTGATAGAGTTAGGGTTGAATTGTTTCTATATGCCCCATTGTTTAGTTTTAGGCTCTCAGCCCACCAAGTTAGCTGCCGCTATTTAAGGGCCCATTTAGCAGCTATAGCCAGCTAAGAGCAGCTAATAGCGCCATAGAATGTGTAGCGCCAAATTGGACATATCTTAGTGGTTGCTTCTCCCAGCGGCTATCTCCGGCAATAGCGGCAGCTATAGCCGGAGATTTAAATCCTTGGTTCCAACTCCTCTCCATCGTGTTCCGCACGTACGCTTTTCAAATGGTTAAACGTTGTGTGTTTTGCTAGGAAAAGGTACGAATTACACCCTTGAACTATCATGGGCGATTGAATTAACTCCCTAAACTCGAATACCGGATATTTTACACCCTTAACTATACAATCGGACAAATAACCTCCGGCTTAATTCGGGGTAGTTTCAGTTCTACGTGAGTACAGTCAGCAAAATTTTTTTAAAAAAAGTAGTGTGGGCCCCACCTATAAGACTCTCCTCTCTTTCCCCTCTATCCTCTCAATCTCTCTCTACTCTCTCTTCCTAAATCCACTATCCCCTCTCTCTCCTCCCTCCCCTGCTGCAGTGAGCGGCGGTGGCCAGCCGGCAAGGCGCGCACGGCGGCGCGCCCTCTCTCTCCTCCCTTCCCTTGCTGCCTCCGCGGCGCCCTGGTCCGGTCTGGTCCGGTCGCTGTCCGGGCGACTGCTCGACGCCGATGAGGAGGAGGAGGTGCTCCTTTCCCGACGCAGGCCGTCCCGGGGTAGATACGGCCTCTGCCACTGTCCCCCTCTTAATACTATTGATTTAATTTCAGCGAGCAGCGCTCTGTCTGTCTGATGACAAGTTAATCAGTTTCTTGTTTAATTAGTTTAGTTTTCTCTTGAGATTCTTCCTGGTTTCTTGGGCTTTGAAACCAAGAAATGCAGTGATGATGCATAAGCACACACTGATTAGGCATGATTGTTGAAGGTCGCGAAGTAGATGAAAAGACAGGACATATACAGACAGTTAAGAGCGCCATCTCGATAAACACATTCTCTAAGGCGGTCAGTTTAATATGCTTGATTACATAAATATCATCATTTTCATAAGCGGCTATATATCTTAAGCGACTGCTTTGAAAAATCAAACATTTCGTAAGGAGATCACTTAAGACTGTGTAAATGGGGGCATTTTCATATGTTACATGTGAAAATTGGTTTCCACATATGGTCCCTTACGCCTACCCTGATGTACTGTACAAGCGGGGCGTTCCTATACAAGCGGGGCGTTCCTAGTACGCGCGTACGCGCCGCGAGCAGAACTAGCGCGCACGCGGAGCACGTTCTTGGAAGGACGCGGTACCATAACTAACTCTGTTAGTCAAGGATAATGACTGTAATTAAGAATAGATTTTTTATTTTCTTAGGATAACTTTTTTACTAATAGATTGAAAAAATTTGAGTTACATTTGAAAACTTTTGACTTAAAATTTAAACTTTGATCTCAAATTTTGAAAACTTTCAACTCAGACTTTGAAAATTTTCAATTTGCAAGAAAATTTTTGAAAACTTTCAACTCGAGATTTAAAAACTTTCAACTCAAATTTGAAAACTTTCAACTCGAGAATTGAAAACTTTCAACTCGAGATTTGAAAACTTTCAACTCAGATTTTAAAACTTTCAAATTTAAAAAAAATCAAAAAGTATACCAAAAAGATGAAAAATACACCGAGGGGAGGGAGCCCAATAGGGAAAAAATCGCGCCAAAAAAAAGAGAAAAAAGTCGCGCCAAAGAAAAAGGAAAAAATCGCGCAAAAAAAAAGCAATGCGGAAAAAAAATCGCTAAAAGGAAAAGGACACGTGGCGGGTGGAGGGGCACGCGCGCCAGATACGGATCTGGCGTGCGCGCGCCAATTAGCAAAACCGGTACAAGTGGGTGCCATTACGTACTATGCCTGTTGTGATGTGCGGTACAGGGTGCCTACAAAAAATCGCTTTTGATATTGACATGAAGCTGAAATTAATGCACTGTGTAATGTCAGTTATGCAGATTCTGTTAGCATTGTGTTTAGTTCACACTGAAGTTTGGAACTTTGGTTGAAATTGGTATGATGTGATAGAAAAGTTTGGTGTGTATGAAAGGTCTGATGTGATGAAAAGTTGGAAGTTTGGAAAAAAACTTTAGAACTAAACAGGACCTTACTTGATTGTACATCAATTTCAAGTAAAAACACGTGGGATGACCATTTAATTCGTACCTGAAAGCTTTGCTGCAATATTGTACTACCGATTCGATGATGCGAGCTCCAAAACCAACCTGCGGACTTGTTCTTCTTTTGTACTGTCAAGCTCTGGCCGTCATGTTGTCATGTACCCCTCTTCGTACTCTCTTTCTTTCTGCCTTCGGCCGGTGTCATCCTTCCGCTGGCCCTGCGGAAGAAAAAGGAGAGTACATACTGTTAACGACGAAATTTGATAAGACTAAAGTCATCATCGGCTTAGAGTCAGTATCGGCTTCAGAGTTATAGAATCAGCCGATGGGAGTCGTTAAATCGCCAGCAACCGTGTCCTCAATGGAGTCGGATCAACTAAAGGGAATTTATCCAGAAGAGTCCGAGTTCAAGAAGGATACGGCATGGCAAGTTATCTATTAATTAGGAATAGTTTATTAGTTTTCTTTTATCTTTAGGAAAGTGTGTTTAGTGTCCGATGAGGACTTTATCTTTTCCTTTTATCTTTAGTTTCTTTCTTGTCCGACAAGGACTAGTATCTCCCTGTGGGTATAAATATGTACACCCGAGGTCATTATAATCTATCAATCTATCGATGAATACAACTACTCTCGGTGCATCGCCACCCTCTTTACCGAGGTTTTTACTTATCATCCGACAGAACCTGGAACCTGACGCGGGGCTGCATCGGCTTTCGATCTCCGGCGAAGGGGTAAGTGCTACGTTCCGTCGGCCCAGTCGATTGTATCGTTTACGTCGGCGTCGTTCAAGGCTGCATCAGTACATTCGACCTCTTGGATTGCTCCGGTTTGGATGATATATTTGTCTACCTATTTATCATATGTCTCTGTTAATCTAGTCTTAGCATATCAATTTAGCTCTATTGGTTGCTTCTCGTTTTAGGGTTTCTGCCAGTATCGGCTAAATCGTATTGCTAGATTAGATTAGCTTAGACATCTACCACCCTGAAAACTAAGTCAACGGCTTGATTTTCTAGATATTATATTTCTTTTCATACTTAGTGCTGCATCAGTTAAGTTTGATCTACTAAGTAGTGCTTAGAACCATAATCTCTAGCCTGCTTCTTGATTACCAATAAGGGTTTTATCGGGGTTTCAACCGGTGAGTTATCTGGACGTTGCATCGACTCATAAGGATTATAAATACATATAAGTTGGATTTAGCCGATGACAACAAAGGTTTCACTGTTTAATCTAATCTTGTTGATTTCATGACATCGGACCTCCAGCCGATGTGTGCTTTAACCTTCGAATCAATACTTGTTCTACTATATCATATTGCTAGCCGATTGGTTTATACTGGATTATATTGCTATATTATTACTTATCATCATCAACCGATTGCCTTTATATCATTATCTACATTGGACATATAGCCGATTGCTTAAACCCTATCGCTATCGGCTAGTATCAGCATCGGCAATTATCGGCTGTCGGCTGGAACTACTTTATCGGCTTGTCAATGTTAACAGTTAAATTTGGTAAGCCCGGAGTAGTCATCGGCTTAGAGTCAGCATCGGCTTCGAAGTCCTGAGATTAGCCGATGAGAGTTGTCAAGTCGTCAGTTGTCGGATTCTTGCTATATTCGGTTAAGGAAATTGATCTACTAAAGAAAGCTTATCTATAAGAGACCGAGTTTAAAGAGAATATGGCATGGCAAATTATCTATTAATTAGGAATAGTTTGTTAGTTTCCTTTTATCTTTAGGAAAGTGTGTTTAGTGTCCTGTAAGGACTTTATCTTTTCCTTTTATCTTTAGGAAAGTTTCTTTCTTGTCCGACAAGGACTTGTATCAACCCATAGGTAAAAATATATACAGCCAGGGTTTATGTAATCTATCCTCACGATCAATACAATTCGGCGCATCGCCACCTTTTACCTTTTCTACTTTATTTTATCGTCCGGCGGGACTTGGCACCTGACGCGGGGCTGCATCAGTGTTCGATCTCCCGCTAAGGGGTAAGTCTAATGTTTCGCCGGCCCAGGCAATTGTATCGTTTACGTCGGCGTCATTCAAGGCCGCATCAGTACATTCGACCTCTTGGATTGCTCTGGTTTGGATGATATATTTGCCTACCTATTTATCATATGTCTCTGTTAATCTAGTCTTAGCATATCAATTTAGCTCTATCGTCTGCTTCTCGTTTTAGGGTTTCTGCCGTTATCGGCTAAATTGCGTTGCTAGATTAGATTAGCTTAGACATCTATCACCCTGCAAACTCAGTCAACGGCTTGATTGTCTAGATATTATGTTTCTTTTCATACTTAGTGCTGTATCAGTTAAGTTTGATCTACTAAGTCGTGCTTAGAACCATAATCTCTAGCCTGCTTCTTGATTGCCAATAAAGGTTTCATCGGGGTTTCAGCCGGTGAGTTATCTGGACGTTGCATCGACTCATAAGGATTATAAATACATATAAGTTGGATTTAGCCGATGACAACAAAGGTTTCACTGTTTAATCTAATCTTGTGGATTTCATGATGTCGGACCTCCAGCCGATATGTGCGTTAACCTTCGGATCGATGCTTATTTATCATATCATTATTTGCCGATCGGTTTATACTGGATTATATTGTTATTTTATTACATCATCATCAGCCGATTGCCATTATATCATTATCTACATTGGACATATAGCCGATTGCTTAAACCCTATCGCTATCGGCTGGTATCGGCATCGGCTATTATCGGCTATCGGCTGGAACTACTCCATCGGCTTGTTAGTCGATCGGCTATTTTGATCTACTATTTGCATATCTTGTCAGTTGCAGGATCAACCTGACTGGCACGCCCGCATCTCATTAAGATTTGGACCTGCACAGGAGTTAAGCAGATCTCCCAGGCCAGTGTGTTCGATTTTTTCGTCAACAGTCAGCCGATCGGCTGTTTGATCTACTATTTGCATATCTTGTCAGTTGCAGGATCAAACTGACAGGCACGTCCGCATCTCACCAACCTTTGGACCTGCACTGGAGTTAAGCAGATCTCCCAGACCGGTGTGTTCCATTTTTTCGTCAACACATACTACCCTCTTTCTATGCGCGGCACGTGATAAAAGAAAATGGTGGTTGATAGAAAGAGCACCAGAGATGACATTTCCCTTACCTTACCTGTAGGGATGAAAAATGGATCGGAAACGGATGAAAACTAGCTTTATCATATTCGTTTTTATTTTTTTAATCTGAATCGAAAACCCGGATATGGAAATGAAATGATTATTATCGAATACAGATACGGAGCGAATACGAAACGGAACGAATACGTCAACGGATATTTGAGAGAAGAGATATCGCATATTTCTTTTAGAACAACGTCTCCAACATTTATATCATCAATTTTGTAGGCGGTCCTACAAAAGGATGTGAAAATCGATTTTCATGACTGTTCCCCTCATCCCAAGACATTTTACTACATGTATAGCTTACTTACCATTTCACTAAACAACTTAACAAGTTCTTGTTGTATAAATTGGAGATGTCTTTTTTTATTTTATTTCACATCTTCAAAACTTAGAGTGTTTGTTTTATACTTTAAACATTTTCAAATACAAAGGTTATAAACTATAAAGTGGTAAATTCCATTAAGCTCTACAACTTTGATATGGAATACGTCTCCATCAGATGTCGTTTGAATTGTAGATCTGAGATTTTGTAAAAACATATATGGTATTTTATAATGAATATTTAGACCCTTAAATGATCTTATATAATAAAATAGTCAACAAGAAAGTTGTAGATCTCACTGAGCTCTACATTTTTTATAAAAGTTTGTCTTCATCCGACTCCATATAAAAAAGTTATGTATATATACGTGTTTTCTCTAAAATTTGATCCATGTCTGTGGATATTCCGGATAGTTAATTCTGATCATTTTCCGATTCCGATGGATAGTAATCTTACTGTATTCATTTCGTTTCTGAGAAAAAAAATCCAATCGTTTCTAAATCCGAGAATTTTCGAATAGTTCCGACCGAACCTATCCGAAATAAAAAATGGTCTGGACGGACGGAAACTATTCATACCAGTTGAACCTACTATTCGTACCAGTTGAACCTACTATCTCCCTGTACATATCAATCGCCCTGAAGAGAGTCCTGCATGCTCGTTATTACTTCACCTGTGAAAGAGCCAGATGTCCAACTCCTGCACACCTCAACTATGGGTACGTTTTTCATTTTTAACCGTGTTAAATTGAATTAATTTTAACCTATATATTTGTACAACGATATCTCTATCGAGTTTTCATTTATTATAATTATTTTATGATTAATTGTTTGAATAACAGATAAAACATGCGATGTCCATGTATACTATTGCCCTGATTGGTAAAACAAAGAAATAAAAACAATGCATAAAATTATAAGAAAATAAGATAATATGAGAATGGAACAAATAAATAAATAAAAACTAAACAGATGAAACAAATCGGGTAGTAACAATATTTGTAGTGAACCAACGTGGCGAGCCAGAGTCTTATTCACCATATCGGTGCGTCGGCTCCAGCTCGATTGAGCTCAATATCTCGTTGAGCCCCTCGTGCCCTATGGAGGATATGGGTGCTTCGTCAACGCTAAGGCAGTATTGGTTGAGCCGATGCCAACATCGCCGAGCTCCATCTCTGTTGCCATCACCCCATGTTTGGCGAGATCTATTGAGCTCGCAAGCACATCTCGTGCTGCCACCTCAGTCTACGCAATCTAGCGTTGTCACCTCGGTCTACGCCCATCTCCATAATACGCTTTTTTATTATTGGAGATTGTGGTTCTTAACTTTGAGACGGTTTTTTCTAAGTATCGATCTTTCTAAGCACTCTTGGTGTATTGTACATGTCCTAAGCAGCTTGATCCCATTGTGTTACGACGGTTGGCTCATTGTCAAGGTGGTGGAAGTGTCTATGCAACTTTGTGTTGGGGGAGGTGATGGCTGAGATGCGACTTCCATTGCTGGAAGCTTTTGAGCTTTAGCTCATCGGAGGATATAGGGCAGGTGCTCGTGTTTCGTTCATTGTTTTAGCTTTTTGTTTTGAAATTAAAAACCGCTCCTTACCGATTTCTCAAAACATAATTAAAACCGATAAAAAAAACTGTAGCTTTTTGTCATCGCTGCACGAAAACTAGCTAAAACTGATCGGTTTCCTCGAACCGACCATCATCGGTTCCACGAAAGCGGTTTATTAGCCGTAGTTCTGTCTCATCGGGTGGGCAGCAGCATTGTTTAGGTCGGAGAAGCACAGATCCATAATCAGCCAAACTGTAATGATATGGCCCGATAATTGGACACTACGAGAAATATGATCTTCTGTGACGAATTCCTTGTAAAGTCGGAGCTATTCGTCACTAGCACATTTTATTTTATGACGATTAGTATGAGATGGGTGGCTTAGTGACAAAAAAAGGTGTTCGTTGTTAATACCAACTAGAAATCGTCATAAAGTATTTCAATGGGACATCGCGACGAATATTAATTTGTCATAACGGGCACAAAGCAAACGTCATAAATTTATATAATGCATTTCTAAAAAAATATATTAAAAGTTAAAACAATTTAATCAAGTGAATTAATGAGAAAACTAAAACTTTCCGTTAAAAATCATGGCCGGAAATATTTTTTATATTCTACGTGGTCTAAATAATTCTCTAAAATTTTTCATGAATTTTTGGTGCTCAGTAACTAATTTTAATACCACAAAGTTTATTTAACTTATTAAAATAAATAAAAAACAAATTAAAATTCCTCTCATCCTTTTTCAGCTGTTTCTCTCTCCCTCCCTCAGCCAGTAGCCTCTCTCTCCCTTCTTCTCCCTCTTTGGGCCGCCGGCCCAGCCCTTTTGTTCCTCTCTCGCCGAGATGTCTATTTTGCCTCCTTCCTCACAATTAAAATAGTTTTTCGGGTAGTAAATGATTTCAAATGAAAAAAATTACCCATAACAAAGTTGTATAACTTATCAAGATCTACAACTTTTGTTTTGGTCATTTTGCTATATGACTTTGGTTCAATAATTTGAATTTGAATTTCAAATTATGACAACTTCAAACAATGTTTTCAAATACTAAATGATTTCAACTGAAAAATTCATCAACAACAAAGTTGTATAACTCATCAAGATCTATAACTTTTATTTTGGTTATTTTTCTATATAACATTTTTTTGAACAGTTTCAATTTGAATTTGAAAATATGACAACCTCAAACAACATTTTCAAATACTAAATGATTTCAACTGAAAAGTCATTAATAACAAAGTGGTATAACTCATCAAGATCTATAACTTTTATTTGGGTCATTTCTTCATCCGAGAAAGTTATTTTTAACATTGTTCACAAAATGTACATATCTCTTATATAGTTTATAAACTACAAGAGAGAGATGTAATTTTTTGTGAACAATGTTACTGTCATTTTGTCGGATGAAGAAATTATCAAAATAAAAGTTATAGATATTGATGAGTTATACAACTTTGTAGTTGATGAATTTTTCAGTTGAAATCATTTAGTATTTATAAATGTTGTTTGAAGTTGTCATAATTTGAAATTCAAATTCAAATTATTGAAACAAAGTCATATAGCAAAATGACCAAAATAAAAGTGAAGAATCAAATTATATAATATCGACAATTGTTTACAGTGAAGAATCAAATATTGTATATTGCTAGAAAAATGCCCGTGCATTGCAACGGGTGATGCTAGTTTTATACGGTTTAGCTAGGATGAAATTCACTTTGGGAATTTGCTTGGATATTTTTTTAAGAAAATAATGAACTGTAATTAGGAGTCCGACTTTCTTCTCATGTTAGCATGCGAGTTTTTTTAAAGATATTTCTTATACGACTTCTTTTTATATTTCCAAAAGAAAACGAATTTAAAATCGACTCAAACAAGGATATGTATTTCCAAAAACAAACAAACTTAAAAACCGACTCAAATACGAATGACGTACCAAAATACAGGCAAAAACATCTTTAATTTTTATAATAGTAGAGATGATGTCAAGAAAAAGTATGGTACAAAATTAAATATCTACACAAAACTGATGTAAAAGTTTTTTGAAAACACAAATTAATGATCTACACAAAATCTATCATCCATATATAATCTTAGAATAAAAAACACAAATTAATGATCTACACAAAATCTATCATCCATATATAATCTTAGAAAGAAGTGCCAATTTCAAGTCGGTAAATTAGAACATTAAAGTTAGAAGATGAGTATGTGTTACAATTTGCTAATTATCACATTTTCCGCTCTCAATAAGTATAGAAAAGACATCGTATTCAAATTGTATTAAAGACTACTCCCTCCGTTTTTAAATATTTGACGCCATTGACTTTTCTAAACATATTTGGCCGTTTGTTTTATTCAAAATAATTTAAATAATTATGAATTCTTTTCCTATCATTTGATTTATTGTTAAATAAACTTTTATGTATATGTATAGTTTTACATATTTCACAAAAGTTTTTGAATAAGATGAATGGTCAAACATGTACTATAAAGTCAATGGTATCAGATATTTAGAAACAGAGGGAGTAATTAGTTACTCCATCCGTCCCAAAATGTAAAAACCTAAAACTGAATGAGACGTTTTCGTACTATAAAATGTTTCATCTAGTAATAGATTCTTATATTTTGGGACGGAGTTACTACAAGATATATACTTCCTCCATTCTCGAATAAAATTAACGTGGACACTAATCTAGTTTAGACTTTGATTGCCTGGCTTTTTTTTCTAAAGAAAACTATAAACACTTAGAAATATGTTATAGATATGCTATATTATTGATGTCTGTAAAAGCTTCATGAATATGAGCATCCATTTTTCATCACTCATAATATAATCATCAGAAGTAATTTATGGTCATAATCAATTATAAAAATTTTTAAATAAGTGATGGGGCAGCAAAATCAAGTTGAGTTAAAAAAAAACATTGACAACCATGGGCCGTTGGTATGGTAGGGAAACTTTTCAACCACTAGGGTGGATACCGGGTGAATATCTACCCCGTTTATTACATGCCACTTAAATGGTTATAGAAAAATGTTTTAGAAAAATAACAAGATAGATTAATATGAAATATAACACTTCATAAATATACCAGTTCAACTTCAGTTTCGATAAGTACTAGTTAGAGTTTAATATGTTATTTTTGTTATAACTTGAAGTCGAATTTGAACTGACATATTAATTTTATTAATTTTGTTGAGTGATACATTTCATATTAATATATTTTTAATAATCATTTAGTAGTTTACATGGAAAACCGGGTGGACGTTCATCCGGTAGATTGCCGTAGGTAACATTTCGGCATAATGATCGGCGTTAACTCTATAAGTACTACTAGTCGAAGAGCCGAGCAGCGTGCCCGCTGTCACGCTGTGGCGACGCGCCTCTGATCATCCGACGAGAGCATTCGTCCTCTGATCGGCCTCTCTCGCACATTGCTTAATTAGCTACAAGCTACGAGGCGGCAATGGCAGCGCCACCTCACGATCACGGCGGCCGCCTCCGCGTCCTCCGAACCGAGCACGTCACGCCGTCGTCGACCGGCGATGACGCCGACGCGCTCTCCGAACGTGCTCTGCCGCTCAAGCCCGTCGAGCCCGTCGAGCGACTCTTCCTCTACCGCCTCGCCCCCGGCGCCGCCGTCCACGGCGTCCTGTCCCACCTCGCCGACTCCTTGTCCCGCGCGCTCCGCGCCTTCTACCCGCTCGCCGGCCGCATCCGCCTCGCGCCCGGGAAGACCGACCGGTACGAGCTGTTCTACCAGCCCGGCGACGCGGTCGCCTTCACCGTCGCCGAGCACGACGGCGCCGGCGTCGACGAGCTTGCCACGGACGATCCCAGGGAAGTTGCCACGATTGCGCCGCTAGTGCCGGCGCTCCCGCGGGGCGGCGCGGTGCTCGCCGTGCAGGCCACCGTGTTGTTGGGCCTGCGGCCGGCGGCGCCGCGCGTTCTCGCCCTCGGCGTCACCGTGCACCACGCCGCCTGCGACGGCGCGAGCTCGACGCACTTCCTCCACACCTGGGCGGCTTCCGCCTGCGCCGCCGCCGGAAATGTCCCGCCGGAGCCACCAGTCATGGACCACAGCTTCATTGTTGACCGCAAGGACATCCACGACTTGTTCGCCGCGCCCAGGGCTCAGAAAGGGTTCGATTCGCCCGACGCCATGGACAGGCTCGTCGCCACGTACGCGCTGTCGTCAGCGCAGCTGCAGAGCATCAAGGACGCCGTCGCCGGCGAGGCGGCACGCCGCGGCGTCGTCCCGCCGCCTCGGTGCACGTCCATCGTCGCGACGTACGGCGTCATGTGGCTGTGCCACCTCCGAGCTACACATGGCCACAACAACGACGGCGGCCACGACGACGGCGGCGGCCGCGCCTACTTCCTCTTCGTCACCGACCACCGGCGGCGGATGGAGGGCCGCGTCCCAAGCAGGTACTTCGGCAACTGCGTCGGCCCGTGCTACGCCTCGATGCCCAGGAAGGCGGCGGCCACCGCCACCGTGACCGACGGCGTCTTCACGGCGTGCTCCGCGGTGGCCGCCGCCATCGACGAGGCGGTGCACGGCGAGACCGGATACTGGGAGAGGTACCCAGAGCGCATCGTCGAGGCCAGAAGGGACGGCGCGCCGTTCTCGGTGGCTGGGTCGCCGAGGTTCCGCGTGTACGACGTCGACTTCGGGTTCGGGACGCCAGCGAAGGTGGAGATCGCGTCCGTGGCGAAGACCGGCGCGATGTCGGTGGCGGAGGGCCGTGGCGGCTCCGGCGGCATCGAGGTGGGCATTGCTCTGCCGCCGGAGCACATGGGGAGGTTCAGGACGTACCTCGCCGACGTCATCGCAGGTGTGATCTGATCAGCGTGCTTGTAGCAAAATGACATCTCCAGCAGCAGCCCCTACTTTAGAGCCCTAAAGATCAAATGGGGGCTGCCACTAATTCTTTAGGACACTAAAAATATCATTAACTCTAGCAGTAGCTCTCATATTTTAGCCCCTATTTCTTTTTCTCTTTTATTTTAGTATAAATTGTATGTTTGTGTCTACTTTAACATCACAATAATTTAAACACAAATAATTCTAGCACATGAAATTCAACCATATTGAAAATTACAATTTTAAACACCATGATTCAAATTTGAATTCAAAATTTTTAACATGAAAATGACATGTCCTACAAGAAAGTATTGAACACAACCGATAGTTGACAGAAAATGCAACGAAACAAACTATCGAGCACCATGAAGCGCCCACAAATGTTCCAGAAGATCATCTCGAAGTTGCTCATGTGCCTGTCGGTCTTCAATTTCTTTATGTATCTGTAGAAACTTCTCTAACCAAATTTATTGCGTCGTTGGTACTCCTCTTTCCTCAACACCTCACTATCCCCTGATCATAATCGAAGTCTACATCTTCATCTCGCTCACTGTCAATGAACATGTTGTGCATTATTACACAAGCTGTCATTAATTATGTACCATAGGGTCTCGGTATCCCAAAATTTAGCAGGACCCCTCACCATTGCAAAGCGGGCTTGTAAAACACCAAATGCTCTTTCAACATCCTTCCTCACTCCTTCTTGAACTTTTGTGTAATGGATTCTCTTGTTACCCTGTGGATTGGAAATGGTCTTCACAAAAGTGGCCCAGGAAAGGTATATGCCATTAGCAAGATAGTAACCCATAGTGTATTTCTTACCATTCACCATAAACTCTAGCTCTGGAGCTGTCCCTGAAGTAAGCCTTTGAAAGAGTGGTGATCTCTGTACGACATTGATATCATTAAGAGAACTTGGTAATCCAAAGAAGGAATGCCAAATCCACAAATCTTTAGATGCAACAGCTTCAAGAATCATGGTTGGCCCATCCACATGCCCTGAGTATTGCCCTTTCCAACCTGTTGGGCAATTCTTCCACCTTCAATGCATACAGTCAGTGCAACCTAGCATCCCTGGAAACCCTCTTGGAGTGTTCATAGCCATCAACCTTGCAGTGTCATCAGCTGTTGGTGCCCTCAAGTATTGGTCAGCAAACACATCCACCACAGCCTTGACAAAGTGTTTGAAAGCTTCTATCATGGTGTTTTTTGAAATTCTCACAACTTCATCAAGACTATCGGCTGGAATATCATATGCAAGCATGCGAACTGCACCATACACCTTTTGCAATGCAGTGGCACCAAGAAGACCCACCGCGTTTGGTCTTTGCCTAAAGTAGTCATCATGTGCCTCCACACTAGCCACTATGCGCAAAAAGAGCTCCCTTGACATCCTCCTGAACCTCCTTCTAAATAATTTTGCACTATATATAGGAGGATCTGCAAAATAATCAGCCACTATGCGCAAATTGCCAGCAAATCTGTCCCTGTAAATTATCTCTTGACCCATGACTGAACCACGATGCTTCCTTTTGGTTCTCTTATGCTCTATGTCAGTAAGAAGAGCAGCTGCAATATAGTAGTCATCGTCGTCAGACGCTTCCTCCTGCTCCCACCATTGAGCAAGGAGATCATCATCATCGTAGAAATCCATATAAAATAATCACTACCATCACAATATTGTAAATTAATAAGAAAATTTAATTTCCACTATCTCAAATAACAAAATAGACAATTATATTCATAATAATACACAGTACGGAGTATATATTTAAGACTCAAAGCCTATAAAAAGAAGTGCTACATAAGACCTTGTTTATATGGGACTACTTTTAAGTCCCTATCACATCGGATGTTTGGACACTAATTATAAATATTAAACGTAGACCATTAATAAAACCCATCCGTAATCTTGGACTAATTCGCGAGACGAATCTATTGAGCCTAATTAATTCATGATTAGCCTATATGATGCTACAGTAAACATTCTCTAATTATGGATTAATTAGGCTTGAAAAATTTATCTCGCAAATTAGCTTTCATTTATATAATTAGTTTTATAAGTAGTCTATATTTAATACTCTAAATTAATGTCTAAATACATAGACTAAAGTTATGTCCCTGGATCCAAACACCTAGTGATCCATAGCAACGACAGTTCAGTGCAGTGCTAGTAGTATGTACAGTCCCACGATCCAATGCAGTGCTACTAGTACAAGCACAGTGTTTGAGATTCTTCTCTACCACCGAAGAAGTCTACTACTCCTACAGTTCTAAAAAAAATATATAAAAACAAATCAATGTCTAACACAAAAAGTGGTCAAGTATAATACTTCTCTGCTAGTAGTACTCCTACCACAGAGATTAGTTCAATCCAGAAAACTCTAGCGGTCCGTTTGGTTGGAGGGAGTTTTTAGGAGGGATTGGGAGCTTAGAGGGATGGGGCTATTATTTGTTTTGTTTGGTCAGGAGACAAGGGAATTTTGGTGGGATGGGGATGGGGAATTGAGGAAGGAACTCCCTCCTTTTCAATACCTGGGTAGGGGTGGTAATTGAGAGGGAATTTCTCCTTTGCTTTGCCTAAACAAATCTCAGCCATCCATTTTCATTAATGACCTAATCTCCAACTAAACTCCCTGTCAATTTCCACCACCTCTGCCAAACAAGATATTGGGAATAAAAACCAAATTCCCATCTTAATCTCACCATCAATTCCCTCGTGTAAACTCCCAATCCCATTCCCTCAAGGTGCCAAACAAGCCGTAGGGGGCAGAGAGCGGCGAGCATAGGGCGGCGTGTAGGCTGGCTTGGAGCGGTGGCCCTCCGGCAGTGCGAAGGCGGTGGCCCTCCATCCGTTGGGCCAATGGGGCAGCGTGGGGGTGGGCAGCCACCGGTTCTCCTGCCGGCGAGCGGATAGTGGCATGCGGGCGGACAGCGGTAGGGACGATGGCCGTGCAGCAGGAGGACCATGGTAGTGCGGGGTGGTGTGTGGACAGCAACGTGCGGACCGACGGCGGGAGGTCGTGCGACACTGTGTGGACGGCGGACTCGTGAGGGCGGCGGCCGGAGGACCTTGCGGATGATGGGCGACAGAGGTAGGGGAAATTCTCACCTTTTTGTGCCAATCTTGCCGGAGGTGCAGGGGAATCGATGGCCGCTGGTGCCGGAGCCCAGATGAGATCCAGCATCGTGGTGCCGTGCGGGAATGTGACGAGAGCGTGAAAGTGAATTGTCGTTTGGCGCCAGAAAAATATCGATGGGGCTATGCTCGGAGCCCCCAGGACTAGGGGCTTGGGGGTGGATCTGAGGGCCTTATTATTTTGGGGGCTAGGTTTAGGGTCTTTACTGGATCTAGTTTTTTATGTTAACCCTCAAAATTTATTTAGGGACTGGGTTTAAGGTCCCTGCTGGAGATGCTCTAAGGACCATTTTTGGTTCGAAGCCTGCAAAATAAATGTCCTAATAAGTTATCTGCACTCTGAATAGTATTGCTACCAAAATTCACCGATACCACACATAGCTGGGTTGCCAAAATATTTTGGCATTACCAAAATATACTTATGCTTTGGTAGCCAACATTTTTTACATGCATGGTACTTAGCAAGCCTAAACAATCGTAAGTACCACCACTGGACTTTATTTTCTCTCGTATAATCTATTATAATAATGGAATAGCTAGATTAAATCGTCATGTGGGCTTTAAGGGACTACTGGGTGATTAAGAGATCTTATTCACCAATCTCTACCGCCCACCCACACGCGAAAATTGGCTCGCCCGCCCGGGACAATCGGTGTTGTAGTAGTGGGATCAGCTTTTTGCAGGCGGCCAGCCCAACCGCCTGAGGGCAAAGGCCTGCGAAACTAGTGTATTTCCGTAGGCGGGCAAACGGCCGCGTAAAGAGCAAATTTAAAGACCACAAAAAAACCCAGAAAATTCAAACATTCCTATAAGAGCATATTCAAAAACCTCCTAATCCATTCACAAATTCATCACAATCCTCAAATCCATTCAACAAATTTATCACAATCTCCAAATCCATTCAACGAACTCATCACAATACTCAAATTCATTTAACAAATTCATTAGATATCATCATAAAGCAGAAAATTCATCGTCGGTCGAAGCCCTGCCGCAACCTGAGAGCCCCCACCCTGACCTCCTGACGCCACCGCCGGTCAAAGCCGCCACCACTCACTCCTTCCACCGGCGTATCCAAGCGCCCGAGGACAGCCGACGGCAGATCCGCGCTCCCGAGGATGGCCAACGGCAGATCCATGCACCCGAGGCCAGCAGGAAGCGAATCCCATTGCTATTGTCCAAGCACCGTCATTGTCATCGTCGCAGCCAGTCGCAGCCGTCATCTTCGCCATTGCTGCCGTCGTCGTGGCCGGTGGCGGATCCAAGCATTGTGCCGTTGTCGTCATTATCGGCTGGAGGCAATGGTGGGGGGATAGGGATGGAGGTGGGGAAGGAGTGTGAGGTAGTGGGAGTAGGTGCAGGGAGAGAGAGAGCTGAGGGAGAAGAGGGGATGGAGGAGAGGAGCCATGACCTAATAGGATCCCCATATTTTACGGACGGCTTGCAAAAATCATATATTCGGACGTCCGTTATGAAAATAAATGTTTTTATAGGCGGATCTCTTAAGACTCCAAACATAAAAATTGATTTTGCCAGGCGAGGCTAAATCTCTATTTTTGTAAACGGTTATAAGAGAGTATTTTTTTCTCTCCACCTGAGAAAATAAAAATATGTTGGTAAAAATTGTTTTTCTAGTAGTATGTGATTTAGAGAGGTTATAGATAAACATGAAAATATTAAATATCTAAATAATACACCTCAGTAGAGGGAGTGTAGTAGGAATCACAAGCAATATCATAATGGATGACAAATAAAAGTTTTTACTTCCTCTGTTCTAGAAACTAACAACATAGCTAATACTATATCAGACACAATCTACTGTTATGAATCTGAACATTTTTTTAAAAAAGAGACACATAAAGTAGTAATAATTTCCCAACCCAGTGAGGTGGTGTTTTGATCCAGGGACTTAACTTTAGTCTCTATATTTAGACACTAATTTAGAGTATTAAATATAGACTACTTATAAAACTAATTACATAAATGAAAGCTAATTTGCGAGACAAATTTTTTTAAGCCTAATTAATCCATAATTAGAGAATGTTTATTGCAGCATCACATAGGCTAATCATAGATTAATTAGGCTCAATAGATTCGTCTCGCCAATTAGTTTAAAATTATGGATGGGTTTTATTAATAGTCTATATTTAATATTTATAATTAGTATTTAAACATTTAATAAAAAAGTTTTAGTCCCATCTAAACAGGGCCTCAGAGACCCGAGAATGAAAAACCATTGGCACCCAAAACCACCAGACAGCCAATTTCACTAACTTTGAGGTCAACCGTCGTAGCCACTAGCCAATTTCTTCTGACCCACGGCAATAGCGGCCAGCGAACGCCTCAGGATCAACACCGCCAAACAAAAATAACGGATGGTCACAACCTTGATATACATATCCAAGTGCCAAATTGCCAAATGCACATGGGGCTGCAACGTACCTTAGCCTCCGTATCATTTATATTATTGAGCTTATTATTTTGTACAATTTAATTACTCATCTAGATTATAGAAATATATTAAATATTTTAATTAGTTAATACACTTAACAAATAGTTGAAAATAAGTAGGTCTAAACAATGCAATAATTATTTTAAGCAAACATATATTTTAAAGGTCGGAGCATCTGCTTTAATAATTATGTAAATCATCTGAAAAGAACGAAGCCTAGCCCATAAACGTCAAGAAATCATGAGAAAAAAAAGAAGCACTATATACTTATTCTACTATCTCACTGAAGTTTAAATTCTATTACCTTCTTTACGCATACATGGGACGTTTCGTGCTGTGGTTAGAGATTTAAACCATTATCTTCACTTCAATGTGTGGCATTCCATGTTATCACAAAATATCGGTGCGGGTTTTCCCTATTTTACGTCCTTTTAATGGAATACAAAGCCCAATCATTTCATATTTTCGCTTATGTTTATGCTTATAAGCTAATATTAAAATATAATTTTGTACTAGGAGTTGATTTTATGGTTTTCTGATCATCGTAGTTTCCAACATTTGCTTTTCAATCGTTAAAGACACATATATATAACTCATAAATTACTTTCTAGTTGATAACAAGCGGTTCGGATATGCATAGTAGTTTGTAAATGCTACTATAATTTGAGGATGTTGTATATCCATAATGATACTTATACACATTTATATCGAGACACTGCAATATTGGCCGAAAAAAAATAAGAAAATGTAATGGCTTAGGGAAAGCACAATTGATGTGATAGTGTAGTTGTGCTAGTGCAGTTATGAGTACCTGACTCTACTCGCTAGGTTCAAATACTTGCTCCGTAAACATAATTATATGTATTAATTGGTGCAAAGTCTAGAAAATATACTTCCACTACCATAGGACAGGGTATCCCAATCGATCCATCTGTGAGTGATGAAGACTTGAGGCCCGTTACAAAGGTACTTATATTTGTTGGGCTACAAAATACCCCGTCACATAGGCACCGAGAGGCAGTATATAAGTCCTCAGAACCAGGCCCGTCACCGATTACCCTTATCGAAAATGGGGTTTGGTGGTGGCCCATCTATCTATCTATCTATTATCTATTCTATTCTATTCTATTATATACTAAAAGTCCATTAAACTTTCTACAAACGCTCCCAAGCCACCATGTGGCACTCCTACAAACGCTCATAGGCTGCCACGTGGCACAGTCAAATCTCACCGTCGATTTTCATTTAAATTGGTAGACCCATTATTTTATACCGTTAGATTAGACCTGTACATGCCGTCGATTTTCACTTAAATTGGTGGACCATTTATTTTAGATCAATAAGTTAGATATATGTACATGTGTATACTACTTAAAAAGTACACGTAAGTACGTATTCCAGAAAATATCTTTCAAAAACTACCGATTAAGTTTGTGCATAGTATTCCTGCCAAAAAAGAAAAACAAACGTATGTATGTACTTATGAACTCCCCGGTTGCACTTTTTTTTTCTTTCTTACATTTAGATTTAGATTAGATGAAAAGCAGACTCCAAACACCCCGTGCACGCACGTAGGCCCGTATGTAAACTTCCTCCATCCTCCAAGAGTCCTCTCTCTCACCTTCCTATTGTCTAGCTAATATTTTAAATTTAGAAAAAATATTATAAACAAAAAATTTAACCCATTAATTTCCATTTAATTCAGTAGATCCATAATATTAAACCAGTGAAACCATTAAATCCACATATGAGAAAACACTCTTCTAACTTTAAACATATATATGTACCACTGTCTTTTGCCATTTGTGTGATAACCAAATAACAATGATACAATAAAAATATACTAAAACCACACTGAATAATAATACACATATAAGTTGGGTATTATGCTTTAAGGTGTAAATATGTACTACATTCATTTCAAAATATAGTAACTTTTAACTATGATTTTGAACAAGCATTAGTCCCGATTCATAGCTAAAAATAATTATATTTTAGGATAGAGGGAATATGTTATTTCTAGTTGTATTTTAATTAGACGCATGTCATTGAAAAATCCATGAAAAACATAAATGGGTTGAAAAATGTAGATTATATAATAGTTAAATTAGACTTATATTTTCGAGAATAAAAATTACTCCAACAACAAAAAAAATACACATATATACAAATGACACTTCTAAATTTATCATAAATGTATTTTTCAAGTATTTTTTGTTTTCTCTATTCATATATTATTGGACAATTAAAGAACAAATATATTCTTTTGGCACCATATTGATGTTTTTTTTATCTTCTACTTAGCCTTCGTTCCATCTAGCTCATTGGTTGAGCATGTCCAGGGCACACAAATCGACGTAGGTCACTAGCGCAATATTTATTAAGTATTAAGTATTATAAACTCGAAAATGAATTTATTTGATTTTTAAAAAAAATTGTATAGAAAATATTTTGTAAATACGCACTATTTAGCAATTTGGTAAACATAGTCACGATAACTAAGTGAGTAGCCAATCAGATAAGCATTTTAGAACTTAACCATAAATTTGTTATTTATGTACTAAAACACTTAACATGTAGTATACAATATATAATTTGTCAATCAAGAATATCCTAACATATCAACCAAATGTCCCCACTAATTTATCCCTATGTATATAGGTTTTATATACTATCTACCAATTGCCAAGTCATATTGCTTACATGGTATCTATGCACAGTGCGTCTAATAATTAGCTGACATCCAATAAACATGTTTGTCATGAAGCACGGAGGTTAAATTAAGGACGATACTAAGGCTGATTTTCATTCGTTAGAGTTGGCTGGCACGGAAAACGAAGCAGTTCATTAGAGTATAATTAATTAAGTATTAGTAAAAAAACATGAAATATGGATCAATATGATTTTTTTAAAGCAACTTTCCTATAGAATATTTTTGTAAAAAAAATACATCGTTTAGCTGTTTGAAAAATGTGCATGCGGAAAATGAGGGAGGAGAGTTAGGAACTCTCAGTGCCGAACTCAGCCTAAGGGCAAGTATGAACAAATGATAGGTAAATAGAGAGTGCCACCAAGCCACATCAAATAATAGTTGACTACAAATAGATTGTGAGTATGAGTAATAGCATTCTTACACTCCTACAAACACTCCTAATTAAGATGTTATGTGACGCTCTAATAAATAAGAGAAAATATAAGAAAAGGCAAAACATATAGTCATCAATTTACACTTAAACCGATCAGTTCATGATTTTCAACCATTAGATTTGGTCTATTCTATTCCCTTGCTCCTAGAAATCAGCTAATCTATCCCTATGTATGTATGTACACAAAAGATATCGAAAAGAAGAAAAACCGAAGAGTGCATACGATCCATCCCATCTTGGTATAGTTTTTCGTTTCTTTCTTTATAGCCCTATGGTTTTTCTTCAAATTGTGCATATATGTAGCAGCCACTCCTGACGATGTTGTCGAAGAAGCAACACCGCTATGGTGCCGCTTTACGCCATCCCACCAATTTTCTTGAAAGGTTTTATTTTAAAAAAAATAATGTAAAGGCGATCATAGACGCTCATATAAACATGTACATACCCACCCATGAATACATATACGCACACCCTACCCCATATGAGAGAAAAATATTTGTTAAAAAAAGGAAAAAGTAAGTGCGTACGATTACTATTCACCAGAAAAAATATATATACATACGTACAATCGGAAATGTCATACGGAACCATATTATATCATTTTTTAATTATGTTGTTCCCATGTAAATAGTGTTAACAATTAGCACAAATAATTTCAACAATATAAATTATTCCTTCGTATATTACCAACAAACATGCATAGGTGAATTAGATGTATAATAAAAGAAAAAAAAATCAAAGTCTATATTATGTTTGCGAAGGACAGTGATAGGCGAGTTTACATATAATTGAGACAAAGTGATTTCTGTTTGAATATGATAGCCATTTTCATTTAGTATATAAATTCTATGGTTTATTTAACAGTATAAATATTTTTTCTTTTACGATTATATGTTAATGTTGGGTTCTTATAATGAAATATAGTGAGACATGACTTATTTTAGTATTCTTTTTACAAACAATAAATAAATTGCCCACGCATCTGCGCGGGCTTCCTTTCTAGTTAAAAGTAATTGGTGATGGGCCGCAACAAAACCCCATCACCGATTAGGGTCATCAGTGACGGGCAAATGCCATGGTCCGACAAAGATGATTGTGAAGCTCGTCACCATTCAGAGTTAATCTTTGACGGAGTTTGGTTGCGGCCCGTTATAGATAGCCACACAATAAATACCCCAAGACTTTCGAGGAATAGTTAACCCAACAAAGTGATAAGGGATGTTAGGTTCCGATCTTCCGATAGGTATTGATAAATAGTCAATTTGGGCGGAGTCGTGACACAACTCGATCTGGCATCTGAACAAACATGCTACTGAGCCCCGCAATCACAGCACCACATCTTCTCTGGTTATCAACCGTGCCGAAACCCGGTTGACCTCGCCGAGAAGGCTAATCCCTGCATGCGAATCGAAGAACACAAGCAAAAACAACATAGATTGTAACCAAATTACATATGAATGATTAAACACATGAATTTTGGGGTTCTACAAACCGATCTAGCGGCGAAACTGTTCTTAACAAAATAATCTAAGCAAAAACCGACTCTAAACGATGGCGGCTACTGAATAAATATGATTAGGGACGTCCTAGGGTTGGCCTAGGGCGCACACCCCTTGGGGCTAAGCCCATGACACAATTCAAGGCCCAAAACTCAAATCGGATTCGCACTGGATGAGGTACGTGGCTTGTTTTGCAGATTTCCGGCAGCTCGGTAAGAATTTTGACAAGGGACCAAAACCATCTGAAAGTAGACTTCATAAGCTTTACAACAAGTACTAATGGGCCCCAAAATTCCTTCTCTATCAGCGGCTAAGTCCATTTGAAATTGATGCTGTGAGGAGGCCCAAATCTGAATCCAAAGAGTATGGAACTTTATCTCTTGTCTTCTATGGACAAAAAGTAACATGGTGAGATGAAAGAAGACTTGGAGAAGGTCTTGGTTTGGTCCCCAATCAACTTCTTCAATCAACCACGCATTTCTTACATTCGGTCTCTTTTCTTTCGCCCAAGCAAGTAACTCTGCAAACGAAAACACACAAAACTCATTGTGTAGCAACATTTGTGTCAGGGTTATGGATACCACATACCTAATAGTAGTTAACTAAATCTACTCGATGCACATTATATTCTCCTTTGCTATCATAATTGCCAATAACATGAAAAATCACATAATAAGGGCATGGCAATTCAAATCTAGCAAACAATTTCTTCTCTAAGCAGTTGAGTGGACAAAAATCATCAAATTGAATATATCCCCAAGTATTTAAAGAAGATAGCAATTTAAGCTCTTCATTCTCGCTAACAATGTGAATAACATGTTTAAACTCAACACATGATGGCTCTACTATAGAACTAATATATTCATTCACTAGTTGTGGCATGGATATAAGTGAAGCATCGCACAACTCTTCTTTATCGCAAGAAACATAAGCAAATTGTTTTGTGACAAAGGTATTTCAACAATTGTTTCCACTATGGGTTGCTCTAATGTAGCACAAGTAGTGGACATAGTTGGCACATCATAATTATGCATACCTTGAGTAGTTGTAGCACCATTATCATTACCTTTTTTTCTTATCTTCAGAAATTATAGGCACTTAGTCAATTAAACATTCCTCAAGTATGCATGAAACTATGGATAGGTCTTTTTGCTCTCCATCTTTCTTCTCTTCCTCCTCATCATCTTCAACATTGGAGGTGCTGATGTAGCCATCTTCCGTAGCAACGTATGCCCGTTGACTAGGGCAAACCTTCTGCATATGGCCAAATCCTTGGCAATGGTGGCACTGAATGCGTCCCGTTGAAGCGACGGATGAGGCACTCTTGGCGGGTACCTGCAAAGAACTTGTACCTAAATCTGCAGGTCGTGGAGGAGGTGGTTTTGGCGCTGTAGAAACTCCAGACGCAACTGGTTGCTTGCACGCTGGTGGGGGCGCCCAGAAAGAGATAGGCTTGGGCAGACTCGAAGATGGCGTCGTGCGCGGTGTGTACGTGTTCGTCTTGTTCTTGACCTGTTGATCATGCCCCTGTAATTCCTTCTCTGCAAGCATAGCAAACTGAAACAACTGGTTGACAATGTTAAATTCCTTATTATCTAATATGTCCTGAATCTCGCGCCTCAATCCCATGTAAAAGCGACAAATGGAATCCTTGGTTCCTTCCACTATGCTACATCGCATAAATACCTTTTGTAGCTCACCATAGTAATCCTGTACAGATTTATCCCCTTGTTCTAAACGCTTCAGTTTCTTGCTTAAATCTCTAAGATAAGATGGTGGAACAAATCTATCGCGCATAGCTACCTTAAGTTCTTTCCAAGTAGTAGGTAAAACTCCATCGTCAGCTAACATAGCCCACCACATGATAGCAAAATCTTTGAACTCACTACTGGCTTGTCGAACTCTATGTTGGTCAGGTATAAGGTGGGCACTAAACTTTTGCTCTACTGTCATCTCCCAATTAAGGTATTTCTCAGCATCATAATAACCAAAAAAAGATGGTATTTTAAACTTAACCTTAACATAAGGATCATCGGGCACGCGATTATTGTTACCTTGTTGGTATCGCTGATTTTGAGCGCCACTCATACCTGTCATTGCAAACACAAAAACAGCAGCAAACAGTAATCTGCTACACGGTGTAGTGGTGCCTCTCAATAACTCAGCCAAATGGAGCACCTTATCAAGCTATTACAAGTGTCTTACCAGCAATGCTAAGGACGGTACAACCGTGGCTAGTTCGTGACACCTCGAAGGATGTGATGTGGCGATTGCAAAGATCAAAGTGGTGCTGACCAGAAGTATATATGTAGAGCTTGGGAGGCACAATATATAGTAGCAAAGGAACGCAATTGTGCTAATCAGAAAATACAAAGTTCAATAATAGTTCAAAGTACTAGTCAATGTGCTGGCCTAGCCTAGACCCAACTCTAGCTCAAGCAAGCACCCGACAATACTAAGGACTAGATATGAATCAATGCACAACTCTGCACTCTCAAAACATACTCAAAGGATGAATGATTTTTCTTTTTTTTTTCTTGGTGCTGCCTTTTTTAGCACCTTTCTGCCTTTTTTTTTTCTTGGTGCGGCTTTTTCTTCCTTTTTCTTTGCACCTTCTGCCTTTTCTTTTATTATTATTTTTTTTTTCAACAGTAACTAACCACTGACCTCGAACAGGGACTCAAATGTAAATATGAAAATTATTGGGACTCAGCAAAGTACAAAACTAAAATTGGATCACCTCAAAAATGGATTGCTCATGTCATTTTCTTTTTTACAAAAATATCTCAAATCCGACATAAAAAAAAATTCTCCAAGATGTAACAGAGGTCCGCCTTTATGTGGGGAAAATAACGTGAGGATGAGAGGGATTGGCCACTGTGTGACTCGGCTTGGTTTCCTATTGGTCCCACATGAAAATTTAGATAATTTATCCTCAACCAACATAAACCGATCTGCTATTCCCAACCAAAAGAAAACCTCCTCTTTCTCTTTTCTACCTGCGCATGGTACTGCACACCGACATACACAAGCACGGTAACCGGACCCCTAGCAACCGAGCAACTCCAAAACCGCTTGACAAAAACATCTCCAAACTACAAAAACGGAAACCCGACAACGAGACGATTCAACTTTTCAAGGTCCCGGCAACAACCGACGAGATGAAAAACTCGACCAAAACTGACGTACAACTCACACCGACTTGAGTGATGAACCCTAGACCTAGACCTAAGTGATGAACAGATACAATACTCAAATCTAAAAATTAAATCTAAAACTAAACTAGCACTCGACACGACGATGCAATCTAGAATTCAACAAAGCAAAATCTAATAGAACAACACAACGGCTCAAATTGTTTAGGTAAAGAATAAATATTTTTGTGTGGCAATTTTCTGGTTATTGGAAGATAAATTACCTAACGGGCAACCGCGCTCTGATACCAACTGATGAGGGGATGTTAGGTCCTGATCATCCGATAGGTATTGACAAACAGTCGATTTGGGCGGAGTGGCGACACAACTCGATCTGGCTTCTGAACGAACACGCTACTGAGTTCCGCAATCGCAGCACCACGTCTCCTCTGGTTATCAACCATGCCGAAACCTGATTGACCTCGCCAAGAAGGCTAATCCCTGCATGCGAATCGAAGAACACAAGCAAGAACAAGATAGATTGCAACCAAATTGCGTATAAATGATTAAGCACACGAATTTGGGATTCTACAAACCGATCTAGCGACGAAACTGTTCTTAACATAATAATCTAAGAAAAACCCGACTCTAACCGATGACGGCTACTGAATAAATATGATTAGGGACGTCCTAGGGTTAGCCTAGGACGCGCACCCCCTGGGACTAAAGCCCACGACACAATTATAAGGCCCAAAACCCAAATCAGATTAGGACTGGATGAGGTACATGATTTGTTTTGCAGATTCCTGGCAGCTCAGTAAGAATTTTGACATGGGACCAAAACCATCGGAAAGTAGACTTCATAAGCTTTCCAACAAGTACTTATGGGCCCCAAAATTCCTTCTAGATCAGCGGCTAAGTCCGTTTGAAGTTGATGCTGTCAGGAAGCCCGAGTCCGAATCCAAAGCATGCGAAACTTTATCTCTTGTCTTCTATGGACCAAAAGTGACGTGGTGAGATGAAAGAAGACTTGGAAAAGGTCTTGGTTTTGTCACCAATCAACTTCTTCAATCATCCACGCATTCCTTACGTTCGGTCTCTTTTCTTTCGCCCAAGCAAGTAACTCTGCAAACGAAAACACACAAAACTCATTGTGTAGCAACGTTTTTCCAAATATATAACAAGTAAATCTAATATAAAACATATGCACCTTTAGTTGATTAATACATAAGGTACTCACGGTTATATCCGAGCTAGTTGTGTCCTCATCACACAGTGTACCGTTCGCACTTTGGAAGTGAGGGTTAGAGTGGCAAATTTTTGCTCTTTGTTTGAAAAAAAAAGTACAAGAGTCTCCGTAGGTAATAATAAATAAATTTAGACTACACATTCGTTTGTTAAAAGAAATACAAAGGTTCAAATCTTTAAGAAATAGAGCTTTTTTTTTAAGATAATGGAATAAAGCATATCCTCGTAAACAAATGTATCCTTGAACGAGTCATGGCGGTGGGTTTCTCTGCTGTTTGTTTAATGACGTTTATACTGTCCTGAATGCGGCAACTCATTTGATAGCTCGCTCTTATAAACACTCTAGTAACGTTGTCCTTCGATCGTAACCCTACAGTGTATCTAGGAGACACTTTATAATTACTAGCAAAATACCCGTGCTTCGCTACGGTGTATTAAAACTAAAAATATTTGTTTTTAACCGAAGTTATTTTCACACTGCTTTGGTACTTTTGCTCGCTAGAAAAAGTCACAAATGATAGAGAGAAATATATAGTAGCTCGTAATAAATTATTATTCAATAGTGCGTTGCAACGGAATAATTTTAACTAAAATCACAATAAATATTTTTAGAATTTAATTTGTGATATGGGTCCTTTTAGAATATGGTATTCTTGATATAAATCTGCCAATAAACAACATGTTGAAAACAATATATTTCTTGTTTACCAGATTTAACATCAACTAAGGTTTTGTAGCAATTAAAAAAAAGACTAACTTTCTCTTGTTGGGTAATTGTATGTTGTTGGGTAATTTTTATTTTTAGTTTTTCCCTATGAATTAGATAGGAGATATATTTGAGAGAGGCAAAGTGGACTTGTTGCTTTAAAAAAAAAGACTAACCATACCGAATGTGGTCCAACAATTCAATCGGACGCTGCTAGTGCTTCATGGGCTGCGCGCGGCCCAATAGTGCTGCAGCCCAAAGATGGAGGCCGGCTCGATGCGGGATTGATCCGAGTCGCTCATTTTGATGAACGGCTCAGATCGGTTCCGAATTCGTCAAAACGGCTTGTACCAAACCCTAACCCTAGTTTTAGTTTTTTTTCTCTCCCGATCCCCTTAGGCTAAAATGGCGATGGCGGCGGCGATTTCTGGCAGAGCGACGGCGACAAGGTGCCTGCACCCCGCGAGCGGCGGCGGCGCCCTCCCCCCCCTCCCCTTCCCAACGAGCGGCTGCGGCTGTGCCCTCTCCCCCCTCCCCGCGAGCGGCGGCGGTGGCGGCGACCGCGGGCGGATCCGGTAGCGGCGGCTCCCTCTGCCACCTCTCTTCTCCCTCCGATGGCGGCGGTGGCGTTCGCGGGTGGATCCGTCAGCGGTGGTGGTGACCGCGGGCGGATCCGGCAGCAGCGGCTCCCTCCGCCGCCTCTCTTCTCCCTCCGGCGGCGGTGGTGGCGTCGGTGACCGCTGATGGTTTCTCTTTTTCTTTTTTCTTTTGCAGTTTTTCCATCGCTATTGCTAACCAAATCGGTTGATATGATGTACAGATGAAAACACGGATGAAAAAGAGAGGTGACAAAAGGAAAATTACGAATATTTTAATTAGTTAAGATTTTCCATAATCAAGTGCGCATTCCAAAAAAAAAATCTGTATCCTTGAACTAGTAACTATGATAGACGCCTTTTCACTAGAAAAAGCTTGACGAGTAAACACGGCAAATGAATAGAAAAGAAGTGACAATCAGAATTGATTTTTGCAAACGGTCAAAAGTCGTTTTTGCAAACGGGTGCTCTACCCGTCTGGCCAAAGTTGTCTAGCTATAAAAATCACGGTTTTCTCATACGGGCGTCACAGCCACGCGTAAAAACCATTTTCGCAAACAGCTTCTCTAGGAGGGCTGCCCGCAAAAGCAGATTCTCATGATATGGTACCCGCTTGTAAATATTTTTTCTGAATAAAAAAGAAAAAAAAATCTTGAAACCCTAGCCCATACATATCAAGAACATGCAAACCATCGAATGGAGCCCGACAGCCCGCAGGCAGCGGATCCGCCGCTTCTATTGTTGTTGCCGGTGGATCTGTTGTCCCTGAGCTCCTTGATGTCGCCCGAAGCACGCCGCACCTCCAACACCACTGCCCGAAGCCCGCTGCGCGGGGGCGAATCTAGAGCACGAAGGACCAGAATGCACACTTCATTTACGCATGGGCTGTAGCTGTTGGGCACTTGGACAGTTTGGGCTGCACGTAAGAAATTGGGCCTTCATGGGCTGCCTGCAGCCTGCTGGGCAGCTGAAGGTGGTGCACATATTTTTTTCTGGGGAGTGCACAAAAGGTGGAGATTAGATGCTAATAACTAAAAACTAAATTTTTCCCTGGTGCCTGTGCACTTGGCAAGCTGAACGTGGCGTCGCCCCTGGCTGCGCCTCAACTCCAATGGATCTGCTGTGGCCAAGACCCGCTGCCACCGTGGTGGGGGATGTTGTCGACGATCTGTGCGCAGTCGCTGATGGATTTGCTCGTCTCGGGGTCACCGTCATAGGATTTGGCCGTCCACCGGATCCAGCTGTCGCGAGTTCGCCGTTGTTGCTGAAGAAAAAGCCGAGGTGTAGCACGACATGAGATTGGAGAAGGAGTCGAGGCGCAGCGCGACGCGAGATCAGAGGAGCCAAGGCATGGCGCGATGTGGGGCCGGAGGCAGTTGATCCCCTATAGTGACATCGCCTGTCGGTTGCTCCTATCGCGGCGTCACCCTGTTGGCAGGCTGCTCCCATTTCAACGCCGCCCCTTTGTCTACTCCCGTCGCAACGACAACCGTCAAGAGAAGAAGAGAGGGGATGAGGGAGGAGGCGGAGGTGGAGAAGGAGAAGTCGAGGGACAGAGGGAGAAAAGGTAGAGGAGACAGAAAGGAGAGAAGAGTTAATAAAAGGAGAGGAAGTGGGGCTGTGAAAGGATTTTTACATGGGGACCTTTTAACAGGCCCGCCTCTGAAAATAATCCTATTTTCACAAACAGACATGTTAAGAGGACCACCTACAAAAATGGATTTTCATAAGTGGGTCTCTACTAGGCACCTTCACACTCTTTGTATGAGTGGTACTTTGTAATAATTGGCTGTAGCTCTGTTGAGTAAAGGCCGGGATATAAATTCCATTATCTAAAAAACTAGGCACCTTCACACTATTTTTTACATACGGACGTTCTTACTCTCTGCCTGCAAAAAAAACAAGAGGCGTGTCCCAAAAATATCTCTTTTTTTTTTTGTTAGTGTGAGCACGCATGAAAACGAAACTAAAATAGAAGAGAAGAGTAATGTAAAATGTTATCTTTTGACATGGTGCGATCTACCAAACTGAACATTTTTTTCATGGATTTCCTTACAATATATAATGTTTATAATCTGCCATATAGTATACAAAACTGCTTTACAATATGAATCTATTGACGCAAAGTCTTCATACTCTGTATCCATATCCATATTCATATTCATATATCTGTCTCTTCTCTACTAATAAAATTTAATAGTATTTCCATCATCACTAGAAAGTAGGTTAGAACCCCGTCTTCTCCTCACCTGTATCTCGCAAGGCTTCATGCCTCTTTACCAAATCCAAATCCGCTGCAGTGATAGTGCAAAAATGCTAATTTGATGGTAAAAATGCTACATAAAATGGTCTTGCTTGATGGCTTGTTTCATGAACAGTCTTACTAACAATTACGTATGATTCATCTCAGATTCTATGCGACATATTTTTAACCACAAGCAAGACGAATGTCTGGATCTATAGTTCTAACTTGCATCCATAGTGCTAGCCAACTGCACAAATCTGCAGGTTCTTAATCTGTCAACAAACAGTTTGTCAGGGAAATTACCTTATCTTTCAACACTTGCTCAAAATACTATATCAACAAATGCTTTTTATGGACCATTTTACAGTATGGGTTGGCAAATTGTCAGTCCTAACTGAATTAGGCCTAGGAGAGAATAACTTTGATGAAAGTTATGTTCCTGAAAAAAGGTGATTGCAGTAGTTTATACTCTTTAGTTGACTATCTGCACAACATAAGAAGGCAAAGGAAATGAAATGAGCAAATGAGAGGTATACAAAAATATAGAAAGGCAACTATTGGTGTGCAACAAATGGAAGGACGAATGAAGCTGCAATGCTTTTCTACCTGAAGCTGTGTTCTTCCTGGCTTGTATTCAAGCTAATATTCTGTTAGCACTCACGCCGCAATACGTATGAAGTATCTAACACCCAAACATGATTGAATGCCACCTTGTTGTACCTACAAACTTGTCTGAATAAAACAATCAACAATTTATATGGGACTATTTCCTGTAAGAACTGGTTAGGAATGGGCACCACTATCCCAGCCAGAGTAAAGCATGGACAATTGTGAAGAAGAAATTTATTGTGTAGAGCACTAAAGCATTTGCGAAAGAAATGAATTGTGTAGTAGTTCCCTTTTTTCAATTGTCATTCCAATTTTGCCCATTATTTAAAGTACTACATCCGTTCCTTTTTTATTAACATCCTAGAATATGATATATCAGCCTTTCTAAAGTTTAACTATTAATAATGTTTGTAACTATAGAGGGTCTCTTTGTGAAACAATAAATAATAGCATAGTGAAGGACAAAATAGTTCACCTGCAATGCAGGTCTTGAAAAATTTGTTGTGATTGATTGTCTGTCCTTTGGACTTCTTGTACATATCAATATATCTTGTTAATGTGTACATACATACAAAGTACATAATTGGTAACAGGTGGAATAGTTTGATCTTTAAGTGTGTTCTGCCAAAAAGAAAAAAAAAGGACTGAAGGATCTCAATATCTGCTTTTCTATCCCAATGAACAGACTACGGTTTCGCTACTATGATTTAATTGTGAGTTTAAGTAAAGTATAATGTCACATGTTTCTGTGGTCAAACTATAATCCAACCTATTTTATTACTGTTAATATTTAACTATCAAATAGATTATGTTTTCAAGTAGCAACAAAATTCTGCTTATGTTCAAAAATCACATGTATTCCTAGTCAAATTATCCTCCAACCTATTTTTTTGATCATTGTGAAGTATATAGCTATCAAATATTTCTAATGTATGGGTAGTAATGAATTTAGGTTTAAATTCACTTACACCACAATTCAAATGTAGTTATAGTAATTATACTGCATTTACATTTTAGTTACAACTCTATCTAAAACTTTGGTTATATAATGTAATTTTCTATATTTTTGTTGTGAATGTGTTCTAATGGATCCATTTAGCGTGTATTGGGAACCCTGATTTTGAAATTTCTTACATTTTCTAAATTCAATGGCATATTAGTTTTTTTGGAAGCAATATGTTATGTGAAAATGTATTGTTTGTCTGAATTATATTCTTCAGACTACTATAGGATGGTATAAATTCAATAGACTACAATTGGTGTTAACAAGCATATTTCTGATTTGTTTCAGTTCAATACAAATATTTGTTTACCCAGTTAATTTTGAAGTTTGGATGACCCATCAATATGTACAAGTTTGTTGTCTTTTGTGTTATATTGCATTAATCTCGTCCATTGCTTTGTTTCCTACGGCTGAAAATTCAGATTCATTGCCACAGTTATGAAAATGGCAAATAATCATTTCATGATGCATAATTTTTTATATATTTATATTAAATGCACTTACAGAAAAAATAGCATTAGTTACACCGTAGTTATATTGCACTTACAACTTAGTTACATGTGTGATTTAGTTATATCTAAATATTTATATTTATTATGAATACATGATAAGGGGTGTATTTGCTATGTTCTTTTTGAGCTCTAATTTTAAATTTCTTAATCTGAATCTTAAGTCTTAACCATAGTTTTGGGAACTATGATGGTTGTGCAATGTATTGTTCCTCTGAATTACAATGTTATGAAACCTAAAAGATGGTCTAGAGAATCGGTTGTTAACATGCAGATCAGTTCTAAAAGTGTTTATTATTTGAAATAGTGTTCTTTAGTGTTTATTTATTTATTCAACTCCTGATGATGCATTTTTAATGGCACTCTGCATAGTTTAGTGTTTCAGGTAGCATAGTGCATTTTCTTTAGTTTGTGGTTTAGACTTCTGATTTTGGATTGTTCATACTCCCTCCGTTTCACAATGTAAGTCATTATAGCATTTTCCACATTCATATTTATATTAATAAATTTAGCTAAATATATATGTCTAGATTCATTAACATCAATATGAATGTGGGAAATGCTAGAATGACTTACATTGTGAAACGGAGGGAGTAGTTGTCATTTTCAAATGATTAGAGTTCGGAAACTGTATCGATGGATGTTTTTGTGTTTTAGGCTTTTATTTATTTTGATAATTTAGAACTTAATATCATTTTTTTGCAGTATTCATATATGAGAATAAGAGATTGATCTTAGGTTACAAGAATAAAGAACATGACAATGTTATGAAATTTCTTGCAATTGTAATCGAGGTCAAAGAATCGGTTCATGTGAATTGATGCAGCCTCTCATTTCTTTGTTACATCATATTTACAATGTAATTTGATACGTAACTGATTTGTACTAGCTTGTTTACTTTAATTGGGCTGGCCCAGTCAAATTTATTAGTTCACATGATTAAGGTTTATGGGTGCAATTTTTGTTCGTTGTGCGTTTTAAATCCTATCCGTTCCTTTGTTTTAACGTAAGGTCGAAAATCATGTGATTTGAAGCAAGAAACGTGTCCACTGATAGATAGCAAATCCCAACTGCAAATCGAGGTGAACAGTACCTCAAATGAAATACTGATCCCTTTGGTGAGATTTTTAAAAATGAACCAGGAAGATAGCCCGCGCGATGTAAGGGTAGTATACTAACAGAATAATATCTATTGGATTTTAAAAGTATGATTTCTTCATGAATTTATCCATTAGCATTGCATGATAAATTTAATTATGTCATTTATAAAATTACCTACTGCAGATCACGTTCACAAATTATGGTACCTAAGGCAGCTGGTTCTTGAAGTTCCATAAAAAAAAAGGGAGAAAACTTAAGTCGCTATAAAAGACAATACATATATAACCGTATATAAATTAAATTACGTCTGCCTTTTTTTAGAATTTTCTTTAACTTGTAAAGAGAATATTTAGGAGTATTAATCACATATATTTGATTTGATTTTAAAATATTTTTATGTTGTTTATCAATCATAAAAGAGAAAATCTAGGCAACGGGATCACGTCCCGACGGGATTGTTTAATGACCAACTGACATCTTGCATGGTTGTACTTGACTACGTGGAAACTGATTTAACGTGAGGGTCATAAACGATGTATCCCGTTGCTTTGACGGTATACCATGGGGTAGTCTCTCTCATCATAAAATCCAGCTACTATTTTTTAAGTTCGTGCATGCATGCCTGTCGGGCTTATGTAATTTCTGGTCGATGCAACGGCAAGCTTGTCACACGGAGGCATAATTAACCCTAATTTGGTATTTGTCCACATACGCCAAGGTGATGTATTTGGGCCTTGCCCGTTTGATAGGGTCACGTCATGTAGGATTTGGATGACCGGGCTAGACCCGAGCACGAGAGAGGAGGGTGGGCCTGGGATGACACTTTTGACTTTTGGATGGATATGTTTCACCGTTAGTCTCATTTTAAAAAACAAAATATATGTGATTAATATATACATGAACTATTTTTTTCATATTTGTATAAAATGATTGAATGAGATGAATGGTCAAATATATATAAAAAAAGTTCACGGTGTCAATATATTAAAAGCGGAGGAAGTAATAAAATGTATAACGTGCAGGTATAGGGCTCACACTATTTTTTTTATTTGACAATAAATCATAGTCCATGTGCACCTTAAATAATTGATTGAAATGTCATGATATAAAAAAAAAGACTAATCATCAAACAACTCAACTTATAAAAAGTTGTTCATAGACGATCACAAATATATTAGCCCATGTCTCTGCATTCATGTAGGCTTGCATGAAGACACCCGTAACTGGGAGATTCGGCTATGATCTACCCATAGAACTTTTATTTAAAATGAATAACAAAATAATGATTTAGATCTTAACCACCGTTGAGAAAAACGGGGAGGGAGGAGAGACGCATACACACGCGCGTGAGGGGAGGACATGTGGCATCTTCAAGGAAAAATCGCATACACACGCGCGTGAGGGAGGAGAGACGCATACACATGCGCTAGATCGAATGAAGGATAGAAAGAAGGCTAGGACATATAAGGACATCGACATTTTCTTTACTACTTTTAAAATTCTGTAGTTGTGGCCGTTACTCCAACCCTATCATACATGCGGAATATGAGTTGTCAGATTGTCTAATCCAATGGCTCATATCGCTTCCGCAACGCTCTGATCCTGCAGAGCGCAGACGCGCAAGCGTTCCCCTCTCTCCCGTCTTCCTCTCAACCACTGCCTCGATCCCCTCCGTATCAACCGCCGCCGCCGCCGATATCCGTCGTCCTAGCGTCGCCTTAATCCTCCTTCCTCCCCATCCCCCAGCGCCCGCATCCCCCTCCCCCTGCTGACAGCTGCTCCACATCGGCGCCCAAACCCTAACCTCGCCACCAGCCGATCTGCCACATACGCCGCCACAAATCGCCATTGCCACCGATTCCTCCAGATCAGGCGCCGCCGCCATCATCGCCCTACCGCCGTCGTCGCTGTCCCGCTGGCCGCTGCTCGCGCCCCTCCGCCCATCCTTTCCCCTCCCCCCACCACCGGCGAAACCCTAGAACCACGCCAGTCAGGACGGAATCGAATCCGATCCCCATCTCGCGAGTCGTGAGCAGAGCAGGGGAGGTGAGGGGCGTCGTCGTTCCATCGCGTCGCATCGCCCCATTCGACGCCGCCGAGATCGCCGTCACCCGAATCCTGCGACGCCGCCGAACCCTTCTCGCGTCATCGTCCCCTTCCGCCGCCGCCGCGCACTGAACCAGAGGCGAGGTCTTCCCCAGCCACCGCCGGAGCTTCCCCATCCGCCGCGGCTGGAGTCGACGTCGTCCCCATCCGCCGCCGCTGGAGGCGAGGTCTTCCCCATCCGTCCCCAGTCGCGGCCGGAGCCGACGTCGTCCCCATCCGCTGCCGCCGGAGACGAGGTCTTCCCCATCCACCGCCGCCGCCACAGTTCACCGCTACCCACGAGGTCGTCCCCTTCCGCCGCCGTCGCGCACTGAACCGGAGGCGAGGTCTTTCCCATTCGCTGCCTCCTCCGCCGCACTCATCGCCTGTCTTCATCGTGCGCATCCCTGCCGTGCGCCATGTTTAGTTGTCTTCACCCTCGACGCCCCGGAGCCGGACGCCCACTGCCCAACTCCACGCCACCGGACAACCTCCATCCCTGCCGTCCTCCTCTCCATCGTGTGCAACTTCTTCGTTATCTACACGCCCGAGGAGAGATGACTCCTACCGCGGAGGTTGATGCACACCCCCCGCCTTCTTTCTGTTGTGCCAGTATTCTCATCGATGAATGATTTTACAACACAGCAGCAAAGCTGTTGCCATCTGCCGGCATTATCCCAGGTTTGCTTTTCCACATCCTTCTCTCCTTCTCAATTTCTTTATGTGCCCCTTGTCAGATTGCATTTAGTTTCTCCTTCTCCTTTCTGCTATCAAATAGGATCAATGAATTGTTCCGTGAATGCTGATCATATTATGAGAATTTTCCCCTGGCTAAAAATAAATGAATGGAATCTGTAGCAATATGCTATATGTTAATCTTGAATTTGTGATAATGTCAACATTCAACCTACTATGACCCTATGTCACACTGATTCATTGTCTTATCCGTTGATTTCCAAATTTGCTTGATCGATACATGTTAGAATGCAATTCCAATAGATATGAAAATAACAAAATTGATAAAATGTTTGATTATGCTATGAAAATTATATAAAATGAAAAGCTCAATTTTTATGTAAATCATTGATTCTGGGTACTTAATCAACTACAAAAAGCATTGCCCCAGATCCCAAATTTCATAATTTATCAGTTGGTCATTTTTGCTTTTGATCCTTGCACACGATGACAGTACCTCTGAGGTATTGTTTCACTTTTACATTGAATTTACATGACAAATCCTAAATGAAATTATAAATGCAGCTGTCAATTTGGTTTACCTATGTAAATGATGCAAGATTCAAGTGCAGGAGCTGAAAATTTCTCTTTCAGGGACCAAGAAGAATACAAACTTAACAGTTAGTTATAATCATAAGATTATATAATGTGTTTCATTTTGTTATCATTAAACTGATCCACATGGTGTTCAAGTGATTACACAAGTGCATAGATTGTTTTAAAAGTTGGGTTCGATAGATATGTAGAATTCCATGCCGCCATCGCTGAAGCCGCGCAGGCAAGCCTCAACGTCTGCACCTAGGCCTTTAGCGGCTGCAGCTACTGTGTGCTGTGGATGGTACCCTTCCATTACAGTGAGGTCTTCCAGATCAGCTATCACGGTGGTTCCTTGGTGTGCCCATGGGCAGCACACCAACTGTTTGATGAAATGCATGATCGAGGTGCACTCCTGTTACTGTTTGAATCCTTATTATTATCTCATATTTACTCTATTTTTCACTGTATGTTGTGATTTGAAGCTCTGCCTATGTAAACTAAAATTGAATTGTTCCTTGGTCTCGAATACTTCATATAGTGCAAACAAATATTTCATTTTTGCAGGGTAGAACACCCTATTATTTTAGTGTATAGATTTACTATGAGATACTTCACTTTTTAATGACTATTGGAGTCACGTCAGTATGTTAATAGTGATATAGATATGCTAACATGTCCAATTTTACTTGATATTCCCAACACAATAGCTTTGTTTCTTGACTGAGATTTATTTGTCTCCTCTTTCTACTGCAGTCAAAAGTTTGCAGATAAATTCATATTTCGTAATCGATCAGCAATCCTGGACAGTGTTTCAAGGGACATGTGGACTCGGCTGCAGTATATCTATTTGTTTAATCTTTAGTTGCATATAAAATCCTTTTGAGATTTATTTATTTTAACCCACAGAAAAAGGAGATTTATTTATTTTAAGATATGTCCCTTTATTGTTCAACTGCAACTGATTTGGTAGTCCATACATAACAAGATGTAACAGATGTGCCATTAAGAATTATCTGAGTCCGTTCTATCAAATGTAAAGTAAGGTGACTTGCCCTTCCCAGTATTACCTTATTACTGTTATTTGCCTTCTTTTATTGATAAAAAGGTCATGTGAATCATGGAGTGGAATATTAAAAAGCCACTGCATATAGCATTGCTTTATCTGGATGAGTTATCATCAAGCATCATCATCATCCTGTTATTTCTAATCAGCGTTGCACATCTATTTTATCAAGCTCCTCTGTTACTTTCTAGCTACATGAAGTGGAGTTAGTAATATATTGCTCTATGAAGTGAAAGTTTCTTTTTGCTCAAAAAACTACTCCTATAATACAATGCCTAAATATGCCAATTTTCTACCACTACTGAATCTGAAGTTCAACTGATGTGCTTCATTTCCATGTTAGCCTTTATATGGTTAGCCCACCAGTATTAAGATTAACAAATTGCTTGTTATATTTGTGAGAACTGAAACCGCTTCTTTTGAAATGGGCTCTAATTGTTGAAGTCTATTTTTTTTCATGGTTTGAGATGAATTCTTAAATGACCAGGAAACAAAATATTGATATCTTTGGAATTACTTGCTTTGATTTTTAAATACAATTTGTCTTGTAACTTTATTTGTTTTTTGTTAGTGTTGAACGATTGCAAACAAATGGTGCATCACAAGTTGCTGGTCAGGTTCCTCAGGAGTATAACTTTGTCATGTTTCTGAAATTGTATCAGGATTAGCTATGAATTGGTCTTTGCTCTTGTGATTATTGTAGAGTTACACTTCAAGCTCGTGGATGCCGCTGGCCCATATTCTGTGATTAACAACATGATTAAAAAAATTACGGTTACTTCGATTATGTACTGCTGCTTGAACTTCATTTACTATAGGTTTACAGGTACCTATTTACAGGTACCTGTGGATTGAGAGGGTCACTGGGTCATCTTTTGAAGTTGGTTTGGATGACCTGAAGCTATCAGGTAGATTGTGGTGTTCTTTTCCTCAATTATGTAGAGGGGAGTTCTTTTTCTGGTATTGGAGTTCTTATGAAAGCCACTGAAAGACAATATTTACATTTTGTAACGTATTATTACATTTCTCAATACATTTTGTAAATTTCATTATATTTCACTGAAATACAATCCTTATATTTCGTAACGTGTTATTACATTTCTCAATATATTTCGTAAATTTTGAGTGTATTTACATGTTTTCTATGATGTACGGCAGGACAGTAACTGGGGAGGACAGTGGGACAGCGGCGGGGGTGCAGGCAGTTCGTGGCGGCGCGATGGCAATGGCGGAGGCCGCTCGGGCATCGAGGATAGCGGTGGATTGTGTTGGGCGAGGGTAGTAGGACGACAGAGGGGCGGAGGCAGCTCGGGGTGGCGGGCAGTAGCGGAGGCCGCTTGGGGCGCCGAGGACAGCAGTAGATGGCGGCAAGCAAGGGCGGGGTACGGAGGCAGCTCAGGGTGGGCAAGATGGTGGCGGGAGGTGGCGAAGGCTGCTCGGGGCGGGCAGATGGCGGCGGGGTGGCGGCGTGGCTGAGGCAACAATGGGGCGGCATGTGAGCGCCGTCGGGATGGTGCAGCACTGCCGGCACATGCCTCATCCTCGTCGTCGGCATCCGTGCGTGCGAGAGAGAGGTTTGAGAGGGGAGAGAGAGAGGAGAGAGATCTGATGGGTGGGCCCCATCGATTAGTTGATAAAAGAATTGTTGACTGAACTACCACGTAGGACCAAAACCGCTCTCAAAGCTATTTAAGGGAGTTTTCATCCTGTATTGATAGTTGAAGGTGAAAGATATCTTATTTTTGAGTTCAAGGGGTAATTCGTAATCACATAATAACTTAGGGGCGTAATTCGGGTATGGACCAGTGAAGTGAAGTCACTCGCGGAGATGCAAGTATTATAGGAGTAGAAGCAAAGCTCCATCGCTCTGCAGCTAACCACGAGCAACACAAACCACACCTGTTCTGCGGCGAGACAATGGCGTCGCAACCGGCCGCTCACGCCGCTGGCCTCCGCGTCCTCCGCACGACGCGCGTCGCGCCGGCGCCGCCCGCCGGCGAGCCCGCGCTGCCCGAGCGAGCCCTGCCTCTCATGTTCATGGACGCGATGTGGCTCCGCGCCCAGCCCGTCGAGCGCGTCTTCTTCTACCGACTCGGCCCCGGCGACGACGACGACGACGGTGGTGTCGACGCCGTGCTGTCCCGGATGGAGGAGTCGCTGCCCCGGGCTATCCACGCCTTCTACCCGCTCGCCAGCCGCATCCGCCCCACGCCCAGCGAGACCAACCGGTACGAGCTCCTCTACCAGCTCGGCGACGGCGTGGCGTTCACCGTCGCCGAGCACGACGGCGTCGGCGTCGACGAGCTCGCCACGGACGAGCCGAGGGAGCTCGCCAAGATCGCGCCGCTCGTCCCGGAGCTTCCCGAGGGCGGCGCGGTGCTCGCGCTGCAGGTGACCGTGCTGCCGCCCAAGCGCCGCGGCCTCGCTCTCGGCGTCATCGTCCACCACTCCGCCTGCGACGGGGTGGGCTCGACGCACTTCCTCCACACCTGGGCCGCAGCCTGCGCCGGCGACCGGAAGCTCCCGGAGCTGCCCGTAATCGACCGCACGCTCATCCGCGACGTACCGGACAGGCATGACGAGTTCGCCGCACCCATGAGGAGCTCGCCGACGCCGCGGGCGGCGTCTTCACGGCCTGCGCCGCGGTGGCCGTCGCCATTGACGAGGCGGTGCGCGGCGAGCCCGCGTACTGGGAAGGGTGGACGGAGCGCGTCATGGAGGCGTGCAGGGACGACGCGCCGTTCTCGGTGGCCGGGTCGACGAGGTTCCGCGTGTACGACGTCGACTTCGGGTTCGGGAGGCCGGCGAAGGTGGAGATCGTGTCCGTGGCGAAGACCGGCGCGGTGTCGGCGGCGGAGGACCGGTCCGGCGCCGGCGGCATCGAGGTGGGCATAGCTCTGCCGCCGGAGAGCATGGACACGTTCCGGAGGTGCCTCGCCGACGCCACTGCTTGGCTTTCCTCGTCTTCCCAATGCAACTAGCGTGGGAACTGCCGTACGTACTCCTCGGAGATTTCTTCAGAGATTCGGTTTTCAAGTCTATTTGCTGGCTTATACTCTCTCTGTGCAAAAAATAAAAAATCAAAAATCAAAACCAGCGATGAATGACATAGGCCTTGTTTAGTTCCAAAGTTTTTTTCTAAACTTTCAACTTTTCCCATCACATCAATCTGTTCTACACACACAAACTTTCAATTACATCGTTCTAATTTTCAACCAAACTTCCAATTTCGGCGCGAACTAAACACAGCCATATGTGTGTTCAGATTCATCTTTAGGGTTTGATTCCTTTTAGAAATTTATAATTTAATTTTGGTGATTGTATTTTTATCTCTACTACTTTTAAACTGCTAGTAATAATTATTTACCTATAAATTTTTTTGTTGCCTTGTTAAATTTTTTTTATAGCTTATTTTGCTGCTCGAACCATCAGACAATTTTGAATGGCATTTCATTATGGAGTGGATTTTAAACTCTCGAGGGGGACGTCTTTTCAGTTTGCATGACACTTAAAATAGTTACAAAAATATTGTAAAAAATAAGAAGTTGTATTAACATGTGATATATCACTTTAGAAAGTTAAAATTCAACTTTTATAAGTTGCAATAAGAAAAAAATAAATTACAGATAGTTAAAGTATATTTAGAGTCAAATTTGTTTTGTTTTTGCAACATATAAAAGTGAGAAATTTAACTTGTATGTTATGTTTGTAGAGTGATCTAACGCATATTAATCTATCTTATTTTTTTCCAATTTTTTTCATGGTCATTTGACTGACATATAAACCATGAGTAAATGTCACCTGGAGAGTTTATAATGGTTTCGCCATTTCATTTGCCCTAGGATGTGTTCTTCACTCAAGGTTCCCAACCTCTATTCTCTAATTGCCCACACGCACGTATCCTGAACTACTAAACAAACAGTGTCTTTTTTAAAAAATAAAAACATTAGAAAAAGTTGTTGTAAAAAATCATATCAATTTATTTTTCAAACTCTTGCTAATACTTAATTAATCATGTGTTATTTCGTCATTCCGTTTTGCGTGCGAAGGGGAGAGGTTTCCAAACCAATCCAAATGGACACATCCTGAGGGCATGTTTGGATTAATGCTCTACCAAATTTTTGGTAGTGCCAAATCTTGGGCAAGTTTCGGTACTACTAAAATTTTGGTAGGATAGAGTTGAAAATGTTTATTTGGATTGAAGCCAAAAATATACCTATAAGAGACAAATTTATGGGCAAAACCAAATTTGTAGCATACGTAGTATTTTAATAGAGGTGTTTGGTTTGTTACCCTACCAAAATTTTAGGTAGCAATCCAAACAGATTCTAAATATAAAGAAATGCTCGCTACTGCGGCTTGGAACAAGGTCACTTTGTTTCTGACTTAAGATCGGCTTGAACCCGTAGTGGCGTCGTGTAGTGAGAGTTTCGTGTTGGGATTTTACTCCAGCATAGCTCAAGCTACTCCCTTCCTTCGTTTCAAAATATGGTAAATCTAGAATTGGATTAGATATATCCTACTATTTATTATACTAAGATATATTCCATCGGTCAATTCTAGCTTGTAATATTTAAAGACAGGTGTAGAACATGTTAAGCTTGGTAGTATGAAAGACCGGTATATTTATTTATGCTTATGCTTCTTAGTCAATAATAAGTCCTTTAAATACTTGTAAACTATTGTATTCGTATTTACTACTACATTTGTTTTAAAATATATAACTTTTACTTACGAATCTGGTTTTAAATCTTTATATTTTTTATAGAAGGAATAATGTTTATGACTAGTAAATGATAAATCGGCAAATTGTATATGTCAGAACTCTAAAATTCGTAAAGGTAACATGAATAAGCCAAAGCTCTTAATGAGTTTATTAACAAGCTTGAGTTAAGCCGAGCCGAGCAGCTTGTTACGATACCGAGCTTAGCTACTACAAGCCTTAACAGTTCCTCCTCCCATATTCTAAAATAACTTCGTGTATTCGATATAGGAGGGTAATTCGGAAGACCATAATAGTTTAGAGGGTATTATATACTTTTTCCTTTTAATAATCACTGTATCAAAATTTATAAAATCATAAGATAAATATATTAGAAATAATAGATAAAAAGAGAAATAATTGTATGAGGAATTGATAAAGTATGGCAATGTTATTTTTTTTATTTTGTGTTGATATGTATGAGATAAGTGAAAAATGTTCTATAATAAGTTTGTTTTTTAAGATCCATTCATTTATTTAAAATAAGTTTATTTCTTGGGTAACGTAATTATTACACCGGAGTTTATAAATGTAGGGAATAATTATATTAGGAGGATTCACTACTAGAAAAATGAGTTTTTCCAGGCGGTCAGAACGTGTTTTCACAGGCGGCTCAGCTCCCCGCCATCGATTAAAGACCAGCGAAAATCAACATCTTTACAGGCGGACCTTCACCGCTTGTGAAAATCGATTTTCACAAGCGGCTAGGTTAAGCCAACCGCCAGCGAATAATTAAGGAGAGGGCGTGTGGCCGCAAGGGAGAGGAGGGTATTTTAAGGAATTTTTTAGGCAGGCGGTGCTCTTAACCTGCCGCTTGTGAAATTTAATCTTCACAGTGGATATGTCAAGTAGTTCGCATGTGAAAATCTGAATATTTTTGCTGACGGCTCTTTTATCCTTGGACCGTAACTCCCTACCCCTTGTTACATTTTCATTGACAGTGGTTCTGTATGGCCACTTAAGAAAAAAATAGGTTGACGCTATGAAAAATTAATTTTGTAGCAATGAGATAAAATAAAAAATAGTTACATTGTGATTTGATAAAGTATGATATT